>NC_055686.1:12407309-13007309 GCF_017639745.1 Melanotaenia boesemani
TCTTTAGGAAAGCGGAAGGTAAGTTTCTCTTAAGTTTTTCTTTGAGCACTCTTTTTTTGTGTGTGTGTTTCACCTCTTTTTTTTGCGTTTGTGGTGCCTCCACCATGTCGGCCAACTTTGCCGGCATGAGGAGGCACCACAGCGTGCGCTTCCTCTTTAGACAAGAGGGAGACAATTACTTTAAAACCAGGTTTTAAAGAAATAATTAGCACTGTTTTTTACCGATTTTAACGTATTTGTTTTTTTGTATATTGCTTTTAACTGTAAAGCTGTTTTTAGGTTTTAAAAAGAGTTTTGCAGATTAACAATGGATTCCTTTTTTCCATAGTAATGTACGGAAATACGTAAAATGGGTAAAAAATGTACAAATGTAAAATGCTGAAATAATGTACAATAAAACCTTGAAAAAGAAAAAAATCTGTTCTTATCAGTTTAATATCTGATATGTCCTCCATGTGAGGGCTACATATTAAATGGATTTTTAGGGAATGGGAGTCTGAATAGACTGAATAGACATTCGGATAGACTTCTTATTAGTGTCTAATGGCATTACACCAATTACAGTCGAAAATGCACCAGTACTTTACTCTGATCATAAAAAGTTGACAGGTAGGTTTATATTGTCGGATGGTTATGAGATAAAATCGGGGCCGTGGAAACTGAATACCTGTTTTCTAAAAAATGCTCATGTGGTTGAAAAATACAAAGCCAAGTTAGAACAATGGCTGTCATTACAATTTTTGTATGACTCTGTATGTGAATGGTGGGAAGACCTGAAACTTAGAACGCAACGGTTTTTTAAAAGAGAAGGAATGAAACTGGCGGAGTATAAGAGGAAACGGTACTCGAGAAAACAAGCTAAATTACAAAGATATTATAACCTCCTGCAACTTGGATTTCCTGTTGCAGAGGATATAACAAAATTAAAGGCGGAAATGATGGGGACACTTAACGAAGACAGCAAGGGTATCTTAGTAAGAAGCAAGGAGAAACGTATAGAAGAAAATGAAAAATGTACCAGTTACTTTTTCAAAAAGGTACACCGTGCAAAAAACATAATTATGAAAATAAATGATTCAGAAGGAAAAGAGATTACAGACCAACAGGAGATCCTTTTGGAGGCTCACTCCTTTTACTCAAAATTATATGAAGATAAAGATGTAGAAGATAGCGAGATAGACTCCTTTCTTTCAAAAGTAACAGCTAAACTAGAAGAGGATGATAAAGAGTTATTAGAGCAAGAATTGGATACGGCAGATCTCACCCAAGCAATACGAAGCATGAGTGACAATAAAACACCAGGATTAGATGGGCTCCCGAAAGAGTTCTATCTTACCTTTTGGGACCAATTAAAAGAAATTTTACTACAGGTATATAAAGAATCTCGGTCTAGAGGCCTCCTGCCCTTAACTATGCGCACCGGCGTGATATCTTTATTATATAAAAAAGGAGAAAAGAGTAACTTAAAAAACTGGAGACCTTTAACTTTATTAGGAGTTGACGTAAAAATACTGGCAAAATCTCTATTTTTCAGGCTGCAAGACGTGATCTATAAGATAGTAGGTGTGGAACAAACGTGTTCTGTCCCAGGGCGCAAAATAACAGATAGTCTCGCCCTCGTTAGAGATTCTTTCTTGTACGGCCAAGACAGGAAATTACCGCTTGGCATTCTTAGTCTGGATCTCGAAAAAGCCTTTGACCGTATTAGCCACAAATATATAAAAGCAAAAAGTGTTTTGTAGTAAAGGAATTAAAAAATGGCTATACCTTCTGTATGAAGGTTGTAAAAGTAAAATCTTGATTAATGGTTCCCTTTCAGCACCGCTGGATATAAAATCCGGAGTACGGCAGGGATGCCCTCTTTCCCCGATCCTATTTGTTTTAGCCATTGAACCTCTGGTCTGCGCTTTAAGACAGAATGACAGGATAAGAGGACTTACTCTCCCACGAAGTAGAGGAACAGAGGTAAAACTAAGTGTTTATATGGATGACCTAACACTCTTATTTTCGGACAACATCTCTATACAGGAGACGTTGAGGGTCTGTAAAAAATTTACCAAAGCATCTAGTATGAAAGTAAATGAACAAAAGAGTGAAATACTGTACTTGAATTGGAAGGAAACTAAAGAAACAAGGGACATAGTAGAAAAAACAGACTTTATAAAAATATTGGGAATATACATAGGAAAAGACATGGAAGCAAAAAACTGGAACTCTAAACTCCCAAAAATACAAGGGAAATTACATCGATGGAGGGAAAGGGAACTATCACTGTTGGGCAAAATCTTGATAATTAAAACAGAAGTCATGGCATCATTGGCCCATCTAGCAGCTACCTTTCCTCCACCATTTTTGACAATAGCCACACTGAGGAAAATAATATTTCGTTTTATATGGAGTAGCCAACATGAAAAACTGAAAAGAGAAATCATGTATAGACCATTAGAAAAGGGGGGAAGAGCGGCCCCAGAAATTGGTTCTAAATTGAAGGCCATGTTCATAACCCCGATCCTTAAAGCTTGCCTGGAAAAAGAAAATACGACAGCATGGACCTTTTTTGCAAGGTTTTGGATAGGACGACAAATCATGCTTAAATGGGGAAAAAGGGTGAGTTTAAACACTCCTTACGCAGAAGATTGCCCTAATATTTATAAGACGGTACAGAAGAGTTTACAACATAACCTGACGGAGATTCCGTCAGGACAAATCACAAGACAAAAAGTGGAAGGAAAACTATACTGTACACAAAATTTAACAGAAGTGGGGAAATATATTAAAGAAAAGTGTGAGTTAACATGGATTAATGTAAATTGTAAGCTGCTAAACAATATGCATAAAGATCTGGCCTGGTATATGGTCCACCAATGTCTACCAACCCGAGCCTTCTTAAAAAGTAGAGATCTGACACGTAGTGCCCAGTGTCCTAGACCCCTTTGTGGAGACGACG
Organism: Melanotaenia boesemani; assembly: GCF_017639745.1. Lineage (NCBI taxonomy): Eukaryota > Metazoa > Chordata > Actinopteri > Atheriniformes > Melanotaeniidae > Melanotaenia > Melanotaenia boesemani. The sequence goes on from NC_055686.1 coordinate 12,410,257, forward strand.
AATCAGTTTGTCACGTCATTTGGTCATGCCCCTTTGCAAAGAGAGTATGGGTCCTCATGTCAACTTGGTTACAAGAAATGTATAACACTCAACTGTCTTATGAAAAAATCTTGTATGGTGAACTGAATGGAAGATGTACAGTTAATATTTACCGTTGGTGGGTTGTGGTAAACTGTGTAAAGGATGGTTTATGGAAGGCAAGAAACATTTGGGTTTTTAAGAAATTTAGAATTCCTGAAGAGTCTGTGGTAAAATCTACAATTTATATGGTTAAAGAATATATGACCAGGGATAAAATGTGTACATCAAAAAAGGAAAGGTATTCAAAATGGAAGCTACCGATAGAGTTTGAATTATTGTGAATATGCGGAACCTCCTCAAAAGCCTTGATTAATGTCCTTTTTGCCCATTTTTCTTTCAAATGTGTGGCCTGTTTTCTTTTCTTTTTGTATATATCTTATAACATTTTAATTATTTTTTTGCTCTGGTTTACAAAGTTAAGCACAGGTCTCCTTGTTTTTTATCTATTGCCTTTACCTAAATATTTAATTTTTCATTATCTATCTTAGTTTTAAGAAAATTCAGCGAGGTTTTTGGGTAGTCCTGATTATGTAAAGTTAGCCAAGAAATCCCTTTATCTTTGTTTTTGAAATTATGTGACCGATGGAATTTTTGTTGAACTTGTAAAGAAATAACTTTGTGACTGGAACAATAAAAACCTGAAAAAGTGAAAAGTGAAAAAGTGGTTCACCCAGGGCGAGGCTCAGCCATTGCACTGCGGCTGTGCTGACCTTTGCGAATTCCCCAAATGTGGGAATCTCGACTGCATAATTTCTGGTAGTGGGGGACTGCGTTCGCGCTCTCCCCTAATTATACTGTGGAATGAAAAATATTAAGAGGGAATCATGTATTGCGTGTGATCTGAGTGGATAGTAGTGGTCTATATATGCAGCTGTAGAAGTTGTTATAGTTGGTCATCCTGTAACATAGGTATTTTACAAAAATATGTTATTTTACCATCAGTCAAATTACTGCATATACATACATGCATTACTGTTTATCTGCATAGAAAGGTATGATGGGGGTAATGAATTGCTAGTTAAGTGTAAATTAACCTTCACTTAAGGAAAAAGTGTCAGTGAATGCAGCATGTAATGTACTTTATTATGTTGTTCCATATCAACAATGAAAAATGCTATTGGCTGTTTTTTTTTTTTTTTTTACATATTTAACATCTGATGACCACAATCAGCTAATTATTTTCTAAAATCTATTCCTTGGAAAATGTGTGTAGCAGTTCTGCAGACATGATTACAATTTATTTAATATGTATTAACACTATCAACTGCGACAGGTGAACTTCAGAGTAATTTTTTGTTTTGTTTCTTTTCCCTCAGTCGCAGCCCAGCAAGACAAAAATCCTGATGGAAGCTTTGTGTGGAAGTATGCAAGGTGAGTCCAGGAGACATTTTCCTTTTACATGAATATGGTCACTCATTTATTTGCCAGACCACCTCAGACTGGATGCAGATCAAATCACTGAGGATTTCTTCTTTTACTGTTTCTTATTCTATAATGCTGCTGCAACACTGGAATCTGGGATCAGTGAAGGACGTCTCATTCGGATTTATTGACATTATTGTCTTCAGATGTGATTATAGGCTGAGAAACACTGCACGAAATGTATGAAACACTTGACACACTGTCAACTGTTTTTCATGCAGTACATTTAAATTATGTCCATATTTGGACTACATATTACAATATTTATACATCACCATTCAGCTGCATGCTTCCACTGTCTTGTTGGTGCATGGGCAGTAAAAGAAGCTGTCTCCTGTTTCTCATCAGGTCGTCTGAATTGTTTGAATTCATTGAAGCATTTTCAAGAAAAATATCTTGAGAGGAAATACTGATCTAAAAGAGACTGATTAAAGCTTGTTACTATGACTTTAAAATATTTGGAACTAATGTTAATTAATTTTCCTTAAAAAATGATAAAGGACTTAATGTTTTCTCATTCAGTGTATCACAATTTACAAATTCGCTCAAAGTATGCATCTTCCTTCTATGTGTAGCTAATAAAATGTTTTATGACCATATTAAAATTATCTGACAACTTCAATCCTGTCAAGGGTTAAAGCAAAAAATGATCAAATTGGATTTTTCATTTGAGGCAGTACGTTGTCCCGGAGGTTGTCTCTGCTCCGCGTACACTGTGTTGACTACACGTCCAAAGCTGTGTCTAAGTAACTCAGTCATTATACTAATATTCTGGAGATATCGGTTATCAGATGGAAGTACTTGTTCTTGTTAGAAACCGTCTGTCACAGATCACTGTATTACATTACATCCTGATGGGTCTGCGTCTCTCTGCAAAAATGCCTCATGACTACAGAGTAGTAGCTTCCTAACAGGCATGAACTGCTAGTACAGTGGTCACTTAGACCAGCGCAAAACTGCAAACTCATTGGAAACACCATGAGTGTGAGTGACAGTACAGGGATTGAAATACACATACACATACAGATGCAAATACAGGACTCGTTCATGGTTAATGCTACGGTGGTATATCCATGCATAACAGAATATTACTGCAGTCCTTTAGATACACGTATGTTGTGGGGGAGAGTAAATGTATAATCTGTATAACATGTTGTTGGCCAGTAGTTGACGCTCTCTGCCAGCTGGTGGCAGTCTCACCACATCAGGGCCGATCATCACCCGAGCAGAAGAGAAATGACATGCCATCTACATTATAAATGTCACTATTTATGATTGACTTATCAAGTGTTCTATACCTGTGTCATTTTTTATGTTTTATGTAAGATGGGGAGTGTTTGGCTGTCTTAGGTCCAAGATAATGTCATAAAAAGTGTTTATTGCCCTTAAGAAGTAGATTTAAAGTGGTTTCAATCCAGATGTAGTCTCATTCATTTCAGATGGTACGTCCTTCCTCAGACTTGCTTGCAGATGTTGAGTGAAATCACATGGCCACGATGAAAGATGACACTCATCAGGTATCATCTTTTGAAAATAGCATTAATTTAATAAATGGTTATTTACAAGACTTTCCATTTTAGTGTGTGGTTGATTTTTCTTTTCTTTGTATCTCACTTTCTTTCCACAGGCTGGCGTGCAGCTGGAAGCACAGTGTCATTACCTGGCCATGTGGAGGACTGCAGTCAGCAGATGCTGTGCAGGAAGTGGTGGCTTCAAAATGCATACCAGGGGCCTTAGAAATCACATGTATGCATTTCAAGTGGGACTCTGCCCTCCATAGATTTTGTTATAAGGTATTCAGTGATTTTTAGGGTGTTTAAGTGATGACATATTTAAAAAGTTATCAAGTATTATTATCCCGCACTCCCCAGCTGGAAATCATTGTGTGACGCCTCGTCCTTAAATAGAGGGACCTGTCATTATTCATGGCAGCTGTGTCACTAGGACACAGTTCGCCTCGTGTTTGGTTCTCTGAGTGGTTTGTGAAGTGCTTAACAGTTGTGTGGTTCTTTGAACTGTTTTGCTAAAGGCTCCCCGAGTAACTTATTGTGTAATTCATGTGTCAGGGGACATTTGGTTGTTTGAACTTTTGTTATTCTGATCTGACTGCTCAACAGACGGATTGCTAAATTAGTGTTAAATTGGCTGTTTGTTAGGGAGCTTTCTCATTAGGAGAGACTCCTAACTTTTGTTTAGCTTTTCTGGTTTCTTTTTGACTCTGTTTACCTTTTATAGGATTTTTATTGGTTAAGTTTCCTTTGTTTTGTTAAGTTATATTTTGTTGCCGGTCAGAGTACAGTTCCTTTTAGAGGACACCCTTTGTTCGTACTTATTGTATTTTACCTGAAAAAGAGATTTTATGTTTTGTAAATAGCAACCTTTTTTGTAAATAAATTGTGTATTTTGATATCGACACTGGCTTGATGTGTTACTCCATCCCTTCCACCCCTAGACCAGAAGGGGTCTGTAACATCCAACTAGATTCTTTTAGCATTTTTTGTGATATGTTCAGGGCTTAAAGTATTCCGGCGCCGTGCCGGTGTTGTGCCCTAAAGTGAATGTCGGCCAAAAATTGATTAGACGGCCTCACAGCTGTGTCGCTCAGTTTCTCTCTCTGGTCTGCGGCTGCTCCTCGGTATAAAACCGATATGAAACGCACATGCAAGTGACAGTATGTCCACACTAACAAAGAAAATCTGCTTTTGCAAGTGCCTGAACTGATTAATTACAGCTGCAGAGGTGCTGTACCATATAATCAGTTGCTGGCAGACGATCACTTTGTGGCACAACGTTGTGCCACAAAGTGATCGTCTGCCAGCATTTGGCATTACAAACAGCTGTTGTCAGCTCAGGTTCAGGTGTGGTGGGTTTTAACCTCAGAAAGATCGTCCTGCTGACCACCTTGAATCTGTTTTCTCAGATCTACGTTGAGATGTCTTCATCCAGCGATGTAACACAGGTGTTGGAGAGTTTTAACCTTTTGAACTTGCGAGCTGAGCTTCGGTATGTGTCAATAAATGAAGGGATAGACTTAAAAAATGTTAGCCAAACAGTGTTTATGATGAATTGTTTGTCCTTCTCTCCCCCACATAGGGATGAAATTTGTTGCATTGAACGGTGAGTAAATAATTTTGTCTTTTTATTTTAACAAAAGCAGTAAAAGAGGGGAAGGCATTGAAAGGTTCTTATTTCTGCCTTCTCCCTTTTCCACACCTCAAGAATTTGTTTTCTTTAATTATGTTTGGAAAAAAACCTACAAATTAACTATAAACATATCAGCTTTAAAACTGTCGAATCAGATGAAATACTCCTGATCTGATCTGTTCTCGGTCAAATGATTTGAGGCATGGTGCAGAACTTGATAGGCTGTTGGAGCAATTTATTTTGGTTCAGGTGTGTTGAAGCAGGAATACGTTGAAAACCTGTTGGATTGGGGGCTCTTGTAGGACCAAATTGAGAATCCCCTCCCGTCTTGGTTTGTACACAATCCATCACACCTGTGCATGATAGAAATCACGTCATAGTCCAGCAAAAACATAACAGACATATGTAGCCTAGCGCTAAGATGTCCACGGCAGGGGCTCAATAGAACAGGTTGCCCACAGCAGTGATTCCCAACCCTGGTCCTCAAGGACCACTGTCCTGCAGGTCTTAGATGTCTCCCTGCTTCCACACACCTGATAAAAATCACAAAGTCCTTAACAATAAGACAAAACACTAAATAACAGTAATAGAAACAAATAAAACTAAGTAAAAGCAAGTTTAAAAAGATGTGTTTTTAGCTGCTTTTTTAAAGAGATCATGGAGTCCACAGATCTCAGGCTTAGAGGAAGGGAGTTCCAGAGGACAGGAGCCACTGCTGCAAACGCTCTGTCACCCTTAGTTTAATGCGCCATGTTACCTTTGCCAACAAACACTAGAAGAAAGTTGTTTTACACTCCAGGGGAAAGGGAAGGGAAAAAGGAAAAGAAAGGAATGGTGAGGGAAAAGGGAGGGAAGGAATAACAATAATCTGTGCCTATTTTTTAATTAATTTATTTATTTTTATTTATTTTTTTATTATAATAAAAAATGTATACCTTGAATTCTTATTCTTTCATCTTTCATATTGTTACTGCTCAGACTTGTTCTTTGTACTTGTAGTTTACTATACTTATGTCATGCTGTATTATGATGTGGTTACTTGAATAAAAGTTTGAATAAACAAAATAAATAAAAAAAAAATCACCCTCCATGTCGGTAGGTGGCAGTAATGAATCCTTTTTGTTGTTTGTGAGCTATGAATTACTATCAAGAACGAAGACGACTATTCGATAACGAGAAACAAACATCTTACGGTATGTGTTAAAGCCTTTTTTTTTTTTTTAGTAACAACCTTTTTCCCCACAATAACAGCTGCACATGTGTCTCTCACCGTTTCAGCTGATAATTTAATGTCTGCCGTTAGTTTAATGTCTGAAACGTCCCCCAGGAAGCTAACATTAGCCCTTGTTGCGTATTGCGAAGCTAACAGCTGCCCCAAAACAAACTACTGTTTTTGAGACATTATTACTCTTTCCCTGATAGCTGTTGTAAAAACATGCCTTAACCTTCCCATAATGATACTGCTCAAGCATAGGTGAGTGGATAGTGTTAACATTAATTTCGGACATATTGGTTTGGTGTTTATGGCTATTTGGTAAAAGCGTAAATAAGAATACCCAACTCCGGTCTAAGATTGTCACTGTCCCGCAGGTTATTTGAATCAAGTGTGTTGCAGCAGGGAAAGATCTAAAACCTGCAGGAGAGTGGCCATCGAGGACCGGATTTAGTGACCCCTTGTTACTAAGATGTGTTGAGTATTTGGTTTTGTGGAGTTTCTGTTAAATGTAAAATATTTTTTGGTCAAGCTCCTTTTCTGTTGCTTCTGGATTTATTGTCTATCACAGACTTTTCACAAAAACCCTTCAGACAGTGGATGTCTCATCTTCAATAGGAGCTTGTCACTGTGTTATCACCTCTTTCTCTTTTACTTGGTTATTGGATTTTTTATGTCAAAATCTGTAATGTTAGTGAGAAGGATGCTTTTCTCTCAGTAGAAAACCTTTGAACACCTCTTTTATCATCAACCTACGCAATTCTACCATGGCCTATTTTACATAATGCTAACAGTCAGGGTTTGGTAATGTTTACTTAGATGTGAATTTAGATTAGATTAGACTTTATTATCTCACAGTGGAGAAATTCACTTGTTACAGCAGCTCTTGTTATAGAATAAAGTGCAGAAAGACAGAATAAGGTGAACATGCATCACAGCAAGAAGGTGCAATATAAATTATTTACAAGAAAAAGTCTAAGAAAAGCAAAAGTATGTACCATTATAAATATAAAAGATATATATATATATATATATATATATATATATATATATATATATATATATATATAAAATATAACAACAACTTCACAGACTATATACATATTTACATGGTGATGGTGGGATATGAAGAATATGATGACATTAATAATGGGGGGTATTGCACAGTAAAATATAAATAAATATTGCACAGTATTATGACTATACAAATAAATTGTACAGTCTGACAGCAGTGGGAATGAAGGACCTGCGGTAGCGCTCCTTCCTACACTGAGGGTGTCTCAGTCTGCTGCTGAAGGAGCTGCTCAGCCCCTCCACAGTGTGGTGCAGTGGGTGAGAGGTGTTGTCCATGATGGATGTGAGCTTGGCCAACATCCTCCTCTCACCCACCTCCTCCACAGAGTCCAGCGGGCAGCCCAGGACAGAGCTGGCCCTCCTGACCAGCTTGTTCAGTCTCTTCCTGTCCCGGTCAGTGTTGCTCGCTCCCCAGCAGACAACAGTGTAGAGGACAGCAGAGGCTACCACAGAGTCATAAAATGTCCTTAGCAGAGGCCTGCATACTCCAAAGGACCTCAGTCTCCTCAGGAGGTGGAGGCGACTCTGGCCCTTCTTGTACAGGGTCAAGTGTGTGGTGTGACCAGTCCAGTTTACGGTTGAGGTGAACACCCAGGTACTTGAAACTGTCCACCCGGTCAATGTCCTTCCCCTGGATGTTCACCGGTGTGTGGGGTAGTGTCCTTCTCCAGAAGTCAATCACCATCTCCATGGTCTTACTGGTGTATATGATGTACAGATCTAGGAGTCATTTATCCAGTTTAACAATTTGCACACATAGGACATAAATAAGTGTCCCTGTCTTGCTAGCAGTATTTAATTTGCACTGGCAAATAAATTTTAGAAGTGTTCATGAAATTCAATGATGCATTGATTTGCCACACCCCCCTCAGGTATCATGGATGCCAGGAAGACTTCCACAAATCATACACTGCTGAATGATGAATTATAGCTGTTCAGGCAAACCTCCTTTCACCCCCGTGTACATTTTAGTAATGGAGACATCCTAAAAATTAAATGATTCCCTGTCCCGGGCATGTAACTGGTGGTACTACTCATGGTACTACTTCAACCAAGCTTCCAAGCTGATAATATATGGTTAATTTGAAACAGTGTAATGCATTGACTGTTATCACCCATTGGTGTGTGAAGTAGCTGTAGTTGCTCACCCAGACACATTTGCTTGTTCCACAAAGTTGTATGAAAATTGTGGTACAAATACCATATACAAACTACTCATTTGTTTTATGTTACTTCTGTTGTTGTAGATGTGTTGTATAGTCTCAATTTTTCATTTTATTTCATTGTAAGTTTGTGGCTAGCTGTATTTCATGACCCTGGAAGAATGCACGTCTGTCTGTGCACCCTGTTAGAGCTGTTCCGTCAGGAGAAACAGTAAAAATGACTTAAGTGTGTTCTGTTTAATCTTCCATTGCAGTAGAGCTGCAGTCACCCCTTTCTGAACAAGCGTGTATTGGTAAAGCAACATGGAAACACAGAATTTAGTGTCAAATTGACAACTTTTCACCAAAACTTACAATGCTGCTGCTTTAAAATCCTTTTTGTCAATATACTTGACCCATTTCTGACCAGGGTACCATCTTCTGTCCGTCCAGAGAATCTGCATAAACTAAGAGGTCTCAGATAGGAGTAATTTTTGGGAATCTTAGGGGTGGCGTGGCTCAGTGGGTAGAGATGTCGTCTTGTAGCCTGAGGGTTGCCGGTTCAATCTTCGGCCTGTCAAGCTTATGTTGAGGTGTCCCTGAGCAAGACACCAAACCTTTTAGTGCAAGGGTGCTGTCCTGCAGGTTTTAGACGTTTTTCTGCCTCAACAAACCTGATTCTAATTAATGGGTTGTTGTACAGAACTTGTCAATAAGCTGTTGGATCCATTTGATTTAAACAGTTTGTTGCCGTAGGGAAACATTGAAAACCTGGAGGGCAGAGACCCTCGAGGACCAGAGTTTGACTTCTCTGGCTTAGTGTTTTGCTATGCTCTGTGATTTGTCTGTTGAACTTAATTATTTCTGGAAAGTGAAATGACATTGATGCTCTTCTGAATCCCCATTAACAGTTTTAAACTTTATCTTCTGACTTTTTTCTGATGCTTTACCTCTGTTTTCTCTTGCTAGTAAAGAGCTGGATGTGACCTGGTGGAAATATTGTGGAGCTGCAGGAGGCATGAAGACCTACTATATGGAGGATTTTACCCAACTGGAAACACCAAAGTCTTGTCCTGCTCAATAACTGCCCCTCTATTTTCAGTGCTGATTGCTTTTCAGTCATTTTTTTCCCTTTTCCTGCTGAAGTTCTGCTATCCTGGGGGTTACACACTTATAACATGTCCAAGCCTAAACCTTGACAGCAACAAATTCCCAACACAGCAACTCTACACTTGCCTTAAATGTTCTCTTCATCTACTATGGGGACATCAGTCTCCTGAATCTTCTTTAAATTCTTAAACATGTCCCATCATCTTTATAACCCCTATGTCTTAGGGGATGGGAGTTTTACACAGGGCCAGTATGAGCTCACAAGTAGGCAGTCAGAGAGGGACCTCTGGAGGGCACCGCATCACCATCATCCTGGATCCAGCTTCAGTTCTTCAGAAGTTTCTTCCAGCTTGGGAGGAACAATCCCACCCCAACCAGAAAGCTGCATGTCTGAGCAAAGCAGGGCCGTATCAGATAAAGACATAGTAAGCTCTGTAGACTTTCATATTGGCAGAGCCAGAGAAAGATCGAGACATCAGCCAGAAGGCCAGGATGTTTATATGAGCAGCAGCCCTGAAAGAGACAAGTGTCTGTCTTCAGGCAAAGAACTGACTTCATATCCCGAATTTTCAACCTTTCAAAGACACAGACTTTCTGACAGTGATGGTAGCTCATTGAGCTTGTGTCCCATCTACAAAACCCCCATCAGGGAGAATTCCTCCAAAATATCTTCAACATCAGCATCATCTAGCTACCTAAGCAGCTGTGACCGTCAGTTTTATGCCTCCGATGAAAGACAGCGGGATGTGCAGGCCATTCCAGGGTTAGGTGATGACGGTGATCGTGTGCCAGACAAAACTATGTCCCCAAACAAATCCCAGCGTCCCAAGTATACTCCTGAAATAGCTGTTAACATCCTTCAGAAGTTTGGACTTGGAAAAGAGGACTTGGAGTATCTCCTCTCTTTCCCCGAAGATCAGATCACCTCTGATAATCTTCCTCTCATCTTGAGAGAGATTCGCATTCAAAAGGAGAAACGGGCTTCAACTACAGATCAGTCTGAATCTGTCTCTGAACTCCAGCGCGCCCCATCAAGTATTGATAAACCTAGTAAATTAATTGACTATGGACATACTGGCAAGTATGCTTCAGTTGGGGATGAGACTGGAAGAGCAAGTCGAGTCTATAGTGGTGGAAATGGTTCAGAGCTGGGTAGTCACCGTACCAGTAGTTCCCGTAAAGAACTGCAGCAGAAAAGTCCACCAGAGGTGAAAAACAGTTCCTCGATTTCTTCACGCTATCAAATGGGATCTGTCTCCAGTCTCAGCTCAGCGAGGAGCCCAACCAAGCAACAGCAGACCCAGTCAAACCACTTTTATAAAAACCTCCTCACGTCTTTCTCTGTAGTTAATGAAGATATGAATACAAGACGTACAGAGACAGATCCTGGTAAATTCTTTGCTTTAAATGAGCCAGAGCCAGGTTGCCACTTGAAATCAAAAAGCAAACCATCCAAAAGTGAAACCCATGAAGAAAAGCCCTTCAGTGGTCGGCGTGAAACTAAAAGACATGAGGTCGCTGAGCGGATGAAAGGCAAGCGGCGACGACGTTCTCCTCAGGAGAAGGAGGAGAAACATAAGCAACTCAAGGAAAAGGAAAAATCAAAGCAACATTTTCAGCATCAGAAGGCACCAGAAGAATTGGGGCACCAGCTGCCAGCGTTTCACATGAGCCAAGCTTTCCAGCCTCATTATTTTCCCGCTTCACATCCAGTTCCTCCACCTTATTTCATCCCCGGATATGTTGCTCCCTCACCTTCACCTCAGGTTATCCCAGGCGCGCTGGACTTCTACCCTCCTCCTCCCAGTGAGCAGTTTGTAGCAAGTGGTCCAACGCGGGACATGATAAATGACTACGCTGCAACCCCACCAGTGATGTTTCCACATGTCTGCACTCTGTGTAACATAGTTTGTCCTACCATGAGGGTAAGTAAACCGTTAGAATCTCGTCTTTATGCATTAAGGGACCTGAAAATTTCAGTTTCACATTTTGTTGATTATTAAAGATGAAATTTAACTAATGATCAGCAACCAGAATTATTCTATTTAGAAGCCTCTCCACCTGGTTAGAAAATATTGAAAACTGGTTGAATAACTCAGTTTAATCATTATAAAACCAGTTTCCAAGACACTTTCTCACAGCTGGAGTTAACAGTAAAACTTTCTACTAGTTCATATCTGACACTTTTTATAGAATTTGCTGATTTTATGTGTGCAGATTTCTCAGATTTCTTTAAATCTTTTTAAAGATTTTAGTTTTTTCCATCAATCTTTATGCCTTTCTGCCTCCTGGACACAAAGGTTTTGGGTCTTAAATGAAGAAAAAGAGAGAGAATGTCTTTCTTTTCTCTTCTTACCTCTTTTTCATGCCATCAATCAACGTCTAATTGTCTCAGGTTGTGTTTTTCATCGTGATCACCTTCAGGAAATGTTTAGAATACTCAGAACTAAGAAGTGAGGCATGACAAAGAGTCCAAGAAGATTTTATTATTGTTGTTTTAAGGTACTGCCCCAGTACCTTAAGATTTTTAAGTTTGCTGTAAAGTTTGGTGAAAAAAAAATCCAGATTAGCCATTAAATGATGACATGAGCTCACTGATTGTTCTTTTTTCTGACCTCCAGGATTGGCTCCCTCACCAAAACACCAACCATCACCTTGAAAACTGCAAACTGCTTCGAAAACGGTATTTATTTATTTATTTTTTACTTATTTCTAAGAAAAATAAATTAAATAAAACAGTTTAAATCTGGAGTTTGTGGGGCAGCTGTGTACACTGGATAAAACCTCCTCCTATAATAAGACTTGACATAAACTGATTCAGTCTCAAGTCTTGCACAGGAGTCCCATCTTAAACCAAAACTAATAGAAAATATGATTGAGTGCGTCAGATGTGAGACAGATATTTGAGAATCCCAAAACATGAGACGAGATGTTAAACTGTCTCTGTGCCAGTAGATGGTATGCACTCACATGAGGGCTGCCTTGATGTTGAGGGTGGCATGGGAGGCGTATTATCAGTGTGCAAAGATGTAAATTTCGGGACACATCATTCGACTGGATAGACTTACGCCTTCCATCCACGCTGGTCTGCGTCTGCCACCCGTTCTCTGTAGTTTCTTCCACTCATAGGTCTCTTCAACTAAGTCCTCCCTCACATAGCTGCTGCTTTTCTCCCAGTTTTCATTTTGTCTTCTTAACGATATGAAGTTTATTTTTCCTTCTATTCAGATATTGATGGGATGTTTTAACATACCTTGACATGTTTTGACTGTCACATGCAGCCTTACTCAGAAACTTTGGCTGAGGTTAGGCCTGTCACGATAACAAATTTAGCTGTACGATAAATTTTCTCAGAAATTATCGCGATAAACGATAATATTGCGCAGAGCACTAATGTGTCATTTTGAGACCATTCTCAACTAATATAGTGACATATGCCGTAATAATGCAAGTACACATTTTCAAAGGTCAATAAACTAAATAAATAAAAGCGCCTTTTTCACTGTTGCATCTTCAAATAAACTCCAGACAAGTAGACAAGCATGCCGGTTTTAATGACGAACCAAACTTCAGCACTTTACATCGAACAAAAACCCGTGTTCTTCTTCTGCTCTTCAAAATCTACTGCTTGTGAAACAAAGTCATTCTGCCCTCTGTTGGCCTTATAAGTAACTACAACCCAGCAGTTAGCTGGGATACCACATTCACATACGCCGGGACACCGGCCCAAAAGTTATGCGGCCCACTGGGAATCCTCCCAAACCTCTCGATTAGCCGGCATTGCTCTTAATGTGTATTTTGTCATATACGCTAGTATATAGGCTGATTCTATTTGCGTAATGTGCCTGCGGATTACAGGGGTTATTACGGTAGACCAGGAAGTGGGGGCTTTGTACTGACGTCGTAAGCTAGAATGTGTGTGTTCTGCTTACATGTGGGAAGCAGCGAAACAATAAAAGAGGAGATGCTTGCATCTATTATTTACATATTTCAGCATGAGAATCGGAGGTTTAGCGCGAGAGCGTGAGAAGCCACTTAAATACGCAAGTCTCACGGCCATTGCATGTTGGCAGCCGTGCAAAACAAATGCGGCTTACCGGCTCGTGCTGCAACATGCTGCAGTCAAGTGTGACACTAGAGAGATCACTCCGCAAGAAACCAGAGCGTTTAGTCGAAATACTCCATAGTGAAACCTATTGTCATACACAGTCTATGGTAAAGGGGGGACGAAAAAAAATTATCGCGGCCGGCAAACTTATCGTGCTCTTATTTTCTTATCGTTCAATTAATTGACTTATTGCTTATCGCGACAGGCCTAGCTGAGGTGTTGCTGACTTGTTATCAGCTGTTTTTCAGAGGTGTGACCAGCAAACCTGTCAGATCTGCTGGGAAACCCAAACCTCCTGCCATGTGGTGGTCTCTGCAAAATCAGCTGATAACGCGTCAGCAATGCGTCAGCAACGCGTCAGCAACGCGTCAGCGAACGTTTCTGAGGAAGGTTGCAGACAGCAGCCGAAACATTTTAGGAACATGTCATATATTACAACATCCTATCAATTTGTCTGGATAGATGGAAAAAAAAAAAGCCTTGTGCTGCTTTTCTAAAGCATTATATACTTATAAAAAATTATAAATTCCATCCACTTGTTTTATTTTTGTTTTTTATAAATTTATTATTATCTTGACTATTATAACTATTGTCATTTAGTATCATGTTGGTACATCCTGGTGACTTACACTATTGAGGAAGAATGAGGAAACTAAAATATTTATATATCTATGTTAATATATACATGTTTACAGATTTGTATGTTTGTATTTTGTATAATTTATTTTACTTTTATTAGCATAAGATTTGATTGAACTGATCTTGCATGTGTTTTCTTTTTTGGTCTACCTCGCTTTCTGTCATGTTGAGGTCTTGGATGTCTTCTGTTAATTGTTATAATATGATTAACATAAAAACACCCAAGTAAAAAAATCAGAGCTATTATGAAGTCTGAAAACGAGCAGGATGAAGTGAGAACTTATTTTTACTTCTGAAGTACACAGTACTGTGAACAACAGTACAAATACCTGCTTTATCGTTTATTGTTGGTGCAAAAATCAGATCGCTGCTTTAAACTTAATCCCTTAATGCTTGTTGTAGCAAATTTGCAACAATTGATCTGATATTTATTTATTTATTGTTAATATCATTTATGTATTATTTTGTATTAATTTGTTTATTTTATTTATTTATTGTTAGAAATGTATTTAATATTTAATTGTATGTGTTTGACTGCAGTGTATTTTATTCCAGGCTCTTTTTTTTACTGTTTTTTTTACATTTTGAATATATTTAGGTGCTTATGGATTATTGCACTAATCTTTGTCAGATTTGTGACCTGTTTTCTCTTTGAATAAGTTTTTTTGTTTGTTTGTTTTCTCCCCAGATTTCCACAGTGGGATGGCAATGCAGACCATTTTCTTGGGTAAACATCACCACCTGAGCAGCTGTGAACCTTTACAACTTTTCCCTTTTTTTTTTTTTTTTTTTTTTGCCCAATTCATGCATATTTTTCTTATTTCCTGTATTTAGTGCTCCGGGTAATACTGCAAACCCCTGTCCTTCACCTTCTGCCCAGTCATGGCTGTATGGTCATGAGAAAATCCAACATGAGAGACGTTCCTGCTCACACAGCCCCCGACGTTACAGCCGATCAAGGAGGAGAAGGGAAACATCCAACAGCAGTTCTCGCTCACGCTCCCACAGCCCACAATGGCGTCTGAGCGGCAGTAAGTCCAGTAGAGGTTCCCATTCCCTCTCATACAGTCCACGGCAGCACCAAACTAGGAGCAGGTCCAGGGGCAGTTCCTGCTCCAGCAGCCCCCATCGCCACCACAGCTCCATGAGCAAAATGGTGAAACGCAGCCGATCAAGATCGAAATGCCGGTCCAGACGCTCTCGCAGGTCAGTGGACACTAAACTAGATAATAAAATGCCAAATAGTCTTAAAAATGTTAAGTTGTTTGAAAAATTGAACTTTTTAAAACATTTTTAAGTCATAAGTGATTTTGATCCAACCTGACTTAAGTCAAAGTCTCATTCTTTATTTGCTTTGTGTTAAAGCCCTTTTTCATCCCATCAATCACATTTAAGAGGTCATGAGAGACGATCCCCATGCAGGAGGAAAGATGAGAAACAGTTCACACCAAGGAGAAGCTGGAAGAGACCGTCAGTCTCGGGGAGACCAACTTCTCAAAGAAGGAGGTCAAGCAGTGCAGAGAAACTACTGAAAACATCAGGTTTGACCAAAAATATAACCTTCAGGATTATCGTAATATTAACAGATGTTTCCCTGGAAAAATTATTTGCTGCCTTTGATGTTTCATCACATTTCTGTCACTGTATTTAATTTACTTATGCAGAAGATGTGAAAACTCACCTAAACCAGATCATTTTGGCATCTTTTGTTAAAAATAACATATAAGTGTTGCAACAAAACTTTTTCTGTGTTTACATTCAGTAATATTAAGTGGCTCCATGACATAAAACCTCAGAAAACTTAGCTGCTACCAGTACTCTGACTCTCCTTTTTCTTTTTAGAAATTCATGCTCCATCAAAACCGTTTTATTTGGACACCGCGGTTGAAACTCCAGAGGTGCCCAAGAAGAAGTCAAGATCCTCATCATCATCTAATAAGTTGTCTAAAGTGAATACTGATCATTCAGGTAGTGAGGTGAGTTCTTTAGCAGACTGAGGAAATCATGCTCTACAGACCATCACATCTAACATTTAGAGATTTTTGGAGTTTTGGATTAGATTAGGCAATGGTAAAAAATGTTCTGTGTAGATGTCTGCTGTTGTTCTGAACAAAAAGAACATTACAACAGAATTAAGGATGTACACAACTAATCAATGAATCGATTAATCAAAACAGTGCAAAGTCGGCAACTTCTTAAAAAAGCTGACTTTCTGTTTGGAAAAAAATTCAATGCATCAATGCACAGAGACATGGTGCTATTTACAACGATGTGGTAAATGAACAGCGTGGCTCCTTTATGATCAAGCTAGGAAGGTGGGAAGAGAGACAAACGCACAGCATGTTAGCTAGTTTGATGCACAGCGTAGGTTTGAGCTAGAGCGGGGATGTCTGAGCAGAGAAAGTTGCTCTGAGAAACGTCCTGTGTAGCAGCGAAGCAGAGTCCCGTGTCTCCTTCACCACTGCTGGGCGAAGAGAAGGGAGTTAACCCTGACATTAGCTGCTGCTTCAGCCAGAGTAATCGCCTCGCGTCTGTCTCCCAACCTCGGTTTGTAGGTGGAAGGAAGGTTTACCAGCTCTTTCTGTTGGAGGCAACATTCTCATCTACCTGCGG
Organism: Melanotaenia boesemani; assembly: GCF_017639745.1. Classification (NCBI taxonomy): domain Eukaryota; kingdom Metazoa; phylum Chordata; class Actinopteri; order Atheriniformes; family Melanotaeniidae; genus Melanotaenia; species Melanotaenia boesemani. Next base: position 12,426,803 of record NC_055686.1, read on the forward strand.
TACAGTAAAGGACACTAAAGTCCACAGAATGTTAAAAATATAACTAGAAGCACTCAAAGAGCACAGACCTCATCCAAGCTATTTTATTTATTTATCTTTTTTTTGTATGATTGTGGGCATTATTTTTGAGTTAGAGGCACAAATAGCAAAGTAGTACTATAGTAAAGAATCCTTTAAAAAAAATTCGGGTGGTGATCCAGTCACCCCCAAAATTTCTAACTTGTTCCTTATTCCACTTCTGAGATTTCCTGTAAATTTAATCCGTCCATAACTTTTTAAGTAACGTTGCTAACAGATAGACGGAAAGACAGACCAGCCCTGCTGAATACATGACCTCTGCACCTTGGTGAGAAACACTTGCGTATGCAACACATACAAATGATGTCTTCCACAAATTTTGCAATTTTCCTTTAATGTTAAAGTATTTTTCATCTCATGTTGATGACACCACGGCTAACTGACTTATCGGTTTGATTGGCCCAACTTCGAAAATCATCAAAAATGCCCATTCCTAAACAGCATTGATAAGCCAATCAAATTACAATAGAAATGGATGTTTAATAATTTAAAAAGGGATGGGGGAAATTCCTTGTTCCATATTTTTTCATGATGCACATACAGTATGTGTGCTTACATGTTTTTTTTTGGTACACATTTATGTATTTATTGATAATCCCTCTCTTGGTAACTTTCCTTCATGAAGTAATTGTTAATTGAGGTTGGATGGTCATCTGAACATGATGTTTTCTTCCCTGTAACCAGTTACAAAATGAAATGTTCTCATTTGTGTTTTTCTCTCAGGTGGAGGAGTCGCCACCTCCAACCATGGTGAAGCTCACCAGTGTTTGTCGGACTTTGACTCACAGTAAAGTGCTTGCTGCTGTGCAGGTGTTTGGGAAAACAACGTCAGTCATTTTATACAGATCTAAAGAAGAGGTGCGTGTAGTGGAAGAGTCATTTGTTTGGTTTTTAACTGCAAGTTGCAAAATTATGTAGTTGTGATTTTTTTATGCTTAAGATGTGAGTAAAGTAGGGATGAGGTCATCCTTACTAGTTTGCAGTATTTCTAAGTTGTATATGTGTTATGTTTGTGCACATGTAGGCAAACGTGCATTTTGAGAAAGAAGAAGATGCAGCAAAACTGAGGATCTGCAAAAACCTCCACATAGAAGGAGTCCCCGTTAAAATTGTTGCAGAAAAGGTATTACAGCTTTTTTTCTCTTTATTTGGTGAGTCCACACGTACATGGCTATTAAAAAAAACACAACAAAGCTTTTTTTGTTCCATTTTTGTTGGTTTATTTTTAGGTCTTTAAGAAATCTGCATCTAAATTTATGAATTAGAGAAAAACTGTTTTCTAGCCACTCAACTCAACATGAATGATTGAAGTGGTTACTAAATGGACAAAATCACTTTTCCAAATCAAAGCAGAACATCTGCTCTTACATGCTGGACCTTTACTACTTAACACACTGACAGGTGTCAGACTGGTCCAAATAAAACAGGAAACAGAGCTGAGATCCTTTTAACTGCTGAGATGTAAAATAACAAACATGCACTGCAAATATTAAATATATCGGTCGCTTTGCAGCCGTGGACGAAGCTGTCTGCATTGTTATGTTGTGCTGCTCATTTTCTCATGGCAATGCACTTGAAGTTGAGGGCAGTGTACCACACTGGCAGGGGAGGGAGGTCAGTCTGGCTATGATCAGATGTAGTGCTGCACTGGTGTGTCTTTTAATCTCATTATGAGGCTTATTGTTTCTGCCTCCTGTCTGAAATGAAATATTAAAAAAAGTAGATCTTCATGTCTACAAGGGCTGTGTATAATGATAGTCTTAAAGCAGAGACATGTGAGATCACTACAGAAGGTTCAGAGTCAAGATACGTTACTGTGTCAGAGAAATTTCACCTTATAATATATATAAAATATATATAATATAACTTCCTGGATCACCAGATCCAAGTCAAAAACATTGTCAGATTGTAACATCTTTTTTTCCAAACCAATGAGTCTGGGCATTATCTGATGAGTTAGAAGCTGTAATGGCAAAAGTATCCCTATCTCCCAATAGTAAAGAATCCTTAAAAATCCCTGGATCCAGGCATTGATCTGGGTTACCCCCATATCTAAATACTTGTTCCTGATTCCATTTTGGAGGATTCCTGAAAATGTAATCAAAATTTGCCCATTATTTTTTGAGTTATGTTGCAGACAGACAAGCAAATGCTGCTGAAAACACAACCTCCACCTTGGTGGAGGAAACAAAGGCAGAGTCATGGGAGAACATATTAGCAGAGTTTTTTTTCAGCTGGAATAAACGTTTTGACTACAATACAGCACAAGTAAGGCATGCTTTATAATTTATTGGTTCTTTTTGTAGTTGTTGGCTACTCTCTGGCTGTTAGCTTTCAGAGTTTTTGTCCCACAGTGATGAGACAATAGTCTCTGCTTTCATACAACACCTTGTTTGTGTGGTATGCTTGAAGTGGAGAAATTAGCAGAAACTCTAAAATGGACATTGCTGTTCTCATGTTTTTGTTAGATTCACTAATTGTTTGAGGTGGCGATGCTTGCTAGAGTTTTTTTTTTTTTAGCTGAGTTTCTCCCCTGGGTTTGTAATGCTACATAATAGGATTGCTGCTTCCTGGGGTGTGCAAAGATCTTCTGTACTGCAAATATGTCATGCTGCCCCTTAGCAAAGATATAAAACATTTACTTGGTGAAAACTGAAGCAGGTTAGCGGTGATCCTCACTAAGCACTAACCAGCCCTGCAGAGTTGATTCTTCACTAAATTCATCATCTTTGTTTAGTACCAATAAATATGTACAATAACCATGGGACATGGTTAATATGGATCGTCAATCCACCATCCACCAAACATAAATTTCATTCTCTAACCCAGCGGTGCCCAACGTAGGGCCTGTGGGCCAAAGTTTGGCTTGCCAGCCTGTTAGATCAAAACTATTTTGAGTATGTCACATTTGAAATTGACTCATACCTGAATGACATACTGACCTTGTCAGTGAGCGTGCATTGTTTGTTGTTTATGAAAATTTGCACTATATTTGGTTACAATTTAGTGCCTGCAATTATTGTTTGTTGTCCTTCTAACTATGCCTTTATTGTTATTTTGCCATATTAATGTTTGCAGCATGTTATTTGCACTGATGGAAAAGAGTGCATTTGCATGCAGGAACAATAATTAAAAGAACTATGATTTACATTTATTTTTGTTTCACCCTTAAAATTGCTGTTTGGCTCGCGGCTCACTGGTACATTTTCACGTTGGCCGTTGAAGGCAAAAAGTTTGGGCCCACCTAAACTAACTGATGATGTGGCCCGTCCAGCGTCTGCAGTGCCGTCTTTTAAATTCTCAAAATTTTTCTAGTTCTTCTTATTTTTTTTCTTGTTAGTTCAGAAAATCCTGGAATTCAGGGAAAAAAAAAGCATCTACTTCACCAAACGAGCCGGTATGTTTAAGGAAAGGAGGTGGTGTTAAAACACTTTGTGACAAGCCAAGTTGCTGATCAGTAAATGGAGTTCTTAAATATTTTTGCATTGGAGCTAGTTTTTCAAAATATTTTTTTTTTGTGACTAAAACTGTGCCTGCATTGGGCAGGAAAGCACACAGCGAGCCACTTTTTAAAAACATCTATGTATGTGAGGACAAGTCCTGTGTGTGTCCCTGAGACATGAACATATGAACGTTTGTTTTCACAGTCAATAATCAGATTAATAAAACAAGTCTATATTTACAGCCTGCTGTTGTCATGAAGACTCCTCCAACTTCTACAGAGGAGCAGATGAAGCCTCCACAACAGTAAGTTATGTTTGACAAGCAACTTTTATTTTTGGTTGTCTTGTTTTTCACAGCAAATCTCAGACAGAGGACTCTGGCAGCTCAACAAGCCCAAAGTCCCCCACCCTACAAATGACTCACGCCTAGCCAACAACGAGCTTTACTGCCACTTTGAAGGATATGATGCTGGACCCAAGAGCCTCCCACCAAACTCTCCTAGCTCAGTGTGTCTGCCTCCACCTGCAGATGGACCACAGACTTCCTGTCTGACAGTAGGCAGTGTGTAAAGCTGAGAAAACACATCCGACTCCTGTATCATCAGAGTCCGCCTACAGAGGGAGGTTGATCAGCTGGCGACCCCGTACAGCAGAAACAACTTGGAGCTTATGTTTCCAAGACAATAGAGATGGTTGTAGTCTTCAGGAAGAACACAGACCCTCCCTGCCCCATCACCATGCAAGACTGTCCAGTCACATCTGTGGTGTCCTGCCGCTTCCTGGAAACCATCATCTCCCAGGACCTGAAGTGGGTGGAGAACATCAACTCTTATCATCGAAAAGCAGATGATGTACTTCCTTCAGCAGCTGAGGAAATTTAAGATGCTTGGTGCACTTCTACACCTCCATCATCGAGTCCATCCTCACCACCTCTATTACAATCTGGTACCCTGCTGCCTCTGTCAAACACAAAGACCGACTCCAGTTTCTATAAACAGACAGACCTTTTTATATAGATGTTTTTTCTGCTTTTATACTCTATGACCTGTAAAGACTGTTAATCCATTGTGTGCTCTTTTTGTTTTGTTTTTAAATTCACTTCAGTTTATTTTTGTTCATTAAGTGGTCAGAGGTGATTAATAATTTTGCCCGTTCCTTGTGTGGTTATTTCGATTATGTTGATCAAATAGAAGAAGATTTCTGCTTGGTTCTTCTTGGATTGGTGTAACATTTAAGCAGTTTCATCATTTTTCTCCAAGTTAAACCCATATAACTCTACTTCACAGTAAATCTGCAGAGTCCTTTCTTTCCACACCTAAAACCAGTGAATCCACCTCTCTTGGAAAGATTGAAACAACTGTATCTTCATCTACTGCTGACAACAAAACCAGAGCAGGTACGTCTGTTGGTAAACTACCTGAAGGAAAGAAATCTAAAGTGAATAATAGCCTTAAAAAATTAAGTGCAAAAGCTTAAGGAACAAGAGGTCAAAACTACTGAAACCCCGAAGTGTGGGGTAACAGGAGTGGTAGAGCCCACGGGAGTTTGGTAAAGAAGAAAATCTGACATGTGAAGGACTTGCTAACCAAGTCCCCACCAGATAAGTCATGCGTTAGTCAACCTCAGAGTCCTCAGATTGCCATGAAAAGTTGGTTGAAGGTTCATCACAGGTGTTTTTCCTTTTCCTTTGCCGGGTAAATATCACACTTGTAATCTGATGGATGTTTTATTTATTATTAAATGTCATTACCCTCAAATAGGAAGCAACAGCATGTCTGATTTTCCTCTCTCCCTTCTTTGTTTCACATAATGGTATGATCCTTGTTATTCTTCACAAGCGATGCATGGTGTACTGCTTCTTTTAAAGATTGAGTTCTTGTTGTTCACTACGAAGAATTCGCCCTTGGAGCCTGCTCGTTTGCTAAATACACATCAGCACCACCCATCATGTGAAAGTTTGCTTCTGCTTTGAGTTTTTCCACTTTTTTTCTCCACTTTTCCACAGTATCAGAAACTGTCAGCGGTGATTCAGCCAAACCAGTGGAAGCTGCAGCACCAAAGCCAGCAGCTCCAGCAGCAGATGGCAAGCAGGCATTCATATCGGAGTACTCTGAAGATCCTGGGACATCCCTGACTGTTGGGGAGATGTTGGATACATACTTGCATATACAAAGTCTGAGTAAGGAATCCAAGAAAACGATTTAAGGATAACGAATATATGCACACTATAATTTTAAAAGCATCTTTTACTTTTTAAATTCTATGACTATCCTTCTCAGGTTGTATTGAGAAGAAGGAGAAATGCCTTACACAAGAAGTAAGTTTTGTGTCACACGAACTTCTGCACTGGTTATTCTGGTTGTTTTGATTTTTCAAACAGTCTGCAGTTTTGTCTTAAACCATGACTCCTCCCGCCCCCCAGTTCAGTCTGCAATCGGTGTTAATCAGCAACCTTCCAAAGTATACTGATGGTCTTTACAAAGAGGAAGAAGTTGCTAAGTTGCTTCACCCGTTTGGATTTCAACATGGAAGAGACCAGATCTATGGAATTCCTCAAAAAGACCTGGTAAGCTTTGGGTTATAAATCTGCATCCCATTTCTTTGGTAATACCCTGATAACTAGTTTTTGTTTGCTAGTTTTGATTTCTTTTTTCTCCCTGAATTCTATTTTCTGCAAAACCCTTTTCAAAGAACTTTAATGATGGTGTATTTTTCCTGTTTTCATATTAGGCCATTGCCTTAATGCCGAGTGCAAAGGATCTACAAATGCTTTTGGGAAGGACATGGAATGGCATTCATTTTAAAGATAATATTCTTTGTTTAAGGCCTCTGAACACTAAACTCTCAATGACCTGGGTAAGCATGCTGTACTATTACATCCTAAGGTGTATGTTTTCAAAATCATTAAGAGCACAAGCTTGTGTCCTTTAACTCTTCTTGTTTCTTCTTAAAAATCTTATGTTAGCTATAATAAATTCACTAACTTCATTATTTCTGCTGTGAAACAGCACTGTACCCCTTTAGTCTCAAAATAACTGATTAAAAGTTTTCATGTGTTTCAAGCTGAGGAAAAATAATCCTGTCAGTTCACCTTACTGGTGTAAGTTTTAAGGTCTCATTTATCTTGTGTTAGCATAAAGAAACACATTATTAGTTCTGATTGGGCCTCTTTCATAATATCTTTTTACATTTTTTTTAAATTTGTATTTAAGAAAGTTTTTTTTTTTTTTTTTAAATAAAAGCTCAAAACCATCACAATCACAACCATGATTCATAGACCGCACAGTTGTTTGCATCTTTCCTCTTAGATTTGTAAATGCCAGTCTCTACTTAATTTGAAAGGATGTCTTAGCTTGCCTGTCAATCTTCAACTCATTTTGTCCCTCACTCGGAAACAAGACCCCTGAATACTTGAATTCCTCCACTTGGGTCAGGACCTCATTCCCAACCTAAAGAGGACACTGCACTTTTTCCAGCTGAGGACCAGGGTCTCAGATTTGGAGATGCTGATTCTCATCTCAGCTGCTCTCACTGCCAGGTGTGTGAACCAAACTCTGGCACCGGTTGTAGAGGAACTGGAGAAATTGTGTGAGGGTCCAGTCCAGAGGGGCTGCTCCCGATGTCTATGTGATGTTGCAGTGCCATGTCAGCCAAGACATTATCCAGAGCCTTGATGAACTACGGGCAGATCTCTTCCACCCCTGGGGCCTTGCCACCGAGGAATTTTTATAACCACCTCGGCAACTTCAGCACCTGCGATAAGACAGCCCATCTTCGAGCTCCCAGACTCTGCTTTCTGATCAGAAGACATGTTGTTGGGATTTTTGGGGCGAGCCCAACCAGATCCATGGCCATAGGCCCAGCCACCAGGTGCTCACCTTCTTACCCCATCTCCAGGCCTGGCTCCAGAGGGGAGCCCCGGTAACCAGTGTCGCGGCAAGGGAAAAACTTCCCCCTTCCCACTTTGTCTGGTCTCTTATGGGGGTATTTTTCTATCTTTAATCAAGAGCGCAATTGTTTGCTTTGAGAGCAAGATTTCTGGTTTTCACACTCAAATATCATCCTGCTCGCTTTCAAAACTCTGCTCTCACACTCAAAAAGTCCCTCTTGTGTTCAAATATATCGTTCTTCCTTTCAAAACTCTGCGCTCAGACTTGGTCTCTTTCCCTCGCACTCAGACACTTTCTCTGCGCACTCAAAACTTCTGCTCTTGGATATTTTTTCCTCTCTCTTGGGTTGCAGAAAGAGCTGTCTGTCAAACCTCCTCCAGCCAATAGAATACGAGCTAATTCGAGCAACTCGTCCTCGCCTTCTTCAGGGTGCGCTTGTTTTACTTGACACAGTGACTCCACACTCTTAGCCCACATTTTGTGTGAATATAAACTATTTAGTAGTGACTAATTATCATTTTATGTTTTGTATAACAGTGTCTCATTAATAAAACAAATAAGTTGTTTCTGATAGTTTTCTACATTGTGCAGTGTAATAATAATGATTAGCAAAGAAAACTCAACATGTTACGTTGTTGTCAGAGGGGGCGGGGCTATTTTCAAAACTCAACATATCCCGACCGCAAAGGCTCATGGGAGATGCAGATTCAGCTGAAATTTAACCTTTTTTTTTTTATTGCTGTGCTATAAATTTGAGTTTTCTGCTTCAATTCATGTGTCATGTTAACAAGTAGACAATGTCATAAAGTTCTGCCCTCTTTGAATTTTAAGTTTGGCACCATGAATGCAAAGGACAGTACAGGAAAAGAAATCACCGCCAGCATGAAGTTTTTTACTGTGTAATGATTAAGGTAAAGAATAATTAATGGCATCGTTCACTTTAATGTTCTACTTTTTGTGGTTTTAGATGCGTTAGTGAGAATTAGAGATGGGATTTTTGGCTCTTTGAAGGGAGCCGGATCTTGAGGAGCCGTTCCTTTCAAAGAGCCATTCAAAAGACTGGCTCGTTCTCACAATAACTTACAAAATTTCACAATATATAAGAATGACAAACAATCAAATTATGTACCTATATAAAATCTACTATGCAAGATTAAAAAATTATAGGAAAAATATAGATTAAAAAGGATAAACCTGAGCAGTCAGTGCAAATTCTAGTAAATGTTTTGGATAGCACTTACAGTATTTGTTTACCAAACAATACTCTGTGCCCATAGATGCTTCACATGAATGGAGCATGTTGGACATCAGACTTCTATGATGTCACAAATGTTATTTATTTTATTTTCATTTTACTCAAACTACTTCTTATTTACTTATTTATTCATTCATTCATTTTTAGCTCGAAGGGGGGTGGGGTGGGGTTGGGCTTTGTGTGTGTGTGTGTATACGTGTGTGCGTGTGACTGTGTGAAAGATTTCATTGAGTGTTTTTATTCTTATGTTTTTAATCATGTAAAGAACTTTGTGTTGCATATAGCATGAAAGCGCTTTATAAATGATGTTTTATTTGATTGCATTTGATGAAGGCAGTGTAAAAAAATTGTATATAAAAAGAATGGCTCACAAATGAACGGCTCACAGTTGTGAATCGGTTCCCATCGTTCATTTAAAAGAGCCGTTCAAAAGAATCGATTCGTTCATGAACGTCACATCTCTAGTGAGAATAAGCATCTACAAGTTATTTTTCTATGTGTGTCAAAGGTCAGTGAAAATACTGAACAGCATGTGTAAATGTAAGAGAATTTAGTTAGAATTACTGGAGGTGTCAAGAAGTTTAGATAGGTAAACTAATGGGTTTTAAAATTGTAATGGTTGGTCATGTTGATACAACTTGAAATGTTTCGGCATTTGTAAAAACTGGAATGGTTTAAGGCAACGGGTTTCCACGAAAATTTCTAGTGAGCTAAAGCAGATAAAGCATTGTTTGGTAACTGGCAGGCTGCCAATAACATCTAGCCTACCAGATTAAATTGATCAAATAAAAAATAAAGAAGTTAATTTACCTGCACTCTAATCCTGGATTAGTTCAGTTTACTAGAAAATATTGTGGAAACCCGTTGCTACTACCCACCTCCAGTAATTCTAACTAAATTCTCTTACATTTACACATGCTGTTCAGTATTTTTACTGACCTTTGACACACATAGAAAAATAACTTGTAGATGTTTACTCTCACTAACGGATCTAAAACCACAAAAAGTAGAACATTAAAGTGAACGATGCCATTAATTATTCTTTACCTTAATCATTACACAGTAAAAAACTTCATGCTGGCGGTGATTTCTTTTCCTGTACTGTCCTTTGCATTCATGGTGCCAAATTTAAAATTCAAAGAGGGCAGAACTTTATGACATTGTCTACTTGTTAACATGACACATGAATTGAAGCAGAAAACTTATGCCCCAAATTCTTTTTGTGATTGTGGTTGGTCAATGAGGTCCATTGTGATCTGTACTGATTTGCTGTTGTATTTTTTATGTTTGCATCTCTATGGTGACTGTTTACGCTAAAGTGCGTCAGCATCGACTGGACAGTCACTTTAACAACGTTTGCTCTTTCTGTTTCAGTTTGGGTTCTATAGATCTCTGATGAATCTGATGCATTTTGTAAGTAGCTAACACACAAAAACTCTAATTTTACTTCTTTGCTCTTAAAAGACTGAGAAATAACACAAATTAGATTAGTTTTTCCTATTACAGAGTGTAGTGGGAATAGTTTTTATGGAACTATTGGAAATTATTTATAAGGTACAGGAGAAAACAATGAACTTGATCGAGGGGGGTGTTTTACGCTCACTGTGCTGCGTTCATGGCCCCGTGATTAATGAAAAACTCCTGCGATCAGAGCAATGCGCTCTCTGGATTAAGAAGCGCACTGTTGAATGATAAATACGCCCCTTAAAGGATCTGGCTGAGATGTAACGCCGTGCTATGTAGCAAAATCTCTGAGGAATGTTTCCAACACCTTGTTGAATCTATGTCGCCATGAATTAAGGCAGTTCTGAAGGTAGAATGAGGTCCAGCCCAGTAGCAAGACGGACCTAATAAAGTGGTCAATGAATCAAACAGAAAGAGCCAATCCTGCTACACCCTGTTTAGTGTTATCATTAGCAGTGTGTCGTTACATGTGTGTGTGATTGGATTTAATATTAACCTGTTGGTCTCCACACAGAAAGTTACTGATAATGGAGAAAGAACAGTTTACATCGAGGGCATCTCACTAGAGGAGACCATGGAGCTCAGGAAGGCTTTGAGAAAAGTGGTTTCTGTCAGAAACTTCCTGCCTTTGCTCAACAAGGTAAACACAAACACACACACACACACACACACATATTTCTACAAGTAGATGGCCTTAGATTAATGGAAAAGACTTCGTGATAACCTTTTCTGTCCTGTGTGTTTCAGCTGTATGTGGAGTTTCAGTCAGCTGAAGATGCTGATCAGCTCGGACTTTCATACAGTCTCAATAAAAAAGATTGTATGCACACAGTGTACAGGTCCTCCATGTCAAGAGGTCCCAGTAAGTATTTTATTGGATAATTGAAATAAATGCTTGTGATGAACAATATTAATATAATTTACATATTAGACATAATATTTCTTTTTCTTCATGTGAAATCTAGTCTGTCTAAACAGTTCTTACATAAGATTTTAGAAATTCGTCATCGTTTAGCCATCGTTCAGAGAGTAATCTCAATGCTCTGCTGGACAGCAAAGGTATTGTTATGTGAACAATGAGAAGAAGAGAAAAGTTAAAGAAAATTGGTGCTTCGTGCAGAAATAAAGGCGGCAAACACTTGAGGATTAGATGCATCATGGAAAAAATCACAAAGGTCTCCAAGAGGATCTGATCAGGAAAAAAATGTTTATGAAGATGCAACAGTTTACATTAAAGTCAGCTTTTTTTACACGGGAGTTATTAAAAGTTAAAGTCCCTCCAACAAAATCTTGCTGCTTATTTGTATTTAGAAGATCTGAATAAGAAAAGGAAAATGGACTGTAAAATTTTGAAATATTACATGTTTACTGGAGTCGTTTTTTGTCTGTTTGTAAAGTCACCAGCTGCAGGACCGACCAGCATCGTCTCAGATTTAATGTCCCAGATTTTCTCAGTTTAAAGAAATTTCTTAAGAAGACTTCACTTTGTGTAAATGTTTGGTTTTAATGTCCTGAAATGCACCAGTAAATGTGTTGCACAGTCAGACCTGACTTAGACATCATTATTCTCCAACAATCTCTCCAGGATGTAAATGTGCTTCTCCACTGGGAAGTTCTCCACCTTTTTGGATCACAATGAAAGCCAGACCATATCTGTTCCCGACTGTGTCTTCGTGGTGGTCGAACCCCAGTAAGAAAAGAATACCTCAGTTTATCTTCCTAACACACTATGTTGACATGAAGTGACTGTGATTAATTTTCTTATTTTTGGTTTCCAGCTTATCTAACAGCCAACACAATAAAGGAAGTTGAGGTAAGTTTTCATTTGTTCGTGTTGATTTTTAAACGGCTGTATTTATCTAGATTAGTGGAATAATTCAGCAGCAAAAGTCATTTATGTTTAACCTCTCTAGTAAAACCTCTTTCTTCATATGGAGAGACATTTTTGTCCACAAAAACATTTATTTTTCGAAAGCAATGCTTAAACTCTACTCTAAATAGCCAAGAGAAATAAAAATGTCCAGTAAGGTTAAATTAACAAGGAACCAAAACATTTACTAAGTATATGCAAAACATTTCTGCTGCTCTTCTTTCTTGTTCTTTAACTTAACATTTGTTTTTGTTTTTAACTTTGTGTGTTGTAGAAAGCGAGCAGGAGGGGAGCAGCCAAGTTCCACACAGTGATGCTGACAGGTTTTCCATATGGACATTACACACACACAGGTGTTGCTAAGCTGCTGTGGCCTTTTCTGTCCAAGGAGAAACGTCACACCAACGTGTTCATTCTGCCACTGCAGAAAAGGGTGAGGAACATGCAGTGGGATGTTTTAACAAAAGCAGAAAATAAAACGTGGATTTGTGATACAATGCGATATACGTTACACCTTTATTACCTGATGTCTGAAATTTGTGTTGCGTCACATCAGCGAGATGTTTACACAGAACAATACACACATTAAATTTGCTCACTTATACACAATATATCATGGACTCTACACACACACTGGATTCCTCAGAGTTCAAAAAGTTTTTCAGTCTTACTTTATTGAACTTTGGAATTCGGCATCAACTTCTTGATGGTAGGAGCTCATACTCTGTTATTCTCTTGGCTAGTCTCAGCTTATTTTTCTGAAAAGACGTTCCATAGCGCGAGTGTAAAGGTTGTCCTATGATCCTGGAGTGTATTCTTATTTGTTGTAGTTTTGATCTTTCCGCTACGGGTAGATCTTTGTTAGAATGACTGTAGGACGAACATGATGGCAAATTTGTAAAACAGCCAAATAACTTACTAACTCGCCCTAAAAGAGCTAAGGCGTCAGAGGGAACGGGTCATTTTTGTTTTTTATTGCAGATCATTTCAAAGTGATCCTTTTAAGACAACAGCTGGTCAAACATGACCCCTAGGTATTTAAAGGATGGTACCTGCGTGACTTTTTACATTATGAATGACGGAATATATTCTCACTCAGATTGTGACACAAATAGAATTTCTTCAGTCTTCAGTGTTTATTTAAAGAGCTTTTTTGCTTTTTTGATCATCAGTCTGAACATCAGGAACAATGTTCGCTGAAAGCAAGATCTCAAAATCTCAGACTTCCTTTTGTAATGATCTGAACATGATTGATGGACATCTTTACATGTCTGTTACAGGATGCTCATGTTTGACTCCCACTGCGGAGGCAGAAATGGCTGTGGGGATTTTTTTAAGGAAAAAAAAGTATGTTTCGTACATGTTTAATGACACTACTCTCTCTTTACTTGCAGGCCTTTGTGTATTTCAGCAACTGGTCTTCGTGCCACGATTTTATCATAAATCACATCACCAATCCACTTCATTTCAAGGGCAGTGCTATCCACGTCCACATTGTCCTACAGGAAATGGGTTTCAACTCCAACGAGGTATGGAAACTAGAAAAAGCACTGGAGGAGTCTCTCTGTAATACCAGGGTCACGACTGATTTAACCTAGAATTGATTTTAGATGTTAAACTTTCTGGAGGGGGGTGTATGCAGGGATCATACGCAGGGACATGTGATCTGACTGGCCATGGTATGCTAGCTGTCCAGCCTTATAGCCCAGCTTGATGTTGGAGTATACCTTGTCCAGTGTTTTAGCTCCTCTGGTGGCACATTTGACTTTGCTGGTGGAGCTTAGGGAGCACTTATTTTAAGTCTATATGATTAAAATCCCATGCTATGATGTGTGCGGCGTCAGGGTGTCTGTACTGCTGTTTGCTAACGCTGCTGTATAGTAGTCCATTTGCAGTGTTAACATTTGCATCAGGTGGAATGTAAGTAACAGTCACGAACACCACCACTACACAGGCCTGCATTTAACCGTTACAAACCCCAGGTCCGTGATGCAGTGACTGTGCACTTTATTTATTTATTTATTTATTTATACATACATACATACGTACATACGTACATACGTACATACATACTGTCCACTTTAACTGTGTCAGTACACCAGCTGTTGTTTATGTACATGCACACACACCCTCCCCTGCTCTTACTGGAGTCTCAGATCATCCATCTTGTTGGCAAGGGATTGTGTATTTGTGAGGAAAATACTAGGAAGTGGTGGTTTGTGTGTCTGTCTCTGGAGTCGGGTTAACACTCCGGCCCTGCAGCCCCGCTTCTGCTTTCTTTGATGATGAACCATATTTAAAAGTAAAACCTTACTAAATGAAAACAAATCAGCAAGTTTTGCTTATATTTTGAAGTTTGCTTAAATAAATGACCAGAAATCTTGTTCAAGAGGTTTTAGGTTGTGTTAAAGAATAAAAGGTATACCAACTGTTTCTGACTTAATATTCTGTATTAATATTTACAGTATGCTTGCTCATGTTTGTCTAAAGCACTACATATATTTACAGTTTCCCTGATATGTAGAGAAAGTAATACACAGTTTTGTATATCTAAAGAATTGATGTTTCATTCCTCGACATTTTGTGTCAGTGAATATTTATTTATATAGTGACGGGATCACTAGAAGTTCAGATAGAATAAGTTTTGCAACATGTTCAAACATCATGTGAAACTCTGTGTTTTCTAATGTTTTGCAGGTGACTGTGTACAGAAATCTGATGAAGTGGAGCAACTGTGTAAGTAACACTTGTTTAAACTGGCTTACAAGTGAAAGTCAAAACTCTTTGCTCACCTGCTCTTTTACACCAGCTGCTGGTTGTTTTTCAGGAGATTCCAGACCCAGCGTCTCTGGAGAGCCGGATGCTGTCCATCGAAATCTCCGTGGTATCTGTGGAGCTCATCAGGATGATCATGCAGAGTGTAGCATCCATTGCTTCTTTTGTCAACTACTTGCCGTTAGCCAACAAAGTACGGCATTACAAACAGCTGTTGTCAGCTCAGGTTCAGGTGTGGTGGGTTTTAACCTCAGAAAGATCGTCCTGCTGACCACCTTGAATCTGTTTTCGCAGATCTACATTGAGATGCCTTCATCCAGCGATGTAACACAGGTGTTGAAGAATTTTAATCGTTCAAACTTGCGAGCTGAGTTTCGGTATGTGGCAATAAATGAAGGGAAAGACGTAATGAAATTTAAGCAGCCAAACAGTGTTTTTGATGAATTGTTTGACCAAGTCCTTCTTTCCCCCACATAGGCAACATGTGTCCCACATTGAACGGTGAGTATATAACTTTGTCCTAACAAAAGTGGTTTAAGGGGGGCAGGCCTTGAAAGGTTCTTATTTCTTCCTTCTCCCTTTTTCCAGGCCAAAATAAAATGATTTATTTTCTTTAATTATTTTTGGGACTAAAAAACTAACTATGAACTTATTGTTTAAAACTACTAGAAAATACTCCTGATCTGTTCTCGGTTTGTCTGCCTATTTCCTTCTCATCAACACTTTTTACCTTTTTGACCCTTTGGTCACTTTGATCTAACATATGACTGATAAGATTTCAGTTGTCAAAGATCTCTGACTTTACTAAATGCTTTTATTGGGTGTAATGAAAGAATTAGTACACTAATAATAACATTCTGCACAAAATTAAAAAAAAAAACAAAACGCTAACACTGGAGCAGAATAAAAGATTGTGATCGCGTCTTATAACGATTTCGAAACATCAAAACTGTGGCAGTTATATTGACCAATCAGCCATAACATTAAAACTACTAACAAGTGAAATGTGTCACTTCCTGTTAAATTATAGTGTTCTGTTGTGAAAGCTGCCATTCTGGTCCCTCAAAAGCTGCTCAGAAACAGCTTAAAGACAACAACAGAGTTCAAGGTCTAATTCTAATCAGATGGGAAGTGATGAAGTCTTTGGGAAGCAAGTTTAATACAAACCACAGGACCCAGAGCATCTGTTACTAACATCTAAGTACCAGATTTGTAGATGTTGTTTATCCCCATCCTGACTGGTGAAAGCTCCTTCAACAGGATGTAGTTGGTTTCAGGTCATACAAACCGCTCCGCTTAAGAGTTAGAAGCATGTTCTTAGCATCACCCTTTAGCATGGCTACAACTTTGTATTCAGTTGAATGAATATTTTTTTCTTTATTATGAGTGGTACAAGTACAAGGAAAGAGCGATGTTGGTTCAAATATGGATGGTACCCAGTTTATTTTAGCAGAATCACACCTTCTCAGCCTCGAGGTCAAAACGAGACAATAAAGTTTTAGGAGTAGCTTCATCTCTAGAATGGGACCTTTTTTTTTTTTTTATAATCACAAACTACATAATCTAGTATCTTTGTTCTTTTGTGTTTCTTATAGCTTGGTGGTGTTTTTAGCATTTTTTGTCATCAGTGGGTTGATGGGATTGAAAATTAAAGAAAAGAAGGACTCAGACTTTAATTGAACTATTGGCTCTGGGCCACTGGATTTATAAAATGTCAGATTAACCCAGTGGCAGCTAACTGTGCTTCTGATTTTCATTTCAGCTTGAAAAGTACCCAAAGCAGTTTGAAGACTGCAGAGGAGGCATCTGACCACAAATCAGCAGAAACCTCATCAGAGGTGGATCCAAATGCCCTGGGACAAGAGATAAAGATTATAAATGAAGCCAAGAGTCCAGAAACAGATTTAAAGGATGAAACAGCCCAGGAGGCGAACAAAAGTCTGGACAAGGAAAGGAATCAGAATGGTGATGACAAAAAAGATAAAATCTTAGATTCATTCAAAGATCAAGCTGACAAAGTTTCCCCAGAGGAGTGCAGTGAAACGGATGCTTCTCTCAAGAAAGAAAGCTTCACAGCAGCACAGATGTCTAAAGAAGACGGGATTCAATTCCACACAGCCAATGAATCCACAGATAAAGATGCTGCTGTTCAAAATGCAGGATTAGACAAAAACAGGCAAAGCCCAAAAAGAAATGGAAGTAGTGGAGAACAGGAAGAAGGTAAAATATTGTCAGAAGATGTTGATCAAATCAAAGAATCAGACCAGAATGTGGAGGATGAAAGTAATGGTTGCCCAGCGGAGTGCGCTGAGATTGAAGACGGTGTAATCCAGCAGGACAGTCATGTGGTTGAGGATGACGCTTCTACATCAAAGCAGAAGTCTGAGGTAGACACGACACACGTAGTCAACAATTCTGATAAATCAGCAGAAGAAGATACAGCTGATACAAATGACAACCAAACTCCAAAGATCAGGGAAGACAGGGAAAGTATAACACAGGAAGACGAAAAGGGGGATTTAGAGGAATCCTCCAACATCTCCGAAGATGCTGGCCAAATTTCTAATGACACAAAACAGCCTCTTAAAGACAGAAACCGCAAAGACGCCTCAGAAGTTTTAAACGAACAAGAAGCCTTAGAGACACTGGATTCAGTTAATGATCTGAACATAAGAGGAGATGACAGTCTGAAGCTTGAAACTGATCAAATCTCTAAAGCAGATGTTGGATCCACAGATGAGGATAAAGATATGTGCCAGGCTGATTCTGTGGAGGATCAGCTACTAACCACAGACACGGAGTCAGTGGCTGTCAACAAGGAAGAAAGTACAAAGAAAGATGATGCGACACCTGAAAGAGACGTCAGACCATCCCGGAGGAGTGGTTTAAGAAGCAGAACATGTAAAAGTGAAGAAGAATCACCAAAGAAACAGGACAGGGCGGATGAACAAGGGGCTCGAACAAAGCACATTACAGGAAAAGATAAACAGACCAATGAAGACACGGAGGAGACGGTTTCTGAAGTAGCGTATTCTATTCAAGATAAATCTGTTCAAGAAATCCCAACCACAAAACGATCTGGTAGAAGAAGAACCACCAGAGGAACAAATCCAGAAACTACGTGTACGATTTTAGACTCTGTGGAGGATGAGGCTGCCTCGAATGAACCGGCCATCATGACAAGAGCTACCAGAGGAGGAAGAGAGAAACTTAAAGATGCTGAAGAGAAATCAGGTAAAGCCGAGACCCCAACAAGAAAGAAGAACACACCTGCCAGAGAGAAAACCACAAAGAGGGAAGACAAAGCTCTACTAAGAGACACAAGTGGGGAAGAGGCTGTTGAGGATGTTCAACCTGCAACCCAAGTAAAACCAAGGAGGGGAAGACCAAAGAAAGACGTAAAAACATCAAAAAAGCAAAGTGAAGCAAAAGAAGACTTGTCCAATAAGGAGGAGACTCTTCTTCACTTAGCTAATAAAAGAGAGGCGGGTCATGATGGTCTGTCTGCTGCAGAAAGACATGTTAATGAAGAAAAGGAAAAGACACTAAAAACAGATGCTCAAAAAGTGGACAAACCAGGAAATGAGTCCAGAAGTGATGCTGAAATGAAAAAAACGAAAGAAAAATCTGACTCTGAGGTGAGGCTAAGAGTCAATCACACGAAGGCTTTATTTTCTATCTGTGATAAATGCGTGACCTAATGTCAGAATCTGGTCCCTTTGTGTCTGTTTATAGATGAGACTGAATGTAAACAAAACGAGCAGTGCTGAGAAAGACGAAGAGAACGAAGATGAAGCTGGGAAAACCTCCATTTCTGCTAAACGCAAACATGACGACAGCACAGGTATGTTTTTATGATGCACACTTTACTATCACAGGTGTATGCTTTCATTTTGACCGCTAGATTAATTTATTATTTTGAATTTTAAATGCTCTTGTCATCTAGCAGCTGTGATCCTAAGAGGTCAAGCGCAGACAACTGGACTAATTTTCTTGGTTCTTAAAGACGCTTCTCTGATCTGAAAGGCTTTTTCACTTCTCAGTAGTAGGTTATGCCTAAGAACCACCTCCTCTGTTTAGTTTAAATTGTTCGGATTATTAACACCTTCTTGTTTGAATTCATGCTTGTGTTGTTCTCACTCTCAAATGTAAGTCGCTTTGGATAAAAGCGTCTGCTGAATGACTGTAGAATGTAGAATAGAACACCTCTCTGAAACCTTGTCTTACCTTGAGATTAGGGCTGCAGTTATTAGTCGATGCTGTCAACAATAGTCGAAAATGAAAATAGTTGACAACAAATTTAGCCGTCGACTATTGTCAGCAAATTAAAAAAAAAAACTACCGAGTGAAACATCGTCTTGTAATCCTATCTCTGCTGAGAGTTGCACAATGCACATGTGCAAAGAGGGGGAAAAAATACAGAGTGAGACATCATCTTCTTTTTTAATCTCTGCTGAGAGTTGCACATGCGCAGTGAAGTCCGCCAGGGGAAAAATGTGGTGGCGGACTAGGGAAGAAAACAGCGGCGGAAAACGTTAAAAGTCTGGGATAACTTCACATTAAACTTACAAAATAAATTAAATACATGTGAGATTTGTAAAGCGGACCTTGTGTACCACGAAGTACGTCTGCAATGCTCGAACATTTAAAGAGGAGGCAGGTCAGACTTAACAACCTTATGCAAAATTTCAAAGCTGAAAGTGAAATAAGATCCATTTATAATAATCATGAGATACATAATCCGATTGGTCGACTAGTCGTTTTAATAGTCGGTGACTAATCGACCATCAGAATAGTCATTAGTTGCAGCCCTACTTGAGATACAGATGGACCACTGAATCTTGACCTCCTCTGTCTTTTGTCTAAGGGGTTGTCATGTTTGGACAAGATCCTTTTTTAGGGTGTGTTGACATTAGCTTTTTAATTTGAATCCTAGTTTGAAAAGTCCGCTTCATTTGGGAAACTGAAAATACACAAAAAGTCAAGTTAAAAAATTCAAGCTTAAATGAAACATGCAGAGTTGCAGATAACAGGTGTGTCTTTAACAATTTAAATAAACTGAGTGTTCCAGCTGACCTGAGGCTTTCTGGAAGTTTGTTCTAGACATGTGGAACATAGAAGCTGAATGCAGCTTCTCCATGTCTGGTTCTGAGTCTGGGAACTGTTAAGAAACTGGATCCAGATGACCTGAGGGTTCTGCTTGGTTAATACTGGGTCAGGAGATCACTGATGTACTTTGGTCAGTGATAACCATTTAGAGCTCTGTTGCTTTAAAGCAACAGAACATTAAAGTCTATCCTCTGATGAACAGGCAGCCAGTGTAAAGACCTCAGAGCTGGACTGATGTGGTCCACTTTCTTGGTCTTAGTGAGGAGTCGAGCAGCAGAGTTCTGAATAAGCTGCAGGTGTGTAATTGATTTTTTAGGTAGAACCTGTAAAAACACTGTTACAATAATCAAGCCGACTAAAGATGAAAGCATGGACTAGTTTTTTAAGATCCTGCTAAGACATCAGATCTTTTACCCTTGATATATTCTTAAGGTGATAGTTGGCTGATTTTGTAATTCCCTTAATGTGTTTTTCAAAGTTAAGGTCTAAGTCCATCAATACACCCAGATTTCTGGCCTGGTTGGTGGTTTTTCGGTGTATAGACTGAAGCTCCGTGGTGACCTTTAATCGTTTCTCTTTAACACCAAAGACAATCACTTCAGTTTTGTTTTTGTTTAACTGAAGAAAGTTTAGATACATCCAGTCATTAATTTCCTCAATGCATTTACCAAGAGCCTGTATGGCTCATCTGTCATCTGCGTAACTATGGTAACTAATTTAGTTGTTCTTTATGACCTGTGCCAGTGGGAGCATGTAGATGTTAAACAGAAGGGGTTCCAGGACGGAGCCTTGGGGAACTCCACATGTAATTCTTGTCTGTTTAAAATGAGAACCTCCTTGAATGACTACATTTTCAATTTAAGAACTAAAACGTGACTCTGAAGCCTTTTCTGATTCATTGTTTTAGAGGAGAAAACAAGCTTTATGATGGTGGATGAAGCTGTACCAACCAGGAAAAGAGGTCGACCCAGGAAGAAAACCAGAAATACTCCTGGTAACAAAAATGTCTATTAAATGGAATAAAAAACCTGAACCCACAAAAAAACAAAGATGTAATCACTTATTTTTTCTTCTCCTGCAGTGAGAAAATCTGCCAGAGGGAAAACGGTAAACACAGAAAACGAGAGAGAAGACGAAAATGAGCCTCCTCCTCCTGATTCACTCAATTCCTCCTTGACGCTGACCAAAGATACCATTACTCTTTCCAATGATGTCCAACTGGAGATCCAGAGGACAGACGAGGAAGCAGCGAACCAATCTGACGTCAGTGCTGCTTCTGCCGGGCAGCAGCTGCAGCCTGAGACACTGGTTGGATGTGAAAAGGAGGAGGAGGAAGGATGCAGCAGCGAGGATGTTGAAGGTACAAGAAGACATGATGTTAACTAAACTGTTTAAAGTTAACTAAACTGTTAACTAAAATTATGGCCCGTACATATTTATTCAGTACTTATTAAATGTAGATTGTAACATGTTAGAAAATAACCTGGTTTCATGACCTGGAACTAATGAAGTTTTAACATTTTTACTTTAATGATGAATAAAAATTTACCAACTGCCAGAGACAATATGCTAGAATTACTGCAGATTAATGTCATTAGTTAACTAATTTTGTTTTAAAACTTTTTAAGAAATGTGATTTTATTGAAGGTCCTCAATTGATTACCAAAAAGGAACAAACTGAGACAAAAATTTTCATTATGCAAAACATGACTAGTAATGAGTGTGAATGGTTTATTAATGATTCTTTCTTCTTCTTCAGTAATTAGTAAAGGGAGGGGGGAGTGTGTCGGACCTGAAGCAAAACGAGCTCGTTCTCAGTCTCCTGTTGACAGCTTAAAGCTGTCATCGTGTGACCCCGACCCTTCCCTCGGTAAGAAAAACACAAAAACAATTTTATTTTCTACCTCTGCTTGAGGTCTATAAGAAAAAAAAAATCATCTTTGTTATTTATATATAAAGGGTTATTCTGTAGGCAGGAGCTGGAGCACTCTTAGTTTGAAGAATCATGGAGGAATCTGGCAGAAGAGCTAAAGATACTTCGATCAGGACCACAGGAGGGATCCTTTTCACCATCAGATTAAAAAAATAAAGTTATTTGAGAACAATACATGTTAATTATATCTGTGTTGTCACTTTTGCGTCACACAGTTAACTTTGTCATCGTTTCTAAACTTGAATATTTATGGTGCTGCTCATCAGTGGATGCTCAGTATTTTCTGCTCTGGTATTTTGGGATTAGACTTGCAGGATTGAGAGGTGATCGGCAGCAGGAAGCATGCAGAAGTGAAGCAAAATGGATGCAGCATAGCATGATAAATAGGGTTCCTCTAAAGTTGAAGGGGTTCTACATCATCACATTTAGCTAAAGAACTTTTTCAGTATCACTAATCCATCCAAGGACTCTTGTCTTCTGTTCTTTGTATTTTTGTCCATGTCCAAAGGACTGTAGGTTCCTGTCTTCGGTTTAGACTGATTTTGGCTCATTTTGCAGAAAGTGTTATCAAGTCTGGTTCTTCATATTTGTACGCATCAGAAAGTAATATTATGATGTGTTGAATATAAAAAGCTGCGTGGTAGAAGTTACCATCCATGTCAATCGATCATTGGGACCATTTTGTCTTGTTGTCGTGTTCTTTGTCCCTCTTCTCTTCAGGTCAGGAGTTCGCTGTCTGTAAATTAGGATATTTATGTAAACTCTGCTCTGTTTTCTTTGAGGTCTCTGACACAGATGTGCACTGCACCAGTGAGACACACAACAACAATCTGCAGGTAAAACAAACACAAGGTTCAGCAGCATGAAAACATACTTTTAGCCTCTAAATTATTTTCCTTTTTTGTTTTCAGAAACACTACCAGAAGCTTCGGCAGAAACCTTCAGGAACAAAGGCATGGAACTTTATTACTGACTGATCAACATAAACCACTGATTAAAAGTGTGGTTGAGTTCATGATTAAACCACTAAGTTCATTCTAAACATGTATTCATTTCTAAACTCTCTTTTCAATACTTTATAATTTCACTTCGTGGAATAATAACTTAATGTTTGTTGTTTTGTTTTTTAAAATAAACTTAAATTATTTTTGGTGCCTTGCCTAATTTCGTCATACCAGAAACGTTAAAAACTCAGTTACATTACAGAGTGATCTGCCACATGGTTTTATAGAGGTGGTAAATACGCTACAGAAACACACGGTGAATAAATCTTGACAGGAGTGGTGTATGAAACAAAAACCACTGGGAGCACTGCAATTAAAATACCTCATTTTGATCTTGGCTGAGGATTTCAATCACGCAGACCCAAAGATTGTGTTTCCAGAACTACACAAACAGACTTTCCAACATATGGAAACAACACACTGGACCAGGTTTACACCACCCCTCCCAGACCCTCAGGATTACAGTTGTTGTCACTTCCTACATCAACAAGTGCATTAATGATGTAACTGTACTCAAGACCATCACTGTTCGGGCCAATCAGAAGCCATAGCTGACAGGGGCGGTCCACAGGCTGCTGAAGGCCCGGAGCACTGCCTTCAGAGCAGGAAATGAGGAGGGCCTGAGGACAGCGAGGGCCAACCTGTCACAGCATCAGAGAGGCAAAGAAGCAGTACTCCAGGAGGAGAGCTCATCGCTTCAGCAACAGCTGAGACACAGAGAGTCTGTGGTGAGGGATACAGACCATCATGGACTACAAGCCCCCACTGCAGACCTGGGACAGCTCCACCTCTCTGCTAAATTACTTCTTCACTTGTTTTGAGGCCCACCTGCACAGAATTCTCCATTCCTCCTGGTGAACAGGTGTTGACGCCGTCCCCAGACCGTGTGAGTAGGACACTCAGCAGGATTAATGCTCACAAAGCTTCTGGTCCTGATAACATACCTGATCATGTGCTGAG
Source organism: Melanotaenia boesemani (assembly GCF_017639745.1). Taxonomy (NCBI): domain Eukaryota; kingdom Metazoa; phylum Chordata; class Actinopteri; order Atheriniformes; family Melanotaeniidae; genus Melanotaenia; species Melanotaenia boesemani. The sequence continues at coordinate 12,450,584 of NC_055686.1, forward strand.
GGACTGTGCTGGGAGCTCACAGATGTCTTCACAGATATCTTGAACATCTCTCTGAGCCAGGGTGTTGTGTCCACATGCCTCAAAACCACCCCCATCATCCCTGTCCCGAAGAAGTCGTCGCCTTCCGGTTTAAACGACTACTGTCCGGTAGCCCTCGCTCCCATTCTTATGAAGTGCTTCGAATGGCTAGTGTTGAAACACAAAGTCTGTCCTCCCACCCTTCCTGGACCCCTTCCAGTTTGCATATCAGTTCAACTGCTTGACTGACGATGCCGCCTCCACTGCCCTCCACACATCTACAAAAGACGGTTACGTCAAAATGCTATCCATAGACTTAAGTTAACAGCTCATTCTGAAACTGGACCAGCTGGGATCTAACACCTCACTGTGCAACTGGCTGTTGGACTTCCTGACTGGGAGACCACAGACAATTTGGGTCAGCAGGAACGCATCCCGCATCACCACACTGAAAACAGAACCCCTCCTCTTCACTCTGCTGACCCACGACTGCACAGCTCCAATCTTCTCATCAAGTTTGGGTGATAAGATGAAATGCTTGTCAAAAATTCTGAATAAAACAGAGATCGCTTCTGTAATATAAACTGTTGTCTCTCAATAAACCTCCATTTTCCTTCTCAGATCCTCCTGCAGACCTTGGTGATTTTTTTCCCCATGATAAATTAAACTCTTAACACAGTGTTTGCAGCCTTTCATTAAGCACTAGGCACAATTTTGCAAAATATTATGATTACTCTGTGTAAGATCCTTTATCAGATTGCGATCTGGTGACTGTGGAGGCCACTGGAGTCCAGTGAACTCATTGTCATGTTCCAGAAAGCAGGTGGAGATGATCCGAGCTTTGTGACATGGTGCTTTATCCTGCTGGAAGTAGCATCAGAAGATGCTACACTGTGGTCATAAAGGGATAAACATGGTCAGCAAGAATACTCAGGTAAACATTTTTATTTTATTTTTAAAATTAGACAAAGATTCCCCACATTTTTTATTTTTTTACAGATGTACATAAAAAAATCTCATGTCATAACAGCTTGAAAACATATTACATAACATGCGTGGGTATACAGTAGAAATCAGCACTTTTCTGGAGACTTAAAAGTGATTTTCCAAAAAAAGCCCCCTAAAAAAAAACTTAATCTTGGACTGAGATAAACCTGCAACACAATGTTGTGGTTTTACAAAAGGAATTAAATATTTTCTATCATCTTTAAACATATTTTGAGGGTTCAAAGTTTTGTAGCAGTTCAACTCAGGTTATATATAAAACTTAACAGCTTTCATATTGGTAACAGACATGATCTTATGATAATGTTGAATTGTTTTTATATAATCTTTCACGCTACCTGTATTCAGGTGTCTATCTTAAAAAGGAGGAGCTATTTAAAAAATTCGGACGAAGGTTAAACTGGTCAGTGGAGCTGACCAATCACAGAGGACTCGGCATTAAGAGACAAATTCCAGTCTTTTATTTTTATGTTGATGTTCTTGAACGTTTCTGTTGCTTTGCCATCTTCTGGTAATGTTTCTGAAAGCAAGGATGAAGGACAATGTGAGACCAAGCATGTGTTATTGTGTTGAATCTTGTGTGTGTTTGTGTGTACCTGCAGGTTGTCATAGTGCGCCTTGCTGCAGCAGTGCAGATCCTCCCCCGTGTTCTCCATCAGGTAGAAAACAGAGCAGAGATTGCAGTAATACCCCAGAGTACGGACTGTAAACTCCTGACCTGAAGAGAAGCACAATCACAAGTATGAAAAAGAAATTAAACATTTTACTAAACTGATTATTTTAATTATTAGTGACTGTTTCTCACCAATGTAGCTGTCAGAGTTGAATGGCTGCAGACTGAGGTCATCAGAAACACCAGCAGACCGAGATCGCTTCGTCTCGGGTTCATCAAGCTCCATCCTTTGTTTCCTCACAACTAAAGAAAACAGAGCAATAAACCTTTTAAGCCTTGACAAGAATTTATTCTACCATACAGTTAATGTAGGATTTTGTGATGATTTAGATGATATTGTAAATTGAATATAAGACCAATTAAGCTACAAGATATTATAAAGAAATGCTTAGCTAGACTTTTGATGAGGGATTTATTTAAGAGAGCCTTTGATTAATAAATCTTTCTTCCATGTTGTATGAAACAAAAAAATAACTGGAAGTTTCTAGAGATCAGAATAAACCCATTTCTCATTTTCTCACAGATTCAGTCCTTCCCCTACCATTAGGGGGGCGCCCCACAACCCCCCCCTCCCCTCCTCCTGTCTATATCCTGTACAGCCATACCCCCACCGCTCCCACCCGCCACCCTATTGCCAGAAACCACGGGGAAACACTAAAATTCATCCACTTGGAGAGAATGCTTAGTGACAGATTGTACAACTTCTTGTACCTTTTGCTTCACCTGTGCTGCATCCGAACTCCTCCTCTACCTCCTCCACACATCCTTCCAGTGTCTGGTTATCGGGACTCGCAGGTTGTGGATGCTGCCCTGCAGAAGCACCGTCAACCTCAGATTGGCTCACTACTTCCCCCTCCGTCTTCTGGATCTGAGGTAGAGCTTCTCCTGACGGTGCAGATGTGGCCTTCTCCTGCTTCACTTCATTTAAGGAAGAATCGAGTGAAGCGGGGGGAAGGGGCTCTTTTTCATCTTCTTCTCTTTCATCTATTGTGCTCACCACTTTCCCTCTAGGAGATTTTCTCACTGCAGAAAAAGACATGAAATTAGCAAAGTTTTCTGTTTTAGAGCTCTGACATGAGCACATAAATTACAGATGTGATTGAGTTACCAGGAGTCTGTCTGCTTCTCTTCCTGGGTCGACCTCTTTTTCTGGTTGTTGCTGCTCCATTTTCTTTTGCTTTAATCGCTCCAACCTCCCCTGCAGTCTCAGAGTTTATATTGTCCCCTGAAACAACAAATCAAAGTTTCAGTCTCTAATCAAATATTAAACCTTCCATTTCCTGTGGAAATGTTTTTGAAAAAAAATCTGAAGATTTCAGTCTGACTCTAAACAACTTCAGCTGCTTTACACCTGCATGGATTTACAATGTAAAAGTGAGAAGACTTAAAATGAAGAGTCAACAATCGAACTCCACCATTAGAGCAAAAGAACCATGTAATTCTGAAACAATATACAAAATGGAACAACCTACATAAACTACATAAAGAAAAATAATTTTTGCATCGTAACGTTATAAGAATAAAGTCATAATATTACTAGAAAAAGTCATAATATTAGGAGAAAAGGTCATCATTTTACAAAAAAAGTTGTAATTGTACCAGTTACAGCCAATTTACCCTCCACAAAAGCAGCGATTTCCTCCAAGTCCGCCTGCTTCTTTCTGCAAAATACATTAATTTTCTTGCAGATTCTTTTTAAAGTCCTGATATTAATGATAATGTGGTGCAGATATGTCAAAAGATTAAATATCTCCTGGTTTGTGAAACCTATGCTGAAGTAAAACTTCATTCAATGCTCCACGGCCCTCATTTTAATAATGTTCCTCTTCTAAAACAACCGGTTAAAATATTACGACTTTGTTCTCGTAATATTACAACTGTGTCGACATTAATGTGTCAATAGCTGCTAATATTTGCTAAATTGCTACAAAGACGGAGGAAGCTTGCCAACAGTCATACTAAGAGGTAATTCATCAAATTAAAAAAATCTGAGAAGCAGTATGGAAGTATTTAGGCTCTGCAGCAGAAAAATCTGCTGACTCAGCTTATAGCTTGCCACCCAAGTGGGGCAGCAGAGGCACCACAGACAAGTAATCAATGCTGTTCAACAGCCTGCTACTCAGCAGAGTCAGTTACAGCAGCCCACTTGCTACAGGCTCTTGAAAATACTTACACAAAAGAAAAATAACTAGATTTATATGCAAATATTTTAGTCCAATAATATGCTTTATACATACATACAACAGTAATGTGCCTTTCTGCCACACAACTTTTGGACAGTCTGCCTTTTCTTTTAAAGCCACTACACAGTGGAATATATATATAATATTAAGAGGTGCAGCTCCATGGACACCAACTTATACAGGCTTTCTGTAAACATGGGACCTGGTTTTAGGGCTTGGTTATGGTAAAAGATCCACTTATTATAAATACAATTTTAGGAAATATAACATGTCAGTTAAGGCCAGTGTGTGTGTTGGGGAGAGGGGTTAACGCTCAAATAGCAGTGTTTATTTCAGATTTTTCATACCAATTTCTTTTTTTTTCGTGAAAGCAACAGTCCTGTCGCAGTCCTCTGCTCTCATCACTTTGAGCATCATCATTTGTGGACATTTCCTAGTTTGCCTTACCTTTTCTCTCATCCTCTCTGCTAGACTCTTCTGTGGTTGTTGGCTCTTTTGGATTTTCATTGTCTGCCAGAGAATCCATCTGTCCAGACTCCGTTTTCTCCTCATTTATAGGTGATACCATTCTTCTCTTTGTCTTTCTGTCTTCATCCTCAGAAAGAGTTGACCTTCCTGGCTTTGCTGAGTCATCTGTGTGGGGCCGATCATCAGCTGAGTCAACTACCTGACACGGCTCTGTTTCTTTATCAGCCACGTCTACATTTTGTTTTTCGGTTGTTTCAACGTCTTTCTCTGGCCTTTCCCCCCCTAATTTTTCTTGTGTTTCCTGTTGAAGATCCTCAACAACCTCTTCCTCCGTAGTATACATTTCACCAGCAGCCGCCTTGCTTATGTCTTGTAGGGCATCGCTTTCATTTGTTGGCGTACCGTCTTCGGTCAGGGCTTTGTCTTCTATCGTTGGAGTTTTCTCTTCATTTAGTTTCCGAGAATCTGTGGCAGGTGTGTTCCCTCTTTTTGTTGGGGTCTCATCTTGTTTAGTTTTCTCTGTTGTTGTTTCTGTCCTGTCTTCATCCTCAGAAAGAGTTGACTTTCCTGGGTTTGCTGAGTCATCTGTGTGGGGCCGATCATCAGCTGAGTCAACTACCTGACCGGTCTCAGTTTCTTTATCAGCCACTTCTAAGTTTTGTTTTTCGGTTGTTTCAACGTCTTTCTCTGGCCTTCCCCTCCCTAATTTTTCTTGTGTTTCCTGATGAAGATCCTCAACAACCTCTTCCTCCGTAGTATACATTTCACCAGCAGCCTCCTTGCATGTGTCTTGTAGGGCATCGCTTTCATTTGTTGGCGTACCGTCTTTGGTCGGAGCTTTGTCTTCTATCGTTGGAGTTTTCTCTTCATTTAGTTCCTGAGAATCTGTGGCAGGTGTGTTCCCTCTTTTTGTTGGGGTCTCATCTTGTTTAGTTTTCTCTGTTGTTGTTTCTGTCCTGTCTTCATCCTCAGAATGAGTAGACTTTCCTGGCTTTGCTGAGTCATCTGTGTGGGGCCGATCATCAGCTGAGTCAACTACCTGACACGTCTCTGTTTCTTTATCAGCCACGTCTACGTATTGTTTTTCGGTTGTTTCATTGTCTTTATCTGGCCTTTCCCCCCCTAATTTTTCCTGTGTTTCCTGATGAAGATCCTCAACAACCTCTTCCTCCATAGTATACATTTCTCCAGCAGCCTCCTTGCTTATGTCTTGTAGGGCATCGCTTTCATTTGTTGGCGAACTGTCTTCGGTCGGAGCTTTGTCTTCTATCGTTTGAGTTTTCTCTTCATTTAGTTCCTGAGAATCTGTGGCAGGTGTGTTCCCTCTTTTTGTTGGGGTCTCATCTTGTTTAGTTTTCTCTGTTGGTGTTTCTTCATTTTCTCTGGTGGAAACTGTTGAGTTGCTTGGTTCTTTTGGGGCCTCTTGGTCTGAAATCTTGTATGAAGCCCCGCACTCTAAGTTCACTGTAGTGGACTTTCTCCCATCAGAGGTGGAGGAGTGTTGAATCCATTCATCTTCAGAAGAATCCACAATCTCATAGACCATTTCTAGTGAATCATCTTTCATGTTGACTCTCCTTCTTGTTCTCTTTGTTGTTTGTATCTCATGTTTCTTTGAAGACGTCTCCCCCCGTCTGCTTTTAGACATCTTGGTTGAAGGAACATCTTCTGTTTCAGTAAGATCAATAATTGAATCCAGTGTATCAGACTTTGCCACAGCTTTCTTTTTGGTCTTTGCATTTAGTCTCTGTTTAGAGTCTGCTGATGAATGAACCTCAGGACCTGAGAAAGCCTGAGTACTGGGAGGAGGCTTTGCTTTACTTGTCACAGCTGGGGACTTTGTGTTGGCATCTTGGGTGTTGGAACTTGGAGAACGCTGATTGGTGCTCGTCACTCTAAAATGAAAAGTACAATTACTTTGGTGGTTGAATAAAAAAAAACTGTTTTTTTCACAAAATAGCATGAAATGTTAAAATGCAGTAAACATGAAATGTTTCCAATTTGTTAACTGAACAAATGCTTCAGCTAATCCCACGTCATCTCTCTTCATCCTCTAGAGCTGCTATTGTTTTCAGCCAATTTTCAGAACATTTCCTTAATAGACATATACTTTATTATCCCCATGGAGGAAATTTGTAGGCAGAATATACTTAAATAAAAATAAAATGATTTTACACAAAAAATTCTCACATTAAAGAAACTGCAAACACAGTGGTAATAATATACTTTCTAATATTTTATCACTTGGCTACGTTTAAGGTGAGGCAGGGTTTTATTTCTTACATAAGACAATACTGACTAAATACTGACTGACCCGACTATTGTGCACCACAGACTGAAATCAGTGTGTCTATACAACAACAACAGTAATACGGGTGAAATACTCACTGACGTAAATACCGAATGTTCGTCCTGCGGAGAGGAAAGAAGAGAACTAGATCAGATCAAAACTAACAGATCCCACTTTCATAAACACTGTTTGATTTGATGCCTGATTAAAGAATAAACATACCACGTGTCCTTTGAAAACAGAGAGCGAATTGAGCAGTTTTCCAGAACCTGCCTCACACCGCTGGAATCAGCCATCTCGATGTAGATCTAAGGTGGAAAGACAGTTTGCAGGAGGGAAAAGAAAACAAAGACAGTAATAAACAAAAGTAATGAGCCAGAAAAATCCTTTTCTCTCCCCATGTTCAAACAAATTTAAAGAAAATACATAAAAAGAAGCGACCCACAGTAAATTTATGAAACAAAGTTTCTGTCCAGCTCCTACTTTGTCTTTCTTAAATACATGTATTGCAAAATTTGGCTTTTTAAATGTGCAGATTTACTTTATTTCTTGTAAAATGTTTGGATAAACTGAGCGGGAGGATTAAAACATCAGGCTGAATAAAACAAGAAGTGTTTCTCCTGCCAATAGAACAAACAAACAAACAAAAACACTGGCTGTCATACCCTGTTGGCAAGCGGCACAAAGCTGACATAAGCAGCAATGGACGCCACCACTTCCATGACCGTCCTAGTGAGGCCTACAGATGTCTTAGTTATCTCCACGCACAACAGCCGCTCCTCCAAAGTCTTCAAGTCTGGAAGAAGCTGGAAAAAACAAAAAACAGACCAGTAATCAGAGTTTCTAGCAGCAGCTTTCACTTAACAGCTGAATGAGCAGAACTTACAGCGTTGCTCCATTTCATGAGATTTCTGTAGATGATCACCTGCAAAAAGAAAACAAGACGTTGAAGGCCGCAGTCAGGTCAGGAAAACACGTTTTTAATCTCAGTGTCATCAACATTTGATGTTTTCCATGTTTTATTGTGGGAAAAAAATATTTTACAACATTTACAAATGCCTGCATTTTCTCCTAATTTCTAAAACCCAATAACTGATATTAAATAATGAACCTTAATCAGATTTAGTTTTGTGAGTGACGGCCGGCCTTGTCTTTGTTTATGTTACTGACTTTACAAGCTAGGCTACTGGATCCAACCTTCAGATGGAAAACTTAAATAATCTTTAAATAATAAAAGTAGTCATAATGTAACAGCCAACTGTTCTTTCTCCAGAGCAGTACTAGGTTTCATACCTCGTTGGACCCAGGATGCATGTCCTCTAAGACGAAATGGATGGTGACAGTGCAGCTTCTGATCAAAACTGGGTTTCTGATGAAATCTCGAGCAAAAGTGGAGCACATATCCCAGTTGTCGAAAAAGACAAAGGCCTGGAGGTAAGCAGAGAGAAAGTCTCATGACATGAAGCAGTTCCTCTTCTTCTTAAAAAAAAAAGAACGCTTCCGTAAATCAACACATTAGTTTAAACTGTTAAACTCAAATCTTATTCTGGGAACAGCCTGAAGTACCAAACATATCCTTATTATTCTGCCTCTGACTAGTCTGTCTTGTAATCTTTAAAGTGTTCTTGAGCTGTTAGTTTTTCAGACTTTCTGAAGGTTTGAAAGTTTTTCCTCACACACTGCCTGCTTTTTTTCACCTATTTTCAGTTCATTATTTTAAAAGGACTGTTTTTTTTTTTCATCAGTTAAGCCCCTGAATACTAAAATCTAGATCATTTAATGATAAAAAGAGGAAAAAAGAAAGCATCTGTGTTTAGGCAGCCTCTTGCATGGACACAGAATTTCACCTTTATTTCTTTAGTTACAACTGGAGATATTATCGGCACATCTTGACCACATATACACATCCTAGTTTTCTGCAACGTCACACTATATACAACCAAGATCATTCAAATAAGCTTCCACCTGATGAAAAATAAATAAATGTATAAATACAGCAATGCTTCTTACCCTCTTCTGCAGTGTTAGGACGATCAGGTTATTTAACAGCGGGCGGTAATTCCGTTTGGGGAAATATGGCCCCACCAGCTTAGCGACGTCGTTGTACATGTATTCTCTTCCAGGTAAACCAGTCAACATGACGGTGGAGAATGTGGACGCCAGGGGGGCGGCTCTCTGCGAAACACAAGGTTCAAAGATCAAGGGAGGAGGAAAAATCACAGCGACCTAAACAATCAACTACACTGGTAAAAATGAGAATTGGGAGTAAAAAGAAACGTTCTTACCTCAACGTCATCCATTGTTTGTACAGTCAGATAATCTAAGAGATAAGAATGATCAGCCCTTTACAAACACAGTGTATTTGGAAGTTAAATTTAGTTTCCAGGTGTTTGTTTACCTGGGATGTTGAATAGTGGAGCTGAAGTAGGGAAAACATAGGGGTTAGTTGTCACGGTAACCCAGAATGGTGGCGTGCTGCCTGGTGGATGGATACCACTAGTTTTTGAGACAACTGATGGGGCAACATTAACCTTTTTGTCTGGGTTAGCTTTAGCTGGGAGTGGTGGCGCTGCATAAACAAAAAAACAAGATAAATAAATAAGTAAGGTGAATAATTAAGTTTCATAAATAACAAAAAGTGACGGAGCCACTGATAATCATAAATTAGAAATGTGGATGACGCCCGTCCTCTCATGTCTCAACCTGAAAGATACCCACTAAGAATAACCTTTTTTTTTTTACTTTGTTCCAATCAGGCAGACGATACAGAAACCCACTGGCCCAGAAAAACCTACAAGAAATCATTCAACCCCTCTGCAGTGTCTGTTTTACATGGCACAAAATAGACCACACTGCTTTTGATTTGATTGGATGAATGTTTTTGTAAGAATGGCTTTTGAGGTGAAGGAGCTGTAACAGACCATAAATTACATTTATCTACATCTACCACACCATGAAAAGTTCGCCCCAACCAACAGCTAATTGAGATAATTGATTTTTACTCCAAATATCTTGACAAGATCTTGTCTATAAAAATGTGGCTTAACAGAGTGTAACTTACATTTTTCCTTGGTTTTTGCCTGTTCTTGTTGCTCTGTCACATTTCTTGGTTTAGGAACTTTGGTGGAGTTTTTGCACAGCAGCCCAGTTTTTCTGTGAAGGAGAATAAAATGTGGTCAAAAAGTAGAAGAGGAGAGAAATGGAAAGTAAAGATCTGAAAGTTTTTATATGCTCTTCACGGCTAGATTATTCCACTTGGTAGAAATTGTTTTATTCTGAGCATCATGAGTAACAACAACTACAACTCCAAAGAAATTGGGATGCTGAGTAAAAAATAAATAAAACCAGTATCCAGTGATTTACAGATCTCATAAACCCAGATTTTATTCCCATTACAACATAAACACACAAGATGTTGAAACTTAACATTTCATGGAAAATATGGGAATCGGGAGGAATCCCTGTGTGCAGGGGACAAGGCTGAAGGTGAAAACTGGATGATCATGGTCTTGGCCACCAGGCAGCACTGCATTAAAAACAGCCATGATTGTCTACTAGAAATCACTGCATGGGCTCAGGAGCATCTCCATAAATCACTGTCTGTAATCAGTTCATTGTGAAATCATGCAAAGACAATTTTACAGATGTGTTGCTGCCATCAAATTCAAAATGAGCTCATATTTTCATCAAAGACTGAACTGCCATCATCATAACTTACTTCTTAGGAAGTCCTATTTGCTTCTTTGAAGAAGTCTGAAGAGGCTTCTTGGAAACTGCAGACTGCAAATAGAAATGTATTTTAAATGAACAGAACAGATTGCAGACTGCATGACTGCGCTACAACAGAAGAATATGTGTCTATCTTTGATTAATGTATCAGAGACAGACACAAAAAGACAGAGAAAGTGGAATTGATTGCGGCAACTCTAGTCAAACAGATTGCTTCCACCAGGCGCGCCGCCCAGCGTTTCTGAAGCGTCATGACACTCCGCTTGTCTAAAGATACGTGGCTGTTCTATTTTTGACACTTACCGCTTGGAGACCGCGTCAATCTAGAGCAGATCCGATCCTTCAGGCAGGAAGTCAGTCGATGAAAAGCATTTTAAAAATAAAACACTATGGCCCTGATCTATTAACGCTTTGCGTGTACTAAAACAGGTGCAGACGGCTTTGCTCCGCTAAAATCGGCCCAAGCTTATCTATCAAAGCCGCAAACATGGAACTGCGTCAGTTATCCTGGCAAAACTGCGCCGCTCTCCACTTTGCGTTTCTGAAGCTACTGCATGCATTATGGGCGTTCCGGCCAGAAAGTGCACATTAGTGGGAGGAGACTATGCAAATAAATCTGGTTTGCGCAGCAGTGGGATTCATGTAGCCCGCAAATAGTTTGCGGTGTTTATGTTTGCTCTAAAAATAGCGTTTCTGAAAAGCAGGTGCTAATTGGCACAACAGTATACGCGCAATGGCTGCAGTAATAATTTTAAGGAGGAGGCACAGACACCATGAAAGGCGACTAAGATAATGCACTTTTTTCTATTATATTAATATATTTAGAATGCCAGAGAAGAGGATTGTGGAGACGATCCAGCGTTGCAATATTAGAATTGCTGGATAAGTTTAAAGACTTTATCATGCCTGTCTTTTATTATTATTATTATTATTATTATTATTATTATTATTATTATTATTTCTTTATAGCTTTTAAACCTTTATTATTTCTTATTTGTTCCTTGCATGTTTTTATATGTACAATACCTTGGTTCCTAAAGGTTGTTGTTAGTGTGCCTTATAAATAAATTGAACTTGAATATGAAACTATATTGCAGCATTTCTGGTGACATTTAGATTTTTTTCCTCGACTTCCGCAATATTTTTATTTGTCTCTTTTATTTGTCTCAACTTCTATCGGATAAAAGTTAATTTTGCGTTTGCGGTTTCCTTGCTCTCCAGAACCTTACATGACGAAGCAACAGCGCCGCTAAATCCTCATTTAAATACTGCTGTTTGCTCCGCAAATGATAACAGGAGCAGTCTTAATAGATCAGGCGCTAATCGTAGAAACATAACCAGAGCAAAACTGCGCAGCAAATGTTAAATAGCGCAGCAGTTTTGCCCTCGTCATAACTCAGCCCCTATGTGTAGACTTTGGACCTTGTTTACTCTGAAACATCTACATTACATCATAAACGGCAGCACGGGCACGAAGCTGTCAGGTGAGAGAGGGTCTCATGTGATACTTGACACCACGGACTATGAGACGTCTATCTTGGAGGTGGAAAATCCCACCATTTTGTACGATACCACGCATTCCTACTATAATAAAGAGCAAGCACTAGAGACCCGGTTGAACTGGCCAAAGAACCTTTTGCTGGTTTATTGTTCTCCCATAAGTGCACCAACTATCGCACAATGTACGCAATTTTCACCTGATAGAGTGAACTGGAGAACCCTGCTCTGAAATGCTGACAGGGTGCCAGGTGGACAGTGCGGCATTGCCGTTCCATGGCGCGTTGGCGTTCGGTGGAACAGAGGGGTAACACAGCGTTAATGCCAAGTCAAGACCAAATATGGTCTAAACCAAAACTGCAGGTGTGGGCCACATTTGGGCCAAATATTTGTGGCTATTTGGGCTCCATTTAGTAACATGTAGGACAAAAAAGAGACAATCATCAAAGCAAGAACAAGGCCTGTAAAAAAGCTGCATGGCTGCTGAGTCTCAGTCAGCTGAACAAATTCAACCAACCTTAAATCCTACTGAAGAACTTGCTGTGGTCTTCTGAAGGCTGGGCTTTCCTTTCAAACACTTTGTAGTCAACTCCAACTTGGGTTCCTTGGAAGAGGAGGAGGAGGAGGAGGAGGAAGATGTTGATTTCAATTTAGCTAGCTCAGCCAGTAAGACAGGAGCCAGAGTTTTCACCACAGCCTCGAGGTCAGACTCGTTGGATAGAGCCTGGATGGCTGGAAGGACACAGGGAATCAAACTCTGCCACTTAGCAATTTGACATGATCAAAAGCAAAGATGCAAACAGAGAAACTGATTTATAATCAGTGAATTTTTTAAGAGTCACTTTTATAAAAAAAAAAACCCCAATGACCTGATGTTTCCATCACTCTCTTAGCAAATGTCTCTACACTGATCGGCTTCATTTGCAGAGGCGGTGGTTTCTCAGCAGATGCTTGTTTCTCGCCACTTTTCCTCAGTGGCGACCGTCTCTTGTCACTTTTCTTCAGTGAAGACTCGCAGCTCCTCTTTGGCGACGACCATTTCTTGGCCACTCGCCTCTCCCGGCTCGTTGAGGAGGCTTGATAGTGGGAGGAGATAGACCGGTTGTACCGTGGAGATCGAGAACGGGATCGCAACCTAAGAGCAGCAACAGATTTCACAAAAAACACAAGCAAAAAGTTAAATGGGATCTCCTCTCTGGGCATCACATTACGTTTAAATCTTTTCCCAACTAACCTGTAAGTTCGCCTGGATCTCTGTGGTGACTGTGATCGGTTTCGGCGTCTCTCTCCACGACGGCTGAGAGGACTGTGCGAGCGGGAAGAGGAGGAGGAGCTGCCGGATTTATCCCGACTGCAGCGGGGAAGTGGGCTGCGGGAGCGGGAACGACTATGGGCTTTACCCTTGGAGCTGTGGTCACGGCGGGGGCTGTGGGAGCTGGAACGGCTCTCATGCTTGGTTTTATGATGGCGGTGTTGCGACGTCTGGGTTGTATGAGCTGAGGATGAAGGCTTGGTACTATTAAGAACATAGACAAAAAAAAAAAAATCATAGTTAAAAAAAAACTGAAACTCCTGAAGCTCAGGAGAGTAGTTGTTCCACAAAACTGGAGATATTTGGTAAAATACATAGACATTTACTTCAGGAACTGTCGTATGTCACCGTCCCACTCTGGAAACCTGTGGAGAAAAACAAATTTAATCTATCACTCTTATTTAAAAGGCAAAAAGGTGACACACCAATAACAGTCTCCCAACAGACTGGGCGGGAAAAAGACAGCTTATTAAACATCTATTACTTCTCCGGATGGTTATCCCTTTACATCAGTGGTTTTCCAAACAATTTGAGCCACAACCCCCAATATAACATACATGTTTGTGTTCCCTGCGACGCCTGAGTGGTTAATCATGTGATATATCAGATGGGTCATCCTCCGACCATCCTCTAAATGTAAGGCTTGAAATGAAATGAAATCAAAATTTTTATAAATAATGAGGATAAAGTGGTTTTTGGTGAATTATGTTCACTGAATATCAGCTTCTCTCACTGAGATAATGCCAAATTTGGATATTTAATATGGCACAAGTAATAACTTTATTTTTGCATTAAGGTGTCAACAAATTAATACATTAATTTTTACAGATTAATATTTTTTTTAGTAATCTTTAATGTAATAATTATGACAGCCCTAATAAAAATCACTCATTTATTTGATAACTGTAGGATATATTTTCTGGCGACCTCCTAAAATCTTATGGGGACCCGTAGTTTGGGAAAGGCTGCTTTAGTAAAACATGCAGAATGCTGCAACTTATTAAAGTGACAAGACCAAATGTTAAAAAGGTTGAAACATTTCAATCCCTTTATGTCATTATTTCCCCAACCATAGTGAGCCTTCCCAAAGATGATATCAACCAAAACCAGGAAGGATTAGATTCTTTGAAAGTCAAGTTTACAGGAAGGGAGGATTTACGTTTTCCGGAGAAGTTTGCAGTTGTTGAGATGACGGCTGGTATTCTGGTGGGAGAGCCAAACCTAGGAGTCAGAACAACAAAATATTAATAATAAAAATTAAAGTCATTCATGTCTTCAGACTCAACGACTAAACTTTCATTTTATATATGAATATAGATATAAAATATATTCAACCAAACTTCAGTCTAAAAAAAAGTTTATTTTCAAAAGTTAAGCTTCTTTTAATTACAGATGACCAGTTTAAAGTTTACAAAACTACTTTAACAAAAGCAGAAAATGAATTGTTTATTTTTTATGAAAATAAAGAAACATAACTTCTTGGCTTCTGTTTGCTTTTTCAGTCTAAAGCAGCTTTTAAATTTTCTGATGCTTGTCGAAGTTTGCAATGGTTGCGCTTTGCACAGTAATCTGTGCACAAGGCATTTCTGTATCTGTAATTCAAGGTTACAGTGACTGCAAACTTTAATTACAGATAACATCAAACTGTAAATGGTATTCTTGAAACATTAAAAACAGAAAACAAATTTTGGAATAAATAAAAACTGAATAGCAGGCTTTTCACCAGCATAATTTGATATATATGAATTAATAGCTTAATAAACATAGATGAAAAGGTCCAGAAGTATTATAGTTGGAACTTTATCCCCTAATGAAACCACTGAGTGTGGCACTATTAATATTGTAATTAAGAGATTATAGACTCTCTTCAACTGATTATATTATGACTAAACAGGACAGGGAAATAAAATACTACATCACATTGGAGAAGTGGGTTGGCATGTGTGAATCACAGCATAAAAAAAGTAAAAAAAAAACAGAAGGAATGGGGGAAATTCACATGGAAAAAATTTATAATAAAGACTAAACAAAAAAAGGGTGACACTGCCTCTGCTCAGGGAACCATACACATATATTTAGTAAATGTCAAACTACAATAATATGTAGTAAAATCAAGACTCTACAACTGACGTTATATTGGAATATGAAATAATTGTGGTAATATGAAAATAATGGTGTACATGCACTCAGGATCTTATTGAATGCAAGTCAATAAGCAAATAAAGAGGAAATGGTACAAAACTCAACCCCTATTAAACAGCAATGGTGGAAAATTTTGGGATTTTTATATAAACTGAGAGAATAACAAAGATCCTCAGTGAGAGAAATGTGGAACAAAGAAATTTATCATAACAGTAGAAAATGGATTTGTGGTCATGTACATTAAGAGATCCTGGTCATATGTTCCCCTTTCTTTAATAAAAGGCACATGCAACCCTAAACCTGTCCGTTACATATTTAATATGTCGCTTAGTTTTTTTTTATCATCAACAAAAAGAGTTGTGAAATTTATGCACACAATTCCCTCATTTGTCATCAAGCAAATACTCAATAAATAAATGAAGAAATAAAAAGGAAATCCTTCAGTTCTTTAAATAAAAAGACAATTTTCAAATGAATTTCTACAATAAAAAAAAAGTTAAATGATTTTGAAATAAGGGAGAGACAAAAGATGATTGTGCTTACCCTCAGGTGAGCACATTCTGTGCTACAGAGACAGCAGGTGTGTGGAAACACTTTTGGCGTGGCTGCAGCGTAGTCGTGAATCATGGCCAGCGTTGGCAGACCCGTACTGGGAGTGGGCATTTGAACAGTCCTGCACACAATCGTGGGGATGTAGGAAGACTGAGGAACTGGTTTTGCTTCAGAAATAACTGGAGACTGTGAAGTTTTTCCTTTTTGCTCTTGCGACTGCTTCTGTTGCTGCTTCAGATGAGTTGTTTGCTTTGGTGGTTGCAGCTTTTCTATCAGCTCAGCAGCTTTCCCTTCAGTTTTACTCTGAGCGTTGTCCTCGTGGCTGCCAGGGGCAAGGCCAGGACGGTCTGGAAGGCCACCCTGGACCAGATAACAGGGTGATTGGGTTTTAGATGTTGACAAACAGTCTGGCTTTTGCTCATTTAAAGGAAAAGATTTGGAAAGCTTAGCCTTGACGTGTTGTGTATCTGTCAAAGAAGAACTGGCTTGTAAGGTCTGGTTTGGTTGGGTCTGCTGTTGCTTTGTTGGGTCACTGCTTGGAGGAGTCAGAGAGCTCCTCACTGAGCTGAGACTGCAGACAGATCCCATCTGATCACGTGAAGCAATCAAAGAACTGCTTTTCACCTCTGGACTACTTTTTTGAAGTGGTTCTTTACTGAAACTACTGGTACTATGATCGTCTGATGCTCCACTTCCACTACTGTCAGGTCTGCTGGCCCTTCCAGTCTCTTCTCCAACCAAAGTGTACTTGCTAGTATGCCCATAGTCAATTACTTTACTTGGTTTAAGAATACCTGAAGGCGTTTCATCTCGATGCATCACCGGCAGTTCAGAGCTACTAAATCTGTCTATTTCATGCACATCTGTACTGGGCCGAGGTTCTGAATGTGGTTTTGACTGAGCTGCAGCTGCAGCTCTTTTGTTCTTCTGAAAGCGAATCTCCCGCAAGATGAAGGGCAGGTTTTCAGGGGTGACCTGATCTTCGCTGTATGAAAGGAGCGCCTGCAAGTCCTTTTTTTCAAGTCCAAAACTCCGAAGGATGTTGGTCGCTGATTCTGGAGTGTACCTGGGTCGACTGGAGCCGCTGTGGCAAACAGATTTGTCCTTTGGGTTTTCATTAGCAACTAAATCTGAAATGGGCCACTTTCTTTCACTCGAGGTATTAATTTTAACATCACCGCTACTTAGACATTCAGATGCAGCAGATGATGAGTAATGTTTGGAGGATTTACTCTCAGTGGCCTTTTTGGTGTTTGGAAGCCAGTCCAGGGAGCTACTGCCACCGTCAACAGCAGGGTATCTAAATCCTTGAGAGTTAGAAGATATCTGATAGGGCATCACCTCTCTACTTGATAGAGGAAGGTCCACTCCCTGAGTGTTGGTAAAGTGAACCCACTGGTCTACAGCCTGATGCCTCGATTCCTCTGTGGCTCTGCTAATGTTCAAGTCTAAAATACCATCAATGTCCTTGTCCAACTTAGCCCCATTCTGTTTGGGCCTGTAGCTCACTGGGAGATTGAGCTGTGGAGGTATTATTTTCCCCAAAGTGTTGAGGGTTGAAGATGTTCCAAAAGAGCTCAAGGTGGACCCTGGTACAAACCCAGGAAATGTCCTGTGAGGGTCCCTTTCTGTCGGCCCGGTAGAGAGTCCAGATTGGAAGGAAGTTGGTTTCCCAGACGCAAGCGGGTTATACAGCGGATGAGACATGGTGATGACAATCTTCTGAAGGTTCAGGTGATGGGTGGTTTCACATAAAGGGAAGATGGTGTTCTGGCCAAGTTTGGAGAAGCTGTGTTGGCGTTTGTGGTCAAAATTGTAGTTTGATCCCAAACAACAGGAGCATCGCTCATCTGTGTCAGGCCTAGGCGCACTGGGAGTTGAAAGTGTTCATCTGGAAGGCCCATCGATGTGTTACCCCATCTGATCCCTCCTCTCTGTTATATGTTCATTATGTCAACATCACACCTGGTTTTTCACCAACAACAAAGAACAAAAAAACATCTGTCAACAAGGACCATTCAAAACAAAAACATCATCTCCAATTTAAAAGAAACAGCTGATAAGCGCAGATACCACAGCAATAATGAACAAAAATAACTAAAAATGCTGATAAATCATTTCTTTGCTGTACATCAGGTTAAACAGTTAAGACAAGCAATAAAAACCTGAACATAAAGCTAGCTGGAGAAGGTTGTGTAAGAAGGAATGAACCAACTCTAAATCAAAGTTTGGTATTGGATAGTTAAGGTTTTGAGGGGTATTTAGTTATTTGGAAAGATGCAGATTTGCTGTCCAACACTTTATAATTAGGTTTTATTAACTGTGGGAAATGCAAACTGTTCCTGCTTTAGGTCGACTATAAATGCTGTTCGGTACCTTATGTCCCAGTCCTTCTGATACCTCCACTCACATCCTCTATTTATCTGTTCACTTATTTAATGTTAGAATAATTTGTTAATTTCTGATCTACTTATTTGTTTCAACACGTATTTCTACATTTATTTTATCTGCCTCTGAAGTGACAGCTTCTTGTAGGTAAGAATGACCACCTTATCACCATACAGCAAAGAATCAAAGAAATAAATAAATTTAGAAATTAATATATGCATTAATATCTAAATGCAGAAGTACATTGACAAACAGATTAATAATTAAATACAGAAATATATTAAAACATTTAACTAAAGTATAACTTTCTACATTTCTACATTTTTCATTATATTTATTTATCTAGAATTATGTCTTTTTGGTCCACCACAAGTGTTTATAATAAACTTAACACAAGAAGTATGGAAATGTGTGTTAGATTGATTATTTCTCCTCTTTAATAATACCAATAGCTGTGGTAATATAGATTGTAGGAAAGCCTGTGTTCAGTATATTTACATTGTGAACATTTTCATCTAAGTTTATATTGATGTAATTTTATCTAACAACAGTAAGGTTAAGTTTAATTTAAGAGTAGTGTCAGACAGACGGCACTGATATCTTGTGTTTGTTATAAGACTCTGCAGAACCCAGTTTGACTGCAGGTGTAGTTTCGTTTAGGCTAAAGTCGAACTCCAGCTGTAGTCTCATTGGAGTGTAAGATAATTTAGACTATTTCTAACTCTTTTCATACATGCACTGTCCACATGCTTTAAACCCACAGTGGTTGCTTTATTGGTGTGGGCCTGACCAGAGTAAAAAACACACCAGGAGGAAGAATGAGCTGAAAACAACTTTTACAGGCCCTCATTTTCTGTTCAACCCGCATCATGATAAAGATGCAAAAAGACAACCGGAGCTTTGTGGATTTTATGTGTCACAGCTTGTTTAATGAAGACTTTTCCACAATACCTTTACAACAGGTATAACATGTAAAGATCAAGCATCTGTGGAATAAGTAACACAGCTAAACTTGTGGGCATTGTCTTCAAAAATGTGTTAAGATGCACTGAAATAAACCCACAATCCTAACAAGTTATACACAGTCGTAAAG
Source organism: Melanotaenia boesemani (assembly GCF_017639745.1). Taxonomy (NCBI): domain Eukaryota; kingdom Metazoa; phylum Chordata; class Actinopteri; order Atheriniformes; family Melanotaeniidae; genus Melanotaenia; species Melanotaenia boesemani. Next base: position 12,469,934 of record NC_055686.1, read on the forward strand.
GTGACTAATAATACAATTAGTGTTGTATTGTACATCGTTGGAAAATTTAATCCCCAGGGAAAAATATTCAACCAAACACAAATTTACGTTTTGTTTTGTGCTAAGTTTACTTAAGAAATACCATAACTGAGTTAAAAAAAAAAAGAAAGAAAAAACAAAGAAAAACTGAACTATAACAATGCATGATTGCTTTGTTAACGTAACATTTTTTTTAACATAATAAAGTTAGATTGGCTCAGTCAACTTTTGTGTATTAAATAGAAATATTGAGGGTATTTGACCATCTGACGTGCAATAATACTATAAATCCATGTTATTAGTAATAATAAAGCAGAAACAATTATAGATTGCTATGAAGGGAATTTACAACCATTTTAATTGTTTGGAAAAAAAAAAAACATACAGACAAACAAACAAACAAAAGTTAATGCCTGCTTGACCGAAGAGGTTGATAAATATTTATGTTTACATCCTGTTAAAAAGATATTTACCACATTTTGACCCTTCTTTATGTAACCCTAATGGGTGTTATAGTAAGCTAGACATACATTTAACTATTAAAACACAGGCGAAAAATAGTAAAAAAAAATCAAACTAAATAAAAGTCTGCTAAACAAGGTTGTTGCAACCATAGATATATATAGAACGTTCTATATATATCTATGGTTGCAACGTCTGAACCTTTTAAGAACAACAGTCTGTCATGTTAGCAACCTACCGTTAGACATCGGCATGCCGTTTATGAACTAACTGCCCAACGACTATAAACATTATTTTAATGTTTTATATAAATACAAACTTTAGCTTAGCAGCATGCAGAACTTACCCTAAAGTTGTGCTTCTGCCTTTTTCTTCTGCACTAAAATGAGGAAGTTGGAAAGGCGGTTAGCATCCAGCTTATAAATTTATTTGCGCCACCTAGTGGCGTGGAGTGTGGTCCAGAAGATACACAGTATTTTATGTGTCTAATAAGAGAACCAACTACTTTCTTCAGGGCTTTCCCTTAAGGATTCTTTTAAGTAATTATTCAGTTCCCCCTCTTTTTACAATTTTCTCATTGGTTTGGCTCATTTCTTGAGACAGAAATTACATTCTTAAAATAACATGGACAAACTTCCAAACCACTTGGTAATAAACAGTCTGTTCAATTGTCAAAATTCGTCAACAACATAAAACCATGCATACCATATATGAATCTCTTGGAACATTTGATAAACTGATTAACTGACAGTCAGGTGAAGCCTGACTAGAACTTGACTGACAAAGGAGGAATTTCACACATCTTACATTAAACAATATGTTTAGTTACCTGACAGGTGCTGTCCGTGATTGGTCAGGACCACTACAGTTTCTGAACATGGAAGCACCTGAACAAATAAATGAACAAGGGCAACTGCCTTCCTGAAGAAGAAGAACAAGAAGAAGAACAACAACAACAAGAAGAATCGCCTCACAATGGCGGAGGCAGGTCACCGAGTAAAGCCTCATGTGCCCAGGTCTACAGTCTCCATCATCATCCAAACCTTTCACAGGGAAAACAGGTGTGTACTCAGTCAATCATGGAATAATATGTTGTCTAGGACAGTGTGCATAAAGCAAGACATGCATTTATTTACTCATTTACCTGTTCATTTAGTGTGCGTGTTTGTGTGTGTGTGTGTATGTGTGTGTTATATGCTTGCAGAAAAATCTAAGCTCGGTGGGATGTTATACTAAAATGACAAGAAAAATATTGGAGAAAATAAACTATAGAATGATTTGATGATACAGTTTACAGTAGTATTCCAGTCACTGTGCAGTGATGCACTAGTATTGTGGTAAAGTAACTGTAAGTAAAACAACAATACAATTACACTGGTGATTCATTCTGTAAAAATACATGAGGCATACATTACAAATGGTAATACAGTGTTCTTTGAACTCCATGTTTAGGATTGAACGACAACCTCGCACAGGTGGGCAGAGGTAAACCTCTCAATCAACAACAAGCCCAAGAGATCTGTAAAATGGTGATGGCAAATAATGTCATCATGTTGAGACAGATCCATGCTGCAATCCTACAAGACAAGGCCATATTCCAAAATGTCAACTCTATAAGCATCTACACAATAGACCGGCTACTGAACAAGCATCAGATGACCATGAAGCAACTTTACAAGGTACCATTTGAGACAAACTCTGATAGAGTGAAAGAGCTATGGTACCAGTATGTACATGCAAGTCCATTACTGGCTGTCTATCATCATAACTGTTTACAATTAAGCAGCAGTGGTTCCCAAAACTTTTTTGGCTTCAGTATCCCCTTTACTTGATTTCTGAATCCAAGTATTTGCTTTATCTGACTTCAACATTTTGCCTAAAAACTGCAACAGAAGACTGCAGCTTACTGTATGATACAATTATCATGATAATCCTTATTTTGAAGAGTATAACATATGATAAAAACAATTGGTCAAGGACCTGCAATTAGTGCCTCCCAAACAGATCTAAAGCTGTGGGTTTTACTGTAACATTTCAGTAAGTCAGATTTCCCCCTCCTCTTTCTCTCAAATACCCCCTGTGATAGTTCTTAGTAGGCTTATCCCTAGGGGTACATGTTCCCCAGGTTTGGAACCACTGGAGCAATGGTCAGTACTATAGAACTTTTGGAGGAGAACATAAAACATTCCTACATAATTTTCTGTTGCTCTGGTGTGTGACCCTTCCATATGACTGATTTTGTTTTTATAATGGCATTGGAAGGAAACAAGACCCCTCACACCTTCTTGTTTGTTATTGAAGCTGGCTTCAACCTGACCAAGTGCCGAAGACAAAGTAGATGTCCTAGGCCAGCGTGGGGGCAATATAACTATGTGTGCTGTCATTTCTGAGAATGGTATGGCTACTCACATCTCCAGTCTTGGCCCATACAATACACATAAGCTTTTCATCTACTTTTAAAGCCTTTATTCTGATTTGATGCCTGAAAAGGAGAGAGGTCTCATAGGGCTTCACCTACCAAACTATGCCATTGTGTGGGACAATATGAATTTCCACCATGGCCTGCTCATCAGGGCCTGGGTCACTACTCATCCAAGGATGGTTATAGTGTTCCTACCACCTTTCTGTCCTTTCCTCAATCATATTGAAGAGTTTTCCTCCACTTGGAGGTAGAGAATGTACAAGCATCAGGCTCAAAATCAGAGGTCCCTGCTCCATGCAATGGATGCTGTGTTTGAAGATATTACAGGAGATTGGTGTAGGGGATGGTTGCAGCATGCATGCAGTTTCTTCCCTCGTTGCATCACACGAGGGAATATATGCTGTGATGTGGACAAGAACCTGTGGCCAGACAGATAGCAGCGTGTGTTTGCCAGGAGGCCGAGGAGGAGGGTGGCCTATGAAGAAATGTTGGATGTGAAACTCCAGCTTTATTTACAGCACTGTAGGCTACATATAAATTTCTTTGTGTTCTGTTTATGTTTATATTACAATATATTATGATGTAAACATTTTCTTTTTACCCTGATGTATGGAAGTTACTATATGTGTGGGAATAATAGTTACAATTTCCTTGGCAGTATGAATGCAAAGTGTGATGTCAAACCTTGGAGGCTATTGGAGGCTATAATGATGTTAGAGTTTCAGTGTGTGCAGCAAGCTGTGATGGAGATCCTTTACCAGTAGTGGTGGCTGAGTGCTATTCGCTTTCAGAGATGCATTTAGGCTTAATTAAATCATCCTCAAGGCTTGAAAATAACTGGACAAAATTGCAGATATTTGAGTGAATGAGAGGAGCTCTCTTAACAGGCTTCACTTTATCATGAACGATCCCGTTCATATCCCTCTACAGAAACAGAAGAGCTCATCCTCCAACAGACTTCAGTTGCACTGATACATGCTAAGCTCCATCTCTAGTACAAAATTAGTGCTACAGCTGAGACTCACTCAGACATCTATCAGATCTTAATTAATTCGAGAGGAAATCTGATTACACAGAGGACCATGTGCAGGATCAGTACCCTCTACATGACATGATGGAAGAAGACACGTTAAGCAGGCAGTTGGATTTATATTATCTAGATGCTACACTGTGGCCATAAAGGGATGGATATGGTCAGCAACAATACTCGGTTCATAAAGGGGTGTGGTGGTTAAATGATGCTCTAGATGGTACTGAGGGACCCAAAGCGTGCCAAGAAAATATCCACCACACCACTACACCACCACCTCCAGCAGCTTGAACTGCAGAATGGATCCATGTTCTGATGTTCATTCATGTTCACATTTCTGATCCTATCATCTGAATGTGGAGCTGAAATGGAGACTCATCAGACCAGGCAACATTTTTCCATCTTCTATTGTCCAGTGTTGGTGAGTCTGTGTGAATTGTAGCCTCAGTTTCCTGTTCTTTGCTGACAGGAGGCACCTGCTGTGGTCTTCTGCTGCTGGAGCCTATCTGCTTCAAGGCTGGACGTGTGTTCAGAGGGGGTGTTCTGCATACCTTGGTTGGAACCAGAGCTTCTTTTAGTTACTGTTGCCTTTCTATCATCTCCAACCAGTCTGCCCATTCATCTCTCCTCGCACTGTCTGTCTGGCATCAACAACCACCACATTTACATTAACCTCTTGACGCCTGGCAATGCAAATGTTTGACAAACCATTTCTGGCCTGTTTGAATTTTTATTATTTTTTTATCCAAATAAATGATTGTGTTTATTTATTTGTTCTTATTCATTTATTTATATATTTATTATCATATGATTTGTTTATTATTTATCTATATTGATTATTAATTTATTTAATATTAAATTTGACTTTATTTTATTCCAGTCTTTTTATCCAGATTTTTTTCTGTATTTATATATATATTGTCGTGGAATTTTTATTATCAAAGGTCACACACTAAGTGAGAATCAAACAAAATATTTAATTTAAGAGCTGATCAGCAATGAGAATCCCACAGTCAAAGAAGTTTTGGCTGCACGAGTCTGAACAGATGCATTTGGGTTTGGTTTATATAGACCAGCATGAGCTGATCACATCTAGGTAAATCATTAGTACTCTGTTTCAAAGGAATGTTAGAGGATTGGAAGTGAAGAGCTCACTCAATTCTTATCTGGGTAGAAGTCATCCTCCTTCCTCAGTAAAACACAAGACAAGGTTTCGTAACAATACAAAGTGCATGTGTATAAAATTTTCCATTACAATATATATATATATATATATATATATATATATATGTATATATATATTACATAAATGCAAATAAATAAAGGGGTTAAATAGTTAAACTAATAAATGCAAAAATAATCATAAAAAAAGACAAAACAAAAAAAAAGCTAGCTATTATTGTAAACTTGTGTCTTGTAAAGCCTTAACAAATACTAAAAGATTTTTAAGTTTTGCCTTATGAGCACCAGCCTCTTGTTTTAACAGAGAAATTAAATGTCATGGTTCATACAGATGTATTTTAGAACTCCAACACTAACAGTAAGATCCACATTCTTAATTTTAATCCCCCCTTGCTGGAATTAGCATGCTTCCCATAAGCATACACCCCCTGTCTAAATGTGTAGATGACTGCAGCCCAGTGGGTCGGACTATAAATAGAGGGGCAACAGAAATCCCCTCATGCCATCTTCCAGCCTGCAACCAATACTGAACATTAGCAGTTGTTGTTTGCACATTGCAGGCTTCAGTTGTTTCATTTCCATGCCAGCTCTTGCAAAATAAACTGTGTATTTAAGGTGAGAGAAAAGGCAAACCCAACAAGTTCAAAGTTCAACCCTTTACATTCTTTCACTGCATTTTCTCTCATTTTTTACTTGTTATTCTTTATTCATGTGAGGCACGAGATTAGTTTAAAATCAGTCACATGTTGAGTCTGGAGCTCCATTTTTTATAATGATACAACACTACACTTTGTATGGGACTGTATTCTGCCTTGTTTCTCTTTTTTCAATTCATCTTTTTACATGACAGAAGACATTTAATCAGAAAAAATTAAATAATTTGGTGTTTTACAGTCCATTTTTTTTTATTATTATGGTTTAGTCCTGACAACTGACTGAACACTTTCTTCTGATCGGCCATTTTTCAAGTAGATGTGCAAAATCAGAAAGTTAGTATTTGATGCAGAAGAATTACTTTTACATCTATCTTCATAAATCTTTGAAAATTTGGCCCTGATTCACATAAATAACCAGCACTGAAACATCATCAAATATATGACTGACAGCAGAGAAGAGCATTTTATATTCCTTATATTTAGATTTTTGTAAAATTACAATATAATCTATTAATATAATTACAATATATGTGAATTTAACCTCATAACTTTTGCTCAAATCAGCATAAATTAGCACTTGTGTTTGAAAGGGCAGAAATGGAATCATTTATTGTGTACAGGCATGTGTGACCTGAAAATAAAGGCCACTGTGTGTGTTTGTGTGAGTGTGTGTCTGTGTGTGTAGCCCTTTAAGCCAGTTGTGATTGAAAGGACTGTGTGTGTGTGTGTGTGTGTGTGTGTGTGTGTGTGTGTGTGTGTGTGTGCATGAGTCAGCTAGCTATGCTTCTGCTATGTAAGTGTAGGGGGACAGCGGCTGAAATAGCAGCTCCTCTTCTTGCTCTCATTCTCTGCCTTATTGATTCTAGCTCTCATTCTTCTTCTCTTTCACCTCAGCGGAGCTTCCTTTCTGGATTTTCCGGATATCTTTTAAACATTTTGATGCCCATTTATGGACCATTTATGTCAGTCGATGGGATTTGACAGCCTCCTGAGTGTGTTTTGAACCATGCTGCGAGTATTTATTCTGTGTGCTGAGCGTCTACAAACACCAGACGATGACATCAGTGATGCCTACTGCAGTGTCACCTATGAAGGTACTGATGGTGTGTGTGTGTGTGTGTGTTGCAAGGAAAACAAATTGAAACAGCAAAGTGTAACTGTTGCACACAACTGGGATATTAATTTTGATGTAATCAATTAAATCTCTCTAACTTTAAAGCCTCTTATTATCGTTAATGGGGTGGGGCAGGGGGAGGAAAAGGAGTAAACAGAGATAAAGGGAAAGACGAGGATGGGAATAAAGTGGAAAGTTAAAAATGAGGATGCAGTGATAGGAAAGAAGAATTTCCACTGTGCCTCTGGCAAAGTTAGATTGTGTTTATAGTTAACACTACTCCCTCAGCAGAGTTTATTCTTTGGGGCCGCCTGTACTCTCTTCATAGTTTGCATAAGGAGTTAAACACTTCCACATCACCACCGGTATGTGGCTTTGTCAGTTGTTTAGCTGGCCAGTGCACATTTCTTGGACTCAAATTATACTGTGTTACTAAACGGGCTGAAATCTCATAGCAATGATCCTCCGAAGAATTTACTAACTACTTTCAGGTTTTAAATCAGCAGTTTATCCATATTTATCTTGATTTTCCCAGTTGTTCCACTATGACGTTGATATTTTTGGATTGAAGCAAATAAAAGTTTGTAGAGCCATATTGATGTGATTAAAACAAATTCAATGTCATCTACCTAATCTAAACAGAAAAGCTGAAATGTTGCATTATTCCTGCAAAACATCATCATTTGGATATTCACTCTTTTCTGAGGAACCAAAACTTGTCCTTGTTCCAGTGTTGGAACAGATCCAGATGCTACTCAGTCTAATTAAGTTTGTTCTGCTTATGAATTATAATGTCTGTGGATTTTAAATGTTTTATTACTTCATCATTATTTCATCTCTAGTAATGATGAAACTTTTAGTTTCATCATTACTAGAGATGCACAATATTGGCTTCAAAATTAAATATTGGTTGTTCCACCGAATTAATTAACCGAAAAATAACAGTTGCTGAGAACATAATTCAAGTCTGTTTTAAGTAGGACAGGATGCACATATGTTACTTGTTTTGTTTAAAAACAATTGTCATGATTTCATTTGACATGTTGTACATTTAGCAATTTGAAATATTTTTCTCATTTTGCACAAGGAGTGAATATTACTTCACCTTTTATTTCATTTATTTATTTATTTTGTTTAGGTGTGGGGGCGAAATATCGTTATCGGTCAAACGAGTTGTAAAATATCAGCATTTTACATAGGTCCCATATTATGAAAAACTAACTTTCTAAAGGTTTTTTAACAGTCATACATGTCCTCATAGCCTGTATGTGAGGCCCAAAAATGAGAAAATTCTGTCACCTCGCCCACTTGCTTGCTCCACTTTTTTAGTGAATGTGTGCTCAAACGGGGTGTCTGAGATCTTTCCCTCTGTGACCTCACAAAGGGAAATAACACTGCTATTGACCCGCCCCCCTGGCTAGCTGAGCCTGCCCTCAAAAATCACTGAACAGGTGCCAGCGAAAGCCGGATCCTCTCCCAGAGAGGGGTATGGAGTGGGCATGGACAGGCACCATTTATGAACATTTAGAGTGTAGGAGCCATATGTTGGGTTATTTATTTCCCACTTGAAGTATGTGTGCACTTGCGCAGTGACACCACTGGTGGTTGTGGGTGGCACTGTGGGTGTGTTGAGGTTATTAATGAGTGTGCTCACCTGTGTTGGTTTGGGGCCTGGAGCATGGAGACAGGGTGAGCTTGAGCTGAAACTTTCTATTAACCGTCATCGTCACCGTTACCATCACTGTTACTGTTACCATCATTATCATAGTCACTGTCATTGTATAACATTAACATCAGTTAAATGCATTATTTTAATACAACCTTATGCATCCTGAAGCACATTAAATAAAGTAGTGTATGCTTCCTGAGATCGAGATACGGATGTAAAACAATAAAGCATTGTGACATGTGTACTTTAGTGTGACGCGTCTTTGATAAAACCTCAAGAATCAGCCTGTCGCGGCATTTTAAGGTTAAAATTAAAGTTGGTATGCCGCAATATAGAGGTTCAGACACAAAAACAGCTTGTTCTCAGTAGAGCTCACTAGAGCCACATGTAGAACAGCTGAAATTAAGGACCAAGGCTGAATCTGGGGTAATACACTTTGAAAACAATGTTGTTGGACCTCTGATATCCATATGAATTTATTGAAAAAATGTATAATATGGGACCTTTAAGCCATTATTATGAACTCATGAGTGCATCATGCTTGCTCTCTTTATTGCTTTCTTATGATTTACTTAAATTTACCCACCCGAAAAAGCTGGAAGGTCTTATTAAATTAATTTTTCTAATTGGCTTCTTAAAATGCTATATAAACTATATGTAATCATAAGGAGTCATTTATTTATTGACAACTTTTAGTCAATATTTGGTTTGTGTCAGATCCAAGTTCTCTAACTGTGTGTCATGAACTCATGACACTGTGTGTGCACAAAAGTTTCCCTGTTTAATATAGGCCAGTGCCTGCAGTATGTTTGGACACACTCACAAAATCCTGACCAAAATAAAGAAAATAAGTCATTTAATTAGTCATTTATCAGTGTTAACACCAGAATCATTTTATAGATTAGAACAAATAAGTATTTTGTGTCATTTTGGCTACTTTCTGCAAGATAGAAATTAAATTATCCCTGAGGTAGTTTGTGTCCTTGAAGACATGTGGATGTGGAAATAATGAATTGGGCTTTATCTCTGATTATAGAATAACTGCAGTGGGAGGACAAAACAAGTAATGTTGCTATGGCTAGTCAATCAGAAATAAATATATTTAACTAAATATGGTGTTAGTGCTGTTTTTAAATATGCAGTGAAACAATTTTGAATAACAAACACAGAGAAACTTTATTAGTAGCAATAATTTTGATTTGCTGTATAAAGATCAACATGTGATTGTGATGTGATTAAATAGTGAAAGAGTCGAAGCCTTGGTATGACTGAAGTTACTGTATGTATTTTTAACCTGTGCTGTTCATAAGCAATGATTTAATTCAATCAATCAGATTCTTTTAAGCACTTTTCATACACAAAAGTCGCACAAAGTGCTTTACACAATAAAAAACAAAAACAAAAAAAAATTTTGCAAACTAAAACCAAGCTTTCACACACCCAACTGTATAACCTAACAAACTGAAACACTCCATACACTCACACATACAACTCACATGTACTCCCCCAACCAATCCCATTTTGCACAAACACACACTCCAATCCCTAATTTCTCTTTTTAACTAAATATAAAAATATAAAAATATAAATATATATGAAAATAAACAGCAGATTTGTTCATTGACAACCAACATGACTGTTAAAGTAATGCAATTTATTCAAGAATTTATACTTTCTAAAAAGATAAAAAGTACCTGTATAATATTTGAGTTGCAAGTGTGGAAAGGCTCTAATCCAAATACATGGATGACAGCCTCATGTGTGTGTTCACTGCCGCCCCTCCAACCTCCCAGTATGGGTTTTGTTGCCCCATAAAACCTTTAACACTTAAAAATATATCTTAGAAGTACCCATATAGCACTTTTCCAGTCAGCTTGACTGCTACATATCACATTCACCCATTCACACACCCCAATAGGCACATCAGGAGGCAACATGGGGTTAAATGTCTTGCCCAAGGACACTTCAACATGTAATCAGGAAAAGCCTTGTAGTCTATTGTTGACTTTTTTCAATTCTTTATAATATATTTTGTGTCTGTTTTGTTTCTAGCGTAAACAGCAGCAAGTGGAAAAGCATATCGTTATGGTGGGTTTATTAATGAAAACCGCATCAGTATGTGTGGTTTATTAATCATTACCAATAAAATTTACTACTGTTCTCATGGTGCACATTTTTAAAATGAGTTTGGGTTTGAAGACCATTTGGCTTTATTATGAAAATATAACAATATTTCAAGCAAATATCTGATATTTAAACTGCTTTTAATTACCTGCTACCATGAATGCAGAACACTGTCTCTGCAGTATGAGCTCCTAAAAAGTGCTGCATCATTTCTTTCATTCAGAGCTGATTAAACTGAAAGGCTTTTGAAGCAGAGGCTAGTGAACAGACAGATTTAAGGCATGTTTGCTACAAACATCAGCTAACTGGTCGATTTTTGATAATTTCAATCAGATGTTTTCTCCAGTCAGTCTTGAATGATTTAAGATAATTATTAAAGCATCTAAAAAAGGATAGTGGTGATTTAAATGGCTAACTGTTAATAATCATGAAAGGTGAAACACTGGCTCGAAATGAACCAGTATAAGTAAAAAAAAAAAGCCAAAATGATTTTTTCATGATTACAATGTAATCTGTATTTTGCAGAAAATAATCTAGAATGGTTAGATAATGTGGTCTAGCTTTAGTGGTGTATTCAGGAAAATTTCAAGAGGGGCCAAGACCGATGTTGGTGTTAAGTTAGCAATCAATAAATATCACTCTGATAAAACATAATCACCTTAAACTACTTATTGCAACTTAATATTTTTACACCTTTTTGCAAAGCAAGGCAAGTTTATTTGTAAAGCATATATCATATACAGGACAATTCAAAGTGTTTAACATAAAACATTAAAAGTACTACAGATGGTGCAAAGAAAGCATTCAGAAGTGGTAAAAGGAAAAAATCACAATAAAATCATAAAAGACATTAAAATGATTAAAGGCAAGATACATGGTTTGTATGATTTCCAAAGAAAAACAGTGCACGGATATTTGTACATATTCCTACGAAATTCAGAGCCAATCGGGTGTTCAAGTCACTGAAAGCACTCTTGTTGTGTTGTCTGTAGGACTTTTCTGGCTCTGAAGCAACAAAAAAGGCAAAAATGCAGAAAAAAACGTTTTAATATCTTTATTATAATTTTACTGAATTAACTGTGGTACACTATTAAATTTTTGTTTCCTAATAATGTTAATAATGGTAAATAATGTGGTTTATTTTTACGTCATCGAATAATTTTGAATGAAACCCACTGACTCTTGGATTATTTACGTGATTGAAAAGATGATTTAACTCCTATTATAAATTCACTGCTTATATTGGTAATAAGAGGTATAGTCGGACAGCGAATAACCAATGAGGCGCTGGCGTTAAATGGGCTCATTGAACCACATTGAAGTTTATGATTTTGTTCTTTGAGCATGTTGTTTTGCTTTTGCAGTAATTTGTTCTCATTTGTGAAAAACTCAAATGTAGAGTCAAATATATGCAATTATAAATCCTCCCAAAGTTTCTGATTTTGTTTGCTGAGCTCCTCAATTTGTCTTTTCAGGAATTTGTTCTATTTAGTCATCGAATCAAATGCAGAGTCAAAGCACTTCAGTTCTTCTAAACCCTGTTGCAATTTCTCATTTTGTTCTCTGTGCTCCAGATTTTTTGTTGCAATAACATGTTTTTCTTTTCCAACGAGCCTTGTGTAGATTTAAAAATCTTCGATTGTTTAAATTGTCTTGGATGTTCTGGACTTTCTCTTTGAGGGCCACGTTTTCTCTGAGTTTCAGATGCATCATCCATCATTTGCTTTTAAGCTTGGCTAATTGGCGTTTTGGCTTGATGGAGATCTTTTAGTTAAATTTTTCTGCACCTGCTCCTTTATGGCTCCACCATATCTTAGATTTCCTCTCTTAAAGAATCTTTTCTCCTTCTGAACTGACCTGAACCTTTACTTTACAAAGCCCTGTTGGATTTTTTCAGGGCGTCTACGACTGCTGCTCATTGATCCATAACAATTCATTAATTTTTAGCTTGAGATCCCTTTCTTTTAGCTATCGGGAGAGCTCCAGTTCTTTGGGAAGCTGTACAATTATTATCCTTAGGACTTTGATGGAGGTTTTTGCCTTCAACTTCATGTGTGCACTAATATGGAATATTGTCATATTGTCACTATTATTGATTCATCATCATCATATGGTAAGAGAGAGAACTCTAAATTAAACACACTAATAACCAATCAGAAGTTGAGCAGGGCTTGGAAAACGCTTGGTTAAGAGATGCAGCTGCAGCCCAGAAGGATGCTAGACCGCACATAGGACAGAGCAGAGATGTCCCACATTGCAAAATTTGTCCAGCCCATCTCTGGGCCACACTCTTGCATCAGTACTGGTCCACTTTTTGCTGGGCCCTCAGCCCAAGGATGGCCTACTCCCTACTCACGCAATGACACAAGAAGTTGGCTTTGGCCCAGGTCTGGTCCACACACTGTAAGATAACTCTCATTGTTTATTTTGGCCAAGCACTGTCCCAGTTAAAAAAATTAGAAGAAGCCTCCGAATCCACCCTTAAAATCCGCACTCCGTTTGGCCTCAAATAAAGGCTGCTGGTGATGCATCCTTTGTGGCCTCTTTTTTCCCAGAATTCATTGTGCACAAGACGATGGCGAATGAGCAACCGAGCTCAGAAGAGTATGTTTTAGGTTTCAATAAAGTTTAGTGAAAAAACAAACAAACAAACAAACAAACAAACAAACAAAAAAAACAGAGCCTCAGATCATTTTTTTTTTTAACTGTTGGTGTTACCGGTCGGTATTAACGTTCACCCAAGTGTCCTATGAGTAATTTCAGAGATCTAAGTGATTCAACAGCCTATGTTGCTATGGGAAATTCTTGTTGGCTAGGTAGACTGTCCCATTTCACGAACGTTAAGCATACGTCAAAGACTACAGCTTGTGTGTTCTAGTTGTCTTAGAAATTTTCTTTCCTGCTGGAATTTTTGTTGCAAATGACAAAGTGAACATGTTTTCCAAATGCTGTACTTGTTAGTTTCCCACAGAGGACCCACAGATTCTAATTTAAAGATTGCTGCGCCCAGGACCACCTGTAGTCCATTGTTATCTTTATTCTTCAGGAAATTAATAGAAGTCAATGTAAAATAATGGAAACAGGATGGTGTGTGTGAAGCTGTTGTGGCACCTGTGGGTTAAAGATGACAGAGAGGGACTCACAGAGAAATTAAAAGATGGAAAAACACCAGCAAGGACATAAAGATGACGGAAAAATCACAAAGGAAATGAGTGGTTGATGAACCACAACAATGGAGAGGATAACACAAAAATGCTCTTTAATTACCTCCCACATTAAAACAACTGTCATGTTGATAGATAGTAGGACGAAACAAGAAAATTAATTTAATGGATGAATGAAACTGTAAAGACAGGAGAGAAAATGTAGGAACAGAGAATGATGGCAACAATAAACAACAAACACTTTCGTTAAAGCAACTAGAACCAAAAGTTAAGAGGATAAAAAAAGGAAACACATGGGAAATTTTGATAAAATGGGGGGTTGAAAGAAAATAAGTAAAAGAGAAATGATAATGTAATAATGTAATGGATGCCTGAAAAGATTAAATCCATCTGAAAAGGGAGGTTCAAACATACAAACGTTCTAACGTCAGTTGTTAATGTAACCTAATAATGTAGCCTTTCAGAAAATGTCAATACAGCACTCAGCCCCAGAAGGAATTATCACACAACTTTATCAGAGTGTCAGCTGCCTAATCTGAGCCAAAATCCGGCCAACGACGTTTATTATATTATCAGCAAATGTTTGTACCCTTGCTGTTGGGCCATATTGTATTACATATGTCTGATGCATTGTGTCCATGCCAGCAGTATTGTATCAAACCACAATCGGCTGAACCACGTTTTCTTTAATGGCCAAAAGTGGTTCAGCCGACCTGGACCTCAACCAGCAGTGCCAGTGTTCAGCCAGGATCGGGCCAATTATGCTTGCGATGTGTGGTTGTTGAATAGCTGGCTCATTTCAGAATTGCAGGTAAATTTCAAGACTAGAGAAAAACAAAAAATCTGAGTCTCACTGCAGTAAAATACTTCCACTTTAAAAACTAAAACCTAACCTGACAGTAAATGTTTAAAATATGAAGTTGCACATGCTACAGTCTGGATTGTGAAATTAACTCCCCCGTTAGCCCTGTTATGTTGTATCAAATCAAGCAGCTTTTGTGACTTGAACAAGTCTTAAATTTAAGTTAAACTAACTAAAGTGGGCTATGTTGAAAATGTTAACAGAGATATGTTACCCTTTATTAATTTAGATATTGGTGCATTTTTTTAATTCAGCAATTCGAGGTTCACTTTTCAAGTGTGTGTGGTTATTGATGTCCATTAAACAACCTGATGGCTGCTAGCAGGAATAGTGGTTGTAGCACTTCATGTCTTAACTTTAATGCTTTTTTCCCCTCTCTCTCTCACCAAACTATGACTGTTTATCTGAGCATGTACAGCTTTAGGCCTCCATGTGGCGCTGTCTCACAATACTTGTAATGTTATGTGTCTTTTTTTTCCACATTGACGGTCAAATCAGATCAGACTTGAATTTCAAATAAGACTCTACCTTAGCCAATTAGTTACAAATAAAGTAGTAGAATAAAAAACAATACTTTGACATATTTAGATCGAATTCTATATTAACAAACTCATGTTTAATACTTTACTGTCACATAATAAAATATAAAATATTTTCTTCTCACGTTAAGTGTAGGGTTTCAAAGATTAATTGAAAAATTTAAAAATGCCAATGTTTTATTAGTAAAAATGCACATTTTTATTGGTTTTATGAACAGATTTTAAAGCCAGTTTGGTGTGTAAAATCTCCCAGAGGAACAAATTTGAAAGTGTAGATGGTGTTAGTTTACTAAAAACCTGTGATTAACATCAGTCCATAACCCATACAAAAAGACTGGGAAAGATAAATGGATTAAAGGAGAGAAAGAGGTGGAGAGAATGAGGCAGATGATATTGTAGCAAACATTTTGGCGAGAGAGGGAAACAATCAGGAGACGAGAGGAAAAGAGAACAGGAAATGTTGAGATTTCCTTTGGATTTGAGGTGTGTGTTCCTGACGTTTGCTCTTTGCTCCATCTCTGTGAGAGTGTTAGAGTTTAGAAAGAGAGAGAGTTCAGTTTGGTCAAGACACATCTCTAACTGAGACTCTAATCCAGAGAAGGACGAAACAGGATAACTATCAGTGGATGATTAACTTTTATTTTGGGAATTAAGGACTAATGTTTTTATTTTTAAGAAAAATAACTAATTTTCACAATTGTTCTTTCTTTTCCCCTTTTTGGCCTCTATCCATTCCTGGTTGGTTGATTTTTGGCCTTAATATCATCAGAAAACTCTTGTGGCCATGTAACCAACTGTTTCTTCAGTCCTGGATGCCTCTCATCTGGTGAACCTAATCACTTTTCATTCATTAGGCTCCATCCAGTTTCACCGTTAACATTTGAGCAGATTTTAGGACGCTGCAGGACTCTGTTGAGGTTTCAGCTATGTTACGTTGTGTTCTTCAGCGAGCCAACAACTTGAGACACTCTGACCCTCTGGGGAGTGTCACATTCAGAGGTAAGAGGACAGCTGGACACTCATGGGAAATCAACAAACAAACAAGCAAATGAAGACATATTTGTTAAAGCAATTTGCAAGTTCGCAACTTGCAATTTGCAAGGGCTTGTTTTAGGGCTTGGAGAAAAACTTATCGATTGCCAAAAATATGTCATAGTTCCATATATATATATATATATATATATATATATATATTCATTTAATTGGCAACAAATAGTTATTTTACAGTTATTAGCATAATTCTCCATTTGTGTTTCCTTTAAGACCAAGTTTTTCGCTTCTCTTTTGTTCTCCACCAACTCTTCGAGGTTTTGGCTCCAGATAACTAGCTCACATTTGGATTTGTTATTGTAAATGATCAGTATTACCCAGTTTAAATGCATTAGCTAGTGTCTAGTTATCTCTGTTATAACTTTTGTGAGTTTTGGTAAATATTAGCTGATGGAATATTTCTTTCTCTTACACTTGTTTCTTAAGAGTTAATGAACCATTGTACGTTTGCATTTACCTGGTATTTTCATGCTAGCAAGCTAGCCTGGCTAGCTGCTCAAGCTAACTTGCTTATTTTCCAGCCTAATACAGAAAACATTATAAAGTGAGGGACTTGGCTAACATGAGCAGAACTAATTTAGCTAATAATTGCACTTTTGTTTTTAAATACATTTCATTATCATTGCCTGGGTTTGCTCAGCATTGCTGAAAAGAGTTAACCATAGGTACAGTCGTGGTGATGACACCCAGTCAAACCATAAAAACTGAGCATTAAAGGTCTTTCTGTGACCTCATTTCAACTCATGATTTGACGTTAACATAAATAGTCAGGTTAATTATTTGTGTAGTTAGTTAGTTAAATTATGCAATCGATAATTTGATGGCTCACAGGTTTTGATCATCCAATTACAGTCCCAAGCCTAATGTCCAGAAAGGTGGTGTCTTTGCAGTAACCATGCTTATCTTCTGGCCAAAATTAAGTTTGATTTCAGTCCAACATAACTCAGATTCTTTTTAATAAACAACCCCCTTGACCAACACCTGTGGAACAACATGGCTACCTGTCCTACGTAGTCTTGTTTTTTCCATCTGTTTGTTTTTGTACTCTCCACCAGTCAGTGTTTACCTCCTTAATGAGATGAACTGTGCTCTTAACTTCCTGCCTTTGTCTGTGCACAGTTTCCTGGTGCCATCACACACACTTGTATTACCCTCTTACTTAAGTCTACACCTAAATCTAACCTGAATAACAAAATCAAACTAGAGTCAGAGAGTAGTGTTACTCTAACATAAGGTCTTAAACAATTTTAACAATAATGGGCAGTGTACATTTTCTTTGTTCTATTACTTTTGCAAATAAATAAATAAAGATACAAATCACCTTCATCAATTATTACACGTACAGTTAATATAAGCAATTTCCCATTTTAGTCTATTAAAATATGGTTTGTAGAAAAGCAACCAGGTGGAGACTGAAGAATCTCTGTTTTGCTGTCTCATTTTCTTCATAAATGCTCATTATTGTTTTTAGTAATTGTTAGAGTTGAAAACATTTTTTTCAGAAAGCTTTGTGGGTTTCAACCAGTTCAGGAATTCATGGCAGAATAACAGAAAGGGAGAACATTTCCTCCTCTTAGGAAAACAGATACCATACCCATTTATAGAAATCAAAGATGATTATAGACCAACCAGGAAGCAGTGGGAGGAGAAAGAACTGTTGTTAATAAATCAAGACTGAAGCATAAACAAAGAGACGGACAAATGAAAGCCTCGCAGTTATTATTGCAAACTGAAGGCTTTTCATTTAAACTTTAGTGCACAATGAATTTTGAGTTTAGCTTTTCTGCAGGAACATCATTATTTTTGGTACAAATATATCCTTTTGGGCTTTCAAAGATGTTAACTTATTGCACTAAGACAGTTAATATTTCTACTATACTATTGTTTTTGACCAGTTATTTTGCTGCTGAGTAATGCTTTGTTAAGAATTTTTTTAGGGCTATTTATAACCCAGATAGACATTTTTTTGGCTTACATTTTTATCTTTTTGTGTGATTGTGTTTGCAGGTGGATATGTGATTAACTGTGACAACATGTGCTTGCATTTGTGCACCAAGGGAAGGATTTCCGGTCAAAGTGCTGTTATTGAAACAATAAGTGTTTTCATCCATTGAAACCAGCAATCAAACTTCCAACCATGCTGCTTTACTTCTATCCCGTACTAATCATAATCTGAACACACAAACACAACAATCTTGAATGATCTAGTAGCTGCGAAATTCCATTTTTCGCTGAAGATTTATATCTGATAGAGCACAAAGCTCATTTTAGAAAACACTAAGTTCCCTGTGAGTTAGTTACACACCAGTTTATACACTAAATAAAGAACACAAGCACAGCAGCACACACAGACAAACACACACATCGGGCAGGTCTAAACTTAGGTTTCCTATACGTAGTTCACAGCCCTGCGAGCCTCAATCTGTTCTATTCTCAGCTCATGACAGAAAATGTGCCAAGCTAAACCAAGCAGGAAGTTAATGCTGTGCCACTTCCTGTTAGATCCAGTCTAGGATACCACTCTGTGAGTGAAGTTCATGCCATCATCGCACAAAACACACACATCAACACAAAATGAGCACTTGACCCATGTGTGGAAGGGTGGAGTTGTTTTTTAAGATATCCTTTAAGAACGGAGGTACACTTACGTAGGTACTGATAGGTTCGGTATTTCTGTGTGTGTGTGTGCTTCGCTCTGTGTTGGAGATTGAGTTTGTGTGTGTGATTTGAGACTGTATGATGACTGTGGGAAAAACAGGAAGGCAAACAAGCTGTCTAAGGGTGTGTATTATGAGAAATAACATAATGCATGAGTATGTTTGCATCTTAACAAAACCTACCACAAAAACACAAATGTGTTGAAGCCAAAGACTCCCAATGTTTGGTCTTTGGTTTGCAATGCGTGACCTGGGAAGTCATACCCCTGAAGCCCGCAGGCGGTGTAAGGGTCGTTTGGGGCTGTTGGTAGGGGGTCTTGCCATTTCATAATGGCCTTTTTTTAATAGCAAAGACTTGCAGATATCCTCTCAAACTGGATGGATGCTTTGACTCCATGTCTCTTTGTTTATACTTCCTTAGATATGTAATAGGTTGTCATACGTCGCGACCCTTCATACTTCCATGTTTCTTTTTGCCATGGTTATGAAGTCAATTTACCAACAAGTGGGCAGTGCTGAGTTCCGAGTTCACTCTGACATCAGTTATGGACACTATTTGGCGGCGGTAATGCATCGCTATAAAGCGATTTGCAGTCGCCCAACACACTCACACACACCCTTCTTCCAAAGTTATTGCCATTTCTGCAGTTGTTGTCCTTGTCATCCTCGTCTTCTTCCCCCTCCTGTTCCTCTTCTTCTCTGGTTTGTTCCTTTCGCTGGTCGCATGTCACTGACTGACCCTGAGGTTTCGGGTGGTATTGCTCCGTTTGCTGCGTCAATCGACAGCTCCACAAGGCCCCTGAAAATGCACCAATTACATAAACGATGCAAAGATGGACGAAGGTGGAGGTAGACAGGTGCAGGAACAAGTTTATTGGGAACCAAAACACTCAGAGGAAAAACGACAGGTGATCTGACAAACACTGACGGAAACCAAGGGTTATATGACTGGAACACAATGAGATGCAGGTGGAGTGAATTAACATTTAACAATCAAACAGAATGCAACACACCAGGAAAGGAACTACAAAATAAAACAGGAAACCAGACAAGACAATGAACACACAGAACAATAAAACTAAACCAAAATCACACTGATCATAAAACGTTGTATGAAGTCCGTCTAGTGCAGGTGAAAATGTAGGCAGTGACTGTTACAGGACCTCAAATAAGCCAAACGAGCTCATTTACAAATGCGTTACTTTCAATTCAGCATTCACAGAAAAATGAACGTATTCAATGACGCACAATTCCTCTATCACATAGAATCAGACAATGGTCATTGTGCATATTTCCTCCTATCTGGAAAAAAAATAAATAAATAAATAAATAAAAACATCTTAATTTCTCTGTGTGTCTGGATAAATTCTTTTCAATCAAAACCAAATGTAAATAATAGTGTGACGATTCAAATTCTCACGTGTCTGCTTACATTTATGTGAGGAGAGCTCTTCTCTGATCAGGGATGTACTTTGGCAGCTTGTTGCTCCCTCCTCCTCCTCCTCCTCCTCCTCCTCCCATTCCTCATCACAGTTGCCTGGCAGACAGGAAATGAGAGCTCAGGACTTCATGTTACAGGAAGTTGCAGAGAGATAACATGCAGATACATAAAATCATTGTTTGGTACTTGTTATTTGAGAAAAGCCTTTTTTGTGCGCTATTTGTGAGTTCACTGGAATTTTTCTGTGATCACCTGCCCTGTTGGGACCAGCAGTTTGTGTGGAAAAAGGCCTGGTCCTAATGATGAGGAATGTCATTTCTGAGGTGCAGATTTGGTTTGTTTATGGAGGTTACGCCATATTTAGAGATGAACGTTATTTCAATGAAACAACAAATACACTCACCAGCCACTTTATTAGGTACAACAATAACAGTAATTTTAATTGATAAGGCAAATATCTTATCAGTCCATCACAAGACAGCATCTTAATGTATTTAGTCATATAGACATGATTAAGATGGCTCTGAAGTTCAAACTTAGAGAGAAAATATCCATTGAACAGCAGTTGTCTGGACCAAAATGCCTTGTTGATGTCAGGGGTCAGAGGGAACCCATTCATAATAAAATGTGATAAAGGTGTCAGATATGTATTGTAAAGTCTCATGCGCTCTCTAAAAAAATAAATCTGAAAAAATTCTGCACTTTTATCATGACTGTAGTGAAGTATTATAATAGTGCCTGTCATGATTGTTATCTCTTATTATCTTATTATCTTTCAGCTTCATGTTCCTCTTTGGTTGTGGTTCCTAAGCTTTGTCTGCAGGGCCCCTTTTTATAGACACCATTACTGTCAAGCCACCCACCCCACCACCACTACCACTCAAAATGAAACTTGCAAAAAAAAACAAATAGTATTATTTGGCAAAGGAATAGTCTTTAGTTGTATTAGCTACTGCTTCATCAGTCATAAAGCCACATCAGCAGTGGTGGAAAGTATTAATTCCTCCACTGTTGTGTGAGGCTTTTTAGACCTGGAAACTCTGCACGGTACTTTTTTATGAGATGAGTTGAGCGTTTGCTGAGTGGGATGCTGCTTTAGTAAAATGACTCTGATGTTCATGACAGTTGAATAGTTTGTTTATGACGTAATCAACAGGCTTTTCTTTGTGCTGAGAAGGATGAGAAGTTTCCGTCCGAGGGGCTGATAATTGGAGACTCAAGACACACTGTGATCTTTCTTCGTTACCTACCATTGTACTGATAAAGACCAGGGCACGATACGCCTCGTCATACTTTTTTTCTTCATTTTTTTTTGTGTTGTTGAAATTTCCACTGTTGATTCATTATAGTTTGCCTTGAGTTTGCCTCATATCTGACCCCATTTTAATTGTGTGGTTGCTGACTTCTTTATTGCACTTTAAAATCTATCAGTTGTATACATTTACTAATGTATAAATAAAAAATCCTTCTATTTTGGAAAAAAAAATGGTTAAACAAAGGCAAAAAAAAAAAAAAAAAAAGTTTTTTGTTTTACTTTTATCTAATGAGAAATGTTGGTTGTGTGGTCCAGTTGTGGATTTCTGTTCAACAATAATTTAGTAGTAATTTAGTTGCTTTATATTTTATTTTAAAAAGTTCATAATCTAGTAAAAAAAAAAAAAAAAAAAAAAAAAAAGCTGTTAAATTATGTGTTGGTCATTTAAAAAATTGTGAAATATTTTTCTTATAGTGCATCAACAAACATTAATGATGGCATCATTTGATGTATTGCACACTGCAGCAGATAATGCAGCAGTTTGTAGGAGATGTTTCTAAGTTGTGACAAAGGCACAGTATTGTTGTAGCTTTTATCTGTAATTTTATTTTATTTTTTTTACATCATGAGCTACTGAAACATTAACATAACTGTTTCTATATCTACTTCAGGATCCAAGAAGAAAACAAAGGTCATCAAAAACAACCCCAACCCAGTTTGGAATGAGGTACGTCCTCTACCTCCTCTCCAGATGTGTTTTTACCATTAAGGTGTTGCCGCAGAATTATGGACAAAATACACAGGAACGATTGGACCATTTTATTAAATAATTTAGTAAAAACACACCAGATCTTTTAATATTTCTTGTTGTAGACAGAATCTGTTTCAAGCTTGTGATTTTGAGGTACAGAATAGGTTAAATTTTACAATTAAAATTTATTTTACTATGGCAGACATCCTGTAAACAAGGCCATTGGAGGTCAAAAGATTATGTTAACATTTATTTTGTAATTCGAAGAAACAAAAAAACTGTTATAAGGCTATATATGCTCCCTTCACACACATAAATAGGTATGTCCATGTCAAACGCTGTCAAACGTTATTTGCCTCATATACTGCCTCCATGTGTACTGTATGTTGGCATGGTTGTTAAGGACTGTACACACTCCACAGGAACAGAGAAATTTGTTCTCTCTTTCAGAGCTCTGGTTTTCCATAGGTTAAACAGTTAAACAGACACCACCCATTCAAACCCCCAACCTACCACAAGGTTTTTCATGAAGTATGAAATAACCAGACTAGATGTCACTTAAAACAAAGTTTTTTTTTTTGTTCCTTTTCTGCTATACTGTGCAAACTTTTCCACAACTTCCTGTGGTACTGCTCTGTTTATTACATCTGGATTTGCATTTGCAAGCTTTCTGAAAACATCCCAAAATTAGCACAAAATAAATGCAAAGGACTGATAGAAGGCTTCATCTGCATGCAAATAAAGGCTTAACATTGAGCATAAATGAGCCCTAACACAGCTTGTAACTTTAAAGATGTCATACTTTTTATATAAATCCTTTATCTCTGTGTTAGGGATTTGAATGGGATCTGAAGGGGATTCCTCTGGACTCTGGAGCAGAAATTCACTGTGTCGTAAAAGACCATGAGAAGATGGGAAGAAACAGGTACAGATTATAAAGTATGAATAGGAATATGTAGGAATCACTGGAATTACTAATATCTATAAATCCTTCAACAGTAATCCAGTGTCTCTGTGAACGGGTGTCAGACAAAGGTGGAGGGAATACATCAGTCCCATAACTCAGAACGTGGGAACTGAGATAAGAACTATAGCATTGTAAGGCATGGTGGATGGATCGGACTGAAATCAGATCAGGGGAGTGGCTGATAATTTCTCCACTCAGTTATTTTTGTTCTGTTTCGCTCCATCAAGACATAAAAAAGGCAGAGCTCCCTCAGACGGGAAGGAGCAGACGTGATATAATTAGGCCATCCTCTCATTGTGGTTCTGTATGCACCCATTCATATTTCCATCCATTCATCCACTGATGTGCTGAATGATTAATTGATCCGTTCATCAGCAGCTTGTTGTACATGCAGAGTGGAGTGTGACCTCTTGGCTCAGGAATATTTCACTGTGTTAACGGCTTAAATGTGAAACCAGTTTATGTCGTTTGTCTGTTAGTTAATTGTATATAGGCCTACATGCATTTCTGTTAACAGAGCTATTCTCTAGGAGGACTCACTCTAGGAATTCACTCATTTTATTAATGTGAATTTGTGGTTAACTGTTTCTAACCACACTTTTTCAAGTCAGTACGAAACATCTCTGAGCAAACTTCTAATAATAGAAAGAGATAAGATATGTAATCTGTCAAAAAGGAAGGAAAATGTCCTCTTAAAAAAACAGCTTTAATCGGAGATCCCTATCAACATTTATTTCCAGTGTGATTCTTCATAACTGATTATTGTATTTAGTTTTTAAGTATTTCAGCCTAAAACTACGACCTTTTTGCCACCACCGCTGATCACATTTTCTTTTTGCTGGTCTGAACAGGTTTCTGGGAGAATGTCGGCTGTCTCTCAGAGACGTCCTCAACTCACCCAACTTAGCCGCCTCCTTTACTGTTTCCCTGGTGGACACGAAGAGAAACAACACAGGGGTGAGGATGAGGATGTGCACAACAGTGACACATTCATACAGTCTCACTGCAAAATGAATCAAGAATAAATCATATGTAACTCAGAGTTTCCTGTCTGGGGATTCAAATACAGAAGCCAGAATAACATGTTTCTCCTTTTCCATCTGTTTATATGTTATATGACTAATTTCTTTTTATACATCTATAAAAAATACCTAAACTGAAGCAATCCCATATTTACTGCAATCTAATTTCAGCGTACAGAAGCCAAGAGCAGCCCTGCTGGAACACTTTTTGAACATCATTATACTAAGATAACCAATTAATATCTTGTTATCTTGAGATAAATGGTTTTATTATTTGCAAAAACTATGATAAAACAAACATGCATGTTTTTGTTTAGCTTCAGAAAACCATTGCCAGAAAGTGAACAGAATAAGACATGTGCTTTAACTTTCTGTCATAACTTCTCACCATTAAGATGCTAACTGCTTGTTCTCGAGCTCACCTTTATCATCTCATGATTTAAAAAAAAACAAAGCTCATAATCATGTCATGTGTAGCTACAACTTTGTTTCATCCCCTCTATTATGTGTCTTTTTGTGTTCAAATCCATAGTGGCTTAGCAAACAAAACACATGCATTCTTATGGAAGGTGTCAGGTACAAGGACTGGGTGGAAAATGAGCAGCCAATGTCCATATAGGGATGAGGGTTCAGAAGGCCAAGAAAACAATTACTGAAGACCGTTTTTAAAGATTACAAGACAGTCTGGCTCTTACAAACAAAACATAAACAATGAGGGGTGGCTCTAGACTTTGGTAATGTACTATACATCCTTTTTGTTGGTAATTGAACCATTCCCGACATATTGAAGTTATAGCATTTGACCTATCACAGAAATATCTAGTCCCAATCCTTAAGCAAAATACTAATTTAGTAATATCAGTCTCCAAAAGAGCAAAACCTGAAACATGTCTTTACCTCAATGGGCTACGCCTACAGCCCTGGTAGCAGCTTCTTTTTTCCATCCTTGTTTCCTGAACTCAAAACAAAGTCTTCCTGTCAGTGTCATAGTGGACCTGATTGATGTTTCACACACACACACACATCTGGGGTTGGAAAGGGATGCAGAGAACAAGACACCCACAATCCAGCACACATATACAGGCACACCTAATCATTTATTAAAAGACTGTCAGTTTGTCTGGGCAACACAAAGCAATATAAAAATAACAGACAATCAAAAATCACGTGTCATGTCTTAAATATATATTATTTTTAACTCTACAAAGATAATATAGACTAAATAACTCATAAATAACTGTCAAATAACTGTTGACAAAAGCAGAAGAACCTACTCTAATCCATCTCTTTAAACCCTCCACTTCAGCACTACTTCCTTTTTACAGACTAAGTAGTACCAGCAGTAGTACTCTGTTGTTGCTGCTTTATAACATATTCTTACCCTGAATTGAAGTGTGTGTTCTTGCTTCACTAGGCCACGTTGACCCTGCAGGTTTCCTACATCCCTCCTCCAGGATCGGCCCCTATCTTCCACCATCCTCCCCAACCAGAGCCCATGATACATAACAACCCCAATGTGGAGCTGGACACCGTCACAAGTAACACAATCGGTTGATTTGTTGAGTTAATCAAGAAATGTTTACTTGCTCTGTTACATCCTTTCTAACATGCTTCATGTTGTCCTTCCTGGGTCTTACTGTTCATCTTCCTGTCTGAGCAGTGATTTCTCTGGATACTTTGGGTGAGGAAGACACAGAGAGCATGATTATGGTGGAGGCTCCAGAAGACCAGGGAGCCGACGATGGACGCTCCATGGTGATAGTCGGCCCTCAGGGGCCACCTGGCCAGGAGTCTCCCACCGCCCAGATCCCTAAGCGCTCACCACCATCCTACAATGCCCATGGAGGGCTGAGGAAGAGGAGGAGAGGAGCCAGTAGTCAGCCCAAACAACTGCCCAACAAACCGCAGGACATACAGGTTGGCTAGAGAACAGAGGATGTTTCATCTCAAGGGGGCTAGCCATTCAATAAATTTCAAATTTCATAGTGGAAGCCACAGGTTGCAGACCCCTGTCCTAGTGGAGGGTTCAGCGATACAATCCCAGGCACTTAGTCAGGACTGGAAGAAAATCTGGATGGATACTGTGTATATGAGCATGTGTATATTTTTTTTTTACCTAAAGTTATATCTAACACACAAAAATTGGTTGTTAAATGCTAAAATACCCTAAATGCAGAACAGTGGCACTAGCAGGTTTAAGAAAAAAGGCAGCTTTTTGAAGTGAAGGAGATAAAAGTCAAGGCGTGAAAACACAAGCACGAGCAAAATCAAAATCTCCAGAGCTTCATTGCTGTGGATGTAAAATTTAATTTCTCTTCTATTTTAGGAGATAAAACCTCTAATTAAATATAAACTTCTTGAAAATTCTGTTTCTCAAGAGTAATCTGGCCAAGAAGGCCGCACACAAAATATCAAAAGGCAAAACAAAGAGAAAGACCCATAAAAAGACTAATTACCTAAGTGAAGGTAACATGAAGCAGGTAAAACACATGGGGGAGAAACAAGCAGTATTCACAAGAAGGAAGAGTAACAGCAACACGTAAGACAAATTACTTTTTTATGATTAAAAAAAGGCTTAAAATTACATCTATATTTATGGGGCATTTATGATGCTGCATGATGTCAAACCTAAAAAAGTTTTCCTTGAACTCTTGAAATCATGAGTGAAAATAAAACAGGAAGGTAAAAGAAGTCCTTGAAAATGTTGGATGGGGTGAAATCTCAGCTGTTACTGAAAAATGATGCAACTGGCCATCCCTGAAATCCTGATTCTCTGCTTTTTATGAATGCTTAAAATGGAAAACATGATTTTTTTATTATTTAACACAATGTAAAACACAGCTGGCATGTTTTCTATTATAGATGTTGGCATTAGAGATTTTGACATATTAGACAATACTCATGTCACGAGATGAACCATGACATGTAGTCATATATTACTGGGTTTATAGTTTCATCCACTGATTTTTGTTCATCTTTGTCCAGATTCGTGTGCGGGTTATTGAGGCAAGGCAGTTGCCAGGCATTAACTTAAAACCCGTTGTAAAGATAGCAGTAGCTGGACAAACCAAGAGGACTCGTATCAGAAAAGGCAACAACCCCAACTTTGATGAGGTGAAAATGCACTTTTGCCAGTATTTTCTCCTGTTAGTATTATAACTATACAAATAATATTAATTGCTTTCAAACTGCAATTTCTTTTTGTTTTATCTCCACAGACGTTTTTCCTAAACTTCTTTGAGACACCTTCAGACCTGTTTGATGAACCTATTTTCATTACTGTGAGGGTGACTTTTAACTTCATGAACATATTCATGACAAATAATACTAACATGGTGAAGACAAATGAATAAAACCATTGTTATGTTTAACACGCATTGGTTTTGACAGTTAGCAGTTAGATACTGAAGTTAATCGTAATAAAAATATTTAGCTTTCCTTTACTTACAGGTGTGTGACTCTCGCTCACTTAGAACTGACGCAGTGATTGGTGAATTCAAGGTAAAATGTTGCTCTCAGGTCTTTAACTTTTCAGTGATATGTGTTGACTTCTGACACATTCAGACCAAAAAATGTGTAAAGATAAGCAACCCTTCTGCTATTTTCCACAGTTGGATGTTGGCACTGTGTACAATGAGCACAGTGAGTATTTATTTTTGCTGATGATGTCTTGCTGTCCTTTTTAAAACCTGTCACTAAAAAGAAACTTATTACAGGTTATTTTGAAGTTATTGCTATCACGTTTTTCTCTCTCTTTCAGGACACTGCTTTTTGAGGAAATGGCTGCTGCTGTGTGACCCTGATGATCTTTCTGCTGGTGTTCGAGGTTATTTGAAGGTCAGCTTGTTCGTTTTGGCAGCTGGAGATGAGCCACCGGTGAGTCTGACTGTAAACCTGCAGATATTTATTACAAAAAAGGAAAAAAAAATGCTCTACAAAAGCTCATAATGTAGGTAATGTAAGCTGGACAGGAATGGATTTCTTTGTTTTACTTGGTTATTTCTCTCCAGCTGTAGTGCAAGGACACATTTTTATTAGTTTAAATAAAAATAAACAGCGTATAGATTATAAATACATTTTTATGTCATTGTGGTGTCCTTAGCCAGAATCGCTCCATCTAATTAACCCATAAGAGCCCAACATGACATATTTGTTAGACCTTTTGCTTCAATTTGTGATATAAACTTTGCTCAAAATCCTGTTGAACACAATCTGATACTTGTGTTTTGTCCCCTAATAGATACCCAGAAGCAGAAAACCACATTATAATATTTTTAAACTATCATGTGGTAATAAATGGTAGATATTTAGATTGGTAGATATTTAGATAGGTAGATATTTATCCCCCCCAAGTTACTATTTTGTATAGCTAAATACCTCCTTGTAAAAGTCTTGTAGATATTGAAATATTTATACTGTTTTTTATTTTGCTACCTTTAGAAGCACAACTACTAAATGACTGTACTGCAGCAACACCTAAATTTCCCAGCTTGGGATGAATAAAGTACTTCTATCTATCTATCTATCTATCTATCTATCTATCTATCTATCTATCTATCTATCTATCTATCTATCTATCTATCTATCTATCTATCTATCTATCTATCTATCTATCTATCTATCTATCTATCTATCTATCTATCTATCTATTTTTGTTACATTTTGTTATAGGGTCAAATAAAGACCTCATAATAATTTTTTTTTACTTTTCTAGCCATTTTTTCATGGGTTGGGCCTGAGAGGGTTAAGTGCTGGTTTTCTTATTAGGGTTTAGCCAGGAGATCATACAGTCACTCAGCCAGCATCATTGGAAGTATTTTCAGATGTTATCAATGGCATATTAAGTAAGTCTTCCCAAATTTAAAAAAATATAAAATTTGAAAATTCCCATATTATGCAAAATTTACTTTCTAAAGGTTTTCTAACAGTCATGTGTCCTCATAGTCTGTGTATGAGGCCCAAAAATAAGAAAAATTCTGTTTCCTTTCTCACTTACTTGCTCTACTTTTGTAGTGAATGTGTGCTGAAACTGGTGAGTCTGAGATATTTCCCTGTGTGACCTCACAAAGGGAAATAACCACTGCCCCCGGTAGTTGATACTGTCACTGACCTGCCCCCCCAAGCTAGCTGAGTCTGCCTTCTAAAATAACTGAGCCGGTGCCAGCAAAAGCCAGATCTTCTCCCAGAGAGGGGTGTGGACAGGCACCACTTATGAACATTTAAAGTTTCAGACGCGGAAACAGTCCGTTCTCATTAGAGCTCACTAGAGCCACATTTAGACTGGCTGAAATTTAGGACGAATGCTAAAAAATCACCATTTTAATTTGGATATCAAAGACTTATGAATATGTTTTTAATTAATATATGCTCGTACTTTATCTGTTTCCAGGCTGATAAACGTGAGTGTGTTGAGGAAAAGGAGGACATAGAGGGAAACCTGCTGAGACCAGCCGGTCTCTCTCTGAGAGGAGCCATGTTTACGCTTAGGATCTTCAGAGCTGAAGACTTGCCACAAAGTGAGTCCTCATTGTGTGTTTATTCTCCATTTATCTTATCAGAAAATAAAAATTGAGATATTGCTTATTGTTTCTGCAGTGGACGATGCCTTCATGGATGGGATGAGGCAGGTTTTTGGGTTTGATACAAACAGAAAGAATTTAGTGGATCCAATGGTGGAGATCCACTTTGCTGGCAAAACGGTGCATATGACTTTGTGATTACTTCCATAATTAGACATTATTAGATCCTAATATGATTACAGCCCAAGCTTGACTTCTTACAAGAAATGTAAATTGTGTTTCTTTTTCAGGTCTGCACAAAAATTTTAGAGAAAAATGCCAATCCACAGTGGAACCAGAGTCTGGCTTTGCCTATTAGAGTGAGACACACAGAAAGACAGCAGTGTACTAATTTACAAGCAGGCACGTCCATTTGTTATCATTATAAATTATATATATATATATATATTTTTTTTTTCCTCTGCAGTTTCCATCCATGTGTGAGAAGATGAGGATCAGAATTGTGGACTGGTGAATCCTAAATTATATATCACTTTACAGGATTACATTTTAATTGATGCCATCATTTAGATTGAGCAGGATAATTAATAGTTCTGGGCTTTCTCATTTCAGGGACAGAGCCAGTCATAATGATGTTATTGGCACCACCCACCTTTGTATGTCTAAGATCTCTGCTCCTGGAGGAGAGATAGATGGTAAGTAACTAGTTGAAAGTAGCATGAACTAGACTGGAACCTGTTAAGCCAAGTCTGGACTTGTTCAGACTGATGCAAGAGAGTGAACTGAACTTAGGTTGCGTAGTGAAATATAACCGCGGTTGTCACCAAGTTTTATTTTCATACTACAGAATCATAAACTTTGACAATATAATAATAATATTTATATAATAATAATAATATAGAATAATATTCCAGAACTATAATAAGTCATTTTAATTATTACATGGATATGTTGAGGAAATCAGTCTGTTCTTGTGATTTATTTTCCCAGACAACTCATCTGACTATGTCTGCTTAGCTTACAGGTTTTACTGGCCTGTAAGGAGAACAGAAAAGTTTCCATCCTGTTTTCCTTAGTGGTGTAAATGACATAAGACTAATTTTACACAAGGCCCTTCACCATTTTTCTTGAAGGTCTAAATAATTAAATCATGAACTGTTGGATGTATTTGGGTTTGGAAACACATTGCTGCATGGACATTTTTGCAGTGACACGCATGCAGACTAACTTGATAATGTTAATATGCTGTATACTGACATTGCTTGGGTTTTCAGTCATTGGATTGTCTTGTTCCAGATCAGTTAAATTGGCATGGGTTTT
The DNA here is from genome assembly GCF_017639745.1 of Melanotaenia boesemani. NCBI lineage: Eukaryota > Metazoa > Chordata > Actinopteri > Atheriniformes > Melanotaeniidae > Melanotaenia > Melanotaenia boesemani. The sequence goes on from NC_055686.1 coordinate 12,501,158, forward strand.
GCTCACTGTTTGAGATGATTTTAATTTCTTCTTTGTCTGGAAAATCAGCAGCAAGTGTTCAGAAATCAGATTTACATCATCAGTTTTCATTGTACTAACATTGTTATGTCTCTCCTAAAGGTATTGCTGAGATGTAACTCTATATTATATTTGTAATGAGTACAAAAAACCCATCCACTGGCCTTTGTAAATGTCCAGTCTGCTCTGCTCGGTCAGCTCAAGTGCTCTCTTCAGACACCAAAAATCAACATTATAACTTCACAGAAAAGGACTTAACTATCTTGTTTCAACTCTTCACATAAAGCCAGCTGAGTGATCCTGATCCTGCACTGACTGTTGGGGATTGTTGTGTTTTCGTTTGCGGCATCGTGCTGCTTCTGTTTGGGTTTGAGTTGTGCTCAAAGACATCTGTTTCCTCTCTGTCTGAGTCTGAACATCTTTTATTCTTAACCATCCTTCCTCTCTACGCACTCAGATGACTTGACTCCTCGGACCATCCACTCTGGCAGTACGTCCACCATCCTCTCTACACCACTGTTCTTTTGCGTGAAACAAATCAGATATTCATTCATCTATTTCACTCTGTTACAGATCTTAATTTTCTTCCCCTTTTAACTCAAATCTGTTGAAATTGCTACTTAATTGTGCAAAATTTTGAAAACATCTGATCCTGTTTCATGAATTTAACATCTTATTCTCTTTAAAAAGTAATTCCTTAATCTATAATGTATAGACTATAATAAGTCTATTCTCTGTCATTGCAGTTGATGACAGTCTTGGTTTCCTGCCGACGTTTGGTCCATGTTTTGTCAACCTGTATGGCAGCCCCAGAGAGTTCACTGCCTTCAACGATCCCCATGAGGCTCTAAACCTGGGAAAAGTAACCCTATACCCCTTTTTTCTTTATAAATAGTCACTAACAGCACCATGGAGCAATGCTTTCATTAGAATTTATTAGAGTAATCATGCTTAATGCTTACCTTTTTGGGAACTTAAGCACAAATTCAAATAGAAATTTTTTAGAACTGGTGTTAAATCACATGACATTTGCAGATGCATGTGCATCTGACTAACGAAGTGGTGGGAAAACAAAATGAAACGACTAAGATGTGGGACATTTTCTCAGAATTTTACAGTTTTGATCTTAGATCACACATTAGATACCCCCAGAAAAGTTGTGTGATGGCTTAGATCCTTTCACTTTATCCAAGTTTGGAAAATTTTGAATAATTCCCATCAGTTCAGTTCCCTGAAGCTTATCAAATCCCACATTGGTTTTGTTTGTCTAAGAATGCATTTTGGTGTTTTTACAACATCGTTGCTTCATGTGTTTGGTGTAAACATAGCACAACTGGCTGTGTCACTCTATCATGGCCAAGATTTTTTAATAGGAGCCCAGTTAATGTCCTTTTCATCGTAAAGATTGCTAAGACATCCTGGTGAATGAAATTATAACATTAGCTCATGCTAAAATTAGCTCAACTCACATGTCGTTGCTTAGCAACCATAATAATTAAGGAGTGAAAAAAACACAGAATGAGCTTTAATTTACCCACAACACTACAGAAACACACAAAGAAGTTCCTTACAAACCTGTAACAAAGATCAAACTATTTTCTTTGACTAAGCTTTTGATCACAACAAGAAGTTTGCAGGATGCTTTTCTCAACATTTTTTTTGTAAAATCTTTGGCTCACTTTTCTTTTTTTATGGTTTCACAAGGAAAACCTCAAACTCTTTCACCATGAATGGTTAGGAGACTAAAACAACTCAAACGTAAAGCTTTTCCAGTGATCAAGAACACATTTATTAATGAGCTAGGTTGCCCACCACTTCAAGCTTCGTTTAAAACTCAGCTATAGAATATTCCTGATGGTGTAAAATGTTAAAAATATACAGTAGTAATATGCCAGGAAGACTGCTGACTAGCAAACATGCTTGAAAATGAAGATAAAGGCTCATGCAGAGGATGGATGACAACAGAAACACCTGTATCCTTACCACGCGCTGTTTTATAGGAAGAATGCAATGATCCAGTCAGTCACATGTTCTCTATAACTGGACAGCTAAACACTGGAAATAGGGATGTTTTTCAATTATTGTTCATGTTGAATCTCAGTGGATGACCTGTGTACTTTTCAGTAGTTATCAATAGACCATTCATTGTCAACTTTTAGATTTTTTGTTTTTAGATTATTTGCGAAATTTTCTGTTTTGTATTCTTAATTTTTAGAATTGATATCATTTAGTTTTTTTTGTTATTTGTTTATTTTTTCACACCTGATTAAACTCTCTCTGTCCATCAGGGTGAGGGTGTGGCATACCGAGGGAGAGTTTTACTGGAACTATCCACCAAGCTGGTGGACAAACCAGACCAGAGAACCGAAGACATCCTATCAGATGATCTGTTGGTGGTGGAGGTGAGAGACGAGGAGGAGCTGAACACGTCCTGAATGAGGAAATAAAAATACTGTGGATGGATAAAAAGATGCATCATCTCTCTGCTTCACAGAAGTTTCTCAGGAAGAGGAAGTTCTCTCTTTTCGTGGCTTTTTACTCAGCCACGCTCCTTCAGGATGTAGATGACGCCATCCAGTTTGAGGTCAGCATCGGTAACTATGGCAACAAGTTTGACTACACCTGCCTCCCTCTGGCCTCTACCACACAGTTCAGCAGGGCTGTGTTTGATGGTAAGTCAGAGGTTCGACGGTAATTAGTGCAAATAAAATTAACCCTGTGATGCATGAATTTTCAAGATGCAAAATTTACGTCTACAGACATGTAGAGTAAGACCTTTTTTAAATTATAAATTTTATTTGACTTTTTTTATTTTTATGTATTCTGCAAAATATTTATAAACATCCTATTCATATATGCAATCTATATAAATAAAGCTGTATCATCTTCTGCTATTCACCACTGAGGTAAACATTAGTATTTACTATATATGGTAAATTATGTGCAATAACTTATTCTTCAGTGAGTTGCAGTGTGTTGGATGACTAACTAATATCCATTCAAGTGAATAATTTGCAAATATGCAATCTTTCCACATACATATACTAGAAAACAAAATAGATGCTTGTTTTGTACAATATAAATGTTGAAATTAAATAAAATTATATTGTGATAAAACAAAATTTTTTTAAATAAACTGATAGGTACTAAAATAAATAAATATTGAATTCCTGTGCAATTACTGATTTAAGGATGGTACATATTGTCACTATCTGGGACCGTAGTACAGAAGGGAATGAACAGTGTTTATTAATAATAGAAGTGGAAGGCTTGGTCCAGGTCTGGGAAACTCTTCCTATGAAAGGGCAGAGGGTTAGCATGGGTTTTGATAAGAGGTTTTGGAAATGAGAGCAAGATCTACGGCTTACTATGATCCAGTGGTGGTATGATGGTGGTGGGGTAAAGCCAGGGAATGATCTCTAGTTGTGATGAATGAGTTAGGTGGCAGGCAGGCGCAAACGGCAGGTGATGAACTGGCAGAAAGAGAAGTCCTGGTCCAGAATTGCTTGTTAGTTCCAAGGCGAGAATATCAATGAGCTGAGGAGTAGAGATATCAAGGTCAGGTTATATGCAAGAGGTACAAGGAAATTAGAGGCTGACCTGATTACCACGCAGTAAAGAAAGACAATCTGGTGAAGTGTGGAGCTCCTGCTTGTCCCTAAATAGCAGGGAGTTGAGCAGGATAACGAGCCGGATGATGGGCTGTAGGTGGTGTCAATTGTAGCTCCAGACTCTGCCCTGAGTCCCCATGGCAACCTGCCTACCCCTACCTGCAAACTCAGACTCACACACAGAGCACAGCCATGACAAATATATACTTCAGTTAAAGGGATTTTTATTTTATTTTATTTTTTTTTACTGAAGAATCCCCCATCTCTTTATTTTCTTTAGAGGTTGTCTTTAAATAATACTGTTAGTTACTCCAGTAATAATTATCCAGTGTCTGTATTATGTGTCCTTTTAACATTTATTTGTGTTCCAGGTTGCCACTACTACTACCTCCCATGGGGAAATATAAAGCCCGTGGTGGTTCTGTCCTCAGAGTGGGAAGATATCCGTCCGAGGATTGAAGCTCTCAACATGCTGCTGACTATCGTAGACAGACTGGTGTGTGCTTCTGTATTTATGCAGACTGTAATAGAGGAAACTTTTTACTAAATGACATTAGTAAAAAGATTTTCCTGTGCACATCTTACAAAGTGAGCTTTGCTAAAGTTTTGTTAAGAAAAACACATATGTGTGAGCTAAAGCGTACCCACAATGCAAAGCAAACGTTCAGTGTACCGATGTATTTGCGTATCTAGGAGATGAACCTGCAGCGGGTGCAGCTGCAGGTGAAGGCAGGCAATGATCTGGAGGAGGTGGAGCTCCGAGTGGTCGAACTGTTGGATCAGCTCATAGAAGATTGCAGGTAAACACTGGCTCATGTTGCTCAGCGCACTGGTGTTAGTTTGATTGCATCGAGGCAAAGTTCCACCTTTCTGCATCTTTTTGTAAAAAATTTAAATGGCTCACATTCACAGGTTTGTCTATTTTTTTTTTTTTTTTTTTTTTTTTTTTGTCAGACTGCAAAACATGTCAGAAAGTGTCAATCTGTGGTCGCTTGAAGCATTTCCAGACTGTTTATCTGTTTTAATAAGATCCTAAAACTCCTGATTTTATCATCAGTGTCATCTGGTGAAGTCACCCACTCTTACATGTACGCTGATCTCATAGAAAAGTTTACAGAGACAGAACATCCTGAATGTTTTCTAGGACAGAGTCCACAGTGTAACAGTACTTGCTGTGCTTAAATTAATAACTTGGTTACCCAAAGGAGGATGTATACTGGAACAAAGAATAGTGGTTAAATAGTGGCCATCTTAAACTAAATCCATGGCTGGACTCCACTGTGTATAGCAAGGCATGCATGTTAAATTAGTTGAATCCAGTGGTGGAACATCACTTAAGTTACTGGAACTGATGTGGTCCAGTCCAGGTGCAGTTACCAGCTGTTGATGCTGAGCTTCTCTCTCTTTGCGCAGTGAGGAGCTGCCCTCCCTCGACCAGTGGCAGTGTGCTACACCTCTGGATCGCTCATTGAGGCACATTCGAACCCTCCACCTGCAGCAGATCGTTTCTGCGGCACTGGCGCTCAAACACGGGCCTGAAACGGAGCTTTCCACGGTGCTGGAGCAGGCTGAGGACTGGGCCAGCAGACTGAGGACTATAGCTGAGGAGGTGTGTGTGTGTGTGTGTGTTAATGGCAGCTATTTGTTAAATACATCCCAGTACTGAATAAGGACTCTTTACATGTGAGTAAGTGAAGTAGGTTGCTAATTCTGCAGTTGTTGATAATCAATTGATGATTCAAATGTTTTCTAATTAATTTTTTCTCTGAACTTGTCTCATGATTTCATTTTAATGAACACTTTTGACTTAATTTAAAACATACAGGGTATTCTGACTAATCTTAAGCTGCACCTTATTACTTTATATACAGTATTGATGTAAAAACATTAGCAAACATAAATGGAAACACAGTATTTAAGGCAAAAACAATTGTAATGAGCTTGAAAGTGAATTTTATACATGGTCACCTTTATTCTTTAACACAGTCTGAACCCTCTCAGAAAAGCTTTGTTAAAATTTCTACAAGTAGTTTTCAAGATTCGTCTTCCAGGCTTTCTAAAAGGACTGTCCAAAGCTCTTCTTTGGATGTTGGCTGCATTTTGTCCTGTACTGTGTCAAGATGATCGCACACTGTTTCAGTAATGTTGAGGTCAGGCCTGTGGGGAGGATTCTTCCCTTCATTAGACCTGTTGCTACTGATTGTTAGTTTCCCTTCCTTAAGAATGACTTTTTGACAGCCGCCATTCATGGAAGCCATTTTTGATGAGGCTTCAGTGAACGGTAGATGGGTCAACTGAAGGATCAGATGCATCTTTCAAGTCCCGTGTTAGGTTCTTGCTGGATTCACCCCCTTTTTGTAAAAGAAATCGCTTCCAGATATTCCTAATTTTTTACTTTCTTTTGTTGTTGTTCCATCATACTGCTCCTTTGTTTTTAAATAATTTAAAGACATGCTGCACACCATGCTGAGTTTTGACAAATTTTCACCTTGTAACTCTGAAAATCCTCTTGTTGGTGCAAAAATATAAAATTTCCTTAGAAAATGATCATGAACAAGGATGCAAATACTTACAGAGTAGTCATATTTTTAGTAAGAATACACATTATTGCTAATGTTGCCTTTCTTTTCTCTCTGTCGTTCTCTCTTCCAGCCCCAGAACAGTCTTCCAGACATTGTGATATGGATGTTGCAGGGCGACCGCAGGGTGGCTTACCACCGCATCCCAGCACACACAGTCCTCTTCTCTCAGCAGCACTGTGGGAAACATTGCGGACAGCTGCAGGCCATCTTTCTCAAGGTACACACAAACAGACACACTCTCCTCCCAAGATAAAGTGGAACTAATCCTGTGTATGTATTTGTTGTGCAGCACCCACAGGGCAGCAGTGGAGAAGCCAAACTTCCTGGTCAGCTGAGGGTCAAAGTGTGGTTCGGACTGGCTGCTGACGTCAAACACTTCAACCAATATGCCGAAGGAAAACTGTCGGTCTTTGCTGAAACTGTAAGTCACAAACTGGATGTGAACAACAGGATGCAGCAACGGGTTTCTACATCACATAGTACAATAATAATAATTAATACAAGCAGGAAGGCAGGAGAGTAATTACCAACATTATTAATGAAAACAAAGTTCACGCATTGACCCAAACTGCTGTCTGATTCTGTGCAGTATGAGAACCAGACTCGGCTCGCACTGGTGGGCAGCTGGGGAACGACGGGTTTAACCTACCCAAAGTTCAGCGACGTCACCGGGAGAGTGAAGCTGCCCAAAGAGAGCTTCAAACCCTCGCCAGGCTGGGCCTGGGCTGGAGACTGGTTCATCAGCCCCGAGAGGACGTGAGTCATGATTTCAACCTTCTGTTTCTGTCAGGTGATAAACACGTACGTCTGGTGCTTCCTTGAGTTTTAGAGGCACATCAGACTTTTTAGGTGCAATTTTTCTCCTTAAATGAAAATGTCTGCACCTAAATTAGGTGTAAACTTGGGTTTATAATGAAGCCACACTGTCCACATATCCACTCAAGTTTTTCTTTTTTGTTGTTTATTTGGTTTTCTAGTATTATTTGCTTGACTTTTTGCAAATGCTTTTGTCTTTATACATTTTTTATCACCACTTACAAAACCTATTAAAAGCAATTTTTTAAAACTTTTCCCTTTGGAGATTAATGAAGTTTGTTTTTTCACTGAATTCAATTCGTTGAATTGTTCCATTTCATTGAAATTTTTAATATGATTCTTTTAAATGTCACTTTAAATGATTTTGAATTACATTTTAATTTAGTAACACATTTAATTTTAAGGTTGATGAGGCTGATGAGGTACTGAATTAAATGTGGGATCTATCTGTTTGCATTTCTGGATGTTTGTTAACTAATGTTAATTTTTTTTATTGAGAATTCGTATAAAAGGACAACAGTGATCATCTTTGATATTATTTATTGTGAACAGTGAATAAACTTAATGGTAAATCATGGTAGAAAGAAATTTTGTGAGTGTATCTTTGTGCTGCTAACGCCTCAGATTGCTGTTTGATGTGGACGCTGGTCACATGACCTTCACAGAGGAGGTGTTTGAAAACCAGATGAGGTTACCAGGCGGACAGTGGATCGGCATGCCGGAAGGATACACTGATGTGGTACGCCTGTGTGTAGACTGTTTCTGCACCTGTTGTGGCTTCATTCATTGCAATAAATCTGAAAACTCTGTGTGTGTGTCAGAATGGAGAAAAAGCTGTGCCAAAGGACGAGGTGGAGTGTCCTCTCGGGTGGGTGTGGGAAGAGGTGGAGTGGAGTGAAGACCTCAACAGGGCTGTGGATGATCAAGGTGGTTTCAGTCACATAAACACAGTCAAACATAAGTTCTGTGTTGCCATTAACAACCAGAAGTGAGATAAATTCATTTCTAACAGTTCCTCTGTGTGTTTGAGTTTAGGCTGGGAATACGGCCTCACCATTCCTCCGGATCGCCGCCCCAAATCCTGGGTGCCCGCGGAGAAGATGTATCACACCAACCGCAGAAGAAGATGGATACGTATGAGACGGAGAGATCAGCAGAAGATGGAAACTCTCTGGAAGGTAGCAGAGGAGATAGATAGATAGATAGATAGATAGATAGATAGATAGATAGATAGATAGATAGATAGATAGATAGATAGATAGATAGATAGATAGACATGAATCTCCATGTTTCCCCTTCATGTGAGCAGCTGAAGTTCCTATTTCAGCCACTAGATGGTGCTCAAGTTACACCAGTAGGAAATGACATGCGCATCAGATTTGGCCTTAAAACATACTTCAGTATAAAAAACTCAAATTTATCTCACTGAAACTTATAACAAACTACCCTAAGATATGATTTAATACTATAACAATGTATGTTTTTACAGCAGCGTCCTGATGAGGCTGAAAGGGAAGGCTGGGAGTACGCCTCGCTGTTCGGCTGGAAGTTCCACCTGAAGCCCCGAAAGACGGACAGCTTCAGGAGGCGCAGGTGGAGGTGCCGCATGGAGCCGCTGGAGAAAACGGGACCAGCGGCCATCTTTGCTTTGGAGTGTTCTCTGGTGAGGACGCATTTATCACTGTATATCACATGGTGGTAAGAGCAAACATCTAATAACAGTATTTAAACCATGTTATCAAGCGGTCAGTATATAGATACATAATATATGTTGGTTTAATGACAACCCAGACCCACAAGTGCAAAACGTCCTCTGATCAAAAGGATGAATCGATTACTTGTCTTTGGTATCCAACAATATATTTTCAGGAAACTGCATTCTTGTGATTTGTGAATGTTTCTTTGGCAATTTCAACCATTTTTTCGAGTTTTGTGTGATCGTTATCGTCCTCTCCACCTTCTTCTTCCTCCCACAGAGCAGCATTGAGGATAAACATGATGACAAGTCCGTAACAACGACATTTGGAGTCAACAGACCAACCATTTCATGTTTCTTTGACCGTAAGACAACACCCATCCTTATTTTTGTTATTCCTGTTCTCTTTGTTTGTCCTCCTTTTCATTCACCTCATTAACAGTTTGCATAATTCTTGTCTTTTTGTGTCTTTTTATTGTGTTTTTGTTCAGGAGGAACCCGCTACCACCTACGCTGCTATCTGTATCAGGCCAGAGACCTGCTGGCTATGGACAAAGACAGCTTCTCAGGTGATGTGCAATCAAGCCTTTCATGTATTTACTCTCCAACAGGTCTCAGTCAGTGCTGGTAACTTGCCGCCATCTGGTGGCTGGAAAGTTACATTTGTGAAAGTTCACTTCATCCTTCAACCTCAGATCAAAATAATACGATTAATGTTTCACTCACAGTGTTCAGAAGACCAAATTATCTCTTTTATTTATCTTTTATGCCGTTTTTTTTGTGTGGACAGCACTAAAGTTACTTTCACACAGGTACAATAAGGTATTCTCATGAGTTTTACTTGTTTTTTTTAAAAGAAATCACTATGCTTAATTTTTTTCAGTTTATATGCATGTCATTCCCTCCACTGCTGTCAACTAATTTATACTTCCCTCTGTTATGAGGACGCATCTAAAATATTTGTATTTGCATCTATATATCGGCATGTAATTGTAAATTATGGAGAACTAAATAGGTTGCAAAACATTTTTTAATAAATACTCTTCTGAAGAATAAACCTGTTTAAAACATGCGACAATGACGAAAGAATACAAATGTAAAGGAGTTAAGCTCAATACTTAAACATCAACAAAAGGCAGCTTGTAGTGATTATTCACAAATTGTATATTTTAGCTTGGTTACAAACTTGGAATTGGTGCATTTATGCATGTTAAAGCAACACTACATAAGTTTCCAACCTGAAAACCCTGTGCTTCTGACTCATTTTGATGGCACACCGGCATTTACTGAGCCGAGCCATCATTGCCCTGCAGCATCCCGAGGCTGAGAAACTGCCCTTCACAACATTGTGTTCCAGCCTAGAGCATCACAAGCATTTATGGCACTGCATCACACACTGGCTGCCTGATATGAACACACTGGCCACTTTGGATGCACGCCATTCTGATACAGCAAAGAAACCCAAGAGGAGATTATTGAAGGAGGAAAAAGAAAGATAAAGTGACACAGCAAGAGATATTAATCAATCAATCAATCAATCATTTTACCAATTGTTTATTTCTATAGCACCTTTCAAGCTGGCCAAAGTGCGTAATGTCATAAAAACAAATGAATACAAAAACACATTAAATAAAGGATCATAGAAAGAGGTGAAAACACAAAACAGATTAAAAATAACAGGTAACATGGAAACTGCTAAAAGTACAAAACACATTAAAATACAAAAAAAAAAAAAAAAAGTACTACAAGCCACAGGCCTTTTAAAATAAAAAGGTCTTGAGTTTGGCCTTGAACAGAGGCAGACCTGTGTGGGTGTGTCGCTCGTAGGGAAAAGTATTCTGACATGTTGGACCTGCCACTGAAAGTAACATTAGTGATAATTGGACTGACTTTTACTGGCTGGGAAGAACTGAGAGAACAGACAGGATGAAGACGGATGAATTAGCCTTCATTAGGCGGCGCCAACGTATGAAAATCCGACAAGTTTGGTCGTGCTGTTTTTACACATCATCCTGTAGTAAATCCTGGATTGTTCAGCTCACAGATTAACTTTGCAAGCAGGTCTCTACAAACCACTGATGTGTCCACTTTCAACTCTGAGGATGAATTGCATTAGATTAAACTAAAGAGCAGGGGGTTCACTAACCAACATATTATTATAATACAGCTATTTACGCTCTTTTTCCAAACTTTGACAGGTTGGAGTCACGTTTACTAAATCTCACTGAGGCCAGGTGAAGGCAACGTCTTATATAAAGAGCCCAGTGTTGGTCTGTTTGGATTTAAAGTCATTGGACTGTCGCTAATTGAAGTTCAGTGTTTTGTAAGGCTATAATTTCAGGAAATAGCTCAACAATTTAGAGGTTAAATAAAACATCTGTGTCTAAATTAGCAACTCGCTGGTAAAAACATTCAAACACAGGTTGGACAAAAATCTGTTAATGCAGGTTTAAGTATCACAAGCTGCTAAGGAGGCAGGCAGATCTTATTGAAAATGATAATATTTCAGTTTCAATATCAACCACATTCATTTTGAATTGTGTAGCCAGGAGAGGAAAGAAAGAAAGAGAGCTGGATGTGGGGATGTTATGACATTATAAAATGCTGATTTAATTAGATCAGTGTAATTAGAAAAAAAGCAAAGAGGAAAAAAAGGGGTTTCGTTTTATTTAAAGAGGTCATGGAAACTGCAGCTACTGTGTGTGTGTTAATCAGAAGCTCACCACAGACTCAGATGTAAAAACAGCTTTTAAAAACAGACGGACCGCTGGATGGCGGAGAGAGAAATGATAGATGGGAGGCTGCTGAAAGGAAGGGTTACAGAGCGGGGATGTTGGAGATGATTCTGGCAACAAACTCATGATAAATCACTATCTTCACTCAGCCTCGTTAGCTAACACACACACACGCACACACATTGTAATGGATGAGTAAAACTGATGGATGGACTTCACTTGTGTGCTAATCTGGTGTTACAGGGCGTCTTAGCAACCATGATTAAGGACTACAGCTATCAAACACTGAGAGGTTTTCTTGTTTCTCCTTCAATTTGATCTTATGTGTTTTAGCCGGATCGCCTTTCACCTTTGTTTCGCTGTTTTTCCTGCTTCTCCACCCATCCGTCTTCTTCTCTTTTATACTTACCTTATCTCTGTCTGTCTTTTATACATTTCTCTTTGTCTCTTTGTCTTTCTTTTTCTTTTTAAAGTAGCATTCATTTCACCCATCCATGCAAACATCTTGACCTCTGAGAGGCCTCCCGGATTTTCTTCCTTTTATCTCTCTTTTCATACTAAGCAGCTTTGCTTTAAATGGGAAAACATGACGGATGTGAGAAAACGGTGTACTACTCCTTGACTAGAACATATTACCAACATGTCATGATATGTAAACATGGGAGCTTTAATGTTGCTGTAAGTTCACACAGGTTGTATAAAACTCCTCTGTTGTGGGGCAGTTTATTCTCCATCAGCTGTGTTTAAGGCTCCCATCTAGGTCTTAATTTCTTACCTTAGTTTTTGTTTTACGTTTCTTTTTGTCACTTTGTTTGCTTTATTTCTTTTCTTATTTCAGTCTGTAAGTCTGCTGTTTCTGTCTACTACATAAATGATAAAACAGTACACTTCCACCCTCTTCCCACTTTAAGCCTGTTCAACTGCTTTTAACACAACTAGCTAATCAGCCAATCACATGGCAGCAACTCAATGCATTTAGGCATGTAGACATGGTGAAACGACTTTCTGAAGTTCAAACTGAGAAGAATGAGGAAGAAAGGAGATTTAAGTTACTATGAACATGTCATGGTTGTTGGTGCCAGATGTGTTGGTCTGAATATTTCAGAACCTGTTAATGTCAGAGGTCAGAGGAGAATGGGCAGACTGGTTGGAAATGATAGAAAAGCAACAATAACTCAAATAACTGCTGGTTACAACCAAGGTATGCAGAATACCATCTCTGAAGTATAACATGTCCAACATGTCCACGTGCCACCTGTTTGTTAAGAACAGGAATCTGAGGCTACAATTCACACAGGCTCACCCAAACTGGACAATAGAAGATGAAAAATGTTGCCTGGTCTGTTGAGTCTCTGTTTCAGCTTCACATTCAGATGGTAGAATTTGGTGGAAACAGAATGAAAACATGGACCCATCCTGCCTTGTGTCAACAGTTAAGGCTGCTTGTGGTGTAATGATGTGATGATAATTTTCTTAATTTAACCACTACAGCCTACCTGAGTATCGTCACTGACCATGTCATCCCTTTATAACCACAGTGTAGCATCTTCTGATGGCTACTTCCTGCAGGATAATGCACCATGTCACAAAGCTAACATCATCTCCAACTGCTTTCTTGAACATGACAATGAGTTCACTGGACTCCGATGGCCTCCAAATCACCAGATCTCAGTCCAGTAGAGCAGCTTTGGGAGGTGGTAGAGATTCTCATCATGGATGTGCAGCAACTGTGTGATGCTATCATGTCAATAAAGAGCAAAACCTCTAAGGAATGTTTCCAACAACTTGTTAAATCTATGACACCAAGAATTAAAGCAGTTCTGAAGACAAGGATGGTCCAACCCAGTACTAGCAAGGTGGATCTAATGAAGTGTATATAGCATACACTTTTATAACTTTTATCCAGGGCGACTTGTGGAATATATTTTTGGGGACAGTATGGGGTTCAGTACCCAAGGATACTTTGACATGCAGACTGGGAAAGTGAGTGATTTAAACCTACAGTTGTTGGAAAAACACTTCTCCCTTGTGAGGATCAACCACTCAACAACACACTTTCACCATTAGTATTGACATAGCTCATTTTCTGTCTTCAGCTTTTTTCTCTCTGTCACTCCTTTTCTATTTCTAATCTCTTTCACCTCATCTCTCTTCCCCCACTATTCCCAGTGTTCGTCATGTTTATGTACCCCTGTTTGCCCCCTCCGGAGCACCGACTACTGCTGCTTCCCCTCTGTACAATCGCACAAACACACACAGGCTTACATAACCCCCCTGGGCTGTTTGTATTGCTGTTTATATGAGCTAATGGACTATTGGGAATGGACGGTAATTGAATGGGTCACCATGGGTGGCGTGTGTGTACAGTGCATGCGTGTGTGTGTGTCGGTCACAGGGTTAATTAAGGCTGGTGGGAAAATGCATCTTAACTTCTGTTTACTCTGATGCTAACGGCTCCACAGAGACTCGTTACTCAGCCTGAAACAACAAACTACCCGGTCCGAATCACTGTATGTATGTGTGCTTTTATGCATGTGCCACACACACTTAGAGTTATTTGTGTCTGTTAACATTGAGGACATTGAGGAGAGTGGCTATGACCTGGAATAACAAACTTCTCAGAGAAGCGTTCCCAGAACTCCGTCTCGAGCTCGGCATTCCCAAGCTGCTGATGTCACTCTGCAGGATGCCAGGATAGTTTGGACACAGACATACACAAGAAGTCATTGCTATACTTGTGAGGACTTTGATTAAAATGTATTCACTGTGTTCAAACATAACCTCTCTTTGCACATTAGGACAAAGTCTGATTCACAGTTGCTAAAACTTTGTATAAAAGAAGTACATATTAGAAATCTAGTCTTTATCAAGCCATTGCATAAAGAAAATACAACAGATGAAATACAACTCACTCTATATTATACTGTATTATGTATTTAACAAACTCTAAGGCAGAAGCATTGTGTGAAAACCCAATTGGGGATCCTCCACATCGTGGGCTGTCTCTCCGGCCTGCAGGGTTGTCGTTGCGGGAGTCGACCTGGACGGGATGGCTGACGGGCCCTGCATTGCAGTCCTGTGGCTGTGGTGGGGGCCCTCGCCTGACCCGATCTTGGCGGCTCCTGTGGCGATGGCCTCTGTGGTTGCTGGCGGGGCGCTCATGGTGTGGATGGGTCCCCAAGGTACTGCTTCCTCACAGTGATGTCAAGCCAATCGTCTTTTATCTTGTCTTTTAGATCTCTCTCTCAAACTTTGTTCTTAAACCGTTTCAGTTAAAGAGACAGGAACTAGAAGGAATACTTTTAATTCTATGAAAAGAAGAGTGGCATCATCTGTTTGTGCTGTGTGTTGCGCGCTTGGGTGTGTGTGTGTGTGTGTGTGTGTGAATGTGTGTGATTTCAAATGTAAAGTAGATAGCATTTGCATTATTCTACTCTTAGATTTTTAATATATGTTTTTACACTGTAAAGCACTTTGTATTGCATGACAATGTATGAAAAGGGCTATACAAATAAAGTTTGAATTGAATTGAATTGAAGTACACCCCTTAGTGCTTCTGTTAAAATTAGGAGGGTAAGTAGCATTAATACTACTACTAATCAAATGCATGTTATTATAGATCATCATCAATGAGCACATCTATAAAAGAAGAAGCTACAACAGATTGCTGATCTGCAGCATTCACAATGCCAAGGAGGAAAGACATCAGCAATGATCTTAATGAAGCAACTATTTCTGTCTATCGATCTATGAAGGGTTCGAAAGCCATTTCCAGTCTTTTTGGAGTCCATCAACAAACATTCAAGACAAATACCAACCTTCCCAGGAGTAGACGTCCCAACAAGTTCAGCCCATAGGTCCGACCATGCAAATAAACAAAGAAACTGCAAAAAAACCCAAAAGCTCTTCTCACTTCAAAGAACAAGGCAGCACAGCTTTGATGTGCAAAGTTGCATCTAAGCCAACCAAAAGACTTCTGGAGCAATTTGACAGAAGAAATGAAAATGAAGATATTTGGTCATAATGCACAGCAACATATTTGGTGTAAACAAAAATGCAGGAGGGAATTACACATCATCATTATTAAGTGTGGCTTTGCATCTCCACCAGGTGTCACACCCACTCATCGGAATATGGAGGGATGAATGAGTTTTTATTCTCTTATTTGTTAGATCATTATACTGTAACACATAAATGATCCACAGCAGACATTTACTTCTAATAACCACCCGCCCTCTTTCTGGACGGTCCAACGACGTTTCATCACCTCTTCTTGTTCGTCTTTTTTTTTTTTTTTTTTTCCCGTCCTTTTTTGCCGGTGGTCTGAATGTCAGGATTCCTGTTTCTGCTTTTGTCAGAGCTCATATATTGGTTGTTGCAAAAATATCAAACATGTTAGAAATTGTCACAGATCCAAGACTGGAGAAAGATTGACGTTAAACAGTGCAGATTACCAGCTCACACCTAACGACCGAGATGACGGGAGCGCGCTGTGACTCCAGCAAAACTCCTAAGATTTCCTAAAGACTTCCTTTTTTAGTCTGCGACCGTGAAAATCGTTTGGTGTGAGTCCAGCATTAGAGGGATTGAAATTATGTAGTTTTGTTAAAATGATCTCTCTCTTGTCTTCAGGACCGCTGTAAGAAGTTCTCTGCCATCCATGACTTTATATCTAAAAGACAGTTTAAAAGGACTTTAACTGGCTCCAGGTCATCAGGAGACACGGCGATGTAAAGCTGTGTGTCATCAGCATAGCTGTGAAAATCAATGTCGTGTCTCCTGATGACATCCCCAAGGGGTAACATGTACAAATTAAAAAGTATTGGGCCTAAAATTGATCCCTGGGGAATCCCACACTTGACTTCATGGATTTTTGAGAAGCATGTATCCATACTTACAAAGAATTTTCGATCTGTGAGATAGGAGTAAAACCATTTAGGAACAGTACCTGAGAGGCCCACATCACTGAGCCAACCATTAACCCCTGTGTGTAACAAAACATTTTGGAGCTTTGGAGCTGTCTGACTGCTACAGCATGGCTCAAATTGGGTCATGCAGCAGATTTACACTGTGGCTGAAAGAGAAAATGATCAAGATGTTGGAATGACCCAGTTAAAGTGCAGCTATCATCCTTATTGAAATATCATGGTGGGACCTTAAAGACACTCTGTGTAACTTTCCAACCTTTAAATGCTGCATTCCTGATTTGATTGTTTCTGCAGTGACATCTATTATGTGCATTTTTAGAGTTGTCGCTGCCCAGCAGCATCCCAAGGCTGAGAAACCGCACTATCCAACTTTTTCTCCCGGGAAGCTGGGTGGCTTTACAGCTGAGTTCTGCTTCATGCATCGCGTCACACACTAGCAAGCAGACAGAAACACACCAGCCATCTGTGTATTTATGAAGTGTACATTAACTCTTAAATGTTCAATATATATCATTCTAAAGCCTAATACAGCAAACAACTATTCACTGTAGAGCACAGTCACTCCCCCTCTGTGTGCTGTAATCCAAGCTGCCGTGTTCTGTGTTAATGCAGTTGATCTGCCTACATGTGCATGCTGGTGCATGTGAGGTGCTGTCCTAAAAAGTATCAGTGTGCAAATCGTCTCTTAAATAAAATCAAGAATTATGTTTTCACCTGCAAATAATTTCTTTTGGGTAATATAGACATGAAACATGTCACTTCTTATAATTTCTTCAATTGTAGAATTTAAAACAGTAAATATTATATTTACTCACAGGAAGTAAACATGTTCCTATTCCAGACCCCTATGCCATCGTGTCCTTCCTCCATCAGTCCCAGAAAACAGTGACTATGCGAAACACCCTCAATCCCACTTGGGACCAGACACTCATCTTCTACGAGGTGGAAATTTTTGGGGACCCAGATGCGACAATGTCCAATCCTCCCAATGTTGTGGTGGAGCTTTACGATCAGGATACGTATGTGAGTGTTTAAGTACTGTCTGTGTACACTGTTTGTGCATCCGAACAGTATTGTTTTTCTAATGTATAATCCCTTTGGAATGGACCAAGGTTGGATAGCTTTTTTTGGCCAATTTAGGCCAAAACAATTAAATGTTAGCTTCTCTATGCTGCTACAGAATAGAGAATAAATAAATAATATATATATATATATATATATATATATATATATGTATATATATATATATATATATATATATATATATATGTATTTATAAAACAATGCTATGAATGTCTGTGTTGTGTTGTAAATGTCCAGGGAGCAGATGAATTCATGGGCCGCTGTGTGTGCCAGCCCTCCCTGACTCCCTCCCCTCGCCTGGCCTGGTTTCCGATTTGCATAGGAGACAAGAGCGCTGGCGAGCTGCTGGCTGCTTTTGAGCTAATACGCAGAGAAAAGGTCAGAAGTCCCACTTTCATCATCACCATCATCATTCCTACATTGGCTTTCTTGTCCCCCATTTTTCTTTTTCTCCTCTTTATATACAATCATTTTTAAAATGCACAATGCATTTAAAGGTCTGGGGAGTTTGAGTGTTAGATTTAGGAATATAATTCCATTGTAATGTCCAAGGTTCATTACAAATCTGGGATGAGTTAGTGTACATGTGGACTGATGTAATATATTTACCATAATAAGGAGGTGAGTTTCATGTTTGTTACACATAGTGAGGCAGGGGATTTTCAAACAGCTGCAGTCTGGAGCTTTACCACTAGATGTCACTAAATCCCTAGTCAACACTACTTTGAAGATGAGCTGTTTAAACTAATGATGTAGAGAAGTTTTCCTCCCTGTTAGAAATGATGTCCCTGCAATTCAAATAAGACGTGTTTGGGTCATTACCTTAACAAACTGACCATGGGAATATGTCAGATGTGTTTGCCAGATTTCTGGTACAATTTCTCTATAACTGGCATCTAAACTTTGGTGTGTATCATATAGAACAAGCTTGTCTGACAATGTAATATTTCTAAATAATAGAAATATTGCTGTTTATACACAATCAGTTCAGATACATTTATTTATCTCAAACAGACAATTTAGTTTAACAGGTTTACCAGTTTTGGAAGTTTGAACATAACAACAACATGTCAATGGCAACAAATTAGCATCAGGTACCTAGAAGTTGCATCATATGTCCTTGTGCAGATAATCAGTTGATACCTACATCAAAAGTAAAGACACAAACATAAAAAACAACATCAGCATTAAGCATATGAACAGCACCAGAGGTAAAAGAATTTGATAGTGAGAACTTGATAATAGCACCATCCTGAACACATCAAACTTAATTCAGTAGAAAGAGCTAGAGCATGGCTGATTTGTGTCGCTTTCTAAATCACTCATATTTTTCTAGGTGAACAAAAGTCCTTTAACTAAACCCCAACAATCTTAGAGCAGACTTTGACTATGCCGTTTAAACAGATTTTGTCCTTCAAAGATACCCCTTTAAACCAATATATAAATAAAAACGTTAAAAATGATTACAAAAACCTGCTCAGAATGACATAAAATATTTCTATAAACACAAAAATGTTTGGCTTTAAGACAATTATGTTTTGTTGTTTGGTCATCAACATCATGTTTTAATCAAAACTTAAATTTGGAGTTGAACACTGATCATTGATACTTTTGTATTATGACAAGCGGAGTATGTACAAATATTTTTCTCACCATGAAAGATGCTTTTCACTTTACGTGTCCAGTCAGGGTCTTGTTCATGTTTCTTGCCGGACATCTGTTGGTTTAATGTTAAACATTGCTGGAAAACCAAACTATTATTATGAGCACACTTTTGAGTTGAGTATGAAACACACTGTTTAGACAGTTTATCACAATGTTAAAGCTAAAATTCTCCATCTGCACTGATTTGTGAGGCTAAAAGTTCCCAACAAAACAGCAATGATCTGACACAAATACGGCTTCCACTTCCACATGATAGTATCATAAGTGCCATCTATTTGCCAAAATTAGAGAGAAAATGCAAAATGGTGAAAAAATGTAACACTTGCATGAGAATATTTTTTCTTTGGCAACGTTTCAATAGAATATTGAATAAAATGGGTCATATCACATTTTATTCAGTTTCAGTAAAACATGCTGTTTCTTATGCTATTTAATATATTTTTCTATCATAACAATTATTCTTTAGCTTAAAGAAAGTTATTTCTGTACCCTGCAAAGGTCCCAAAAGCCTATCTGAAGCATTTCTCTCTCTGCTTTTTTAAAGATAAGTTAATTCCAGTAAATCATCTCATTTTGTGTCCACAGCCTGCAGTTCACCACATTCCAGGACAAGAGGCGAGTTTATCGTCTTTCACACTTTTCTGTGGATTTGTTGCTCTATGTTAACGTCTGTGAACATTTTCAGCCTTTTGAATCAAACTTGTATCACCCACAGGGAGACATCGTCAGCTCCACCCACGTGCTAGATGAGGTAAAAGCACACTGACGGCAGCAGATATCAAATAGTTTTCTTCACGAGTCACAAAACAAAACAAACAAACAAACAAAAACATGTGAAAATAACCTGGAGTTTTTATTGTACTTCTTCCAGGGATTTTTGCATCAGTTTTTAGTTATATTTTTTTTATTTTTTTTAAAAAGAGTGATAGTTTTTCTTTGAGTGATAATGAGTTTTTCTTTGATGTGATTGGTGAAAGTCAGAATCATGCTGGTAAAAAAAGTTTGACTCTTGCTTGCTAAATAAATAGATACAGACTGCATGTTGCAGTGATCAAAAACAAGGAATTGTTTGATCATTTGTCTTTTGTGGTGAATATTCTTCTTCTTTCACTGCTTTTAATCTTTTTGTCCTTTTTCTCCACTGTTGCTCCATCAGTTGATGTTTTCAGGATTCCTCTCTGAAAACCTGCAGCAATGGGTACAATATAGAAACACATGCACAGAGCATCCAACCCATCAACACCCGTCCTGTTTCATGTCTGCGTGTCTTTTAACAGCACACACAGATAATGTCATCACACATGCATGTTGCAGACAGACTGTCATACATTACAAATGTGTTAATCTTCTTTAGTTTTTATGTGGTTTCTTTGTTGTTTCATCCACTAACATAATTCATGTTTCATGTTGCATTGATCTTCAGATGTGTATGGAAGCTCAAAGAGGACACGATTAAAACATTTTAAAGTATATTTTTCAATGCCACTTAAGGAAAATCCTGTTTCTAAAGACCAAATATCTACAGAAAATGTTCATTTTTGCTATTGGACAGTTCACCTAATTCTTTATCTTAAGAAAATAACTTGATGAAGCAGGAAAAATATTTAAATGTCATCTTTAGCCTTCCACAGACCATGTCAGTATGTTTGCTGTAAGAAAATATTTCATGTATTAATTCAAGAGAAGTGCATTTCTTATGTGTGCATGTAACCCAACATGCTACTACTTCACTAAACCTTGTCTTTTAAATGGTCATGTTAGGTTTTATAGAAAACAAACATGCAACTGGCAGTAAACAGCACGGCTCACTGTCTTATATTTTAACATTTGCACACTGTCATGATCTTTCTGACTCGCCACTGTCCTGCGATCCAGCCAGAGGAGTCAGACCTTCCATACCCGCCTCCTCAGAGAGAGCCCAACGTCTTCATGGTTCCTCAGGGAATCAAACCCATTCTGCAGAGAACCGCCATCGAGGTACCTCCAAGATTTGCAAGAAGTACTGCAGTGTGCTCTGCTTTCTGTTGCATCAAAAAAAAAAATTTTTTTTGTTCATATTTTCGCTCTAAGATTAATAAGCAGTTTTCACTTTCATACCATGCAGCACAGCAATTTTCTGCAAACTAAGAAATTTAGATTAGCAGCATTTTTAATTATTTTGTTTTTGAACAAGTTTAAACTGAAACTGCTCAGATAAAATAAGTAGTTTAAAGGCTCTGCCATATGCTATTCTTCATCCTTCATGGCATTTTTCATTATTTAATAGTATTTTTGAATAAGTAAATGATTACAGTCTTAATAATATAAATACTTCCCTTCTCCTCTTCGTAAGATTCTAGCATGGGGCGTCCGAAACCTGAAGAGTTTCCAGCTGGCCAGCGTCACTTCTCCGAGCCTTCAGGTGGAGTGCGGTGGCACCATGATCCAGAGCTGCGTCATCCGCAGTGTTAAGAAGAAGCCAAACTTTGACATCAATACGCTCATCCTTGATGTGGTGAGAGCACAGAGACGTACTGTACTATACACACACACAGTGTAATCAGTGCAGAGGCCGGCCGCTTTCATGGCTAATGAGAGCTCTGCTCTGATGCGGTTCGCTTCAGTCATTTATCTTCATCAGTGAAGCCACAATAATGGCAGCAGAGAGGAGAACTCTAATCTTTTTTTTCTTTTTTTCCCTAGAAAAGTTCAAATCCTTTAATGTAAAAATAAAAGCTGCACATTTGGGATGTTTCCAACCGTTTAAGGCTGTTGGATTAAAAAGTAAGCATTGTGCAGAAGCACAGTGGGGGACGTTCCTTTGGTGGCTAGTATTTTCTGTACATTACCAATGCAACATAAATATAGGGTGGAGTGTTATTGAGGCTATGATGGTACATGACTCACTGCTTTTAAACAGGATGCTACTAAAGAACATTTGATGACAAAGAAACAACAAGTTATGTATGTTGCGTGGCTCTAAACTGCTGATTTAAAAAGGTGAGACAGTCAGTAAAACATAACTAAAAAATATGCAGTTCTTATTTAATTAATTAAAAATGATCAGCCATAATTTTGAAGTGGTGAGATGGTTTGAAAGTAATTGCTCATTCTCAATTTGATGCCAAGATCCTTTTTAAAACAGGATAGGATGATGATTTCCTCAAGTAGACCATTAAATATGGTCACAGTGGTCTATAATCCCAAAGAAATCACTAGATCCAGAAGAGTTCAGCCAACATACAAACAACCTTGCCATGGAGGGTTTAGCTGTGAGGGTGAATGCTTCACCAGCCAGAAAACCAACGATATTCATCCATGTCTCCAAGATGAACAAGACAGTTTTTTTTTAAGTGTCTCGTGTTGATTCATCAAATTGTTCCATGTTTTACAAGAAGTGCAAAAACTATCTGTTATAAATATACAAACCTGGATCATCAGGCTTGTACATTTCAATGGCGTAGGTTCAACAGACATTAAAGTAACACCACGTAAATTTCTGACCTTAACACTCTGTTTCAGACTTGTTTTGATGGCTGAATTTCATTCATTATATACTTTCCTGGTGCTGTCGTTGTGCTGCGAGAAACTGCACTCCACGACGTTGTGATCCAGCCTGGAGTGTTATGCGACAGCTGTGTTTCGCTTTACTGCAGCATGTCACACGCTAGTAACTGGATATCAATACACTGGTGGATTTGGATGCGCAGCATGGCTGATTTAGCAAAGAAACACAAGAATACATTATCGGAGAAAGTAAAGAAAATAAAAAGAGAAATTACAGCCAAAGTTTAGTAGTGTGGCTTTAAATATTGACATTAATAATCCTAATTACACGAATTTTGATTCCTAGAAACATAAAATAACCCTTTAATGTAACGTTGCATCTGTCGTCAGTGCTCACATCTTTGGTCTCTTTTAGGTATCTGTCTTCATTTTCATAAAGAGAAATTGTCACATCAGATCCCAAAGTCATCAGTCTCTCCTAAAGTCTCTGTTTTAATGGTGTGTGAATGGCCTGTTGACTTGTAAATGTAGATAAAATTAAATGAAAATATATAATTGAATTCAGACTGTTAAGCTGTTTCATTAAGCACTAAGTTCACCGCTGTTCAAGGAAATGAACTTAAAACTACTTGAATCATT
Organism: Melanotaenia boesemani; assembly: GCF_017639745.1. Taxonomy (NCBI): domain Eukaryota; kingdom Metazoa; phylum Chordata; class Actinopteri; order Atheriniformes; family Melanotaeniidae; genus Melanotaenia; species Melanotaenia boesemani. Next base: position 12,524,417 of record NC_055686.1, read on the forward strand.
ATCAAAGTAAATCCTCTTTGGTACAAAATGCAACTTTATGTAGAAGCCTTTATAGGAAATCTCACTAAAGCAAAACTGTTGATTATGAGAGCTTAGATAAGCCTTATGATTATAAAAAGCAAAACTTTATACACATCTGCAACTTACTCCACTTCACTGGCACTTATTCAGTCATTTATTTTAATTAACTTGACATAGCTGGCAAGGCATTATTATACATCCTGTGAGAATATATTTCCACTGCGTTTACATTGCTGCCATTACATTCCTCCAAAGTGTTTTCTTATGAGAGCCTAAAATGAAAAATGGAAATGTTACGCACATTTTCCTTAACGGCAACAGAGGCAGCTCCACAACGGGCTCCGGAGTTAAATGTTAACAATATTAAGGTCTGAAGTTGATCACCTTGGTGTTTTATTATGACAGCTTTAACTGGGGTATGGAAATATTCACATATTTTTCCCTCAAACGCAGATCTTTGCTCTGGCTCGTGCAGTTCAATGTTAACAAGACTAAGGTCCTGTTTTGACCACCACAAGGGTACCACTGACTAAATCAGACTATGGAAATATGCACATAGTTTTCCCTTAAATTCTGCCCCTGAACAAACTCCAAGCATTTAATGTTGACAATATTGAGGTCTCGAGTTGACTACATAAGTGTTTTCTTATGCCACAGAGGCAGAAGAAAATGTCATGCCCACAGTTTCCTTAAATACAAGTCTTTGAAGAGTCTAAGTATGAAATATTATTTCCCTCAGTTTATTGTGTGTCTTTAGTCTCATTAAGCCTTTTTAAAGCTAGTGAGGTCAAATTAATTACAGTAACCACCCACTTTTTGGCCCTTGACTCAGATTGGCTGGATCAGACTGAGAGGTTTCCTTGACATGTTGCTGATGCTGTCTGCCAAAGTGGCTAAGTGAAGTCAAGCTAATCAAACTGTTTTGTTCTGACAGCTTTTAAGAGAAAACATGATGCAGAATGCTGCATTAGCTGCAGCTGCAGCACCTATATTGTCTTTACCAAGGGGGAGATTGTGACGGTCCGCTTGTCTTCTGAAGCCTTTTCTGTTTTCACTGAACCGGTCACAGCTGTACTCGAGCTTGGACGTTTGAAATGTTTGGCATTATGAGTGCAACAAAATTTCCGTTTTGTTTTGATGCAACTGTCAAAGAAAAAGATTTGGTACTGTTGAAGTATTTGCATTTCACATATTTTTATATAGAAAATTGTGCTTTTTATTAGAGTGTCCTCAGCTGCAAGTCAGTAAATTATATTTATTCACACTCTCCATCACCACAGAGACTTCCACGCGAGGAGCTGTACATGCCTCCAATTGTCATCAAAGTTATTGACAACCGTCAGTTTGGGAGGAAGCCGGTGGTTGGTCAGTGCACCATCCGATCCCTGGAGGAGTATCGGTGCTTTCAAGATGCGCAGCAAGCTGCAGAGGAAGACGAGGATGATGATGATGAATGGAGACGTAAGAGATACAGAGATGGGTAGATGCAGAAAAAATTCCAGATGGATGATTTGTGATGAAAAATGTCTCTCTTGTGTGTTTTATATGTTAAGGTGAGATGCCCCATTTGACCTCTGGGGAGGTGTTTATTGACATTGATGATGAGGAGCCACTTGTCTGTGACCAGGTAAAAGTATCTCATTAGTTAGTTTGATATAGCTGCTACTCATGAAGATCACTATGTTATAGGTTATTTACACAAAGACCATTAATAAAGTGTGAGTTCATAATTTCCTTCTGACAGCATTTTGGAAGTTTAATACAACTAACAGTTACTTCCCATTTAAAAATGTAGTGGCCAGATTGTGTCCACAGCACTGACACCGGTCCCTTCTGCTCTGTCTATGTTGTAATCTGTGTTTCTATGTTTAAGTGTGTTTGTGTTGTCATGAGCTAGTAAATTTGAACTAATTCCTTACTTAACAAACCACAGTTTTAGCTTAAACGCCTCCAACAAGAGGGGCAGAAAAAATCCACTAGAATCCAGTACAGCTGGCCATCTTGAAAGGTCACGTGAGTAAATAACTTACCCCACTCATACCCAAGTCGGCTACCTTGTAGCTGAGAAGCTACTTCAATGATCCATGAAATACCGCAACGCTAACATTTTTGAGAAGGTTTTTAAGTTGATGCTTTAATAAAGCTTTGTGTAGTAAAACAAAGTTGACATGTTTACCGTCTTTGATTTTGTCATAGTAATTATACATTTTGGCTAGCTAAATATCAAGATTTAATTTATTGTTGGAAAATGTTTTTTTCTTTCTTTTTTAGCTTGTTCTGTCCCACTAGACACTCTCTCTCACTCCACATGCTGCAGCTATCCTCATCCACAGTCTGGTCACCTCAAGAATCGATTATTGCAATTCACTTCTTTTTGGTCTCCCCGATAAATCACTTCATAAACTACGGCTTCTTCAGAACTCTGCTGCCCGGATTATGACTTGCACACCTTCTTTTCAACACATCACACCGGTTCTCAAACAACTTCACTGGCTCCCAATAAAATTCAGAATCAACTACAAGATCCTGCTTTTCACCTTCAAATGTCTCCATAATCTGGCCCCTCCATATCTGTCTGACCTACTCCATATAGCTACTCCCTCCCGCACTCTCAGATCATCTTCCTCCATTCACCTTTCTGTGCCCCGTGCCCGTCTCACCACCATGGGGAGCAGAGCCTTCAGTCGCTCTGCTCCCCAGCTCTGGAACACACTCCCACCTGAACTCCGTAACATCGACTCACTTCCATCATTCAAATCACAACTTAAAACTCATCTGTTTAAACTGGCCTTCTCACCTTAATGTTTTTAACTGTCTGCTGCATGATGTTTGTTTTGATGTTTTGTTTTATGTTTTAACTGATTTTAATTGTCTTTTGTGAGATGACCTTGGGTCTTGAAAGGCGCCTTGAAATAAAATTTATTATTATTATTATTATTAGACTTTTCAAGGATGAAGCTTAACTCTTGCTTGAACAGTACAAAAGTTAACTATTTCATAGCTACTGCTTAATTTCGCTAGCTTAGCTTAATTTAGCTTAGCAGCTGCCTTCAGTGATCTGTGATTGGGGATAATGATTGAATACTGCTCATCTTTAGTTCTAACTCCATTTTCACCTGCTACCTGTGATTTTAATTGATTCTTTATTGTAGAATGGGATGTCTGTAAGATATCACTCATCTATTTAATGTTTGTGAATACCAGGCCAATGGTGTGGATGATATGAATGGCTTTATCTTGGTGCTGGGTATTTATGCTGATTATGTAGTTATCCAGAGTGGTTATTGTTGTTTTTTCCAGATGAACAGCAACTTTAATTTCATGAAAGAGTTGTAAAATGTTAGTAGTGATAAAACAGAAAATGGCCTTTGTGTTGAGATTTAGTGTAGGTGGACTTCTTTGAATGCTAAGAGACTTAGAAATTAAACTATTGTTCACATTTCTCATCCAAAAAACACAATTTAGGATTATAATGAGGATGTAAATACCTTGAAAGGAAGGCATGTTTTTAGCATTTAAAGGCCCCTTTTTCCACTTAGAATATACATCACTGTAATGTGTCCACAAAAATGTAATTTGAAGCATTAGAGTTTCCAAATACAACAACCACAACCTGACAGGGGTGGTTTATCTGATGATCTTTGGGTCATTATAACCTATTACACTTTTTGTTTTGTTTTGTTTTGTTTTGCTTTTTGTCTTTTGACCATGCTCTTAGAAATAAACGTGTTTTCCAAATCTATCAGCCAAAGATTTTCACCATAGACTTTGAAAGCACGTAAAGTCAATTACAGAGAATATACATTTAGTGAAAGCAAGAAAACCTCATATCCCCTGATACATGGATTCTTCTGTGGTGTATTAAGTGGTTTCTTTGTGGATGCTGGTGAACAGAGGATTGAATAGAATTATATGACAACATGATTAGATTTTATTGATTTGGTAGACCACATGAGGTTCTGTTGCGGGGGGCGGCAGGGGGGGTCAAACATAAATAATGTAGCCCCATAAATACTTACTATGCAGACCACAGTTATCCTTGTGAAATTATATTAGCATCAGCAAAACTGAAGGCAGCTGGAGTCGTAGGAATGCAGTCATCACACTGTGGTCCCTGAATTCCTGTCTTTATTGTGTTTAAGATATTATAAGACATTAAGTTGAAATAGTGAAGGAAATTTGTTGATGTTAAAACACAACAAAAAGCAGGCAAACTGAACTTCTTGACAAACACTATTTTGGCTCCCTACAGGTCGATAGTCCACTGCAAGTCCAACACAAAGAAAAAAAGAGGAAACTTTTGACATCCAGCTTTTAATAAGAAAGCGAACAACTACTTTTATAAAATTATGAGAGTATCCCAGTTGTCTCTGCTACAGCAATTGTAATGGTATTAATTCTCACACCAATGAGTCCTTGGTTATAAATCTATGAAGACCGCATGGCAGGTCTTGGAAAAACAACTATTTAAGTTTACTGGATTTGAAGTTAATGGGCTACAATGTGGAAAACCACTGGATCGACCCTTTTAAAAAGACTTCTCAGGTAACACTTAGAGTCTTCTGAGTTTTGGGAAAGGATTCCAAGCTTGTGATTCCTGTCAACCTTCTTTGCGTGAGAATAAAAGTTCAAGACTTCTGTTCTGGATTATCAGACCTTCTCCTCTTTTCTTCCTAACTTCCACTCTTCTTTCATTGGTTGTCAAATTCATTTTATTCCTTCTTTTCCCCTTTCCTCACCCATTCCAACCATCATTTCCCTTCTTTTGTTCCTATCATCTCTGTTTCATCCTTTTATTTTTCATCTACTCTCTTACCTCACTTTATTTCGTCTCCTACAAAGGAACAAAAGGAAGCTGTGCTGTGTTAGTTTAACTGGAACGCTCCATCTTTTTTTTTGTCATCTACACCTCTTTTCTCATCTCCTCTGTTCCTACCTTTCATGTTTCCCTCAAACATTTATTTTCTTTCTTTTTATCATAAACCATTCTTCTCTTTGATTTTGCTTATCTGTCTCTTTTTCACATAAATCAAATAACCATCTCTGTCTGTGTATCTGCACCAACTTTTTTTCTTTCCTTTAAATTTTGTCACTTCTGAAAAAAATCAACAAATGTAGAAGTAAACACATATCTTTCTATTGTATTAGGGTGTCATCTGTAAGCAAATGTGGCCAGCAATGTCCATCCATCTGCGATTATTGCATCTTAACTTAAGTATTATCACATCTTCCTGTGTGATGTGTAGCCTGCAGCTTTGATAAAATTGTGCTGAAACTTTTCAATATAAATTCCTCAAACCTGGGGGTCACATATATCTGCATTTCTATGTTTCCATTATGTTTATGGGTTTCTGAAAAGAAATCTGCTGTAACTGACTGTGCCAAATAGCAGGCAGACTGTTGCTACTTGATTTATTATGATGTCTCTACTGCCGGTGGACAGTTAGCAGCTGAATTAGTTGATTTGTTTTAATTGTTGAGAGAAACGACTTCTGCTGAACAAAGTTGGTTTGACAGACTGTGTTCACTTAATTAATCCAAAATACTTCCAAGCGCTCTTTTTGAGATTTCTTTTTCTTGTGAATTCCTTTTAGGACAGCTTTGTTAGCAGATTTCCTTAATTTTTGCAGTAACTTAGCAAACACAACATTATGGTGCGTTCCAGGTGTCTTGTAATTCCAAGAGTGGTCAAGAGAAGGTGATGTCATTACCAAGTAATTGGTGTTCCCTTTGCACCAACTTGGAAAAAATGGATGCTTCCAAAATAGAACAAATGTGCACCATGAAAACACCAGCCAATTGTTGTGATAATGATTAACAAACCACGCATACTGACGTGATTTTTCACACACAACCCCACCGTAACAACGTAATTATCAATAACAACAACAACTCGTGGTCCCCGTTCTGGCAACTAAGGTAAAATAACCACTGTGGCTCCCTGAGCAAGGCCCTCAAACCCCAACTGTTTCCCGGGCGCTGAATTTGGCAAACCGATACTCCTAGTGTAACTAGTGATGGGTTCAAAACAGAGGACGAATTTCGCAGGATTCAAATAAAGTTGACTTTAATAAAGCTAACTTTAAAACCTTAGTGGATACAAAGATATTTAATAAAGACAAGAACAGGTGGTACTGGGCGCAGCCATCTTTAAATCTGGAAGCTTTGTCATTTGCTGCAAAAATTCCAGCAGATAACAAAATTTCTAAGACAACTAGAACACAATTAGCTTATTTCACTAGGAGGCTACCAGGGTACGAGCAAGCCAGGCTGACAACAAAGCGCCCTCTACTGGGTTACAAGGTGTACTATCTGCCTGAGGCCAAATGTTAAATTTGGTAGAAGTACATCCAGAACATCCAGATTGAATTTTTTTTTTTTTATTCTAACTGGTTACTGGTTACTGACATTGCCCACATGTCTCACATTAGACTTTTCATCATCTGTTCTTCCTTTCATCACTCCTTTCTTTCCTCTATTCTATTCTTCTTCCCCTGCTTTTTCTTTCATTACATTAATTTTTTGCAGAACTTTTTCTGAAAATGTGTTTTACTTCCCTTTAATCTAGCTGTATTTCCTTGAGGTCCCTTACTTTTCTTCAGCTCTTCCTCCATCCGTTATCTCCTTTTAACACACCTAGTTTACCTTATTTCCCTCATCTCTGTCTGCTATTATTTCTCTTTCACTTATTTTCCTACAACCCCCCTTTTTATCAAAATTTTTACGTTTTTATTCCTCCTTTTATACTTTTAACTTTTGGTTCTAGTTGCCTTAACCCATGTGTTTGTTGTTTACTGTTGCTATCCTACTCTTTTCCTACATTTTCTCTTCTGTCCTTACAATTTCCTTCATCCATTAATTAATTTTCTTGTTTCGTCCTACTATCTATCAACATGACAGTTGTTTTAATGTGGGAGCTAATTAAAGAGCATCTTTGTCTTATTATCTGCATTGTTGTGGTTCATCAACCACTCATTTCCTTTTTGATTTTTCCATCATCTTAAAGTCCTTGCTGGTGTTTTTCCATCTTTTAATTTCTCTGTGCTTCCCTCTCTGTCATCTTTATCCCACAGGCGCCACAACAGCTTCACACACACCATCCTGTTTCCATTATTTCACATTGACTTCTATTAATTTCCTGAAGACTTCATCTAACCCTAAACCTTGTCTTCATACTGTAATAATGATTGTCATTATGGGAACTTGCACCATATCTTGATTAGCACACTCGCACACATAGATACATTTGTGCTATTAAACATAAGTGATTTAATGGGTGTATGTGTGTTTGTGGGTGAAATCAGTCAGTGGAGGGTGTTGAAACTAGTGTAAACTCCATGACATTAACACTTATCATCCAACTAAAGTGACATCCAAGCAACAGTGTGGATGCAATAACAGTAACGCAACCAGTACATAAATTTGTGGGTGATGGCTAAATGCTCCGCACGTTTTCAGATTCTAACCAAAGGTTGATTCATGAGTTGTAATTTGGAAGACCGAAGTTCAACAATTGGTCAGAACTTTAACAATAAGCAAAAATTGTTTCATCTGATTCTTTTTAGATTCAGCATTAAGAACAATGCTTGGTTACTATTATTTATTTCATGTCTGAAAATGGTTCATAACTAAATAATGGCAGCACACAACTACTGAAAAGGAGCCCAACACCATGAATGTACTTGCTTTTAATTATGTGTACACCTAATTATCATGGCTTCCTTTCGTATATTGTGTTTGTTTGAAGCATGCTTTTGTGTATGTCCTCAGAAATAAATGCTGTGTTCAAAAGCTGTAATACACAAGTAACCACGGGGGCAGAATAGGAACAATTTGATTGGATGTAAAGTCTGAGGATTGACAGGGTAAAAATTATGGAAAATTTGGAAGACAACACACAATGGGCTTGTTTTAAGGGCCTTACACACCATCTACGATACTACTGATGCTGCTGGGATCTGCCATGATCCCAAATTAATCAGTACTGTCCTCCTCAATTGTCATTATGTTTGCTTTGTTTACACAAATTCGGCAACTCTAATGCATCCCCTAGTGTATAGGTATCATACACATGCAACTATATGAATAAGTACTCTTATGGAGACGGTTGACTACGCAAACCAGAGGTTAAAGGGAAATACATACAGAAGGCCCCTGTAGCAGATTACCTTGTATAGTGTCCTTGTATACTGGTTTTACTTGGAAATAGAAAGGAAAAATTATAGTAAAGCAGTGCTTTCTGCAACCTTGCTACTACCTATGTCTTTACCTTTTATTAGGAAAACAACACAAACACCTGTTCAGTCGTTTAACTGCTGTGTTATTTTGTTTTATCTCTGAGAGCCAAGAATGGGGTTGTTGTTACATCTAGCTCCATCTTCTGTTTTGATATCAATGTTTAAGCAATTATTTAACAATGCTGTTAAAAGTCTGATGTCTGTATCAGTTACTGATGAAGACCCCTAAAGCAATATACCTGACTAAATAAGGTGAACTCAGTACATCAAAGCAATCTAAAGCATCCTCTGTTAGAATTTCTTTCCATATTATAGAGCTAAATCTGGGGCATGTTAAACTAAATGTAACCGATTCACTTGTCTAGGTGTGAAAGAGTGAAATAACAAAGTTAATTTTTATATTTTTATACAAGCAGCCATCATGGGAAAGCCTGGCAATGAACCTGCCAGTGCATGACAAGAAAATTTGCGGTAACATTGTGGTTAACAAGCTAAAAGTTGGAGGAGTTAACACAAGGCTGCATCTCAAGGTGTCACAACCAACCCCATTTGAGTTTTTGTACCTTGAGCTGCCAAGTTATAACATTAATCAAATAGATGCATCATTTGCTGTGTTTAAAATATGATATATAAACACCTTATTGTTTTAAAATGAGGTTAAATAACATATTTAACAACAATAACATTGTTATCCCTGATCCCTTATAATGAAGCTGTGTACTCCCTATTTTAAAGTTATGATTCGGCAGACTGAAAATAATAATTATGACTAAGTGACTATGCAGAGATTTCTTCCAGTCATTTATTTGCAGAGCCCATGGACATTGGCTCTACAGATGTAATGTTGTTACTGATGGATATTTTCAGATGGAAAAATAGAGAGACTAGAAAGTTAGATAGCCAATCACCATCTTCCTTCTTCTGGTCAGCTGTCAGTAATGTGCCGTTTTCAGACATTACTGAGGCACAACATGGTACTAACTGCATGTTTTCTTAGTTTTAAAGCATCTATCTATTCATATGAAAGACTAGACATATGATTAAGTTTATTAACCCTCCTACTGTTGTAATCCCAACTGATGTCTGATGGCACATTTTAGTGCATATGAGTCTTTGCAGATTTACCTCCATTAGATAAACAATGTTTGTTTTGGTCTGAAATGATGTGGTTCTGTTGCATCCAGTGGCTTCCAAATAGTTTATATTGTAATTTTAAGTTGAAATATTTTTTTTTCTTTTTCTCAAAAACTGCTCATTGGATCCCCTACACTGGTATTTTGCAGCATAGATGAACATATAACACATCGGTGGATCTAAAAATATGGCCATCTCTAAAGTATTAACATTGTGGAGACTCAGGAGCTGCCACTATCTGAAGAAGCACATCCGAAGGTGAAACCCATGTAGCATCTAAACAGAAAATTACTTTAAAATTTAACAGTTTGGTTTGTCTAAACTAGGGATCAGGAACCAACTCCAGACCTCTTGAGCCAGTGTCCTGCAAGTTTTTGATGTTTCCCTGCTGCAACACATCTGACTCAAATAACAGGTCATTAAGAGGCTGGTGCAGAACTTGACAACAAGCTGTTGGAGAACCACCTAATTCGAATTGGGCGTTTTGCAGCAGTGAAACATCGAAAACCTGCAGAACACTGGTCGAAGAGGTCCGAAGTTGGTGTTTGTCCTTTTAATCTGGAGTTCTGTTGTCCACACAAACATTACCTCACAGACAAGGAAAATGGTAGCACGTTAAAAAAAAAAAAAAGTCTCCGTAGTTATGGTTCTTTTATTTATAGTTGCTATCTGGAGAAATTACAATAACCATGATGATGTTTCTGTATGTTTTGAATAATTACTTCAAGCCTTCTTTTTGACTGACTGCCTGTTTGAAATTCATTTGGCAGATTTGACGTTAATATTGTGACTAACCTTAACCAGCTAACCTGAAAGTGTGTGTGTTTTTATGTGTGCATGTTCTCTTGTAGCTTGCAGATGGAGCCAGTTCAGCTATCATTAACCTTTCAGCCTCTAGTACCAGCCTCCATGTAGGTAACAGTCATCTTTTCACTTATTTCATTCATTCATGCATCATGTTTACCTGTTCACTTGATGTATTGCTTGTTTTGTTACCATCCATCTGCTTTTCTCTTTCGTCACACCATCTTGCACTTTACGGGTCTGCTCACGTTGGCAACAAACAGCACAAATTTTAAAATCCAAACACACTGATGCTGTAGATTTAACCCATAAGAGCCTGACGTGATACATTTGTCACATACAGTTTCTGAGACATTTTGCTTCAATTTACGGTATAAACTTTGCTCAAAATCCTGATGAACACACTGTGATTCTTGTCTTCTGTCCCATAAGAGATACCCAGAAGCAGAAAACCACATAATATTTTTAAACTATCACATGGTAATAAATGGTAGATTTGAGTTGAAATACATACAAAAATCTAAAACTGATAAATGATCCATATAAAGTGCTAAAGTCTAGGTCTAATTTTTGAGTTTTATTGATGCAGTTGTACTTGAATGAGACCCTGATGGATAACACTGACTATAGAGATTTGAGGACTAACCTGGAAGGAATGAAAAGAAACTCTTTCACGTTTTGCTGTCTTGGGCTGTGTCCGAATGTCCACCCTACTCCCTAACCCCTCGTTCACTACATAGGGCTGCACTACATAGCACACTACATAGTGACTCATTCTCTTGGCGATTCGGACATGAAGCTGCCTATTTTTTCGTCGCCGCAAACCACGTAACTACTGCCGTCACCACGGCAACCACAACCCACGTCAAGATGTCATTCCAAATCCAATCCAAAGTTTTGTGTAAATATTTTTATTTTTTATTCCTTATGTTGTATTTTATTCTTTGTTTGCTTATAGGTAATTTTGCGCAGCTCAATTTTTTTGCCTCCTTGCGCCATTGTTGAGTTTCTGCCCACAATGCATTGTGGTCTATATTGACCTGTCTAGTGACCATTAATGCTCACTACTTTTCAAGATGCATTGTGGGTAATTTTGAGTGCCCTACTTTTTTCTTTCTGGACATTCGGACACTCCGACAAAATGGCGTGACCCCTATATAGGACACTATGTAGGGAGTAGGGAGCACATTCGGACACAGCCTTGGTCTTGGCTCATGAAAAAGCATCCTACAGATCTGGGTTTTACTGAGCGGTGCGCTCCGAGCCATGTGGTTTCAGAAGGAATCTGATCCCTGATTTGTACGGGAGACCGCGTTCCTTGTTACATTCTTCCATGTTATTTTTCTAAGCCAGGTCAATTTGAAGACTAAGCTTGACCCGGAGCAGACAAGCACACACTTATCCAGCGGTGCTTTCTCCTTCCGCACTCGACAGTAATTGGAGGGGGTAATTTCTTTCTCTCCAAACAAAGATATTTGTTTTATTAAGGGTCAAATATTGAAACCAGTCAAATTAAAGGCTCGGCTTTCTGTTTTGGTCTGGGCCAAAGTCAACAGAGCTGCTGTAGATCCTCTACACCACAACTCTCTGTAAGCAGACAGTTACTAGAGGGAGGGATGGATGAATGAGAGAAGGTTAAGGATGGCGAAAGTGACTGGATGTGAAAGAAAAAAACTCTAAAGAATCAGAAAAGATTTGATTGAAAGGAGGAAAAGACTGAGCTAATATCTCCTGGCACCAGAATCAGAAAGCTTGCGCTCTTATGTGTTGTAAATCCTGGCTCCTTAATCTCTGGCTCAGATCCCCAAAACTGGGGAATGGGAGTATGTCTGATGATTACCAGATTACTGCAGCAGAGTGTGTGCTCTGTAAAACGGCGTCCAAGGCAGATCAGTCAGATCTAGTTTCAGAGTTGGAAAAGTTGAAGATGATTGTCTGTCAGTAGCGTCATGACTCCAAAAACCTCGGAGGCTCTGATCCCCTTTCGACATATCTGAGATCTAACGTGGCTCAGATGGAAAAGGAACGTTGGGTGTCACGTCTCATCTGGAGAATCCGTGCTTGATGACAGTATTTGTCACGCATCAAACCAGCCTCTTTGTTTTCTCCTTGCTATAAGGTAGCTGCATTTTAAAATCAGCATATAATGTGGTTTTTGAGATGATTTTTTTTCTATAGGTGATGTGTTTTACACGAATATAGCTTCTTCAAAAAAAATGTGGTTGTGCTGCACCTCTCTTTTCCCATTATTTCTCATCAGAACTATTCAGGTTCACTTCCAACCACCAGTCAGATTGGGTTAAAATCTCACTTTGAAAATGTTGTAGTTTGCCTCAACTTCTATAAATCCTTTTCTGCCTGCGTTTAGAACCAGAGAAACGCACTGAAATGGCTTCATGCCAGGTGACATTGTGGCATTTTGGGGGGGTTTATGAAGCACACATTTATGGCTCTCTAATGACACTGTGACCAGAAACAAGATGTCAAAAAAGCTTACTAAATCATTATTGTTTTTCTTGTTCTGCTAATTTCAGCTACAGACTGATGTAAGCTGCTGCTCTTTTCCAGAATCTGAGAGCTGCACATATTTTCAGCCCACAATGTCATCCAGGTGCATTCATGCAGTTCTCGATGGTGTGTTGCTTTTGCAAGTTAACCTTGGGACTAGTATCAGATTTAAGCGTATTAGATGGATATTTAAAGCTGTGTAACAAGGAGTCCTTTTCTAAGAACTACTTACAGACGGCCCTCCAAGCTGAAGAGGTCTTCATTTCTTCATTAGGTGAAATTTCAAGGATGCTTCTGTGTATTCTCAGTTTTCTGTGTGCATGCCAGAGTTGGTGCAAACACAGGAGGGATTATATGCAAACTTTAATTGATCTTATTTGGTCTGGACAAACCACAAGGACAGGGAATTAGGACTAGTCCACAACCAACTGATTTTGGAATAACAAGGTCTGTAAACAGCTGGTGATCTTTGTAAGCTATTTAATGGAAATCTATAAAGACAGAATGAAATTTTGTTTAGTGACTCCATCAGTCGGCAGCAACCGATTAGCAGCAGCAGATTAAGAAAGTAGCTTTCAAAAATACCCCTAAAAAACATTGTGGCATCTTTGTGAAACATTTAGCTGCTCAAAAGCTGATATCTCTGTAGAAGATGTGCTTAAGATCAGAGCAGAGGGATATAAGGGCAGCAAATACTCTGCAGAGACATGTGTACATTAAAAATTGCAAAAGAGGTGACCACTCTTCCAGTTTGGCATGCATGGCATGTGGACATCCCAGCCACAGAAAACCACCCTCTAAATGTTTGCAGTCTATATTCAGTTCTGCTCCAGACCATTTGAGGAAATTATTTATGGCATCAACTTAAGCAGTTTAAGCTTTATTACAGAATGATCAGTAGCCACAAATTCTGTATAAAATCTTGGTTGATTTCCTCCTCTTCCTATTGCAGACACTAATGCAGTGCCATTCTACTGCTATTTCCTCCTCTTTTTCTTTTCTTTTCTTTTTTTTGGTGGTATAACTGTGCTTCTACAAAGCTCTAAAAAAGCATAATTTTTACTGAAGAATACGGCATTTTGAGTAATAATGTTGGTGTGTTTTTGGTGCTACAAAGTAACCAAAATATCAGATCAGAGTACATAAAATGTTGTGTGACATTTAATCAAAGCTAAATGTTAAACATATTTATTCCCACTGAAGCAGCTAAACTTATTAGTCTAATGAAATTATAAGGAAAAAATGGGACATGATAATCAAAATAATAATAATAATAATACATTTTATTAAAAAGCACCTTTCAAGTCACTCAAGTAAACTGTACAATAAAATAAATAAGCTCCTATCTTGTAGATTATTGTACTTTTTCTTATTGGTTATTGGGGCTTTTGGACTAACTGGAGTTAAAAATCACAGGAACAATGGAAAGAAAGAGCTTGAGGTATTTAAACTTAAAATCATTCAACTTTCTGCACACTGATACGGAAATTCGGACGATTTCTTTGTGATGAGAAATCCCCACTTTTGCAAGCCCAACTCTATGCTGAAAATGTTTAAGATTGACTTTTTATGTGTAAATCATCACATACTTACATGGAAAATAGAAATCTTTCAGAAGAAGTAAACGCTGCTCACCATCTTTTTACTGTGGTGATGTTTCCATAATGGAATGAAGTCCATCACCACTAACTACCAATTTCTTTTTATTTTGTTTATTCACCAGTAGCCACAAAATCTGGTACGCATCATTTCCTGCACGTCAGAATGGTTTTCAAAGAAAAGCGCTACCATGAATGATGCCTGCGAGTAAAGCGGTAAATGGAAAAGCATTCAGGAAGCAGCTCTAGATTGAGTCACTTCTGTCTAATGTCAGTCACTGATGGCAAAGAAGACGTTTGTTTATGTGAAAATGCCACAGATTTTTACTTGAAGTTTGGTGCTCTGCATTGAAACCACAGTGGAGCAAATGGCAAATACAGTCAGTCTTGCTGGTTCTATTTCTTCACATTAACTAGTTTGTTTTGGAGATTCTGAACGGGGTCAAAGAAAATGAGACTAGATTTTTGGCTGAATAGTCACCATCCATCCATCCGTCCGTCCGTCCTCTACTACATATCTGGGGTTGGGTACATATTAGTTAGGGTTAGTACAGAGCCATTTGTGGGGATCATCTCAATACTCAAAAAAATCATAACCATTTAACAAGGCCAGGCAGTGAAGGCCCCAACTCCGAGGAAAAACCCAATCTCATTTTGACTGTTAAATACTGTTTCTATGAGATGTCATTGTCTGTGTGCTGATAGAACATTGTTTAAATACAACAACAGCTAACAAATATGTTTTCTTATTCTTAATGCAAAATTTAAACAACTCTGAACAAGAATAATTCTGTGAAAATTTGAGAAAATTAAAGATCAATGACGAAAACTAGTGTTGTTGTTACAGCATTTGAGATCTGGCTGCACTGCATGAAATACTGTCACAGTATTATGTGACTAATTTAGTTGCATAGTACTTCCATCCATCCATCCATCCATTATCATGACCGCTTATTCCATTTCGGGTCGCGGGTGAACTGGAGCCTATCCCAGCATTTTAACAGGTGAGAGGCAGGGTAAACCATGGACAGGTCACCAGTCTGTCGCACGGCCAACACAGATAGAGACAAACAACTATTCACACGCTCACTCACTCCTAGGGAGAATTTTAGAGTGTCCAATTAACCTAACATGCATGTCTTTGGACGGTGGGAGGAAGCCGGAGAACCCGGAGAGAACCCACGCATACACGGGGAGAACATGCAAACTCCACACAGAAAGGCCACCACCCTCAAGGTTCGAACCCCATGCATAGTACTTAATAAAAAAAAAATTATTTGACTCAGCACAACCTGCTGTTGCATCAAGAAATATATGAGATGTGCTCTGTGGTCAGTTCAATCCACATTTCTGCTTCTTTAAAGACACATTGTGTGTTTAACTAGCTCACCTGCAGCCCTGATCAGCTTTTTAAAACACACAGAGCATCACACTGGATATAACAAGAACATCCACCAAAGGCTTAGTCTTCCTAAGCAAGGGTGGGTCATGGCTCAACATGTTTAGCCAAATTGATCATTAAAAAATAAATAAATAAAAAAGGAGAATTTCCTATAGCAAGACTTTAAAGGATTATGTTTAATATATTATTGAGTAAAGGTAAAGTAAAGGTATCAATGGACTGCTGAGCAGCTAAAAATCTTGTGTTCAGCAGGAATGGAAATGAACAGAAAATGTGAAACAAAGTCAATATTCAGTTGCCATTAACATTAAAAAAGTGTCATTTAAAGTAAAAATGATGCCTTTAAACATTCATATTAGACAACCTTGGTGGGTTTGTGTGCAATAATGGCACCAAAGTCTACATTTTGTTTACATTTTCAGGATTGAATAAAGTTAAGAACATTGAAACTTAAATCTTAAATAATGATTCAAACATAAATTTTCAAGTTTTTGTTGCATTTCAGAAAACTTTCTACATTTTCTTTAGATAGGTTTGTTCTTTGTATTTTCTTTTTACAAAATATTTATGGCGATCTATCTGGACCACAGAATGCTTCTAAGCACTCCGTTATTTATGTGTGAACTTTTTAAAGCCAGCTCTTCTAACTCCAGTCCTGCTGCTGTGACCTCTGACCCTGCTGTGGACGGGGTTTCCCCATAAAAAGCTTTAATGAAGCAGTCAGAACTCTTATGTAAATCCAGTCTCTTTGCTCTCAGAGCTCTTGGCAGTACCAGTCCGGTTTGGTTAGCCTGGCTTTCCCTGCAGGGCGTAATGATAGGCTGCAAACCGCACTGACACCCAGAACAGACCACTGCAGGCGGTGTATGTGTGTGTGTGTGTGTGTGTGTGTGCTCGATCTCCAGGGTACATGCTTAATACATGTTGCAGCCTGGAACGCTCCACCGACGGCCTTAATCTGTCTGAATCAGGAATTGTGGACTTGAGCGAACACACCCTGACACACTGGTGGGCGCGCACACACTTTCTGGCGCCCCTGTCATCAATGCTTGGCACTGGCTGTACACAGAGGGCACATTAACACACAGCAGACACTTCACGCCTCAGACACAGAGCGCCATGCATGTGTGTGTGTTTAATGCCACGTGCTGCTCTTTCCATGCCATGCTGCCACTTTGGAAAAATGAGGAATTCCATAGCTTCCCTTCCCTCTTTGTGTGTGTGTGTGTCTCTGAGTAATTGTGTGTGTGTCTCTGAGTCTGTGGGAAGTAGGAAAAAGGGGATTCCACACAAACTGACTGCCATAAGGGCACTTTTGTTGTACATTTATGCCTAAATGCACACAAAGGAAAAAGCGGAGCATGCGTCACCAGTGTGTTTTAAGATCGAGTGTTCCTCGGAGGGTTGAAGGTTGCAGGGCGGCGACGTGTCACACTGAACCGTACATTTGCGTGTGTGTATTGGGACAGCATGTAGGATCTGCCCCCCTCCCCTGTTTGTCTTGACTGTTGTTTCCACATAGACAAAATCATTAAAAAGACTAAGCTCTTGCAGGAAAATAATCATATTACCAGTAGTCAGCGTTGCCAACGTGAGCAGACTTTTGCTAAAGTGGTGCATGAGGCAGCGTCACACTTGATAAGAGCTCATAACAAGGGTTTCATTCAAATGGGTCGCACGTCGTCCCAAGAATCACATCATAGGAATCAAACTGACTCCCATCCAAACCTCAACATTTCAAAACAAAGAGGTATGTTTCAGCCTCAAAACAGAACGACATTGTAAGACCTCAAAGTGACTCATAGCTGTAATAGTAAGACTTTAACAGCTTAGGCCTTCATGCCAGCAGTCATTTTGTCATAGAGGGATTATTTCTTTTTTTCTTTAATGGTGCATGTTTCATTTTGGAGTGAAACCTTTGGTGTTTAATGTGAATTAAATTGTGAGAAAAGTGCTGAAAAGCTGCTTAAAGTGTGTTATTTTAATATGTGGCTACATGCTGTCAGCGTTTGACTGAGTGTGCAGCACATCATGATGCTTAATTCTTGTCTTTCACTGTTAACGCGGACACTAGATGTTACAGTGGGTAAGTCTGTGAGCATGCTGTCTTACGAGAAAAAAGAATATTGCAAATATTTTAAAGGTCGAGGGTTGTAATTCAGCACCAGTCTGTTCAGATTTATGTTGATGTCTTTTTTGTATGTGACACTGAAATCTGACATATGACATCATTTTGAAGCATAAAGCCAGAGTGAACAAACAAAACAAAGATATTTTTTTCTTAAAGAAAAATTGGTGGATATGAAGTTTGTTAATTGATAATCAGAGGTTCACCTCTTTCTTTCTAAAGAGCACATCCATGTCAGGTTTATTATTTGCAACTTTGAGTCTGATGGCTATTATATTAACTCTCCAACACTTTGACTTTTCCATAACATTCCCAATAACCTGGTCCTTATTTTCCAGTGTGGTTTTATGGATCTAAATAAGTAAAAAAGGCAATAATTATTTAGATTGAACCAATATTGAGAAATAGACTCATTTGTCTTTCTTTTCAAGAAGGAAAATAGTAATATATTAAGAACCGTTTTAAAGAAAATTTTCAAATAGTAGCTAAATATTAATCTGTTTTTATTGATTTATAATTAAAACAAAAAACAGTGCCACAATATTTAACATACAAAATTTTACTGATGCTATATGTACAGTGATGCTTTATTTTTTAATCTTGACTTTTTATTTATTTCTTGTTTTTAGCTATTCTGTAGAAATATTTATAATGTCATATTTGTATATATTCTATTAAAATATAGCTGTATCAGCTATATATATTACTGAGGCAAACTTGGTAATTACAATGTGTGTTTATAGGAAATGTTAAAATATTTGTATTTGTTTATTCTTCAGGTGAGACTCACTTATGTCTGCTGAAGAGGCTAATATGCAAATATACTATCCTCACCTATGTATATTGTAAAAAAAAAACAGCCTTTAAATATGTGTATAATGTAGTGGACACTGCATCAAAGTGTGAATACAATGCAGCACGAGCAGGGACCAACAGTCATCTTTCTGGAGCTTTTTGCATGTTTTGCACTGTAGATAAAAATCTCAAAAACTTATGTTATGCTATTCTTCTGCTTCCTACATCGATGCAGCTTAAATTCCAATATTACAATGTCTACTTTCCACACCTTGTCAGGCTTTACGTTACTACTTATGCTTATAAGTAGGAAGAATTGGATTTTGGGTGTGAATAAAACCATCGACCAGTTTGACACTAATTCGATTTAATTGAGTTCAGCTTTATGTGTATGCAGCCAAATCACGGTAAAAACCATCTAAAAAAAAAGTAAGTAGTTGTAAAGATACAGTCCAATTGTAATCAATTTAAACTTTCTATATGATCCACATTAGTTCAGCTTATAGCCTAATAACTCTGTTCATAGTGGAGGAATCATACCGGGTGCATGTGCGTCACGTTACGGCTGTGCCGCGGCCCTTTTAGTCAATGATTTATTTTATACCGTTTGCGCTGCAGCACGTAACAGAGGCGTCCCAGAGACGCGTTGTCTCGGCTGAGTCTTATTTTTGACGCTCTACGCACCCAGAATGCATCAATTCCGCAGTTCAGACAGGGACAGACAGGAAATCAGACACGGGAGCAGTATAAAAGCTTCCAGTATTTTTCCAAAATAAAAGCATCGTGCAGATTTGCGCTGCTGAACCATGAAAACATTACGTCTTTAACCGGTAAGGCGGTCTTAGTGTTTTTTATTTTTATTTATTTATTTATTTTTTGTCATCATAAACGACGAGACGTTTATCTTGGAAGTGGAGGATCTCAAGAATCTCCACTTCTGTTGTGATTTTGCGATCTCGCGGATCCTGTTAGGTGGACTGCACTCGCAGGTGCTCCACACCTGACACGCTCCCGGTATAAAATGCCACGCCATGCAAGTCGGAACAAAACTATGGTGCAGCCCTAACGTGGCGCACACGCGCCCGGTATGATTCTACCATAAGCCTATTGCAGCGTGAGTAACGGGAGGCTTAAAGGGTCACCCAAATCAGATTCAACTATATAAAAACTTCAGTCTTATGGGCTCGACACATGGGAGGCGACCAACGACAGCAACAGGCGAAACTCATTCATTGCGAAACTCACACAGGTGAACCTGAACACACGGGATGCAACAAGCAGCAGCGGCGGCAGCAGTGCTCTGAGATCGCTTTTCTCCAAGACATTTGAGTGGTTATGATGTTGGAGGGAATTTAGACATTTTCAAAGCAGTCTGTAACAGACAAGGTGTGACGAATGAAGAGCCAGAAGATTTTACTCAAATTGGCAGAAATGTTACTGTTGACTCCATTGTACAAAAGAAAAAGACAACCCTGGGTTTATCTTATTTTATAAACAAGGAAACAGCATGGGGAATATTATTAGTTGGCCAAAGTGTGTACACTAAATTTGCCACTAAATCATCAATAAATTTTCACTAAAATCAGAAAAAAAAAAAAAAAAAAAATCGAACAGCATATAATAGAATACTAATTACCTTCATGATGATAGCCAATAAACCTTGCTCGTCTACGAAGCATAAGGAAATAGGTTTTCTGCAGTGTTAAAATAATTATGGGTGTGTACAGGTAGGACTGTGAGACGACATGAGGGAAATTATTATGATAGTGGAGATAACTGCACATATTTAGATGGTTTCTACTAATAAACTTTCATAGATTTTAGTTGTTTCTTTTAAAGATTAAATACTTCAGTAAATAAGAGAATAAGAGAGAAAGTTCATACTTGGTTTCTGCCTCTTGATCGACTGTCCAGGTACAGAAACTTTACGATATTAAAAACATGAAACTCATTTCAAAGTAATTATTGCTTTCCTCATTGCTGCAAATTCACTACAAGGCCATTGCTTTGATTCACCTTGATGCATTATTAAATACTTGTGGAACTGAAAACCCAAACTTTATGACTTGGAATTGATTTGATGCCTCAAAACTAGGATTTCAGACTTGAGTGACACTGTTAAAAGAATATATCTCCTCATTCCCTGAGTTATAAAAACCACATCAGATCCTGAGCAGGTCAAACATTCACTTTAGAGAGCTTGTAATCCACTGAGACAACTTCTGCTTCTCATCAGTGATGCTGCCCACACACACTGTTCTCATAAACATACAGAGATAGAAAAGTCAATTTGTTTTGATGGAGACCCCCCTCCCCCCCATTATTCTTGATTTAAGTGGAATAAGAAGTAGCATGGGTCCTCTCATGTACACGTCGGGTTTTGCCCACTTTGTGCCTCTTTTTTATTGCAGTGGTGCCCATTTCCATTACCTCAGAACGCCCTTAAACCATGACCTTAATGCCATGGAGCCACCAGAGACAATTTTTACTTGTGTTGACGTGAGTTGGCCAACTCCATCTTAGTATGTGATCACTGGAAAAAATCATGAAAAGTAGGTTATTCCTGACCCCGTTGGTGAACCAGTCTGCAAACTGGCATCAGTACGAAACTTTGAGTGGGTTTGAAAGGTCAGAGGTTGTTAAAGGAGTTCAGCTCTAAGGAAAAATCTGACTAATAATGATGTAATATCCACTTCAGTGGGCAGAGATGATTCGTTGGGAGAATGCCTGAAGTCAATTTTGTCACTTCAGTCACAAGTCAATAAATACCAAATTTAAAAAAATACATTTAATGCAAATGGTCAAACAAATTTTTAAGGTGCTAAACAGAAAAAGCAAACAAAAATTCATTAATTTGGGGGAAAGACCTTTTAAAAATTAAAGTCAACTTTCATTACACTGGAGAAACACTTTAAAATTTGTTTTCATTTTATTATATTTATTTTTATTTTATTTATATTTACAGGCAGAAGAATCCATGGATTGGTGGAGTAAGTTTTACGCATCCACTGGAGAGAAGAACAAGTGTGGAACCTATCTGGAGAGAGGCTTCGACACTCTGATGGTAGGATGTATGAAATTAATCAAGAAAAGGCTTAAATGCCAGATTCAGTGTGCTGGGTGTAAATGTTATGGGGCTGATTGTGTATTTTAAGGTGAAAGTTCAGTAGACTGAGTTAAATTTATAAAGTTAGTAGTTGTGGTAATGGTTATAATAATAAATAAAATGTTGACTTAATTTGTTGATTACAGGGTTAAAAGATGTTTAAGTAATGTGATACGTTCTCAAAATTTTAATTGAAAAGACTTAAAGCCAATACCAGCTAAACACAATCAGATCGTCTTTAAAGGGAATTAAAAATCAGGTTCAACTTTAAGCTTTTTGGTACATTCAGTTTTTATAATGAAATTCTCAGGCAGTTTGTTGAGTTGAAAGTCTAAATTCTGGAGGAAATTATATTTATACTGAGTTGCTCTTCTTTTCCCCGAAGTATGATAAACTGATGAAGGGGAAACCCATCCAAACCTTTTCCTAAATGTGAGATGTGAGTGTACCTGAAAGAAAAAAAGAAAAATTAAAAGTAACTTTACAAAACTTTCTAAAAAATAAGTCTTTTAAGTAATGTGGATTTCCTTCACTTTCCCTCCAACCACTAAAGCCTTTAAGACTCAATCATAACCTTCCAGAATAACATTTGCTGTATTTGCTGTTGGCATCTAAAGATGCTGGAGCTGGTGCTCTAGGACACTTGTTCCAGACCTGTTTATCTTGGAGATTCCCTTCATGCAACTACCAAAAACTCTCGGACCCCCCCGCCCTGCCCCGTGCTGAAACCATGCTTAGTTTTATGCTTTCATTAGCTAACATCTCACCATAAATGATGCATTATGGCTAAATCCTGTTCTTTGATAAAACCCAAGTTAAGTGTCTCTCTATTTTTTTTCAATATGGACAAATAATCTGCATATTGATAAAATGGTGCAGAAAAAAATCAAGTTTACCTTGACATACCTTAACTAATTACCACCGTAGCTCCACCAGCTCACTGACCTCATTCAACCACAGTACAGGGGCCAGAACTGATTGGATGCACCAGGTGTGACCTGCTAATTTTCTTTTTTAAATGTTTGACTAAGGATATATGTTTAAAATATTGTCATATAGCAGATTTTTGATGACACCCATTTAGTCACTTTGATACCTGCTTTAAAAACTAATGTCAATTCCACGTGAATGAAATATCCAAATAACAGAAATAATTTGATGAGAATTCAGTAGTTGCCATCTTTTGATTATGAAAAATATCAGAGTGGACACAATAAACAAGTTGTCTTTTTTTTCTAATTAGAAAAGAACTCTTGATGAATTCTTTTCTGAAAATATTTGGAATTAAAATATCAAATTTACTAATTAATACATTTGCATCTAAGTCCCACTAAAGGCTTGAACGTTTCAGTCGGAAAGATGCAGCCAGATAATGTGGTTAGAAGCTGTATCACTTCTCTATTTATTGGGTCTTTAAGCACTGAAAAATTAGAGCTGAGAAGAGTTTAACAGGCTAAATAGTTTTCAAAAAGGTTCATTTTTGTTTACATGAATGATCTTTTATGTAAAGGATTTATAAAGCTTATTGATAGTTATTTCTTGTAAAGCATTTGTCAGTATTTATGATTAAAGGGAATTTAAATGACAAATAAAACATGTGTTGGTATAACTGTATTAATAGTAAATTGGATCTTGTAGAGTCCGATCCAGTTTACGTGGTCTGGAGATTAATTTTTCTTGCGTCTATATCTTGAGTTTTAATTAAAATGGATAGATGCTTTGTCATTCCTATCCCAGTATTTTATCCATATTTTCATCTAATTTGGTTTAAGAAAAAAAAGGAAAAGAATAAAAGTAGATCATACTATACGAACACAATGAACAGAACTATTACAATATCAAATTCAAAGTTCAAAGTGATACTAATTTGCCACCAGTTTGTCAGTTTTGGTTACAAAGAACATAAAAAGAGGCATCTTTCCACCTATTGTAGCCGTGTTGGACACGATGTTAAAAACTGGGACAGGGACCGCAGTCCAATTAAATGGGCAAAACACAGATAATTAAGCAAGAACGGCCTCTCTCCATTCAACAACAGTAAATACGTCATACCCAGCAGCACAGTTAACCTCCTCGCTGAGGTGAAAGTCTTTTTTACTGCCTCATAACTGCCTTGAAAGTTTCCTAAATCACTCAGAAGTTCAGAATCCTTTCAGTGCACTGAGCATTTTCTCAGCATGTTCATGAGGACGGCCTCTGATTGCTCCGATGCTGATTATACATTCAGAACTGAAAGGGAGGTTTTCTTTCTATGGATGTGTAACATTTTCCAGTCATTAGTTTTGTGATTGGTGCAGTTTATGGCACAAAAACGTGACTCACTGTTGCTTGAATCCATCACATTTATTCTTTCTATATATTTCTTTACTCATGTTGTAGATTTCGGTTTCACTTAGAAATCCATTTATGTGAATAAAACAAATATTTCTACTGCTTGTGTATCCACAGACATAAACAAAGGCCTAAATTTTGACTTTAAAAAGTTTAAGAAAAGCAGCAGAAAGATGAAGATGGCGTGACTCTTGGTTCCAGTTTCTTTTTTGTTTGTTGCCCAATCGTCACCTTTTAAATCACATTTCCACCCTCTTGCCTGTTCCCTCTGTCAATCTTTCCCTTCTTCCTTCTCCTCCTCCTCTTTTCTTCTCATGCTCTGTCTTGAGATCCCGGAGCCGTGACATTCCGTCCGTTTTCCAAACTGCTCCGATGATTCATCCGGGGCTAAATTTGCCGTTCAGATCGTAGCATTGGGACGATTCAGGGAAAAAGGCTGCTCACTGATGTCAGCAACGTCTGAAACAGGCCTTCGAGAATCGTCGTTAACGTCTATCTTTAGTCTTGTTCTTTCGGGGTCTGCCACCATCCCAGGAGCCTCTTTCTCTCCTGCCATCACCCACGCTCTGTTCAGCTCCAATCCCAATTCTCTTGGTCCGTGCAGCGACCTTTCTTCCACTGGGACTCAAAAGACACGTCAAACTTCTTTTTTGATATCCAAACAAATTACTGATCATGTTTGAATTTTTGCTTTTTAATGACTTCTAACCTTTTCCCTTAAAGCTTTTTCATATCAGCTTTCCACTTTTTGTGTCTCCTCACTCCTATAGGACCACTTTTGGTTGATTGTCAACTATAATACTCGTTTTCTGCACATATCCTGACTTACAGAAGTATATCCAAAAAGAGCTGTGGTATTATTATTTTGTTGGTGTGAAAAATACGTTTGAAGTAACAGATTTTATAATCTGTTATTACATTAAAACATATTCAGAACAAATTTTAGGAGAACTAAAAGAACAAATTGGTCAAATCACAGATCATTCTCATGGCAGGGTATTTCAACATTAGCCTTTGACTTTGTGAACCCTTCCTTAAACACCATGACATCAATGTTCGGTATAAAAGAACATTTCTTTGTCTTTTCCTTCAGATGAAACATTGAATTATGGGTAAAATAAAATGGCACAACAGAGAACAATAAGTGCTTGCCCAATAGTTAATGACTCTTGAAAGGCTCCTTCCAGTTTTGTGGTGGGTGTTTTTTTTTATTATTATTCAGGAAACTTATTAAATGGTTTCACTCTGGCTGATGGAAAGACTCTGAAGTCGCCTTTTGAGTTTTTGCTACATGTCAAAACCTTCGCTCTAAATTCACATGACATCTTGATGGAAACGAGCAAAACGACCACCGAGCCACAGATGCTTTCGTTGCTTTGCCTCACTCCCTCCCCCTCCTCGCTCCTCCGCCTCCACTTAATCCATGCCAGCGCCTCCTTTTTATTTATTCCCTCCCTCCTCATGTTCCTCTAGTTTGTTTGAGAAGCCCTTTGCTCTGAGCTGCTACTGTGGCAGGGTAATGAGACAGTATTTCCAACCTTTCCAGCTGTCTTTAGCTTCTTCTGAACCTATGCAGCCACCTTTTTAGTCTTTGTATACCTTTGTATACCTCCTCTGATCCCCACTGTTGTTTAAGTGTTTTTAAACCATAAATATCAGCAGAGATGTCATCTCCAGGCCTGTCTTGACCTGATAAAAACTCTCTTAAACCTAACTTTTCTCTCATCCCCGACTTCGTCACTGCCATTTTTCCTCACCTTTCTGTTACTGATTCCACCCCCAATGTTCCCACTTTTGCTTTCAATGATCACATCCTGAGTAATACTGAGGTTTGCATTGTACAGATAGTGTTATGAGAAAGAAAACACAACTCATTTTCTTAATGCTGCCATCTTGACCAGGATGCCCTGGAAGAAAAGAACTTGTATCTCAATCAGAGGTTCTACATTTAGTCTTGATCAGGTCTCAAATTTAGGTAAATACAACCTCAGATGAATAAGAACATAATGACATTCTGCTCTATGTACTTATTTATTTAGCATAAACTACGCCAAAATGCAGAAGCAGTGTACAAAAACTTAACAGCTTGTAGACCCACCTTTAACAGCAACAACTTAGAGCAGTTGTTCCCAACCTATTTCCCTTGAGGACCCCATTCATGCAAAAACTAAAAAGCCGTGGACCCCCTGCCGCACCCGTGCTGAAACCATGCTTGGTTTTATGCTTTCAAAAATGAGATTCTGACCATAAACAATGTGTTCTGGTTGAGTCCTGTCCTTCAATAAAGCCAAAGTGAAATTAACAACATATAGTCTTACCTTTTTTCTTAAAATAGAGACAGTATGTGGACATTCATAAAGATGGCTCTGAATGTTCAAAGACTTGAGGACCCCTGTGCTCTTTTGGAGACCCCCTCGGTGGCCCCGGACCCCAGTATGGGAACTACTGACTTAGAGCACCATTGCCTCACAGCAAGAAGCTGCTTTAAACCTCTTCCTGTGTTGAGTTTGCATGTTTTCTCTGTGTGTGCATGATTCTCGTCTCTGTGTGGGCCCTGTGATGGACTTGTGACCTGCCCAGGTTGTACCTCGCCTCCTGCCTGATGGGCAGCTGGGATAGGCTTCAACTCCCTTGCAACCCTGACTTGGATTAAACTAGTGTAGAAAATTGATGGATGGATGATAGTTCTCAGATTTATTCATCATTATGAAGAATGTTTGGCACAGTCTTCTTTCCAACGTTGCTCCAGTTCATTGTGGTTTGCAGGCATTTGTTTTTGTAAAGCTTTCTTAAAGTTAAGTCATTGCATTTCAATCAGGTTGAGGTCTGGAGTTTTGACTGGGTCGCTGATTCTTTTCTTTTTCAGCCATTCTGTAGATTTGTTGCTTTGCTTGGGTTCCTTGTTACATGATCAAATTTCTGCCAAACTTTAGCTGTGACACAGATTACTTCATATTTGATTGTAAAATACTTTGGCCTACTGGAGGGTTAATGGTCGGCTAAATGGCTGTAAGGTGTTCCAGAAGTCTTGTGGCTTGTAAAGACAAAAATTTGCCATAGCTAATTACCTATTACTAACGGTGGTTTCTGCTATTCAATCATTGTGTTTTTACACACTACTTCTGAATTTTGGCTCAGTTTTCTTACATACGTAATGGCACAGTGTAAAAGTTTTCATTTGGCCCTTTAAATTCAACTTTCTCCCTCAATGTTTTTATGTCAAATGAAGAAACACTTGAGTCACAGCTTGAGAATAAATGTGAAATGTTTTGTAGCTTTTGATATAGTGACGACTACTAAAGTTGATGCTTTATTAGTTTTGATAGCTTTAGGGGGAAATATGGTTTCTAGAAAACATATTTCTTAGAAACGGGGAGTTTGATAATTTGTTTATATCCAAAGCAGGACTGTTAAACCTCGTTTTCATCAATGGGTCCTGACAGTTTGTTAAGTTTGTTTCCAAAGTCTACTGTACGCTTACCCAGA
This sequence comes from Melanotaenia boesemani, assembly GCF_017639745.1. NCBI lineage: Eukaryota > Metazoa > Chordata > Actinopteri > Atheriniformes > Melanotaeniidae > Melanotaenia > Melanotaenia boesemani. The sequence continues at coordinate 12,551,967 of NC_055686.1, forward strand.
TGTATCACCTGGACTGTGATAGATGCATTAGCTACATACTTGAGTGATGTCATAGTAGTGAGATACCTTCCTTGAATTCTAATGAAGAACGAGACACAGAGGAGGAGAATGGTGGACATCCAGCACTTTGTGTTCTTTCTTCTTGGCATGTGGCTTTAAACAACAAGAAATCCATTGTATATTTATACAGTATATGACACTATTGCCACTTTGTTCTTAGTGTAGAGTCACACAGGAAGTGATGATTCTTTTAAACAATCAATGGATTGCAGTGTGTCAAGCTTCAGCCTTTAGGGCTGGATTGGTAAGATTGGGATCCCCATGGACTGGTCCCAAAAAAGTTGAACAGGTCAGATTGGATATTCTGGCAGATTTGCCATTTTTTGCCTCTGGAAACACAAAAAAAACCTTTGACCCAGACTTGTTGGTGGAAATGGGGTGTTAGGGAAATTTGCATTATGATAATTTTCATGTACATAAATGTTCATAATAATGCAGTGATTCATATTAATGCTAAGGTTAAGTTTCTGAGAGTAGTGTCAGACAGATAGCACAAAGTATGTTAATAAAGACTCTACAGAACCCAGTCTGACTCCTGGTGAAGTTAAGGTCTGATTCCAGCTGCAGTCGTATTAAGGTCAGTTATTTACTTCAGCCAAAGTAGATGTCATGTTTTTGCTGGCATTGGTTTGTTTTGTTAGCAACATAACTCAAAAAGTTATTGATGGAGTTAATATAATTTTCAGGAAATCTCAGAAATGGAATAATTAACAACTGATGAGATTTGGAGAGTGATCTGGATCAGCGTCGAGATCCAGGAATTTTTTTTTTAAAAGGATTGTTAACTATGGGGAGATAGGGATAATTTTGGCATTAGATTTTCTAACTCAAAAATAATGCCCACAATCATTAACAAAACAAAATTACAGCAGCTTGGCAGAGGTCTGCGCTCTCACCCTGAAGACTAACTAAATCTCAATTAGATCCTTGAAATAAGCAATACCTCTTTCAGTAGCTCCTAATGTGTTAATGTTACTGCTTGCAAAGTTGCAGCTTATACCATAGAAACGATTCCAGTAGAAAGTTAGTTGTTGGTGGGTGCATACTGTAGATTCTCTTGCTAAGTTGGGCATCTACAGTGTAGACTCATAAGAAGTCCCCTTTTATGGACAGAAGGCCTTAAAATAGATAGAAATGTCTGTGTCCTTTAAATTGATTCTAATAACAAGATAAAACTCTTCTTTAAATAAATGAATGTATATAGTTTCAACCAGATATGGTTTTAGTACAAACCATTTTTTGTGCTTGCATTTTCATCAACCTTGATTTTTCTTTTCGTTTGCATATTCTCTTTCCCCTGGTAATGGGTTTGGTCTTTGAGTATTAAAGTAAATCACTGTTTCGTTGGTTTACATCATCCCCATCATCACTTACTCTTTTCCCTATAGCTCCCCTTCCATCATCATCCTGCTTGTCCAATTCTTTTTAATCTGCTCCACCCAAACCAAAGACAATGAACTCTCACAACAGTCATCTTCCTCCCTCTTCTTTCTTCTCTTCTACCACATTTATTTCCCAATGAACCTCTTGTCTTTTCATGCTTAATGACACTGGATTAAAGGCATGCGATTGCTTTCATAAACCTTCTCCTCCCCCTTTCAGCTCATTTTAATTGCTTTCAAGACCAGCATCTGCGGTATGCCCATAACTTACAAAACCAAAATGGACTAAACTCCATGCAAGAAGTCACGACCTTTTCCACCAGCAATCCAATTACACATTGTCCAGTCCCGAAATTGTTGCGAGACCTTTTGGTTTTATTTATGAAAGCAAAATGAATCCTAAGATTTTGCTTTGGTCTGTTAACATATTTTAGTTTCTTTTGTGTTTGCATCAAATTTTGTCACAGGCAAACACAATAGAAGTTAATTGCCCAAGATGTCTAGTATAGGGAAGGGATTTCTTTTGTGTGTATGTGAAGAATAATTATAAGACAAATCATGATGTCTTTCCCACTCCATAGGTGTATTTTATCTAGGCCTAAGTTTGACAAAGACTGGTCTTGTTTGGAGAAAAACTCAGAACTGCTAGATGCTAATTCTTTGTTTTCCTTTGCATAATGAAGTTTTTGTAATTTTTGTAATTTTATAAAATTTCAACATCAAATGGAGCAAATAAAAAATAATCTTCAAGAAGATGAATCAAAAGTGAAAATGAAAAGTTTAGTATTAGTAAAGATAGATCAAAGTAAATCATCTTTTTTTCTACAATTTTGTCTTTATTTATGATGTAAATGTGCAGTTTATAATTAAATTTCTGATATTCTTTAACACAATGTGCTTATTTTATGCTTTGTTATTACTTTTGAAGAAAAGGAAAGAGAAAATAGAACAGTAACCAGTTAGCTAGCAATAAACTAGCATCTTCTGGTGTGTTTCATGGTTAGCTTACTAGCTATTACACTGAAACAGAATATACATGTATGTGTGTGTGTGTGTCTTTACCTTTTTATTGGTTTTTCTGCTATGACAGACTAGGTTAAAATCTTGTCAATTACCCTGGCAAATATGTAACTCATCCTTTTACTGCACAACAAGCTAACAAGCTAACTAGCTTTTGGTAGGCATATTCCATGTGGTCCTGTCAAAAGTTTACATAGAATTTAATTATAAAAAAATCACTTTCTTATAATATAAGAACTTGAATGAGTACACAAGTAAAATAATATTTTACTTGTGTACTCATTCATTAACTTTAGTTTGTTTGTACATAAATGTGTTACACAAGACTCCGGGGAGACAATGCAGGTTAACGATACTTTATTGATGATCTTGTACTCAGAGGAAGGATCATACTAGTACCAGAACAGGAGAAGGCAACGAGGGTTGAGGAAGTCAGGAACAGAGAGGGGGTGAGTCCTTGATGTGTAGGTTAAGGTCCGACAGGGAATGACTGTGGTGCTGGTGTATATAAGGACTGGGGAACAAAGGAAGACAGGTGTGGCAGGTTGACTAGATTACTGATGAGTGGATCAGGAACAGGTGTGGAGGATCAGGGGAGTGCTGGAGGAGTGGCTGAGTGACTGTAACAAATAATTAGTTATTCAGATAACATTACATAAAATAGCCTATTTAAAAGATTATTTGAGACTAATGGTACTTTTTTTAGATTTTGAAATCTCTCAAAAAAAAAAAAAAATCTTTAATTTATTTTATTTTTTTTTGCAGACAGCACAGAGCCCAATATAATAATAATAAGTGAGAACAGGTTGTTATCAATTGGTCCCACTAAGTTTAGTGTCTTCCTCACAGAGTATGTTTCTATGTTCTTCAAAGGGACTCACTAATGCATTAAGATAGTTTCTAAACAGAAACAGAACAGATTATAGAGGATAAAATATTTTACAGATTATACTTATGTATCCATCTCCCAGTTATACAGTGGTTTTATCAGCCTGGCATTAAACCATCTGTTTCTTTGCCCTTTTAGCTTCTCTATTGTCTTGTCTTTGTGAAATGGACTGAATCTATGTGTGTGTGCTCTTTTATGGCTCCATATCCAGACTCGCGTACTCAGATGTGTGCACGACTGACGTAAAATAAACATCACTAATGAAAACAAATGAACCATTTTGTACTTTTGACACATAGACGTCCCTGCCCAGATATAACAAGAACACAGACGCTGTTTAATGCCAGTGACTGTGCACTTCAAGTGCATGTGTTTGTGTTTGTGTGTGTGTGTGTATGTGTGTGCAAGCACCTTTTGGCTTCATTTTAAATCCAATACAAGTGGAACTACGTAGCTAACACTCATCTATGGTGCCACATCAATCAATATTTGTATGTTGTATTGGAAACCTCACAAAGATGGTTAGAAATAAAGATGAGTTTAAACAAAACACAAACAAAAGCAGCTAATTTTGGGCATCACTTTGTGAATAAACTACACATTTATTATATTACCAAATACATATTTATTGCGCAAATTTTTGTCTATTACATTTGCATGTCATCAGTCCAAAAAGAAATGGCTAGTTCTGAATAAATTCTGCCACTCACTCCTCTTCCTCAGGTTTACGACCAGATGTTGGAAAAAGCAGAGGATTTTGAAGGCCTATCTGATTTCTGCCAAACATTCAAACTGTACAGAGGAAAGACTCAGGATGAAGGAGATGACCCGTCCGTGGTGGGAGAGTTCAAGGTAAAGTAGAACTTGTAGCATCACAAAATGTCACATAACTGCACGAAACTTCAATAAAGTCAGTTTTACCCAACAGTTGTCACACAAACAATGTTTTCTATGACATGAGAGTCACATATGTACTTCTGGGCCCAAAATATCAGGTCACATACAACATTTCAAGATGTGTTTACATGTCACATACAAACACAGCATATTTAAGCTCACGCTAGCATGCTTATCTCAGCTAGCATGTATCATCCTAGCTTATAGGCTACATCATATGTTAATCAGGTAACCCAGGGCGACTTCAGGTTACAGAATTTCCCAACATTTTTCATCCCATCAGCATCTGTTTACAAAGTATTATAAAAAAATTTACAAGATGTCAAAAACCATCTCATATCATTGATGTGAGGTTGAGCCCAGCTTAGCTCATCATTTCTTTTATTGTATCATATCTTTGACCCCACAACACCTTCTTCTGCGTTAATCAGGGTATGTTTAAGATCTACCCCCTGCCCGAGGACCCATCAGCCCCTGCTCCAACCAGACAGTTCAAAAAGCTTCCTCCCAATGGGATCGAGGAGTGTTTGGTCCGAGTCTATATCATTCAGGCTCAAGGACTGCAGCCCAAAGACGCCAATGGAAAGGTATACGAGGGTAACAATAACAAATAAATTAAGGGAAATTAGTATTAAAACTCATCAATCTAATGACAAGAAACTTCTCATGTCTCCTCACGTCACCAGTGTTTGGGTAAACAAAATAGCTCTTTAATGGGCCACATAGATGACTTTTAATCACTTGTTAGGACTTAAAATGTATGCCTGTGCAATCTGTCTAGTCCAGTAGGGATGATGGCATGAATATTGTACAATATGGAAATGCTGATGGTCTGTTAGACAGAGAATATCAGCGAGGCAGATCACCAGATATACTGAATAATTGATGATAAGCTGGGTGGCTAAGAGCTCTAACTAAGATATATCTATCTAAGATATAAGATCTAACATCCTTAATCTGCTACAACTTCATGGCGACAAAAATGTTAATCAAACTGATTCGTATCTAAAAATTGATGGATCATGATGGGTTTTGGAGAAAAAAATTAGGTAATGTTAAATTTCTTCTTTTCTTTTTAGTGTGACCCTTATGTGAAGATATCTCTGGGAAAAAAGTCCATCAATGACCATGAAAATTACATCCCCTGTACACTGGATCCTGTCTTTGGAAAGTATGTACACTAATGTCTCGTTGCACTCTTTGTAATTGTTAAGAAAAATCTAGCCATCCCCTGGCGATATGTACAATCCAGACCTCAACAACCAGATAAGAGTCTGCTCAGGCTTTTTTTTTTTTTTTAACTTTACTTAAAAAGTTTCTAATTATCCCTTTACTTATCCTCTATCCTCGTCTTTTGTTTTCTGTCTTTCTTTTACATTCGTCATCTTTTTCTGTGCCAGAAACCAGGATGACTTACATGGACAGAAACTTGGATACAGTCTCGGCTTACTGCAAAGTGTGTAATGTTACGTTACTGATAGAAGTCTGCAAGGCTCAGTCTGCAAGTTCAGAGAACGTGTCTGTGTTATACTTCATTTAGTAGGCTGAGGAAGTTAGAGACTGAACCTGGCAGCCTTCAGACTAAAGGTTGACCACTCTAAAACATAACTCGTAATTTAAAACAAATCAATATCATTCAGATTATCAAAAAGAAAAAAAAAAAAAAATGAGACACTGAATGTGCAGTTTTGGATCAAGCTGGTTTACTGAATTTACTGCGTCTACAGTTTAGTGTTAAATGGTGGGTGGGTTTTCTCTGTCCAGCCCAAACACATTACTCAAGTTAAAATAAAGGCAAGGCAAGTTTATTTGTATAGCACATTTCATGTAAAAGACTATTTAAGTTGCTTTAAATGAAACATTAAAAGCATTGCAAAGGGGTGCAGGAAGCATTAAAAAAGTACATTAAAAACAAATTTTATAAAAAAAATAAAAGGAATTAAATAAAAACAGAAGAAGCTAAAATAAAATAGATAAAATGCAAAAAAAAAAAATCTAAGGAATTAACAGTAGGGTTGATAACAGGCAGCAAATAGAAAAATTTTTTAACCCTGATTTAAAATAGCTGTGTTTCAGCAGACCTGCAGTTTTCTGGGAGTTTGTTCCACATGTGAGGAGCATAAAAGTTTCACAACAAAATACCTGCAATATGAAAACATCTTTTCCATAAACATATCAGAGGACTGTAGTCTGCATTCATTGCATCCCACTCTGCAGGCTGGCACATTTATCTCCTGTCCTTTGAAATAATTTGTGATATCTTTCTCTTTAATGTTTCCTCCATCTTGTTTTTTGTTTTCAAGCCAGTAGGGGTCACTACATACAAACCAATCACAGGACAGAGTAGAAGTAGAAGTGGAGGCTTCAACTGCAGACTGTAAATGATTTTCTAAACAATCACTGCACATGCAGGTCTAACTGAAAAGTTTTCATTTGGTGTAGTTTTGACATATTTTTATACACAAAGAGTGGATGTCTTTACTAATGTTTTTTGTTTGTTTTTGTACAAAATAGCACAACGACAGAGGAAAAACGCAAGTTTTCTTTCTCAGGGAGATTTCATCTGACTTTCGATACAAAATACTAATGACATAGAAAAGAATAAACATGGAATCTATATATAATCATTATAGATAAATGTCTTCTAAATTAAACTATATTTAGTTCAATAGTGTTTGTACTTTTATATATTTAGGAGTTTATAGGAGATTAAATATCAATTTTCAATGCAAAAAATGTATATCTCACAAAAACAGCATCATACAATGTTAGAAAGTCACACCATGTCTTTTGTATTGTGTCATGTTTTGTCAGGTCAGAACAACTAGCATCACAAAATGTGCTTCCAGTTTGTTTTCCACTCCTGCGTGGGATGTTTTCTTTGCTCTGTAGTCACATGACCCTTCAGGCAGCAGGTTTCAGACTCTACAGACAGCTGCCAATGTTTGTCTTCAGGATGTTCGAGCTCACTTGTTCCCTCCCTCTGGAGAAAGACCTTCGGGTGATGCTGTATGACCATGACATGCTCACCAAAGACGAGAAGATTGGAGAAACCGTTATTGACCTGGAGAACCGCTTCCTGTCTAAATATGGAGCCATGTGTGGTCTGCCGCAGTCCTACTGTGTGTGAGTAGGCTCACCTACCTTAGTTAATATGTGATTATTATAAGAAAAGCCAAACAGATTTAAAAAGTATCACCTTATTTAGGATTAAACACAGTTTTCTCTCTTTGCTCCGTCTTCCCTCTTCATATCAGATCTGGGATAAACCAGTGGCGAGACCAGCTGACACCAAGGCAGCTGCTGGGCAGATTGTGTGAGCGTCGAAACCTGCAGAAACCTCTGTATGAAGACGACTCAGTCCGCTTCAGAGGACAGCGATACACGGCTGCAGACCTCGGTGAGTGAAGAACATTAATAAATCACGTAAATAAATTAATGTTATACTGAATCCAGAGAGGCGAGTGTGCAGAGGTACGATGACTTTGGTTTGCATCACCCTGGAAGCAGATGTTGGAGAACCGGATGATATTTTCCTGTAGCTTTATAAGCAATTGTTTTAGCTTTTTAATTTAGCTATCACTTATTTTTTAATAAATCCCTTTCTATCACATCATGTCCTCACACAAAAAACTGGGTTTGCCCTTTTCACAAGCATATGCAACTCCTCCACTGTCTTAGATGACTTGTTTAATGAGGGGTACAAGTATTGGATGGCACAAAGTAGAATTGGAGGCAAGCCTTTGCATGAACATAGAGGCTCATCTGGAATGTCTTTTGATTTGGTGGGTTGGGGGAAGAAGACAAAAGCCCCTTTCATGTTTGGCTGTAGCTGCTCAGCATCCATGAACCATGCAGAGTTTGAGCATCAGGGGAGTTGTCAATTCAAAATACACATTAAAATATTTGCTGATCATCATTTTGACCTCAAATCAGCAATATTACACTGTTTAACCTTTGTTTCAGGTTAAAAAAAATTGCATCACAAAGAGATTACAAACATCCAAACAGTGGTGTCTGTTCTTGGCCATTTTTCAAGATTTTGATTCTTTTCTCAATATTATGCTCTGGAGGTGTTAAAAGGTGTTAAAAACCCCCAAATCTTTGCAGTTTTCTGCTCAGAATTTTAGTGATTTTCTTGCTGATCGACAATTCTCTGACCCAAGACCGGTCATTGCTTGGAGAGATCAGGCCTTTTGGGGATACTCCTTTTATACCCAGTTATGGCACCCTAACCTGTCACCAGTTAATCACCAGTTACGTTTTAACCATTGTTTCAGTGTGCAGAAATCATGTCACATAGATTAAAAATGCAGCTTGCACATTAAGAAGATGATTGATAATGATGATGTTTTACTTTTAATTTAAATAAAATGCATAAAGCTGATTTTAAGAGTATGTGGATTGGACTTACTTCGAACAGATGCCATCAGATTTGTATCTGGGTAAGTTTAAAGGCTAGATCAACACCTGGAACTTTAGCTGGACCTACAACTGTCCTGCTAATTTAGGGGAGTTATGTTGCACTATCGGGGGGTTTTCTCAGCAGAACATTGTGTTGTAAAAGATGAGCAGAGTTACTCACTTTACCCTGGTTTTAATGTTATGGTAGATCTTCCATCTCTGTCTGGATTGATGCCTATTCTCTTACCCTCCATCAGCCCTTCTTTCAATAAAAAAGAGTTTAATAAAAGCAAAATGTGCACAGATTTATTTATTATCCACATATGAGTGTACAGCACTTCTTAATATAATTTAACAGCAAATAAATCACTCTACACTGTGCTCCCAATCCACCCATTTCTTTCCTCTTTTTTTTTCTTTAAGCTTTTCTTCCTTGTTCTTCTCCTCATTTTACCTAACCCCTCTCTTTCTTTGTTTATTCCTCTACTTTCTCCATTAAATGTTCTCTTGTTCATGGTGTCCCTCCATCCTTTTACTCTGTGTTTTATTAGAAATAATTTCCTTTTCACTTTGGCCTCATGTCTCATTATCTACTTTGTTGTCTCCTTTTATACTTCCTCATCCCATCCAGTCTTCCCAGTTTTTCTTACCCTTCTGTCACTCTCACTTTTCCATGTTTCACCAGCCTCTTATTCTCATTACTCTAATTTTCCTGACATTTTTCTTCCATGCATTTCTGTAAATGTCTCATGTGTACAAATGTGAACTGGGCAGCCTGTTGTTCTAGTGTCTTTATAAAAACACAGCCTCAGCTGGACAAACCACCTGTTAGGGTCTAGTGTCGGGGAAAAGTGAGTGAAGAAGGCGGTTCTTGTAAAGTTGACTGAGACTTTATGTAATTTGCTCTGTGTGCTAAATAATGGAGAGTGGCCTCGGTTTGCGCGCCCCCTCCTCATGATGAAGTCATGTTGTTGGGATTTACATGATCCCAGTGCTGATATTGTGAACTGCAGCAGATTTATGAAAAGCTTAGCTCACTTTACTCTTGTCACCTCACGTTAACATATTTGCAGTTAATTAAATTTCCACAAATTTCTGCACACTTGAAGTGGTCGCCTTTAGCCATTTTGTCAGGTTGACAGTGCAGCTTTAAATGCATCCTCCCTGGATATGCTTCTGGTTACCTCATTCCTACTCCTTTTTAGCCTCTTTCTTCTTCTTTCATCTCTCTTCTTTTTATTATCTCCTCTGTTTTAATCATAAGTAGTCTTCTCTTCTTTCTCCCCTCATTTTCTTTTCTTTCTTTTTCTTTCCCTCTATTGTCTTCCTTTCATGCAGAAACAACCACACCAGGAACTTCTCTGTTATTTCATTTCCTTGAAATAACAAGGCTTGTTTTGCTGTGAAATCAGATTAATAAGTCTGTGTCTATTTTAGTATTTACTTAAATACTTATTGTAGCTGTTTTTTTTAGATGAATGCATGTCCGTTCATGCTGAATACACGGTATCAACTACTCTGTGTACTGGAAAATTTGTCACTTTGATGGAGCTAGAGAAACATGCAACATAAGATCATGTCTAGAGAACTCAGTGGCATCTTTAGCTGATATATGGCTTCCTTCTTGTGTGAAACTGTTTCAGGTTACATGTATTGATCCAGCAGTAGACTTTGTTGAGTGAAAATTGTTTTACCCTGGAGCTCATATGGCTATATTGATTATAGTGGCGTAATGTTTTTTTTCATGCACAAAAAAAAAAAAAAAAAAAAAAAAAAAAAAAGATGTCACAAAGTGCTCACAAACATCTAACAGTGGTGTCTGTTCTTGGCCATTTTTCAAGATTTTTATTCTTTTCTCATTATTATGCTCTGGAGGTGTTAAAAGACCTGAATTCTTTGCAGTTTTCGGCTCAGAATTTTAGTGATTTTCTTGCTGATCAAAATTCTCTGACCCAAGACTGGCCATTGCTTGGAGAGATCAGGCCTTTTGTGGATACTCCTTTTATACCCAGTTATGGCACCCTAACCTTTCACCAGTTAATCTTCTTATTGTAGTGTTTTGTCTAAGTCTGTAATTAAGTTTTTCTGTCACTTTTTTGAGTGTGTTGCTTTTATCAAAGTCTAGATGTGTGACATTTCTTTTTAGATACAATAGAACAGTTTGGTATATATAAACTTAGCCACTTCTCTTCTGTGCTTTCAACCATCATTGACTGTCATTGACTCCCCTCTCTCCCCATTTCCCACTGCTCTTTGATTCTTCGTCTCCCTATCTTCCTCTGCTCTGTTCTTTCACTCCTCCTGTCCCCTCTTGCCCTTTTCCTCACTTCTCCCACTCACTTTCTTTCCCCATCACTTACCTTCTTACCCTCTTAGCAGAGGAGGGAGAGATGGGGAGGAAACCACGGGACCACCTGAGGAGAGGAGCCATCAGATAAATATTCAAGATTCATTTTCACCCCAGCACACACACAAACCGAGCCCACACATATGTTCCACGACTGCTGCGATGCAAGGTCATGGTTGTCGTTTTGGTGATTTATGGTACAGTTGTGTGTGTATGTGTGTGTGTGTGTGTGCATGCCAACATCAACACAGCGGTCGTCTCTCTGTTAGCAAGGAGCACCGCCACGTTCTCTTTCCATAGTTGCCGCGGTTACCATGTGTCAGCTTGCTGCCTGTCAGACATGGTTGCTAACTGGATAAAAGGCCGCGTTCCTCTTCTCCTCCTCTTTGTTTTTCTTCCCCGTTCTTTCTCTTTATCCCTTTGTTTTACTGTTTTATTCTTCTGGCTTGTTTGTCTCTCCCCCTTCTTCCGTCCATCTTTTATTCATCCTCCATCTCCTTCATCTGTATCTGTTCTCTTTATAACTATTCTCTCCTTTTTTAAACTTGTCCATCTTTCTTGTTTTGACTCATCCTCCCCTTTGACTCCTTCTTTTCTTTGATTATTTTTCCCCTTCTTACCTTCTTTTATTTCTTGCTCTTCACCATCACATTCTTTCCCTCTTTTCCACTTTGTCTTCTCTTCTTTTCCCTAATCTCTACTTCCTCTCTTCTCGCAGCCGAGGCGACTTTAACCTCAGAATCATAAACTTTTGACGTGAGCTTGATATTTTAATTTTTCTTGGAAGCAGCAGAGACTTTCCTCTTTCAGTTATGATGCAAAGACCAAAAAACGGCTAAGAGTATATTTATGTGAGTGTTTGTGTGTGTTTGTGATTAATGAATCTGCTCTCCTCCCAGTCCACCCAGTACTCTGGATTTCCATTCTCCGCTTGCAAGTTTTAACAACCTTTTAAAGACTGCCATGGCCTACATTTAAACTCCAAATTGTGTGTGTTTGTGTGTTTTCAGAGGACAAAAATGAATCTAAACGTCACCTCGGTCCACTTAAAGAGAGATTGGCCCTTCACATCTTAAGGAAGCAGGGTCTGGTACCTGAACATGTTGAAACCAGACCACTATACAGCCCACTGCAACCTGACATAGAGCAGGTAATACACACGCACACACACACACACACCCACACGCCTTTCTTGTTGTTGAATAAGTGTTCTTTCATTTCTGTTATTTGATTGTTGTTTCTGCTTCCAGGGGCGTCTGATGATGTGGGTGGACATGTTCCCCAAATCTCTGGGACCACCTGGACCCCCGTTCAATGTCACACCACGCAAGGCAAAAAAGTAGGAACATGATTCTCACAAACACACTCTAAGCGCACGGTCCATGTCCAATCAGTCAATAACTCAATTAATCAGTAAATCAATGAACCAGCTTGCTCCATTAAGAAGTGGGTAAGAAAATCAATCAAATGGCCAGTTGGTCAACCAGTTAGGAGGTAAGTTGATCTATAGTAACTCAGTCGGTTAGATGTCGTCATTTAGTCCAGATGTCTGACCACTGAGCCCGTTAGCATGACCATAACAATCTGATCACTGATAGGAATTATATCATTCTGACAATCGGATCTGATGGATCTTCATGTACTTCTGAAATGCAATATTTAAAAAAAAATCTACATTTTCCAGTTTATTTTCTGATTTCTTTCGTAGTTTGTACTGTACATATGTAGTGATGCAATTTCCTGTAATTTTAAAAACATCCAGTGTTTGTTGAACATGGCGCGACCCACAGTCTTAGTATTAACTGTGCTAATGTGGGAGCTAATAAGCCTGAAAAATAAGCTAGACGTGAGGAATCTAGGTGTGTTAATCTGATTTCTCATGATCACATAACTGTCATCTGATAAAGCATATCAGACTATACTGTCTACATGATCACTTGTATCACATTTGATCACATTTAGTATCTCCAGAAATCAGATAATCATCAGATTTTTGGCGTGCATGTAAACAGGCTCACTGATTCAGTCATTCAGTCAGATACTCAGCTAATTAATCAAATACACCAGGACCTCGTTAAGTCATTAATTTTGCAATCAGTGAGTTGATCAGTCTGTCAGTTTTCTTTTAATAAATGATTCATTATGTCACCCAGCTGACTAAGCTAAGATATTAATGAAATGATATATCAGTAAATTCAAACCCGTCAATCTCTGAGGTAATCGGGTTTGTTTCTGTTCAGGTTTTTTCTGCGTTGCATCATCTGGAACACCAGTGATGTCATCCTGGATGATGTCAGCATCAGCGGGGAAAAGATGAGCGACATCTATGTTAAAGGGTAAGAGAAGGAAAGAGTTTCATTTCACTGCTGTTATTCTTTTGTTCTGCTTCATGTACCAATCGATCATTTATCGTGTTTAGAATAACAAGACGTGCTTGTGTCCCACAGCTGGCTCGATGGGCATGAACACAACAAACAGAAGACAGACGTCCACTACCGCTCTCTGGGCGGCGAGGGCAACTTCAACTACAGATTACTGTTTCCCTTCCACTATTTACCTGCAGAGCAGCTGTGTGTTGTCGACAGGAAGGTAACAAGCCCTCACCTGCCATAAACATGTTCCCAGCATCTCTGCACAGATATAACACAAACTCAGTCATTTAAACCTAATATCTGCCTAGTATCACCAGTTATGGATTTGAGAGTTGCAGCAAAAATATCAGATGCAACACACAGCTGAGTCCCACCAAGAGGTTTGTTGAGGAGGAATTTCCAGGCTGAGGCCCTCCCTGCAGCTCTCCTGCCTCCTAACTAATCTACTGTGGCCTGCAATTAACAAAAATAATGATGTGACATTTTCACAAGAAGGAGTAGATGCTGCTGAATCTCTGAGACTCAACAAAAACATGCAATGAGGAGCTAAAATAACATCGCACTGAAAAGTGGAATAACAACTCGGCTGTCATTTGCTTTTCTTGGTCCGAGTCCAAGCCTCTTTAGCTGCTCGCAGCCGACATGTTTTACGACAGCGTTCGCTCGCTCGCACCAGCATCTTCAATCAGTGAGCAGCTGAAAAGACAAGGGGGAGTTTTAAATGAAAAACGCTGCTGGGTGTAGAGCTTTGAGTCCAAAACAGACCTGGAGCCAGAAATGGAGTATATGAAGCCAGAAACCTTAGCGGTGGAGTCGCGGGGGCTGATCAACGGTGCTATCACCGCTCCGCTGCTGCAGTGTAAGATGGCCAGGCTGGTGTGTGGGGGCATTATTAGCTCATAAATGAGTTAAACTTCAAATCTAAACTTTAAAATCAGCATTTAAAGTCTCAGATATGGCTTTAATCATTATTGTTTATTAATCAGATCAATTAGTGGAGAGTGGAAAATGTACCGTTAACAATCCCTCAAAAACTCTGAACCAAAACACAAAAATACTCAGTTTAACTTCAAATATAAAAAAGAAAAGCTGCTAATGACTCAAGTAGCTTAAAATATTGTATGTTTTTTATTAGAAGAGAAGTAAAACTGATCAACATGAACTAATTCTGTCCACCAGCCATGACTGGAAAAGATGCTTCAGAACTCTGGCCATGCCAACTCTTCTTATTTAGTTATATTTAGATAAAGGACTCTTTATATATAACAAATGTTTCCCAATGAAAACCATCAAGCACATCAAGTGAAATTAGAATTAATGATTCACATGTATTCATTCTGTTTGAAGCTTATTTGTATGTAACATGTGAGAAACACGTCTAAAAAGAAAAAAAAGTGAAAAAAAATTCTGCTTGTGTACAACTACTGTTTATGTTTCAGGTTGATAGTAATATCACTGTCATCCTCATGAATTACATCCTGCTTCTACTCTGAGTATTTGCAAAGTCTTATTAAATCTTTATCAAATCCTGCATTAGCTGTATCCTTCCCTCTGTGCACAGCACAGCTATCTGAAAACGTGCTGTGCAGCTTGAGAGCAGAGGGTTAAGTTGGGCTTTTTCTCTGCCTGATAACAGAGTGGAGAGTGAAACAAAGCAGTTACACTGAAAGCCATAAAAACGTTACACCGAGCTGAAAGATGCTAAAATGCACTGTAGACCTAAGCTGACTTTTTCAGAAGCGCACATGGTCATTAGATTAGTCTCTAATGTACACTTAACTACTTTATTTAGTACATTTCTACAGACTGAGCCTGGCTTCCTTCACACACATACAGACGCTTGGTCAGGATTTCATGAAACTCCAACTCAGTACCTTTTAGTACAATTTGTTAATGTCCAGGGTTAAAATAGACAATTTACCTTTAATATTCCAAAACAAATAGTATTAAAACTTCTTAATTTGATCTTAAGAAAGATAATAATGAACCATATAACCATTTAAAGCAACAACACATAAAATTTTTAACCACAAAACGCTGTGATTCTGACTTGTTTTTGATGGCACACTGACATTGATTATGTACATTCCTGCAGCCTTCATTGCCCTGCTCCATCCCGAGGCTGAGAAACTGCACATCACAACTATGTGTTCCAGCCCGGAGCATCACATGCCAGCTGCAGTTTGTTTTTATAGTACCACGTCACACTCCAGCAACTAGATATCAACATACTGACTGTTTCTTATGCACTGTGGCTGATTCAGCAAAGAAACTCAAGAAGATATTACTGGGGGAAGTGAGGAAAAGAGAAAGTGACAGTGCAAGATATAAGACAAAAGTCAACATCGAAATGACTTTTACTGACTGGAAAGAGCTCAGAGAAGAGACAGGAAGCAAGACGAATGCCAGATTAGCCATCGTTAAGGTGGATTCTGAGCTACTTTATTGTCCACATGGAAAAAACAAATAATTAATTTTTTATTTGTGTTTTGTTCAGTTAAATGGGGCA
This sequence comes from Melanotaenia boesemani, assembly GCF_017639745.1. Classification (NCBI taxonomy): domain Eukaryota; kingdom Metazoa; phylum Chordata; class Actinopteri; order Atheriniformes; family Melanotaeniidae; genus Melanotaenia; species Melanotaenia boesemani. Next base: position 12,567,847 of record NC_055686.1, read on the forward strand.
ATAAAATATATTTTATTTTTTCACAGATTTTTCACATTCATACCTAAATAGACTGAGGTAGAGATATAGTATTTAGAATCAATGAATCAGTCTTTATTACATAGCACTTTTCATACATTGATTAGTTCAAATTTCAGTACAAAACATAACAAAACAAAGCCCAACCCACCCACACACAACAGAAGAGGGGCCACAAACCAGTCATAAAAATGATATGGCCTAAAGAAAAAAGTTCAAACCAAACAATAACAACAGAACATTCATAACAAAGCCGGTTAACAAGTGCAAAGTTGATAGAAGATGAATAAAAGATAATAAAGAAAATAGAAAGAAAATAAATAAACACCAAATTAAAGAAAATTAAATAAAAATCACACTGAAAAGGTGTGTTTTTAGTCTGGATTTAGAAAACACCAATGCTCGCTAAGAAAATTCGATATAATAATTAAAATGGACTTTATTGAACGCCTGCACAGAACATTAAAGTGTTCAAATATATGCAGTGCAGCTCATTGTATAATATCTTTGATAGCTGATGCTCTTACTGAAATATAATAATGATTTTTGTTGTTAGTATTATTATAAGTAGTGGTGGTAGTAGTACTGACTGTTCGTTAGATAAAACCATTGTAGTCATGCATTTCTTTAGCTGCCAAAATATAACAATTTCAAATGAGACATATTTGTTAGATGTAATAAAATGTTCAGCTTTGGCAAACTTCTTTTTCACACCAGAGAAGCTGAAGTGATTTGAGAGAGAGAGAAAGATGGATTGAGGAAATGAAGGAGAGGATTGAACAAGTTTCTGTACTTCGCACTCTGGCAACAAAAAGGGAGCTGATTGATGCTGTTAGATATTGCAGAGAACAGTTAAACACACACTCGTGTAAGCGTCCCAGCCGGGCGTGTGACAGCTGTGGAGTGATAACTTAATGTACTTGGATGGCGTTTGTGCGTAAACTGAGCCAAGCCTTGGACACGCGCACTGACAAGCATAAAGGCATCAGCAAACACACACGCACTTGTACGCACACATGGTGTTGTGTGTTTACTCTGCTATTTGTTTGCGTTGTCATGAAGTGTGAGAGCACGCTGTGGATTTAGAATCTGATTCAGAGGGCTGGTGTGAAGTCATCGCACCGACTGCAGATGCAAGTCTGTCAGACAGACACAAAGCAGATTTTTATTTTCCACTGAAAAGAATAAAATACTGATGCAAAACTCTTTGCTTTGTTTGCTTCACATTCTGTTATAAAATTGCATTGAATCAAAGCATCAGGGCAATTTTGACAGAGGACAATTACATGGAAAAATTATAGCAGCACACGGGTGAAGCATGACACCCTCGGAGGGCCAGGCTGGAGGCTGGCATAGCAGTCGAGCACATTATCCAGAACAGAAGAGGCCGACTGCAGTAAATCCAAGCAGAAGACCATCAGTCCAGTTTCAGCAGAATGGACTGACACAGCCTCTACAGTCTGGAAATCCTCACCAGGTTTGGATGCTGGCTCCGACAAGTAGGGTGCAGGTGTAGTCTTTGGCAGGTGGGAGAATAGGACAGATGTCAGCTGACCCTGGTGTTAACTCTGCTGTGGGAACTGGGGAGACAGGCAGGAGATTAGCCAGGCGGACTGACTCAGAAACTGTCTCTGTGGTAGTCTTAGCCGACCTTGGTGCAGGGACAGGGAGTGAATAGACACAGACCCCATTGGAAACAGGATGAGAGTTGTCAAGAGACCCTACAACTGAAGAGGCATCATTGACCCCACTCTGTGACAAATTAAGAGACACCGTGGACCTTCTGAGGGTGAAAGGTGGATTTGAAGAGATGTTGGTGATCCTGTTGGGAAAAGAAAGAGACATCTACCATCCTCCATGGACCAGGGTCAGGTCTAAAAAGAAGTTTAGGACCCTGTTGAGAATGAGCAGCAACAATCCAAGAGATTCTCCAAAGAGTGTGCAGGTGCTCGTACTGATGTGAAGACCAGAAATGAAGTGTCAAAGACACTCTGCAGCATTAAGACACCATAAACCTGTGTAGAAACTGGAGGGCAGAGACTGTAACAGAGAAGAGTCTTTTGGCTGCTGCAGCTGTTGCTCTTACTGAAGCACAAATGTTCCCTAGCATAGTCTGAGTTTGTCACAAGCTTGGTGCACTTGGAGGGGTGTCCATGGAGCAAACCTTGAGACACTGGATGGTATCATCTAATCCAGGAGTTGAGAGACCACATTGACCTGGCCTTATCAATACGAAAACTGAACTTGTTTCTGTTTCTATTCATTTGGGAGGAAGGCTTGTTCTCTTTAGGAGTATTCAGACATGAGGCTGAGCTTTAGGGTTTATAGGTACCTGCTGCCTCTCTAATTATTCAATTTATTTAATGGTCTATGTTTGCCAGATCAAAATACCATGATACAGATTTAGTTTTCCTTGAAGATCTCTGATATTAGAAGCTGGAAATAAAGCAGGTACGAGACGGGGTGGAAGTGTTTCTGACTGTGCTAAGTGGATACAGGACATTTAACAGGAAACAAAGAAGAGGTGGTTTGTGGCACAATGGAGATGAGAAAAGATGAGTACAGACATCTGGTGGGTGAAACGGGCAAAATTGGGAAGATCAAAAAGAGAAGGCAAGGTCATACATAAGGAAAGAAAGAAAGAACAAAACCAAAGTCACAGATCTTGACAGATTTTTGGGTCTGTTATTTCTCAGATCCACGTGAGCCTGAGTCCTGGCCTTCAAAGTAACTGATCTTTGTCCTTCAGGGGTTCAGTTTCCACGTTTTTGGATCTCTAGGATAGAATTTGGAGGGTGGATCGCATTTTAATACCAAGTATAAAATACTTTGTCTCCAAAAGTCCACATCATTTTGATCAGTTTAAATATCCTTTAGATGTTTTTCCTAAAAATAATAATTCCCCAAATATGGAAGACTTCTCTCTCTTTGCCATAACTCAGCCATGACTTTAAATCAAAGACAGGAATTATTTGTCACTGTGGGAGGTTGCTAAAGGCGGCCTTTTAGTTTGTGGAAACTCTCCTCGTCGTGTATATTTAGGAGCGGTGACTTTCTGACATTTGCTGCAAATCACAGGAGACTTATTTAAAATCAAGTGTGAAAAGCCATATTTTTAATGAACATGACAACAGCTAAAGAGTCTCACACGTAGATTAAAAAGGACGACTGAGGGAATGGAAAGAAAGAGAGAGAGAGAGTGGAAAGTTGCTGTGCATCAGCTGCACAGTGACTGCCATTAGCACAAAGGTGAGACGGGATCGGATTCTGTCTGGCAGCTCAGCGTAACTCTACTGGAGATGATAATGGCTACAATACACTCACACACACACTGATGCGCACAGATTTGTACGTTCAGTCAGTGTGGAAGTGGTGGTGTTGTGACAGATGTATCAATTCAGTGCTGCTCCAATCTGAGAGGAGCATCATCTTTTGGACAGACGTGACAGAAACAACAACCACTGAACTTAATTCCCTAAAGTTCAAAGCACTCAGACCAAACGTGGTACTTTAAATTAGTGTACACATGACCACAGGAAGACAAAACTTGTTTTAAAATGTCAGATTTCTTCCTTTCTTTGTGTTTGCAGGAACACTTCTGGAGTATGGATAAAGCTGAGACTAAACTGGTTCCTAAGCTGACCATCCAGATCTGGGACAATGACAAGTTCTCTTTTGATGACTACCTCGGTAAAACCCAACTCTCTGCCTCCATGTGTTTGCTAAAGGTTTCTTATCCTAAATAAGAAAATGGAGCAGGTTAATTTACTTTAAAATGTGTAAAATGGATAACTTTCAGTTTTCTGGCTGTTTAAGAGACTCAGAATCATATATTTGTGCCTTTTGGGGTTAAACAGACGCTTGAATCATTTTGGGTATGACATTTAGACAGATTTTCTTCTCCTTTCCAAGGATTAGGGGGTAAATCTATCCCAGAAACCATATGTGCGATGTACGAACAACTACTGTGATAACATTTATCTTTAGAATTAACGCTCTTCCATTTCCACTGTGTCGGCACATTTTGCCAAAAAGGAGGGGCCAATTTTATTTTTTCTTCCCGAAACTCAAGCTGTCAAAATTTTGCCTTTCCTTCACCCCTGACTCTCCCCCAACCCCGTCCCTTGAAATAACTCACCACTGTGCCTCTCCTCTTTCACTCCCCCCTCCTCTTTCTTTGCCCGGGAAGGGAGGATGACGGTCTGCGGACTGAGGGTCCCTCTGCGGTGCGAGACGAGGAGGAAGATGAGGAATCCAGATTCTTACCGGTTCCTGTCTATCACCGTCTCGCTCGGCTGCAGTGTTTTCTCTCGCTCGCGTTTATTCGTCTCATGTTGGCTGCGGGTGTGTGGTCACCTCAAAGCATTTTTTCCATGACTGCCTGTCTTCAGCTCGTCAGCTCGGACCGCTGACTGTTAATCTTCCTGCACGGTGTGAGGGTCAGACACGAGCCATTTTCCTACGGTCACACTGTCAAACGGCAGCAAACTCTGGAAAAACACTTCCAGTGGATGTCTAGTCTTTCTTCAGGTCTTCATACTTAATATTAACAAAGATCAAAACTTGTCACCACAGATTAATTCGGATTTCACCCAGAGCACACCCAGTAATTAGCCTTTACACACATACTTCATAAACTGGTGGAAAGATCACTCGATTCTGTCGGGTTTAACAGCAGAAATTATTGCCATCTATTTTCTTAATGCATGATAAATTCAGAAATCTTTTGCCAGGCTCACACTATATTATCCATCTCTTTTTAAATGGCCACTGTGACACTTTGGCCTTTAAATAGTCTCAAATTAGTACCATGTCATAGTCAATAAACAGGAGAGACTACAAGATGGACCAGTCATAGTCACAGTCAGCTAGTTTCTCCTGCTGTTTGAATGTTTTAGAAATTTTGGGCTTTATTTTAAGGCCAACAGAGAGAAGGGATGGGGATACAGTAGGGGCTCACAGGTCTGGATTTCCAGAGGTTCTGCATTAGGACTGGGATGCTGTGGGCTAGTGATCTTATAGCTCCGTTTCCACCAACGGATTTGGATTGGGACTCATTTTTTGTGTTTCGACACATGAAAACTAGGAAGGGTACCCTAATATCCGACCTGATCCGCCCTACTTTTTTGGAACCCTTCCATTGGGGTACCAATCTAACCAATCCGACCCAAAAGGGTGGAGCTTGACACACCGCAATCCATTGATTGGTTAAAAAAAAAAAAAGTGACTTTCCGATGCGACCTGGCATAAGACCATAGCAGAAATGGCTCTTTGTTTTTACTGATCAAATCTCAGTTTAAAATGACATTATGAAGCACCGCCAAAAAGGAAGAACACAAACTGTTGGACGACTGCCAGCCTCCTCTTTTGTTTCTGAGTGGTGTTTTGGTCATACTTTAAGGAAGGCGCTGCGATGGCATCATGTTAATACGTAGCTGAGGCATCTATTGCTATCCGGCTGTTACTCCGCCCCTCAGGTAAGGTTATGGTTGGCTGTGGGAAATGCAACGAGATTAGTTTACAAACCATATCCACACCCTAACCGTCCTGACCCAGCAGCACCCGTTTCTAAAAACGAAGAGAACAGTAACATCAGCTCAGTACTTTTGAGAGCTGCAACCACTTCATTGCGAATACGAAATGAAGTTGAAAGGAAGATTAAAGCATTTACTTCTCTGCAGGACCAGCTTTGTGGGAGCTGGCAGAAATGGTCAGAAACCCACGAGAGATGGGATGTAAAAAGTAGTGCTTGTAATAATCTGTGGGTTTTGGTCAAGGCCGGCTTTACGCAGGGGCAAGAGGGGGCAGTGCCCCCTCAAACAAACATTCTGCCCCCTCAATCAAATGCGCCGAAATGGGCAAATCTCTCCAAACGCTCTCTCCCCTCTGTACTGAACTCTGTGTGTCGGAGCTTCACAGGATCCATTGTACTGTCTTCAACAAGTCCTTCCCACCACCACAGAAAACAACCAATCAGTGTTTAGTATGCAAATGAGTTGACATACAGCCTGATCTTGCGGTGTCATATTTCTCCCCCTCGTAGAGAGAGCGGCTGCTGAGCTCCAGCGGTAAAACTTATAGAGTAAAGCTCTGTTAAATGTGTTGTAGCGATACTGAATAAATACTTATAATAACAGACGTATTTATCGCATCTATTCTGTCAACTGGGATTTGTTTCTGTTCTATTTAAACGTGTCTACGCCTGTTAGTAGGAGCAGTGATCAATCACGCACGGGCCATAGATGTGACTGCCTCCTCGGTACTAGACTGAGGGAAAACGAGCTGCGCATATGAGACCCCTCAAGCTCCGCCCAGCCTTTAGTTCAGCATGCTAGTTTGAAGAAAAAAATAACAGAAAGTTTCACTCTACATTCCCGCTGCTTTCAGCAGTTCAGCTCAGAGCTTCATGTATGCCTTGTTGGTTCTTAAAATTTTGATGAAGGATCATTTAGTTTTTACTCATTTTCATTTATTATTATCATTATTTCCCCCTGAAGGTTCACTGCCTTATTTTGGTAGGGGGTTTAATTTTTTGCTCTGTTATTGTTGTGCTTGATAGTTATGATTCTTTAATCATTATGGTCTATATACAGACAGAAACAAACACACAGATAGTTGAGTTTATTGTTATTAGTTTCAAATTTATTCAAAATGCTTAGACATCTAATGGCTGTCCAATAGGGCAATTGTTATTTTGTTGGTTGTTAAAGCTTTGATAATGGATCATTCTTTTCTTTTTTCTTACTTCATTTTGTTATTGATATTTTCTGTTCCCCCCCTGAGGGATTGCCACCTTATTGTGGTCAGGGGGTTTGCGTGCCTCAGTGACTCTAAGAGCTATACCAGCAGGAGCTTTGGTTTCAGGTGGGACACCCAAGCTGGACAGGTCTTAGAGTAGAGGCCTGACAAAGTGCAATCCATTTCTTTGAAGTTGGACTCCACTAACAGCACAGTTCCGTTAAAGAAACACTTAAAAAACAACAACAAGAAAATGCTGAAGTATGTACTCATAATGCCCCCTTCAAATTTATGCCTGCCCCCTCATGTATGCATTCCTAGAACCGGCCCTGGTTTTGGTTCTACTTTAGGTTTAATTCTTGTTATTGTTAAGTAAATTCTTAGTAAAGTTAACCTGTCTGTGTCCTGCCTCTTAGCCCAGCTTCTTTCCTTCCTCTGCATGGATCCTAACAGTACAGCACATGACACCACCTCCAGCTTCTTCAGAAATTAACTTTTTTGGCTAATCAGTCAACAGAGATCATTTAATATTAAAATATTTTCACAACCAAAAACCAATTATTTTCTCCACTTGTTAGCATGTGAACAAATGATTCATTTCCTCCATATTTTTGATGTGTGTTTTTGGGTTGCACATTACACATTAAAGAAAACAATAATCACAATGTATTTAAAAGTTTGTGCCAAACAGCGGTAATCTCATTGAGAGACATTGTCTCATTTTCAAGAGACTTGTTTAAAATAAGCGTGCAACTTAAAATGATCTGTACCTGGTCATGGCAAACATTTTTATTCTTCCTCAAGAAAATTTTTGTTAGACAATGAAGTTTGATGTTTTCTGGCTAAGATTTCATTTGTTTTAGTCCCCTTTCATGCAAATAAAGTTATCACCCCAGTGAGCCAACAAGTGATAACTATATATCTAAGTTTTTAGAAAGTTTGGTAAAATGGGCTCAGATACATTTGAATGTAAACACAGCTACTTACGAGAATCTAAAACAGGAGTGTCCAGCTCCGGTCATCGAGGGCCACAGTCCTGCAGGTTTTCAATGTGTCCCTGCTCCAACACGCCTGATCTAGAAGATCTTGGAATCTCTCATTCCTAACTTTTTATTTTTTTCTCCTCTGTTGTCCTCAGTTTATATCTTCCTTCACATCTCATATGTTCCCTTTATTTATCCTCTTACCTTTTGAGTCTTAAATAACATGTTCCCCATCAAGCTCCAATTTCTTCTTCTTTCCTCTTCTCATTCTCTTCTTCTGCTTTTGTCCAGGCTCACCACTCAGAAAACTTATGCACCCAGTTATGCCTTTACGTTACGTGTATAAGGACTTATATTGTGCCTTTTGCCTGATTTAGGGAACACTAAATATAAAAAAAAGATTGTTGTGAGTTGCACTGACTTCTTTTGACAGAAAACATCATTAGACAGCCAGATATGCTAATTTCCTCGTAGCCTGTCCACTTAAGAAGTTGCTTTAAATGTGTCTTCAGGCCACTTGGTGATGGACCTGAACCACATGCTGCGTCCCGCCAAGTCTTCAGAGAAATGCACCCTGCAGCTGCTCGACCAGCCGGTGGACAAACTGGTGTCTCTGTTTGAACAAAAGACGGTGAAAGGGTGGTGGCCCTGCACCTGCGAGCAGAATGGAGAGAAGATTATCGCTGTGAGAAAACACACCTGAGCTGCAGGAAGGATGGATACTTTCTATGAATGCTTTCTATGATTTGTCTCTTCTACGTTATTCCAGGGGAAGGTGGAGATGTCTTTGGAGATTGTGACAGAGCAGGAGCAAGAGGAGAGACCAGCCGGCCTCGGCAGAGATGAACCCAACATGAACCCTCATCTAGAGGAGCCTCAGTATGTCACACACACAAGAACATAAAAATACTCACATATACACAAACTCATCCTCTTCCTCTCTCCTCCTGGTCCTCTCATCAGGCGTCCAGAGACGTCCTTCCTGTGGTTCTCCTCCCCCTATAAGACCCTCAGGTTCATCCTGTGGAGGCGGTTCAAGTGGCTTATCATCCTCTTTATTATCCTCTTCTTCATTCTCCTCTTCCTGGGCGTATTTCTTTACTCCTTCCCGGCAAGTTTGAAACACAACAAAACAAAAAATCTAGTCCATGTTTACATTTTATTACATACATACATTTTATGGCAAGGCAGGTTTGTATAGCATAGCTAAATTTTTATAAGAGAGATGCTCTTTAAGTGATAACAGGCCGACTTCCCGTCCATCTTAATCCCTTCATTAAGATGATTGCAAACTTGTGACAAACAGCTTCTAGCCGTTCTTTATTTTCTTTTTATTTTGTTGACTGATTTTAATTTATAATTTTATTTTATAGAATCCATTTATTATTTCTTTGGTTTTATCTATTGTTATTCATTTAATACTTAATTGTATTTTATTTCAATTACAGTTTTTTTCTTTTTGTCATTTTTTCCTTATTTTCAAGTGAGTTTATTTTGTTTTTATACAGTTATGTTATGGGGTTTATAATGACTACTAAAATTCAGGTCTAAGGCTGTGTCCGAATGTGCACCCTAATCCCTACATATACACTACCATTTAAAAGTTTGGGGTCACTTTGCCATGGGATTCAATAGGGAAGTGACCCCAAACTTTTGAACGGTAGTGTCCTATATAGGGGCCACACCATTTTGTAGGAGTGTCCGAATGTCCGGCGAGAAAATTGTAGTGCACTCAAAATTACCCACAACCCATCTTGAAAAGTAGTGAGCATGGTCACTTGATGGGTCAATATAGACCACAATGCATTGTGGGCAGAAGCTCAACATGGCGCAAGGAGGCATAAAAAAACAAACAAAAAAAAAAAACAAAACAAAACAAAAAAGACGAGCGGTTCAAAATTACCTATAAGCAAACAAACAATAAAATACAACATAAAGAATAAAAATAAAAATATTTACACAAAACTTTGGATTGGATTTGGAATGACATCTTAACTCGTTGTGGTTGCCATTGTGATGGCTGGTGACAGCAAGGAAAAAATAGGCAGCTTCATGTCCAAATTGCCAAGAGATGAGTGCCCTATGTAGTGAACGAGGGGTTAGGGAGTAGGGTGGACATTCGGACACAGCCTAAGTCTTTGACCACTCTTGGATTGGTTGGTTGGTTTGTTTTTAACCACATTGTTTGAAGCTGAATGCCAATTCTCTTCTTTCTTCCTCAGCTCCAGAAGCTGTCAGTTCAGTTCAGTTTTGTCTTCATTTAACTGAAGGAAGTTCTGGTACATGAATGTATTCAATGCATTTGATTGGTGTTTGGATCGAGCTAAAGTCTCCTGTTGAGATGGTTATGTAGACTTGCGTGTCATCGGTATAATTATTGTCATTTATTGTTATAATTAATGAGTCATTGTGCAGAACTTCATAGGTTTTTGGACACACATTTCATTTGAGTCAGGTGTGTTGGAGCAGGGAGACACTGAAAAACTGCAGGACTGTAGCCTTTGTAGGACCAAATTGAGTAGCCCTGATGTAGATGTTGAACAGCAGTGGCCCCAAGATGGAGCCTAGGTGAACTCTGCAGGTTTCTTTGTTTGTTCAGGTTTATCTTTACCTATAATCACACAAAATAGTCTCTGTCTTTTAAATAAGACCAGTTAAGTATTGTGCCAGAAAGTCCAACCCTGCTTTTAAAAAGATTATTTCACAAATAAAAGGGAGGTTTGATATTTGTCTATAGTCTATGGGGGTAAATTTAAAGTTTAAAATCCCAGAAACACCAGGGATTGAGAAATTGGACTTTCTCAAAAGGAGGAGTAAAATAATCTCATGCATCCTTTTTGTGTTTTCACTTTACAGAACTATGCTGCTATGAAGATGGTTGCACCTTTTGGTCCAGCCAAGGCTGCAGAGTGATGATGAAGAGAAAAGGAAGGAAGAGAAATGGAAATGTGAACAGAAGGACACAAGTGAAATAAGCCATATAAGGCTGAACTTTATTTTTCTCATTTTAAGCCTTTTTATGTCCTCCTCTGAAGCTGCGAGGATGAGCAAAGATGAGTTCTAGACACTGTTTTGTACAGGTAGACCTGATCAGCAATAGCTATGAGTGATAATGTGTCTGTGCCTTTATTAGTTCCACCCACTCTGCACTACTGTTATGAAAGGATTTCCAAAGGGTTTATCAGATCTTGGCGCGTGACGTCTGCATCCTTGTCATGCCTCCATCACCGCTTTCATATCTTCTGACTCCATGCAGAAATGAAGCAGGATAAAAAAAAACCAAAAAAAAAAACTCTGCAAACGCAAAACAGCAGAGACAAATTCAAAGATTTTGATGTTGCTTGATCTTTTTCCCACCCACTGTTTCCCAGCAAGACGCACAGTGAAGTCAGGCAGCCTAAATGGATTCAAAATGTCAAACTTTATTGCTCCAAAAGTTCAATCTGAGGTTAAAACGGGAAGGGAATTTTCAAGTTATGCTCTTTGAATCACTGCTTTACATCATTTTCTTCTCTACGCTGCTTTGAAGTGGGTCACGCAGTATGTGTGGTCGTATGTGATGCCTTCAGGTGTGGTGGGATTTCTTAGTGGTTACCAGTTCAAACATTATAAAGCCCTCATCAGCTCTTTATTTTTTCCCCACTTGTCTGATTTTCACCCCTTTTCAGATCGTCCTTAGCCTTCCTTTTTCCTAATTTCCTAGTCTTTGCTTCTTCACACCCCCTTACTTTTTTATTTTTCCTTTTTTTTCTCATTAACACTTTTCTCTCTTTTCATCATGTCCCTTTGCCTCCTCTTCCTCTGCTTCCTCCTGTTCCCCAGTTCCTCACCGGGTCTCCCACCGCCTTCTTTCTTGCAGTGCTCTCAGGGTTCAGCAGGTTAAGTCTGGGATTTGCTCTTGTTGATCTCAGAGCTTGAGCTTTATTTGTACAAATCAGGTCTGAGATAGATCATCTAGGCAGATAAGGACATATAACTGTGTATGTGTGTGTCTGTGTGTGTGAGGGGCTTAATTCAGTAATATTTCCAGCTCTTTCCATGAGCAAAGCAAAACACAGATTAAAAAAAGAAATCAATCACAATTTAAAATACGCATGATTGAAATATTCAAATCCAATTTAATCTTTTATTGAAGTTTCTAAATTTTGAGTTTTTTTTCCCTCTGGGTTCGCTCACTCAGTTTGTTTTGGTCCAGACCTGAGTGGAAAAGTTGACTTGATTCAGTTGGGTTCAGTTTTGGTTTATGGCAGCTGATTAAAACTTAATCAGGCCTCTTAAACAAAAGTCACACAGAGCTCATTTAATAGAATTTTCTTCAAATAGGTGGTAAGAATTAAACACAAAACCCATTTTACATTCAAAACTGCTTCTGGTTTATTATCATAGATCAAATCACTCTCATTTATACCTGATGTGTAGAAGTGTTTATTCTATAAAAAAATAATTAATTAAAGAAAAGAAGTGTTTATTGTAAGTAAACCAAACTTACTGAAAATGTAACATTTAAAGCTTACTCTGCTTTAGCATTGTTAAAGATTTCCTCCAAACAGTAAATAAATAAGTCCAACAGCTTTAAACTTATTAATGGATATCAGTGTTGCCTCTGGGTGGATTCATGCATATAAACAAGAGAGAAACAAGCTTGATAATCATAGGAGGAAACAGAAAAAAGCTCATCATGGAAGAAGCATTTATTTAAACTTAAATATGTGTTTTTGTTTCAGATCTTTAAACATCTGAGCGAGCCTTAAACACTACAGCTGATCTGAACTAGATTTATTCAGACAAGAATGCTGTAAGTTGTGTTTACAGTGAATAATCCAGAAGCCTTCCTAATGCAAACTTGGCTCTGTTTTTGCCCGATGTTCTTCCTGCCAGTGGATGCAATGTGCCTTTAGCTTCTAGCTTTGCTGCTTTTTACATGCAGAAGCATCATCTCTTGCCTCAACGTGAAGCAAATATAAAGTTCTTGCAGGTGTGTTTCAAGTTTCTGTGAGTTTGGATAATTTTTCAGTTGGATTTTTATGAAGTTTTCAGTTAAAGGTAAATGAGCATAAACATGAAACACAAGCTCCTCACCTCTAAAGTGATGCCATTAAACTGCACTAAGCAGAAACAATGATGACCGACATGTTTAATCTGGAATCATTTTTTGCATGTACAGGTTTGAGACGAGTCCATTTGCTGATGTAAAAAGGTTTAATGCCAGTAAAATGCAGACTGAATGTATCCGGAACATGATGTGTATCTGTCCTCATATCTGCAAAAAGCAATACAGTGTACACCGCGTTATTCTGTATTATCAATAAACTGCATTTCTGTTCAGTGTATGTTGATTTTGATTTAGTACTAATAGATTATGTAGAAGGTTATCCTCTCTGTGTGTTGAGGTACTGTAGAGCAAATTTTGCTGTTTTGAATCCATCTGCTGGTTCACGCTCCTTCATCCAGGCTCTCACATCTGGAGACAGGAAGTGAAGAAGTTGTTCCAGGAGTGATCTTGATCTCCTTGTTGGTCTGTTGCTCTGGCTGGATCCAATGGTGGTCCTTTAAGTGGTGATATTTCTCATTGGGCATTTCTCCAGCTGGCACAGATGCATAGCGAAACTTTTGTCTGTATGTCTCAGGTGATATGTCAAACTTGCTTAATAAAGCTGCTTTCTGGTCTCTGTAAGAGTGAGCTCCATCCTCATCCATGGAGATATAAGCATCCAGGGCTTTCCCTGAGGGAAGTGGAACCAGTCTGCATGCCCATTCACTCTCTAGCCACTTCCAGGTCTTAGCAATTCTTTCAAAACATAGTAAGTAGATTTCAATGTCCTCTCCCACTTGGTATTGAGGAATATTTGGCTGTGCGTGGTATATAGAATCTGGTCTTTGCTGGTCTGATCTGGTTACTGCAGAACTTGGTGGCCTGAAAGTGATGACATTACTACTACTCAGGGGCGTTGCTAGGCATGAAGCTCTACTGGGGCACAGGCCCCCTACCACATATACCCCGTCTCCCACACACACACACACACACTGTCCCAGGCCACTACCACATTCCTACCAAAAATACTAATTGAGATATTAAAGAGTGTAAGAACATAGTTATTTTAACAAACATGAACACTTTCAACATGGCAGCAAAAGCTGGGCCTCCGAGAAGGTCTTCACCACCATGACTAGGTCAGTCAACAACCTGACAACCCAGGAACAGGCTGAGACTTCACCTCCTCCTCACCCGGTTTCCTCCCCACCTGCTGCCATGGTCCAAGTTATCCTTTGCCTGTGAGCGCAATCCAGTTCGTCGTAGAGGGTGAGCTGCCCTTTTCCCCAGTACTCGCCATCCCACCTTCTGACTTCACTTGTGGCGGGGTTCTTTATCAACCCATAAAACAGGCTCAGTCTCTCTTCAGTTGTTGGTGGTTTATTGTGCTCGTTGCTCCCAAACTGTGCTTAACAGTGTCCAAAATATCCAAAACTCCAGTGCAAGGATTACCTACGTATTTACAAGAATGAAGAGAAAACACAAAAACATATACTTGTTTTTTCTTAGACCAGCAAAATATTCAAATAGTCCAACCTCAACTCTAATAGCCTCTTTGTCTTTGCCAACAGTTTAACTAAATGACACTCTCTGCCCTTCACCTCTGAACGATCTCTGTAAATAGTTAAAAAGTTCATACAAGACAATACAAAAAACACAAATTCTACACATTGATTCAGGATAAACATCTTTACACAGTATCATGAAAACAAAAACTCAATTTTTTTTTAAAAAATATAAATGGTTTGGCACCTGAGTAGTCGCATGAGTGTGACGTCACTTCCGCATGTGGGACAGGTCGGCTTGTCATTATTACAGCTGATTGGGCGTTTCCTCGGTTTTGAACCAAGCAAAGGTGTGGACGTTGGGAGGACGGTAAGTAACATTTAAACGCCACATACGCAGTAAAACCTGTAAAAATACTAAGTGTGCATGCTTGATATATAGCGGGGTGAGGCAGGTGGGATTCCTGTGTGTTTTGCTGCTGTAATGTGACTGTCGGACTTTGGCGCGGGTGAGCCTGTCCCCACGAGAGTAATCAGGCGAGTATGTGTGTGTGAATGAGTGCGTGCACACACTCTGTGTCAGTGACAAGACGACTTTTAGATCAATACCATAAAAAACTCTTATTTATTTCAACAAACGCTCCATTAAATAAATAAATAAATATCTACAACTTGAGCTTTCCTTTACAGCGCGGATATTCACCTCATTTTAGCTCAGGATACAGCACAATCTGACCTCCAGTAAGTCAGAGCAGCAAAATAACATAAATAAATAAAACTCCACATTTTCCCTTGTTTTTGTGCAAATAAGTACAAGTACATTATCACAATGTATACAATTAATAAATCTCTTTTTATAAAATATGAACAAACTGAAAATTCTGCAGAAAAACAAGTGCAGTAAGGTTACAATTACACATTTACTTATTTTATTTACATTTTTTACTTTAGATATTGCTTGTCATCAAGCAAGTCTTGATAAGATGACTGACGCGGCGGTAGCACGCATGTCTGTAGCTCCTGGGTTTGTCAAAGTTCGATTAAAACCAGAGATCTATCGAACTGTTGATGGCAAAATTATTGCTGAGGATGAGTTCCTGCACTTTCTCTTTATAAAACTAAAGACTCTAAGCCAGGATGCAATTGTCTTGTTGGCAGCAAACACTTTTGACTCAGAGTTGATCGAGATTATCTTAGAAGACGCTGTTTGAGCTTTGCGCCACTATGCAGCGTAATGTCTTAAACAAAGGAGCAAATAAAGATGTGAATAACATCAAGACATGTCTTAAAGTGTTAAATGAATGCAGGGACAACATCCCAAGATTCGTGTCCCACTACTTGGATGAGCTGCCACCTGTAACTTTTAAAAGATTGAGGAATTTTTTATTTGTATTTTATATGCCCAGGTTGTACATTGTTATTTGTCTGTCTGTTTTTTTTACTATGGACCACGAGTCCACAATAAAGTCAATCTCTCTTTCTCTCTCTCTCTCTCTCTCTCTCTCTCTCTCTCTCTCTCTCTCTCTCTCTCTCTCTCTATATATATATATATATATATATATATATATATATATATATATATATATTTATACTTATTATATATACACTCTACTACTCAAAAGTTTGGGATCACTTTCATAATGAGAACTATATACACACACACACATACACACACACATATATATATATATATATATATATATATATATATATATATATATATATATATATATATATATAGTTTTGGTCAGTTTTGGGCTTCAGGCCATATGCTTGACTCCCCTACTTTAGTCTTCAGCCGTAATCGACTGTAATACCATATTAGATAAATGGTTGTGATTCGCCAGCCTGGGAAAGCCGTCTGGAAATCTGAACAGGATGGCGGCCAGATGGATTCTGCCAGAGCAAATGAAACTTTATCTCTTAGATTCTTCTGGTTCTCAGACTAACCTCTCTGAGTCAAGTCAGAGAAGGTCAGAGACAATGAATATATTCTTAGATTCAGCTCGAGTTGCGCTCGCTGGAGATATTATTTAAGAACTGCTTGGAAATCATCTAAATAGAACTTTTCTTAGAATCTTTAGGTTTTTAAGTTTAACATCTGAATGAAAATTGATGATGTTTCTCATACTTTATAAAACTGCAGCACCTCATATTACCAGCCTTAATGATGCAATAGAATTATCATTTTATCTTATCATACCAACGTGATTTATATGATTTAATCTCAGTGAAACATCGTTCTAATACTCGGCCATTTGTCCTCAAACATTTTTAGGATGGGGAGATTAGCCAAGGATCCCTATTATAATCCTGACACCAATTAAACATATTTACTGCCTTTTGAACTACTAGTTGTTACATTTTAAACTTTTTAACTTAATATAACTCAACTACAACTTAAAACGAATTTAACTACTTTTAAACTGGATAATTTGTCTTGAAATAAAAATTTGACCTCTCTGCACTTCTCATTTTTATGTAACAGATCTTGAAAGGTTTAGGAAAATGACCAGTTTTTAATGAGCCAAAAAAAAAAACACACATAATCACCAGACATCATTGTATCAGCTCCCTTTTTATAACAAAAAAATTATAGAATAGAAAATATTTGTCCCCGTACCAATAGAAATATTTCCTCCATAAACAGAAGGGAAAAAACTGACTAATAAGGACAAGAAATTTAAAAGAATGAATTAAAGAAGAGGAAATGGAAATATAATAAAAAAAAGGATAAAACTTAATAAAAATACATATTAAAAAGGTGGATAAAAAGTAAAATTCTACCTAATCTTCTTTCTTAGATTCTTTTTTATCTGATTAACAGATGTTTCTTTTTATGCAAAGTCATTTAAAAATGAATAATTGTGTTTACATAAACATTTAGAGTTAAAGAAACCTTTAGAGTTATTACCCTCACATTTCCCTGATATAGATAGGTGGAGCAGATCAGTGATTAAAGATGCTTACCTGCCCAGGTTTAGGATGAGGTGGGTAGAATTGTACATATCCTGTAAAATTTTGGTACAAGTTTGCATAAACATGATGATCTGTTTTCTATTCTGTTTCTCTTTTTCATATCAAAATTCCAGTTACTAACACCTTTTGCAGTTTTCAAAGGCTGTATCAAATTTCTATTGTTGAATTTTACTGTGTTTTTGTTTTTTTCCATGTAACTTGCAGGATGGAGATGACTCAGAGCCAATATATTAACCTGTAGACGGTATTTCTTCGTGTGTTTAAGTGAACAAGCACTTAAAAAAGCATAAAGAGCAGCACAAATTCTGTGTTTTTTATGTCAGTTTTTTTAATTTTATACCACAGCTGCTGGATGTGGCTGAGCTAAATGATGTTCTTTAGAGGCAGATTATTTTCTTCAAGGTTAAACTGGATGGTTTATCTTGGCGTCGTGATTAGTCATTTTGGTTATGTTTCCATTAACTTGCATTTCAAGATGTAAAAGTCTGCGTAAAGCTCACCTAGACAACTTTCTTACAGAAGTTTCTTTTTCTTTAAACAACGATAATGCTCCTGTAAAAATCAAGCTTAAAGGCCAAACTTGTGCATCTATAGGAGAGATGTTGATTATGTATGCAGAGTGTTTAGTTCACTGACCTCTGTACGAACCTGCAGCGTCGGCAGAAGCCGGGCAAAGAACTCCTTTTCACCGATTCCTCTCCTGAGCTCCCACAAGCCTAAATTATTACTTTGCTCACCCACCTCTTTTCCTCCTCCATCTCTCCCCATCCCGTAATCTCTCTCTTTTTCCCCTTTTGCTGACCATCTTATGTTGTCTTTAACTCTCCTTCTCTAGGGTGTTGTTATGGTCAGCATGAACTGCAGGTGAACCTCTGACCGCAGAGTGGGTGTGCAGTGTGGGTGGGCTTTCTTCACTCTCGTTTTCCTTGACCTTCACCATCTTCTTCCTCTTCTTCCTCACCCCTCCCTGACCTACCTCCTTGTCCTGCTCCTTTCACTTTAACCCCTCCGTTACTCTCATGTCTTATTCCCTGAAATCCAGATCTGTAATTGATGATGGTCACACTGGATCTGAACGTGTCTTAAGTGTGAGGATTTCCTCTTCAAGAAT
Source organism: Melanotaenia boesemani (assembly GCF_017639745.1). NCBI lineage: Eukaryota > Metazoa > Chordata > Actinopteri > Atheriniformes > Melanotaeniidae > Melanotaenia > Melanotaenia boesemani. The sequence continues at coordinate 12,586,213 of NC_055686.1, forward strand.
CAGTGTTTTTCAATCAGGGCTGAACATGCAAGTCCAAAGATATGATAGTTTATTAGAGATAGATGAGCAAGAGTTAAATCTAACCATGATTTCTGACTGCTGCTAAGTGTTTCACAGTGTTTTCATCTGACTGGATCATACTAATACTTATGTTCCCTAATTATTCAGAGAATGGTCATAAAATAAACTATTCAAATTAGAGGCCTCAGCCATGAATCCCACATCAAGCTCACACTTCAAAGGATTAAAAGGATTTATAAAAGAGCAAAGACCAAAATCTACCTTTTCTTATAATTTCTTTCCACTTGGAGTTTGAATTACTGATCAGTTTCTTTAATTTCTGAACCCATTTCTAGCAGCTCAGTGCACCAAAATGTTTTTTTTTTCCAGGACTAGTCCACTGGACATCTGAAGTTTACCCAAGAGAACGTTAGGTTACAATAAATATTTGTAGCATAGGTTCTTTCTGTTGATACAATACAATAAAAACGGGCGTGTTTCAGGCATAGTTGTGAATGGTGATTAATCATGATTAATTTGTAAGCTGTGATTAATCTGATTAAAATTTTGACAACCCTAATATAAAAATTATATTTATATTTCCTTTTATACCCCATACAAAAACCCCTGTATATACAGGGGTTTTTGTCACAATTATGACTTTTTGACTATGCCATTTACTTAAAATGTATAAAAGTTCATGGGGATAACAAAGAAATTTTATCAGCATGCTATTTAGCTGTCATGTGAGATTTGGTAAGACTTTCAACTTTGGCTTAGAAACCTTGTAAAAAAACAAACAAAAAAAAACTAATTAAGTAGCCTGAGATTGTCTGTTGAATTGAAAAGTTACATGTGTGTATTACTCGATTCAGTTTAGAAAAAAAGAGAACAAATTAAGCTTAATTGGGGAGAGTAACAAGGAAACGGCACCCATTCGGTGGATTGATTGACACATGAAAACAATTCCTCTTCTTCCTCGTTTTCAGCCCTTCACATCTCTTTTTCCTCCATTCTCTTTTCGTCATCCTGCTGACTCATCTTGTTGTTATGTTTATCACTGATTAAAAAGCTTTTTTCTTTCATTAAAATACTTACCTGTACATTTCTCGACTGTGTGTGTGAGTGTATTTAGGGCAGCTTTGAACATACTGGGGTCAAAGTGCACCAGACGTGATGGAAAATGACTGGAGGGGAGGCTTGCAAACAGAATTCCAGTTGTTTCATTATCACCTCAAACATGCACACATAGCTGCGAACAGGCCTAAAACATCAAACACTTGTAGCTTGTAAAAATGTAGTAGCCCATCTGTACCTGCGAGTCAATCCTTCACACTGCCAAAGTTCAGACCAGTGATATCACCTTACAAACTCACACACACATGCAGACATCTGATATCAGCTTGCAAATACTCACATGTGTATAGATGTGCCTTAACAGCTTGTGCTGACACCTCTGAGGCCGTCCAAAGTGCAAATCCCTGTCTCCATAAAGATTTCTGTCAGTGCAGCTCTGAGGTTTAACGTTTGGCTTCTAACTTGAGTAAAATGATTTCTGGATGAAATAAAAGCAGCAAGAAAATGAAAGGAAATAAAATCCACTGAGTATCTATTTGCAGCACTCAGTATTTTTTAGATAAGTATTTGCATTCTGGGTAAGGATATGTAAAGTTGTCCTTGCTAGTGTTTGAAAATGGGAATGTAGTCTGTGAAGCAGCAAACTGGAGCAGCTACTGTAGTGGGAAAACTCTAAACTGACTGTCCAGTAAATAAACACGTTCATCATCCTAAGCAGAACTGTTTGTTTTGCCAAGCAAGTGTTCAGCCCAGTTTCATGTGAAATGGAAAAGAAATCATTGTGCTCATGGAGATGATTCAAACATGTGCTAGACATTGTGAAAGAAACTGTTTTGAGAAAAAGGATGTTTCCTTCACCACACAGTTTTAAAAGTCTAAACCCAAACATGTGGTTAATGTGCCTAAACCTAACAGCAAGTGAAAATAACCAGTGTATGAATACTAATTTAAAATATAAAACTAAAAGTTTAACTCTGAGAGATGCCGGGCTGTTCTGGCTCAGAGGTTTAGCCCATGTCTCTAATTACGGCAACATTTTGGTTCTGGTAACTGGGCTGTTGTATGTCGCTGAGGGCACTGACTCGACCAATGGGGATATTTGCATACTTTCAAAGGTAACGCAAAGATTAACCAGCAGATGGCAGTCCTCCCTGAATTTTGTTCTTCTAGAAGTTGTGCTAAAAGGAGTGTTTTTTGTTTTACTTTTTTGTCACCAGGTGGATCTGAATTGAATTGCAGTTTTTTCATGCGTAGTGTCCTTCATGTTTTATTGCTGTAAAGTGGTGCTATGTGAATGAAACTGAATTAAGCTTAGATTAAGAAAATGTGAAAGACATGTACAGAAATATTAGCCTGTTTTCTTCTGAGTATTTTTTTTATTGATAAATTAATTAAATTATGTATAAGTTGTTAAGACTGTAATTACAACCCTTGCAACAAATGTACAACCAACACTGTAGAAAACGAAGAAAAATCTAACCGCTTTTTTTTATTTTTAAATTGTCATTCAGTTCAGATATTATTACATTTACATGATCTTTTTTATTTAAGTTCAAAATCACTGCCAGCATATTATGACACCACTTGTTTGCTAGCACTGATGCTAACTAGTAGGCTCTATTTTCAATAGCAAGAAGTTGATTAGCATTAACACTAAAGCTTTTATCACTGCTAATAAAATTGTTGACCAGCTGTGCTGTGGTTTTGGTATTTATCCCAAGATAAGTAAAAACATAGAAGAAAACAATGGGGCTATAGTCTCTGTTGTATCATATCTTCTTTCAGCATTTCACTAGGATCTTTGTTAATGTTCTTTAAAGTAGTAGCCTACTTCTTTTGAATCTGTGGGTTCATCTCTGTACAATTCCTTTATTTCAAACTGATTTTAAGTGTAACTACAGCATATACTTTTTTTCTGTAAATATAAGTTATTTACACAATATTAATTTATTTTTTAAGTTCAAGATCAATGCTGGTATATCATGACCCTAAACAAACCCCAAAGCTAACAAACTTGGTAGGATGTATGTTGGTTAGCAAGGAGTTTGTTAGCATCACTGCTAACATCAATACTAACAGTATTATTGCAAAACTGTACAGTGCTATTGGTACTTACAGTATATCCCAAGATAAGTAAAAAGATGGGAAAATAATGTGGCAAAGGTCTAATCTGCATATTTTATTCTTACAGATTTAAAATGATCCCTATTTGGGTTTATATAGCCTTTTAACATAATTATATGGGTTCTTAAACCATTTAAATCAAAGGTCACTAACAAGTGGACCACAGTCCAAATCCTGACCTAGAACCTGTCCCATATGAACCCGGACCTAAAAATTAAAATCTGACTAAGTGATTTTATTTTAACTAGCACAAGAGAACACTGCCAGAGAAAGCTGGCATTGTTGCTAAATCCGCCTGTTATAAGCGAGTTTGAGCTTGTTTTTTTGTGAAATCGCTTGCAAATATCATCAGTTGCAGGTTGCGTCTTCGGACTTGTTTTCCAGAGTGTTGTTGCTTATTTGGGCTTGCCCTGCTACTATTATGAAGCCCCCCTGATTCTCTCACAGCTGTCCACAATAAAGTAATAACCATAGACTGTATGTAAAAGATGGACGGAGCCTCTGTGATGTCACCCGTAGGTTTCTAAAGAGCTGAATTGAAGCTCATTGGGCAGTTCCCATCATTGCCATCTTAGCAACGTCACACGTGTTGTTATTCCCGGAAAATCTGAAATTGGGCAAAGAAGTTGAGAGGGGGACTGTGAAGGTGGGGGTGGATGATTGACACCCATCAAACTCCGAGCTGCCTGTAGCTAAGAGCTAACCCAGCAAACCTGGTGCTGCACTCTCTCTTCTTGTCGTGGATATAGGATACTTGTCAATCAAAAGGACTCTCCCCTAATTATGCCATATTTCAAGATTAAATAAATTAACTGCATTTTTTTGTACTTCTGCATAGGCTTCGCATTTTACTGCCGGAGGTTGCTGCTTGGTAATAACCCATGGATGCAGAACGGTAAACATGAATGCAACAGTTCTTTTTTGTTTTTCATGAAGTAGCATCAGCAGCCCTGTTAACTTGGTTACCCGAACTGACGTGGCCCTACCCACATGCACACACAATTTCACTTAACAGAACAACAGCAATAATGCCCGTAAATTAACAGGAAAAATGTAAAATATATATATATATAAAATATATGTCAAAAACATTTTTATCCATTAAGCTGATCAGTTTCACTGTGTCATGAGGAGGAGACAGTTTTTATTTGTTTTGAGTTTAACCTCAGGTCTTTTGAGATGTTAGTCTTATTTCAATTAAAGTTGAAAAGTTTAAGTTATTCAGTGTTTTTTCTGTACAAACAGACATATGTTTATATAAAATATACATAAAATATACAAAAAAAAATCTAAAAATTTAGGCTATCCAATAATTTCTATTTATTTATCTTTATTTCAAACTTAAAAAAAAACAAAACAAACTTTGGGAATCACAGTTTGTTACAGTCTGAGTGGTTTTTAGTCATTCTTTTTACCAGAATCTTGAGGATTAATACACTAAATTCTCTGAATCATTTCTCAGATGCAGCATACAAAAATGGACAGAGCAGACTCTTCTTTCTCAGGAAGCTGAAATCCTTTGAAGTCTCCATTGAAATGCTGAACTTCTATCAGTCAGTTGTCGCAAGTGCTGTATTTTTTGCTGTTGTGTGCTGGGGGAACTACATGACGGCCAGAGAGGGGAAATGGCTCAACAAACTAGTCAGGAAGTGTGTGTCAGTGATGGGGAGGCGGGTGTACTCTGTTGGAGAAATGGTGGAGAAGAGAATCAGGAGGAAGATGCAGGCCATCCTCAGGAATAGTCACCCCCTGCATGGCACTGTGGTCGCCCAGAGAAGCAGCCGCAGTGACCAATTTATTTTATTTACTGTTGTCGTGTTGTGGTTTTGTATGGTAATGAATGTGCTGATTGTGGAAAACATTGTATGCTGCTGGACAATTGAATTTCCCCAGCTGGACATGAATAAAGTATATTTTATCTTATCTTTTAAAACAGTAAGTATTATTTATGGAGCAGCGATGTGGGGAAAGTCCAGGTATCCAGGTGGCTGGATGACCATCCTATTTTACCAGCAAGTTTGTGACAATTTGGCTTTGTGCATGTGTGTGAGTAGGTGCTCGCCTCAGTGTCTCATTCTTGTTTGTTTTCTGTTGTCCACGAACCACAGCACATTGTCGTAAACTCATTTTATACACCATGCCCCTCTCATTAGTCCCTGTGTTAACTAGCAGTTAGGAATGCAGTTGAACAGCTCAGTGGAAAAAGCTGTATAATTTAACAAGATGCTAATCACCAAATTGTTGGGGGGTTTCGTCACTGTATAGCTAATTATGTGCTGTGATGTCTTCCAGAGCTCAGGTAGAAGATGGTGGTCTGCTCTTTATCTCATCTTTTGTTCACCCCAGACTTGTCTGATCTGAACAGCTGCAGGCTGATGTGGTGGTTAAAGAACATCCTGTAAATGAAGAAATAAATCAATATTTTTACAGCTGGGTTTCATGTAAACTGACATTAATTTTTATAATGTGAGTAAATTTCTTTTATTTAAAAATTAAATGGATGTTCTTATATTTTTACATGCTATTTAATTACTTGTTAGATCCAGACTTCATTAAGTGAACTAGAGCTGTTTCTCTTTACTGGTTAGAAATGGATTTGAAATGGTCTGCATGTAAATAGAATATATTGAAATAATTAAGGTTTTTAATACAGCTTCTCATGCTGTACTGCCAACAAGTGCATGAAGGGTGGTTGTTCTACTCTGACAGCTTCCTGGGCCAAGCACTGGTTGACTTATAAACCAATTTAAACAATAAATAATTATGTGAACCTCAGTCCTTATGAAGTCCTCTGAAATGTTCTTTGGTCCTTTGGTTAGGGACTATTTCAGATATGTTCCTACACAGTTTTGTTACTTCTAACACTTACATTTATTATAGGATCCTAATTATTTCCTTGTCATGTAACTCATTTCAAACCAGGAAGTTCTCCCACCATTAAGCCACTCCTAAAGAAAAGGACTCTAGACGCCTCTATAATGAACAGCTATAGACCTTTCTCTAACTTCTCTTTTATAACCAAGATTATTGAGAAAGTTGTATTTCACCAGCTTCATGACTTTTTAAATGAAAGTGGAAATCTTGATAAATTTCAATCCGGCTTCCGACCTCATCACAGCACTGAAACAGCTCTGGTCAAAGTGTTAAATGACATTAGGTTGAATACCGATTCTGGTCAAGTATCAGTCCTGGTTCTGTTGGATCTCAGTGCTGCGTTTGATACTGTAGATCACAGAATCCTGTTGCACAGGCTGGAAAACTGGGTTGGACTTTCTGAAACGGTTCTTAACTGGTTCAGGTCCTATTTAGAAGGCCGGAGTTATTTTGTTATGATGAATCTGTGCGAGTGGCCATGACTTGTTGAGTTCCCCTGGGGTAATGTAGACATTTTTAAATCCAGGTTAAAAACATTTCTTTTCTCATGCACCTATGCATTAAATCTGCATGGTAACTTTTTAACTTATCTTGCTTTTAATCATTTGAATGTAATTTATGAATTTATTGTAATTCTTGCCATCTGTTGCTTCCTTTTATTATTTGTTTATATCTGTAAAGCTTTTAATGTTTTATATAAAGCACTTTGAATTGTCCTGTACATGAAACGTGCTATACAAATAAAATGCCTTGCCTTAGAATGATCTGTTTTTTTTTGTGAATTTGCATAACCATCATCCTCAATCTGCAAATGTCCTGATAATCAACAGCAGGTTTCCTCTGCAATTGGAAGTAAATTTTTACACATCTCTTAATGTATATACAGTATCATGTCAACCCACACTGTAAGCTTATATACCTGAGACAATAATTAAGGCAACAGATTCTGTAATTACCTTTGACTTTACCTAATTGTGGTTAAAAAAATCTTCTAAATCTATCTTTAATTTGTGAGTTGTTCTTCTTCCTTGTGCCAACTGGATTAGCATTCAGGGATTCACTGTGACTTAACCATGGCAACGCAAAAGACGCATGAAAGTATGAGGATGGGAACATATGACAACGTTTGAAACGGATGTCCCTATTTATGTACGTAAAGGAGCATAAACGGGCCTTTACCCATCAGTTGCTTTAACACTGCAACTGAACCATGGTGCGGTTCAGTTGCAGTGTGAAAGCAAACTGACCATGCAGTGAAATGAGGAGAGGACGAGACGTAGGCTACATCGTAGTGCAACATGCCAGATAGCTAGCTGCCTCTTCTGCTGCTTATACTGGACAGATTCTATTGAAAACCATAAGAATGTATACATTTGGTGTTGCTTCATAGTTTATAGCCAATCAATGAGCCGTCTTTTCTTCTTCCTCCAGCATTTTCTTTTTCTTGCAAAATGGAAAATCACTCTCTAGTGAGAAATTGTTGTAAATACGTAATGTTCAGGTGGTTTGTCCGAGTGCTGTGTGAAAGCAACCTAAACCAAACAAAGATGCAAAATTTTGTAGAATTTTCCGCCCAAATAAACTACGTAATAAACCACGTCCCAGGACTATCCTGGTATCTTGGTGCACTCTTACACTATCTTGATGGACCACCAGCCTACCAACAGTGCATAGCAATTTTTATGTTTTATTTTATGTTCAGTCTGCAGCAAAACATTACTCTGTTGGATTTTAATGATAGAGTTGGATAATAAAGTTGCTGTTATTTAATCTCTTGCAATGAAACGTAATTTCAGTCTCTTCTGGGCTCTAGATGACACAATGAAATATGTATCGAGTTCAATATAAGTAAGTTAATTTGGCCTTGGTTGCTGGCAGAGTAAAAATTATTCTACAGTGTTTTTTTATCCCCTTGAGAGAAGCCACTTGACCATGCGTAACTATATAGGAATTTCAGTTACTATTCTCCAATTTTTTCTCTGTATATATTGTGAGTTCATCAGAACAAATTACTGAGCTTAAGGTCTCTTCCTTTGTGATTACAACCACTTAGACCTTGATGCAGACTGCAGGTTGGTTGCAAATCTTTAACCTTTAAGAAGGAAATAGCCACAAAGTTTTCCTTCCATTTCCCAAGACACCTTTTTTCCTACTTTCTTCCTAATTCCGAGCCTAAGATGTCTGAGGCTTTCAGCAAGAGGTCAAAGCTCGAAGTTTCAAGTGAGCTGAGCTGGATGAGAAAGAGGAGCGTGAGAGTCAAAGAACGGACGTCCAGACTTATTCTGAAGGGACTTTTAAAGGAAATAGCTTTGACATTGTGACAAACAGTAAGCATGAGGTCACCCTCACAAATCTTCAAGGTTTCCTTTGAAAAAGATGTCATTCACACACTTACATAGACTTACATGTCAAGGAGAGGCTCCTGACATCGTTCAAATGCATGATCCGCCCGTCCATTTCCTGTGCCGGACAGGACGCTGTTCAGGTCACGCAGACAAAAGAAACCAAAAACACCCTGTTTGTGACGTTATGGCGAACATTTCAGGACGGAGCCTTACCTTTACAGCCGGTGAGAGCTGAGTCTCTGTCCTGTCTCACAACCTCCCCTGACAATAAAACAATGCCTGTCTTTGTTTAGCTTCTGCTATGCCGTTGTTGTATTTTGCAGGTTGTGTGTGTGGCCTTAAACACTCACACACAGGGTGATATTTTACCAAAGCAGTGGGACGTAGCAATTAGAAATTAGCATCAGCATTAATAAGATTTCAGGCCGTTAAAGTCGCAGATTTAGTTTAGTGGCTCGTGAAAAGCAAGACTTAACGACCTCTGAGGCTGATCTTAAAATCGGTGATGAAGTGTGTGTTTTTTCTTTTGGGGCGGAGGTTTGCTCTAACATCTGCTGGAGAGGGTCCGGAGGACAACTCATGTTTGCATCCTTTGTAGTGAATCTGAGAGAAGAGTTGGTGTATGTGTGGTTTTCCAAGAACATATCTGTTTATGCATGGCCTTGCATATGTTGGTGTCTTTTTATTTATTCATTTATTTATTTCTCTTGTGTGCATTTTTGAGTGTCTGTATTTGTTTTTACAGCGTAACTTTTTGCCTTCGGTTTCTGTGTTTCTGGTCACAGTTACACAATATCCCTCTGTGTATTTGCGAGCAACAATAGATAGTAAAGTTGGTTTCGTACTGTGATTATTGCTCTATAAATCTAAGTGCATACAGAGCGTTTGTTATTGCAACTCATTGTTCATTGTCTTTTTGGAGAGTTGTGCTGGTTGGTCACAAGACCCTTCATCACTGTTACGTCCTCACCAGTGTGTTAAACTACATAATAAGCCCACTTGCGGTGCTGCTTGGCAGAGCAAAGTTTAGGTTGGGGACTCTTCTGAGGAAACATTAGTTTGTCTTAACAGACTCGCAGTTCAGTTCAGCCCAGTTCCAAGATCAAGTCAAGTTTTGGTCAAAAACAGGGTCCGAGGAAGGCCGAGACCACTTCGAGACCAACATGTCAAGTCATTCACAACCATCAAATATAATTTTCCAGATGCAACTTTATGTAAAGCCACAATTAAAATATATAAAAACAAAGAACAAAACATCCCTGTTGTCATTAACATTTAAGGCATGACCTGTTAGGTCTTTTTAATATGAAAGGTTGTTGAAAGAAATGAGGGAAATGCGATTATTCACCGATAATGTCTTTGGTGAAAAGTCACCATGTAACATTTTGGTATAAAGTTTTCTTTTAATTTGCCTTTTAACCAGCTTGAATCCAAGTGTTGACAAAACACAGAGGAACATGGAAAAACAGAAGTGAAGTGTCCAGAAGGTCTACGGCACAAACAAGATGGCTGAACGAGAAATCCAACTGCATTAAATACTAGCATATGGAAACACTTCGGCTTCTATGAAGTTAGACTCAATGGACATGGATTACTTACACATGGGAACATGATCATTAGGTCATGGCCAAGTGTAACTAATGTGCCGACATATTGTCTTAGTTTCTAACCTTGCCCTTTAAGGCCGAAAATATACTTCCTTGTGTGATTATCATAGATACCTCATTCTCATAAAATAATGCTACACATTCACAAGCTGCAGTATCTGAGTAACTTGGTAAGAGCAATGCAAGAACCAGTTTGACCAGGTGTAAGGTCACAGGATTGACAGCTATAAAAATGCTGGAAGGTTTCAAAGACAAGACACTCAATGCTTGTTTTAGACGACTTACATACCATCCACAACACCACCGCTGCTGTCATTTTTCTGCTGTGTTCACAAAATTAACCAAATTTTCATCTCTTATATTGTTGCCATGTTTGTAGTTTTATTTACACCGTACAAATTCAGCTACTCTATCCAGTCAGAGGAGTTTATATTGGCATCTATGTCATTATTTTGTGGTTTTTGTAGCAAAAATATTCAGCTAGGTAAACCCAGTACATCCAGTATAACCCGTTTATCATTTTAATTCAACCCAAGACCCAAAATGATAAATCTTACTTGTGTACTGTAGTTATTTGTTCCTGAACTTGACTAAGATGTGGCCATGAGTTAAATATCTTGTTTCCATATATTAGTAACGCATGGCCACAGGTTAATGTATTTTCTATCTTTGTCACTAGATGCTCTATGTATAACATCCCATTTTGAAGACATTTTGACTCCGTCTTGCCAAGACAACAAGACCTAAACCAACCACATGGAAACATTTCCAGGTCTACCTTTTAAAAGAAATGTCTAATCTCAATGAGACTTCCTGGTTAAATAGAGGCAAAAAAACAAAACAAAACCAAAAAAAAAACATATGAAAGCAGATAGGATGCTGCTACTTCACCACACAATCTTATGTTGCCTGTGACATTTGTGATAAACATGTGATTTATGTTTATCACAAATGACTGGCAGATAGCGTCTTATGTGCTCCAAACATGGATGACTGATTATATTACATATAATAGGAGGATGTTGGTTAGAAATGTTATTCTTGTGTTAGTGACTCAGAATAGGCTGATGTCTGTTTTCACTTCCAGCAAGTTTGTTGCTCCAGGCACTTTTCTTTTACTGCTGAGAATATTTTGGCAAATGTAAGCGTTCAGTGATCTGAAGTCTTTGTTTTATTAATAAAAAATAAAGAAAGTACATCAATTATGACTGAGCTGGCTGGAGATTTCCACCCCTGTATTAGCTCTTAATAAGCTATAACATGGAATAAGCCAGCAGACATGTTCTTGTTTTTTTTTTTTTAAATCAGATTTTAAATGTCCATGAAACTTAAATCTACTTGGCAAAAATAACAAAGAAACAGATGAAAATCAATATTTTGGATGTTCAAACCTCCACCTTCCTGTAAGGGCTCTATTTCAGTCCTGATCTACCTTTTTGCATCTTGACATCTTAAACCATAACACAGCTTCTCCCACATCTTTTTATTTCCTCCTCAGACGTTGGACCACCCTGCTCTCGATATTCTCCTCATCTATCTTTCTGCCTTGTAGTACGAAGGCCTTCCAAAAACTCATGTTGATATCGCTCAATGCCAGAAGGCAACGACCACCAACTGACAGTGAACGAGTGGGGGGGTGTCTCTAAATTAACTGACCTGCCTTTGGGGGTGTGTGATTTAACACCCAGAATGTATGCTCATTATGTTCTGTGAGATTAGAGTTTAGGGTGTCCAGATTCAGGAGACTAACTGGGAGTTTTCTGTCGGAGAAGGGGGCTGCTGCCAACAGCCGAGTCGAGCCTCGGCTTAATATTTTCATCCACTCACCATGTGGTTAGCTTCCCTTTATGTGTGTGTGTGTGTCTTCCTGAAACAGTAGAAGCAGCAGCTTGCTCTCCTTTTTTTACATTCTTTGTTGGCTTATTTTTCTTCTTTAATTCAATGTAACTAATGTTTCCTTAATATTCTTTTTTCTATGTTTGACTTTCCTTGTCAAAGCAACTCTCACTGTGCTTCTCGATATTTTTATTGATTTCTCCCCCCCCCCTCCATCTGTCTTGCTACATTTCTTTCAATTAAATGCGCTGTTTATGTGTAATTCCTAAAGCCAGAGCTTATAGCTCTATAATAAAAGTTAAATCAATGCAGACTAAACGAAAGGGCTTGTAGCTGCTCGAAATGATGAAAACAAACAGTCAAACAAGCGGGATGCCGGCCAGCTTCATGATGTAATATCCTGTTGGGTTAAGTCTTTTTATTTGAGTGTAACTTGGAGTCTTTTCTTTGCATCCTCAAGTTAATGCCAAACTGTACATGTTCCATGCAGACACACACACAGTCTCATATCCTTTCAGTCACCTCTGTAAATGGGAGCAGGAAAAGCAGGGTTTAGACGTCAGAGAGGAAACGGCCAACAACTTTATTCCAATACGGTTTTATTGCTGCGATTATTAGATTTCGGGAAATAAATCCATTTTAACCAGCCTGTTTCAGAATACGACATGTCATTGTGTGTGTGCACACTCAGAGTTTAACTTCTAATCTTTTTAGCATCTGTCTGTATTTCTGGCTCTCAGTGACACGTGCAGCTTGTATGTTCAAAGCCATGTGCTACAATAGAGCTATACATTAGCACTTATTCTGTTCAGCAGCTCGGCTCCATTTCAGCTTGACATTAAAACGATTTTACCTACTGGTCTCCTATGATCTGCTGACCTACTTTCTCTCTCTGTATGTGTGACAAGAGTGTATTATTTTCCACATGCAAGTGCTTTTGTGTTTGGTTACTTGTCCAAATTAATGTTTTATTGTCTGTGCTTTGACTATTTGATGCAGTTCATATTCGTGATGCATCTTTCACTATTTAAACGAGTGAATAGTACATAATTCAGAGAATATTTGCAGCTGCCAACTATGTTATGTTTGTGTAATTTCTTCTGGCCTCTGTTCAACTTGATTTTGTGTGTGTAAGTTTCCAGGCTAAGAGATGTTAACTGTAGAGATGTCAGCCTTGTTTTGAATTCAATTCATTTGCGTGATACTCGATGCAAGGTGCTTCAAGGGCCAATAAAAGTACAGCTACAAAAACATCTAAAACAAAAGGTTTTAGATGTTTCCTTGATTCTAGGGCTGGGCGATATGAACCAAATTTTAAATCTAGATATTTTTTTACCTGAATCACGATATACGATATATATCTCAATATAATCTTTTTTGTCGTGTAACCACAGAGACAGCTCTAATTTACAGCCTTCAGTGCTAAATACACTTTTATTAAGAATCAGCAGCACATGTACACAAAACAGTTGACTGAAATTAAAGTAGCTTTATATTAAATTAATGTTCCTTAAACAAAATGAATGAACAATACTTTTCAATGACCATAACAAAAATATAGCTGAGCAAAATCCAAAAGAAAAGATGCTTTTAATTCTAAACAAGGTATCTCTATATAAACTATATTCCCTCATTCTATAGCGCATCTAAAAAAAACCTTGATATATTTGAAAATCCCGATATATTGCCCAGCCCTACTTGATTTAAATAATGGCTTCAAATAATGTGTCATTGTGCAGAACTTGACAACAAGGTTTGGTGTGACAGGATGAGTATCTATATGTACATAAACATGTATATAAATATGTAAAGACAGTTTACATGTGTTCATTGTAAAGTCTGACAGCAGCAGGGAGGAAAGACCTGCAGTATCTCCCCATCGCACAGCAATGATGGATCAGTCTGTCACTGAAGCTGCTCTTCAGAGCAGACGGTTTCCTGTAGATGATGGGACTCATGGTCCAGCATGGATGTCAGTTTTGCTAGGACCCTTTTGTCATCTACCTCCTGCACTGAGTCCAGAGAGCAGCCCAGGACAGAGATTTCCTTCTTCCTCTCCCTCTTTGTGATGCTGTGCGCCAGACCACAACGTACAGGATGGCTGATGCCACCACAGAGTCATGAAGGTCCTCAGCAGTGCCCCCTTCACCCCAAAAGACTGCAGTCTCCTCAGCAGATAGACCTGCTCTGACCCTTCCTTTACAGTGTGTCACTGTTTTGACACCAGTCCAGTTTATTGTTTAGGTGAACACCCAGCTACTTATGAGAGTCCACTATCTCAATGGCCGTTTCCCAGATGTTCACAGGTGAGGGGACGGCAGACCGGCATCTGCGGAAACCCACCACCATCTCCTTTGTTTTCCCTGCATTGATTAGGAGGTAGTTTTGCTGACACCAGTCCTAACGTTCTGCGTCAGTCCACATCATCGCCCTCAGTAATCAGTCCGACAATCGCAGAGAAATCTGAGAACTTCTGCAGAACATAGCTGTCTATGTTGTGTCTGAAGTCTGCAGTGTAGAGGGTGAAGAGAAACGGGGCCAAGACTGTCCCCTAAAAGGGACACCTATGCTGCAGGTCAGCAGGTCAGACACACAATCCTGGGCTCGCAAACTGGGGCCGATTTGAGAGATAGAGTAGGACCACCCCAGCCCTCTCCTGTTTGGCTTTCAGGAGTACTGGCTGGATGGTGTTGAAGGCACTGAAGAAATAAAAAAACATGATTCTCACAGGGCTGCCAGGGTTCTCTAGGTAAGCCAGATGTAGCAGGAGGATGCCAGGCCGGTAGGCGAACTGCAGTGGATCCATGGATGGTCCCACCATGGAGAGAAGGTGTCCCAGGATCAGTCTTTACAGTGTCTTCATCAATCAATCAATCAATCAATCAATCAATCAATCAATCAATCAATCAATCAATCAATCAATCAATCAATCAATCAATCAATCAATCAATCAATCAATCAATCAATCAATCAATCAATCAATCAATCAATCAATCAATCAATCAACCAATCAATCAATCAACCTTTATTTATAAAGCCCTTTTCATACCAAATGCAATACAAAATGCTTTACAAGATAAAAAAAATAAATAAAAAAAAAATAAGCACAATTCAATTTATGCATATTTAAACCAAAATATGCCTTTACACATCAGAAAGATGTGTAAAGGCATATTTACACTCTTTAACTTCTATCTCCAAGCTGAAAGCAGGTATAAAATATTAAAGTAATAAATAAATACCTGGCTTGATGCTGCTGTGAGGAAACGATGTTATTGTGGGGATCCATCCACACCAGGAGCCAGTCGCCCTACATGGGCTGCTGCTGCAGCAGCCTCCCCGAATAGGGCGGACCAGGGCCCACACCACAGCCATAAGGCTGCAGTTCAGGGCCCCAGCCAACCAGACAAGGGCAATCAACACAGCAACAACCCCCAGACCGAGCAGGTAAAACCCCCGGCGTGGAGGATCCCCATGAGGAAAACACTGGAGTTAAAACGAAAATTATTTAAGAAACAGTAAGAACAGCTAAAATTGAATAAATAAATAAAAGTATAAATAAATGAATAAATAAATAAGAAGCAATACAGTTGAATAAAATGAAAAAAAAAAAATATGTGAAATAAAATTATGTAAAATAAATTAAGATCAAATAAAATTTAGTTGAAAGCTAAGCTAAAAAGGTGAGTCTTAAGCCTCTTTTTAAAAACATCAAAGGTCTCTGCAGCCCTGAGGTCCTCTTGCAGACCTCTTGTTCAAACCTATTGAACTGTAGATTTAGATTGTTGACCCAAATCAGGTCCCTCTCAGCCTGTGAAGCAGAACCCCACTGAACCCCATTTTCCTCTTGTAACAGACCATCGCCTCTCTGATCTTTCCTATCAGCTTCTCTGTACAGTCCTCAACTCCTCCTTGTTCCTTGATCTTAAAGCTCTCTTTGTCGCCTTCAGGAGAGCTTTAATATCAGAAGTAATCCACAGCTTGTTGTTAGCGAAGCACAGCCTTGGAGGGAACAACAGAAATTTTCCCAAAACAGAAATTTATGTAGTCTGTGATGCAGTCTGTGATGGCATTAATGTCCTCTCCATGTAGGTCGTAGAGCTCTGTCCACACAGTGGTGTTAAAACAATCCCTAAGAGCCTCCTCACACTCAGCTGTCCACTTCCTCACTGTACATGGGAGCACAGACTGTCTGTATACAACAGGTTTATACACAGGTTGGAGATATATAATATGGTGATCTCTCCCTAGACAAGGGAGGAGGGATGCAGAAAATGTCTCTTTGGTACTGGCATAAAACAAGTCCAGTATTTTCTTATCTCCGGATGGGACATGCTAATTACTGTTGGCAGAACAGATGATGGAGAGGCATGATTGAAGTCCCCAGAGATAAGGAAGATGGCCTGTGGGTGACGTGTCTGCAGCCTACTGGTGACCGTGAGCAGGATGTCAGAGGCTATGTCTGCATTAGCAGAAGGGGGGCATGTACACTGTTATCACATTCACGTGTGAACTCCTGTGGCAGATAATATGGCCTCATGTTAACTGCCAACAGCTTAATGTCTCTGTTGCACAGTTGGTCTTTAACAGTGCACTACTCTGGTTTACACCATCTCACATTCACAAACACAGATAGTCCCCTTTTGTCCTCTTACCGCTGTTCTCTGTTCTGTCCGCCAGCAGTACATTAAAGTTGTCCAGTCAAAGCATAGAATCAGGAATAAGCGGTGTCAGCTAGGTCTCTGTAAACAGAAGGATGCTACTCTCTCTGAACTCCCGCTGATAACCTGTTAGCACTGCCAGCTTGTTCATCTTGTTGGGAAGAGATCTCGTGTTTCACATGATGGAGGGGAGAACTTTTTTCCTGGCATGGTGCCCACGGCCAGTCTTCCGTAAACCCTCCACGGGAATTTCATGTCTGTCCACGCTGCGCAGCTCTTCCCTACTGCCTACTGTAAACAATACATGCAGGGGGACCCCTACCACATTGTTAAATTGGGTGTTTTAGTTAAAAGAAACGTGGTGAATGCAAAGAAAAACAGCAGATTTGTGTACAAATAAGTCTATAAGGCTTGTATACAAAATATTCAGAGAAGCTGTAAAATAGTTAAAACACTAGAAAAGAAAGGAAACAGGTAAGAACTGTTGCAACTATCAGCCGAGGAACATTACTGAGAAGCACTTTGACCATCTGTGTAATCGTACTTCTTGATTATAATAAGTGTGTAAATCCACTGTGGTGTGTATGTATGTTACACTGAAGGTGTTTTGAACATGAGGTCTAGCAGCAATCATTACAAGGACCATTGTAGCATTGAAACCCCCACTGTGTGTGCTATGAGTCTAACATATGTGGTATTTACACACTCACACACGGACAGGATGTTTCACATACTTAATTAATTTCAGATTTTATGGACTGTAATCGTGCAGCCAGTGGTGCAGTACCATTATGTGAGTCTATCGGTGAGTGTTGTTGCCATTAATGAAGTTGACCACACACACCCACACACACTCTGCCGCCCTGCTGTTTTAGGAGCCATGGTTTTGATGGAGCAGACTTAGGCCTCTCACTGGTCGTTGGCAAATGTCCAGTAGCCAATCATGGGCCTCTGCCAATTAGAACTCAAGATATAGTGAGCACAACATTTACAGGTCTTGTTAATGTGTATTTCCTTGACACAATACATGATATCGCTGTGGAGTTTGTGTTTTTAGAGTTTAGTTAATGTGGTTGATGTGTGTGTGCTTGTTGTACTTGCGCCAGTTGCTCAAATGGACACATACCCGTACAGATAACAACACTGTTGCACTGCCAAGGCTATTAGAAAGTCATTTTCCTGTGAGTGTGTGCATGCACTACTCACTACTTATGATCTTTATTATGGTAGCAGCAGTTGATTTAGCACCACCCCCCCAGCAGTGCATGTTTTAAAATAAGCTCTAATAACTATGAGGGGGAGATTTTACCAATAAAAAGAGTAATCAGTCAAATCTCAAATACTTCTGTCTCAGGCTCTGGTCTGCGTCGCACCTTGTTTCATTCTGTTATTTTATTCATTTCTTTTTCACTGTGCAGTATTTTAGCCCCAAACTCAGATTTCTATCCCAGAAAGATGTTTATATTTTTAGACAACAACCTTAAATCTATTTAAGTCTGAAGTTACAAAAAAGCTAGTAATACAGAAGATCTCCTAGCTACTACAGACTTTCGCTCTGGACTTTCACCCTGGAGACTGAGGTTTGAATCACACTTGTGAGTTTTGTTGTAGGCTTAAAGAAGACACATTTCTTTTTAAAACAAATGTTCAATTAAATTTCTTAAGGTTTTGAATAAAACAGCACATAAACACAGTACAACAGTTCCCTTTATGATGAACATATTTTCAGTCAGTTTTAGGGTTTGACTTGAAGCTATGTGCCTTATGGCAGCATGTCTCAGTAAGTAGAGCGGTTGTCTTGTAGCCTAAAGGTTGCCGGTTTGATTCTTGGCCTGTCATGTTCATGTCGAGGTGTCCCTGTGCAAGACACTGATCCCCAAATTGCTCCTGATGGGTCGTGGTTGAACGCCTTGCATAAGTATAGTATATATCAGTATATGAATGTGTGTGTAGATGGGTGAATTTGATGTATAATGTTTAGTGGTTTGTGTAAAAGTGCTCTATAAATACAGACCATTTACCATTTGACTCCAGTCCATGGTTCTGTTTCGCATTCTGAGACTTGGCTATCTGTCCTATAGCTTCAAGCAAGGAAATGATTGTAACTAATACTTAGAATTAATTATTCATTTTAGTGGTTGCATCTGTGTGCAAAGGCGCTACAGTAACCGCAATGGGAATCCAAATCAAACTGCTGAGTGTTAACCTCAGTTATTCTTATTTGAACAGATTCTTCCAAGGTGTGATCCATCTGTACTGAATCAAATGCTTCTCTACTGAGGATTAGTTTTCTTTCCTTTCATACACATTTTTCGCCTTCTGTTTCTTTCTTCTTTCGATGTGCAAAAACCTCTCAGAAAGTAGACACAGGTACAATATAAATCACTAAAAATTTTATATGAATACTTATAATGGATTTCAAAATTAAGTCAGGAAAGTGAAAAAATCTACAATGCACACACACTCCTACTGACTGTTAAAGAGCATTTTTATGAAAAGGGAGGAAAGAATAAATAAATCTGTTCAGTAGCTGGAAACTTATCAAGTACTTAGTTGGAGGGCTCCACAAACACACCATTTACACCAGTGTAGACACACACACCTGCACACACACAGTGAAACCTGCACTAGCACCAACACAAATAAAAGGGCAGAACAAAAATCATCTCAGTTAAAATGTAGTGCAGGCTGCCAACGCAGTGGTCCTCCCTTTTATCAAAATAAATCTTAGAAAAAACTTGGAGCTGTGTGCACAAGTGTGTGTGTGCGTGCATGCACGCACGTTTGTGGCGGCTGTCTAAGCACTGCCTTTGTTTTCCATCCCACTTAAAAAGGTCAGAGCCCCCGGGAGTCATTATATCACCCCCAATATTAATGCCTATGAGCCAAAAATATTACGTTTGTGTATGTCTGAGTGTGTTTGTGAGAGCAATGTGTTTTTTCCTATATAACTTGTCTGAAAGTGTGGATCATAATTTTAGTGAATAAATGTGCGTGTTTTTCTATTTTTCCAAGTTCATTTAGTGTGTTATTCAAGTGGTGAGCACTGTGTGTCTGTGGAGCCGTAGATAATTGTGTGTTCATGCAGTTGCCACATGCTTCAGGTATGAGGCATGAATGTACAGAATATTTTTTTTTTTTATTATTATTATTATAATTTAGCATTTTATTAAAGAGTCGGCATATATGTGTTGGTGTTTGTGTGAACTTGTCATCTGTCTCTCTTTTGAAATCATCAGTAGGAGCTACATTGTGTTACTGCGTCACATTTGTTGAAAGACTTGTGCACAGTTATTTAGTAAAAAAAAAAACAAAAACAAAAAAACTTAAACGTAAAACAAATGTCTTCTATGTATTTAAAATGCCCAGCTGCTTTATGCATGGGTCATTCACTTCCAAGCCAGGTCTCCACCACACCCTTGTCTGTAACACCACTCTCATTGACTGGAAAATGGCTGGCCTTTGGCTGACAGTGCATGGCTTCATCATTAACCTCAGCTCATAATGTTTCTCTATGCTGTGTATATACCTGTTACATGCATCCTTCAAATGAAATGAAATCAAGCTTTATTTATGAAGCACTTTCCATGCATAACAACAGAAAGTGCTTTACATAATAAAAACAACAGTTTTTTTCATCATAAAAACACAAGCAATCACACACCCAAGTTTATCACAAAACAAATCAAAGTGCACACACCTTATCACACTTGGACCTGGAGCCCCAACCCCCACCCCTCAACCCCACTCTAAGACAAACAGTCTCTAACTAAAAATAATAAACGACAAACACCACCCATCAGAGCAGCGTAGCTCCTGATGTGAAGGACCCCCATAAGGAAAGGATTGGAGTACAAAGAAAATACAAACAAAGATCAAATCAATCTAAAAACAGTAGCAACAAATAAGACCAACATGTATAAAATACACATAAAGGGTTCACATAAACTATGCACTTGGTTAAGATAGATCAATAGTAAAAGCAAAAATAAATAAATGATTGAACAAGTAAGTAAAGTAAAATAAATACTAATTTTAATAACTAAGTAAAAGGTAAAACTGGATCAGCTTAAAAGTAGATAGCAGTAAAGAAGTTATAAGATAAAAGGTAGTTCTTGAGCCTCTTTTTCAAAATACTTGTGCTTTGTACTATTATTTAAAGCTTTCACGCTCAGTATGTTCTAATTATTTATTAATGAAAAGCTATACAAGTTATATGATTAAACAGAATATACTCATAGTAATGCCAAAACCCTACATAGGAACAAGATGAACAGTATTTACAGTCATGTGGAAAAGAAAAGGCGCCTTTTTAATGTTAAGGTTTATATTCAGGGCAATAAAAAAGTTATCTGTTTCAGACTCATAATGGTGCATTTACATTTATTATGTACATTTTTTGAAGGCATCGCTGCCTATAGTTGCATCCCGAGGCTGAAAAACTGGGCTTCACAACTTTTGCCTCTGAGATGCCGTGGCATATTACAACTGAGCTTTGCATCACATCACTGGATATCAACGCACTGGCTGTTTTGAACATGCACAGCAGCTGATTCAGCAAAGAAACGCACAAAGAAATTATTTGAAGAAGAGCGGAAAAGAAAGAGAGAGAAGGACAGAGCAAGATGATGAGACAAGCACTGGACTGACTTTTACGCGCTGGAGAGAGATCAGAGTAGAGGCAGGATGCAAGATGGATGCCAAATTAGCCATCGTTATGGAGCGACTCATTGAGAATCTGCCAAAATTCAGCAATACTTCTTTAAACGGGGTTTTAACTCTAGCATGAAAAGGAACTTGTGACATTCAAATCTTTTCAAGAAATAAATCATGAAACATTTTTAACATAACATGATAGGTATGCATGTTGTAATAACATGAAAAAAATATTAAAATGTTGCAAATAAAACATTTTAACATGGAGAACATATCGTTAAAACAATAAACCTTTTACACTAAGGCCATTTCTTTCGTAGAGTACTCAGCTTGTCACCAGGATTAAACCTAAAAGACAGCGTTCCTAACAGCCAGGTGAAACTGCTCCTTCAGGCGATGTAAATGGAGGAGCAGGGTTTTCATTATATTTTAAGAGTCGCCCCTGTTATGTTTTTACAGGCCAGTTTGCTACAATATAGCCTTTCTCCACAGTTGGTGAATGGGAGCCATATGGAAAACACCGTACAGGTCCTGAGCTTCTATTTTAGTAAAACAGACAGGGTATTGTACTGTAACGATGAAGAGAAAGAAGGAACAAGGGAGACGAAAGAAAAAAGAGCAGGAATAGGAGAGATGTTAGAGAAAAAAGTTACTACATGTAGATAAAAGAGAAAGAAGGAAACATTAAAGTTGGCAGAATGATAGAAGTAAAGAGGATTTATTGGAAGATGTGAAATAGGGGGATGTTTGGAAGAGAGAAATAAGAATAACATGGTTATTGTAGTGATCTGAACTTCATGTTCATGCATTTGACCCAGAAGTAAAATCTTACATGAAATTCTCCATCCAGGTATGTTGACCTGAAAATGTTCTTTTTGTTTAATCTACTGAAAAACCGCCAAGTAAACTAAGTGTGTAAAGGTGTAGGAGAAAGTGTCACTTGTGAACCTTCAGTGGAAATAACTTCTGCCCTGGCTGATGGGTTCAACTTTTTCCAGTTTTAAGTGAACATTAGTTACGTTTTTAGACTGATTGTACAAAGAACTTCAGCAGCAGCTGCCAAACTCCATCCAGTAAACCATCCATGGCTGCAGATTCAAGATGAAGTTGTGGTGCTCACATGAATAAATTTAACCCACTGCATAGAAGGAAAAAGAAAAGTAGAGAGAAACCATATGAAATGGAAAAGTTAGGAGACGAAAGGAGTGGAAACAGCAGAGGTTGAACTCTGTGGTGGCATTATTCAGAGCAACGACGTAAGAAAAGGCAAAGAACTCTGTCTCTGCATCGATTAGAGCGATTAGCAAATGGATGCTGACGTATGATTGGCAGGGAGGTGCAGCAGTTCTTCCCTCAGAGCAGGAACACACACATGTAGACTTTCTGCACTGACGCAAGCAGCAACACAAAGATGACATGTACACATAATGAGATGCAGCGACACATTCACGCATAAACCTTTCCTCACACTCCTGATTGGTACGTGCTGAAACACACTGGCAGTACATTTATTCCCTTGATCCAGAGATGTTAGAAAACTGATGACCTTATTATTCATTAGCTGTCAGCCAAAAGGAGAACACAGAGTTGAGATTGAGAAAAATCCTCCCTGTAGATGTTCTGTCTCCATCATCAACGTGGGAAACGTCCAGTTAAAATGTGAAACGTCTATGATTTATGAACTTTGACATTTTTTCTTATGCAGCTTTACCACAAAAAACCCACTCACAATTAAATCCCCTAGAATACACAACTTACTTGATTCCCATTGTGATGATATGCAGAGAAACTTAAAGCCACAAAATATTAGTTCATTTATTATACTGGTTCATTTTTGCCCTCAGGAGCTACATTAAAAGGACTAATTGAGTTTTGGATGCATGTACAAAACGTTTAGCTATCTAATTTATTGATCTTCATATATGTGATGTCCCTGGTCTGCTGTACACTTTCTATATTTAAATCAGTGTTTGGTGGATCATTTCTTTGTTATAAAAATGCTTTTTTGTCTTATGTCTTATACCGCTGGAAAGCTGTGTATTTCCCTTTTAAATGGAGTTATGTTTGTAAAGAAAATGCATTTGTGGGGTGAGCTGGAGAGTTGAGTGTGTGGATTTCACCCCCTGAAAAACATGCTAAATCTTCTCTGACAAGGACAGACATCTTATTCTGCTGTTGCATGTCTTCACCATCGGGCCTGCTTGCTCTGGTGTTGGAAACCTGGACATATGATAGACCTTTCTGTTCAGTGATTAGTCCAGATGCTATAAGATTCATTACCAAGAAGCACTGGTACAACAAAGAAATAATCTACCCATCTGAAATTTTCTCTTTTGCTAGGTTTAGAATCAGGCAGTGTTGTATTCAGTATTGAATTAAATGGCTAAATCTGGTTTAACATTTGTTCTGTTGGGTACATTATCCCATCAAGGTTTTAGCAGCACAGTTCATACAGCATTAACTATTTTCCAAACTGCAGCGAGCCTGAACATTTTTATCTCTTAGCACCTAATAGAAAAGTAAAAACTCTCCACACTTTCTTATTGTAAAATCATTAAAATGCATTTATTCAACATTTTTCTCCAGATAAACTCAACCCTAAAAGTATTCATTGAGTTCAGGGAACCTTTTCTTGCTCTCAGGGCTAAACATCGCCTTGACTTCATATAAATAAAACATTTAACTTTGTAAAAGTTTCTTCTTTTATCCAGTTATCCAAGTAATGAATATACAAAGCAGCCAAATCAAAATGCAAGCTTAAACACGAGGTGGTTTCTGTCAGGCAGCGACTGACTAAACTAATCCATCAGTTTTACTCTGCAGCTGCCTGAATTTATTGTGTGATGCAGCATTTCAGGGTTACTTGGCAGAAAATGTACGATGAAAACACTGAATATCAGCTCTGCTTTCCTGTCCCACGTGTATTCACCCCTCTCGTAGTCTCAGCACATCTGCCAGATGTCTGCATGTTGAGGTCAGAGGAGCATGATGGAGCGAAGAGGAGGCAGAGAGGAACAGGGGATTAGAGGTATAATTTCACACCTGTCAGGTTCATGGCCTCAGAGAAGACGACCGGCGAGGGAGATGATGGGGAGGTGAGAAGCTCACACTACTTTTCTCGCTCTGCTTTTGTTTAAAGAGCTCGTGCTGTTCTACAGGGAGGTTCACTACCAGAAAAAAGTGTGATGAACTGAACTGACAAACAGAATATGAAAGTCTGAAGAACTCAAAATAGATCTGAGAAAGAGGTTTGTAGATCAGGAAGATCTTTTGGAACTATTTAAGTTTACAATATTGTATGTTAAAAAGAATAAAAACACACACATGATGTAAGTACGAGTTAACGAACAGTTGCCACTTTGGTCTGGAGGAAGATCCAAATTGTCAGCCTCAGGAAATTACAGTTTGGCGGCTGTAGCGGCGGAAGAGCGGTCATCATCCAGCTGGAAGGTCGGTGGATTGATTCCAGGTTTTCCTGACTAAATGCTAAGCGTCCTTGGGCAAGACACTGAATGCTGCATTGTCTCCTGATGTGTCTATCAGGGTGTGAGTGTGTGTATGTGAATGAGACTTGCAGTGTAAAGCGCTTTGAGTGGTCAAGTTGACTGGAAAAGTGCTTTATAAGTACAAGTTTATTTACCATTTGGTTTGATACAATGGTCAGATTTTATCTATGATTCTGTGTGCTTAGTTTTGTATTTTCAGACTCAGACCTTTTTGGGTATGACTTTTGTTGGCAATAATGATAATAATTCTTTAAAAATCTTTATATTATCTTCCCCCTGAATAGTCAAATAGTGAGCCTGTTCACAGATTCATTAGATACATTTCCAGGTGGTTTCATAGTGTTCTACACTTCTATACATTTACTGAAGAAAATAGATCTGCTGCATTAGGAAAACTAAACCGGATTTTACCCACTTTAGCTGGGTTAAGAAATCCTGCTTCCTCTTTCACTTTGTACAAATAATGTTTTTGTGTGACAACCAGAAACCAGAGCAAAGTCATGGTTTTCATCAACTTTTGGGCTGTTCTGATTAACCTGGAGTTACTCTGTCCTCAAGGTGTATTTTGATTATTACTGTTATTCCTCATGTTGTGCTCAGGTCAATAAGTTTATAACAGATGTCTTGCAACTCTGCTAGCATCAGCTTCATCTGGGCTTATCTGCTCACTGCTAACAAACATGGTGCAAACTTCTTTCCAACTATGAAAAACACACAGATGTTTGCCCATTTTATGACCAAATATTCCTTTTATGTGATTTAAATAATAAAAAAAATGTCCATAAACATGATCATGAGAACAAAAGGTGAAACTCGTTCAAGTAAATAACATGATTATTTTAGTAAAACATTGGCACATGAGGAAACTACGTTCCAAGTGTGGTATGATTATACTACTTTCATGTGTACAAACAACCGCCAGCAAAATACCCCATTAGGTAGTATAAGCTATTGATAAAAGAAAGATTTTAGAGTAATTTGAAAAATGTAATAGTCTTTTTTTTCTTTTTGGTGATGAAAGCAGTGTGTTTCTGCATTGAGTCTTGCCCTGTTGTTGAACTGTGGGTCTGTACGTGATTATGGGAAGAGGGAAGAATGTGGTTCACTAACAACACGAGCCCTGAGGACAGTACCTTCCCAGGCTGTAAAACACATTCACACACACACCTACACATACACACACACGCACGTGGACACCCTGCTGGTTTCAAACTCAGCAGCTGTTGTGGTGTGAAACCTGATAAAAGCTGATGAGACCAAAGCAGCAGAGGAATAACACAGCTTTTGATAATAAGGTGATAGTTTACTGATCAGACAGGGGTCAGAGGTCAGAGTTAAGCTTTGGTGCAGCACCTCTGAAGCTGGAAGGGATTTAGTGACTTTGCTCACTGATTGTTCACTTATAGATATCTTCTATGCATAAAACTAAAGAGTTGACTTATGTGACAGAAACGAAGCTATTCTCAGTTTTTTAGCCCGTGTAGATCAGGAGAGACAGGTGGACGGCAGTCATCACTGATTCCTGAATTTTGGAGAAGTCTGTACCAGAGACATGTCTAAACATGTTTGAAACCATAAAAACCCTTGTACTAAACTTAATGTGTTTTTTTTTATCCTATCATTAATTCGAGTTGCTAACACATTGACAACTGAAGGAGGTGTTGTGTTTGGTTTGAATGTATGTCATGTCACTTCCTGTGTTGCTATTTTCCTCCTATGGGCTGGAAGATGTTTAACGTTGCTTTAAATGTTCAGATTATTGTCACAAGACTCCATTTTCATGCTCTATTTATGATGCACCTTCTACTAAAAACACTGAAGTCTCGGCTTAACGAGCTATCATTTGACCCATGAATAAGACTGACATTTATCTCTTTGTCAATATGTGCTTTATTTAAGAAATTATTTTTTATGGCATCATTTGAATCTATACCCTATAAACAAGAAATATAAAAGCCTATCCCAGATTTTAGGGCTTTAAGAGCCCTCTTGATTTTTTTATTTGTGGTGACGCCACCTTGGGCGCCGTAGGGCATTAACAGCCCGAATGGACTGAATTTATCACCCGGGACAAAGCGGCAGACTAAGTGGAGGGTCAGGGTCAGATTCTGCGTTTATTATTCAGCACTTGATATTTATGTGACCTATTGATCGCACCATTGTTGAGGCAGATGGACACGGAGAGCTCATTGGTGCAATTTACAGCTCATCAGAGGTCACAGGGAGCATCTGCATATGATGACATCATAGTGTTGAACTAATGAGCAACATCAAGAGAGAGAGGCAAATCTTTTTTTTTTTTTAAATTACAACAAGAACCGGTACTCTGCAAATGGTTACATCAAAGCCTGAAACAGTGTGTAAATAAATAGGTAAATCTTACTTGCAGTGTTAAAGCACTTTAAACAAGACAAGAAAAGCACTATAGACCCTGAATTGGGACACAGCTATAGTGCTCTTCTTGTGCAGACTGCATAGGCTACAGAGTGTCCAACATAGTCTGCACACTTCGAAATCCGCTTAAGGTTCTTGAAATGGGACAGCCTACCGAGCCAAGAAGAATTTCCCATAGCAACAACATAGGACACAGAATTACTTAAACCTCTGAAATTACTGTTTACATATCATAGGACGTTAACACCAACTGGGTAATAATGTTAAAAAAAAAAAAAAAAAAAAAGGTCTCTGACTCTGTTGTTTTCCAGGTGGTACACACTTCATTAACTCCTTAAAAATCCATGAATATAAAATATTACAGAATTAATTATGTATTATAATTAATTAACTATGTCACCATTTAACAAACATGTTTGTAATCTACTTGACTTGGTTTTATAACGTTTCTACTAATGTGTAGTTATAAGAAAAGTACAGTTTTTTTTTTGTTTTTTTTAACATAACTTTTCCGAAACCTCAAAGTACTTTTCTGAGCTTGGTCGTTCATTCTCCACCATCTTGTGTGCAATGAATTCTGGGAGAAAAGAGGCTGCAAAGTATGCATCACCAGCAGCTTTTGTTTGAAGCCAAAGAAAGTGTGGATTGTTAGGTTGGATCCGGAGGCTCATTCGATTTCTCTGAATTGGGACAGTGCTTGGCGCAATTTGATGTATGCCGACCCTGAATTGGGACCAAGCGGCAACCTCCCACGGTAAATGTGAAGCCTATGCAGAAGTGCAAAAAAATTCCAGTTCACCCCTCATCCCCTAGGAGCTGATGTCACGGAAGCTCTGTCCGTCTTTTACATTCTATGATTGGGACACACCTTACATGATTGCAGCCCATTAACTATTCACCTTTTCTTCATTTTTCAATAGTATTTTCAAAATTGTGTCCAGATATAACAGAAAATAGTTCACAAGCTCATTTATTATGGCCAATTAAAATAATATAAATTATATAGACTGTTATTCTATACATTAAAACCAAAACTGACTGGATGAAGGAAAAGGAAGAAGTCTAAAAGGGATTTATCAGAGGAGTGTGAGGACAGAAAAATGGATAGATGTCAGCTTTGACAGATTCCACGTACATAATACACCAGTCTTGATATACTGGTTTACAGACATGTTCTCTGGTTGCAGTTGCCGCAAATGAGACCAAGATGATGTCATATCTGTCTGGCTTGAAAGTACTTAAGTGTGTGTGTGTGTGTGTGTGTGTGTATGTGCGCGTGTGTATTTTGGTGTGCTTTGAATGATATAAAAACAGACTGACCTCAGCATTACAGTAAATCTCTCCTATTTTCTTGTTGTTCAATTTTTCACCCTTAAGATGAGACCTGATGCCACATGTGCAATTACTGGCAGCACACCCAGCCCGAGGGGTTGATATATGAGGAATTACCCAGGATTACCTTCATTGCTATTACAGAGAGCATGAGAAGAGACGGCGTCATATTCAATAATGGAAATCCTGATGTGCGGTCATGGTTTTTAAATGAGGGTTTCAGAGAAAATTAATGGATCAACCAACGTTTATGACCTTCCATTTAATAAATTGCTGTGACCGTTTACTAAGTTGGATTAATGTCATCATGATGAAATAAAATTATGATCCAGGACCCGTAGTCTGTGTGACTGTGACTTAACGGTACCCTTTATAGAAAATAAAAATATAAAATGGGGATCACACAGCTATAATATACAACTGAAAAACATTAGCAGCGGCCTGTATTTCCGTGCAATACTTCTTTCTACCAGTAGATGGGACATTTAGACGTACATTGTAGTGTCTAGTCAACTGGGCCAATGGAAGAGGGTACGTCTGACAAGACTTGCAACAGCAAACACAGTATATTAACAGTGATGGGACATCTAAGATTTGGTTCTTTTGCCTCGGATCCTGAAGTGTGGACTTCTACACCTCCCAAATGACTCTTTATTTAGTATCTGAGCTACAATTTTAGCCTAATTTGGAAGTTATGAATGGTTTGTATGTTTATGTCAGAAATGCTTATTATTGTTAAACAAAAAAGCTAAAAAAAAATAAATAAATAAAAATAAAAATTCAATGAAGAAAATGAATGATTTTATTATTTATTCAAATCTTTTATAGAACAACTGAATAGCAAACCCTAGAAAACAAATAAAGGACAAAATTTTAACATTATGACACCAATAGTTCACTAGTTTCTCCACAATTATTCGATGCACTGCCATTTAAATCCACTTCCCTCTGTCTCTCTGTCTTTGTGTAACTGGCCTGTACCACTACACCCGCTGTCTTCAGTGTCTGCTCCCCTTTCTTCTTTCACACAATGGTATGAGCCTCGTCTGTCCTTGTTTCTGATTGGTTGAATGGTGTGCCCATTTCACTAAAGTCCCGCTTTTACCTGCTTGAGATGGGATTTATGGCTTTTTGAAGGTAACCAGATCTTGAGGAGCCCTTCCTTTCAAAGAGCCATTCAAAAGACTGCCTTGTACTTATTTATTTATTTATTAACTTTTGTTTTTTATAAATTAATAAGGGGTAACTTATTTTTTTAAAGAAAATAATCACTTGTAAGTATTAGAAGGTAAGATATGGAGCAGAATAATTCAAACTTACACATCCTACCTACTCTGTTGATGGGAATTATTCTAAAACATTAATCATAATTTGATTTAGCTTGTGTTTTCAGTGTAATGATTACATAATGTGGTTCCAAATCTTCATGCTTTGACAGTGAGATCCCTATTTTAGATTTTACCTCACCAAAAAACTTTGTGGCACAACAAAAACTAAGCTGGTTACAATAAACTGCCATGCAAAACAACTTTACTCCAAAATTTTCCACATATGGACACTTTAGTAATGCAAAAAACTCACAATATATAAGACTAATAAATAATTAAAATATGAACCTATATAAAATAGAACGTTTTCGGACATAAGACTCTTATAATGGCACTTGTGTCATGTGAAAGCAGAGGGGAAAATTTGTATATAAAAAGCATGGCTCACTAATGAATGGCTCACAGCTGTGACTCGGTCCCCATCATTCATTTAAAAGAGGCGTTAAAAAGAATTGATTTGTTCATGAATGTCACATCTCCACTGCATGGATTCTCAGCAGAGCTGAGCAGGAGAGGGTGGAGATTTGGCTCTTCCTGACGGGAGATAGCTCTTTTCGTTCACGATAAAGAATCGGCTCTTAGAGCCGGCTCCTTCATGAACAACATCACTACAAATGAACTGCTGGCCCACAGAGCATAGAGGTAAATAGAAATAACTGAAAGGCACCACCATCCACAAGGTGAGAGCATCAAAATGTTGGCTTTCATTCACTTAAAGAAACTTTTGGGCAGTAAAGGACTGAAATCTGATGAAGAACTTTCAACTTTTAGAAAGTTGTGTGTTAAGGTCTGAACCATGGTTGACGTTTTTCTGAGTACTACAATTTCATTAATATAATACACAATAATTAACAAATCTGCACAGGGATATTATAAAGACTTCTAGCTTGACTTACGTCAGTCTGTTCTGGAGACTCTTCAATGTCCATCTTTCAACATTCTGTTCACTCTCACCAGTCCATCCACAAATATTTTGCTGCAGGTGGTCTATCCGTTATTGTTTTCTCCAGGTGTCTAAATAGGAAGATGCTGAAAGATGTGTCAGATTCCTCGGGGGATAAAGGCAGCTGTAGATATTCAAAGACAGATGCACACGCCGATAGACGTCATGGAGGCCTTTTGCAGGTATTGGAGTCAGGTGCATTGAACAGATGCTTCTTTATCATCACGGTCGTCCACCTTTAATCAGAGCATCACTCATCCCTGGCACTCATCCTCCTGTTTCTCTTGTACCTCAGTAATTTTTCTCTCCACACCTTGTTGCTGAAAAATTATTCTGCAGAATGCGATGTGCACAAGGACCTTCTCTTCCTCAGATATGGTATATTTTGGGGGTGAGAAACAACATGATAGCTACTATTCTTCATGCTACTCTATGCATTAAAGGGAATCTTTATTTTTTGCCACAGATGTTTTAGGTTTTGTACCCCTCCTTATTTCACCTCCTCCTTGTTTAACCCGCATGTCTTTTTTGCTTTTACATGCTGCCTTCCATCTCTCTGCTCCTTGTTTTAATTGACTGACAGAAACATAATTTCTTCTTTTTTAAATCAATTTATGTTTTGTTTTAACTCATAATCTTTCTGCTTTACTATGCATCAATCAGCAGAGACACACCGACAGGTCAGATGCAGTAATTGCCTTCCCTGTCGAGGCAGTTTAACTTCTACAGAAATGTCTTTCAGCACCATGAACTTTGCTTGCTGTTGGACTCACATGTCAAGCTGTTTTTTCTGGTTTCTCACTACAATGAATGCACAGTAAAGCTCTTTTTTCTCTTCTATTTCAAGTTGCTCTTTCTCTATACTTTTGCATTTATCCAATCTTGGAGCAAAAGCCAAAAATAAATCACTTTCTTTGCTTTTATAATGATGACATTTGATTTGTTCTTGTGTTTAACTACTGCAGTGAAAACCATATTTATTTTGTGCTGCTGACTTTCCTTACTGTTGTTGCAATAAAGACGTAGATGTAAAGAAGCAATAGAAACCTCTTACAATGGTTTATCGTACTGATCTAGGTGCAAAGGTGAATACTCTTTTCCTCTTTTGAACAACAACAAAAAAAAACTATTAATAATCAACTTATTACAGTGATTTCTGCTCATATTTGATAACTACAGTTTCATTTTCCCTATGACACGTAGACAGAGTGATATCTTCTATTCCTGAGGCTAGAAGCTGCAATTAGGCCAAATATTCTGAGTTTTTAATGATAGTAGTACATGCACCAGGCAATGCTTGTGTGCTTACTTGAATAACGATCAGTCATGCAGGGGCAGCAGGGAAGGTGCATATATGATGCATTTAGTGGCCTGTTTTTTCCACATACTGTTTTAGTCTATTGGTTTCTTTGTACTGTTGAGTTTGGTTCTTGTTAGATTTCTGTTTACATTGTTTATCTTTGGTTTGAAGGCTGTCTTTGAGTTCAGGTGGAGCCCTCTGTGTTGTCTTGTTTCCTTTGTATTTTTGTAGAGTTTATTGCCTGGTGTATTTTGTTGTGTTTACTTCCTGCTCCCCTAGTACACACCTGCTCCTCATTTGTCATTAGTGCTTTGATATATCTTCTGTCTGGTTCCCTTTGTTTCTGGGCAGGTCATCGTTTGTTGTTTCTGACTAGATTTTCTGTTCTGCCCGTCCGTCCGTCCGTCTGTCCGTCCATCCATCCATCCATCCATCCATCCATCCCATCTTGGTTTTTGTTAGTTTTTGTTTTGTTTCCTGTCATCCTGTCTATGCATTGTATTCTTTGCTAATAAATTCCAGTTCCTACGCTTGCCACCCTACTGCCAGACAGTCCTTTGGGTCCTTCCTCTTTGTCTCTGTTCAACCACAGTACATTTTCGATCTGTTTGATCTGTACACCTTTTCAGGTTTGGAGTGTGATTAGCTTCTTTTTCTTTACTAGAATTCCACCAATGAGTTTAAATGCTGAAAAGATCATCCTCCCTTATCAGCCATTACAAACTTTGGTAAAAGGAAGCCACAATGTTGACATGGGTGACGTAATAATGTTAAAAAGCTTTGTCTGAGAAACTTGGTAATTTAAATAAGATTGCACATCAGTACTGCTTTAGGGTCATTATTCTGAAAGCTGTTTTAAGGAGGCACTATTTAACTTTAGCAGCTTTTCTCAGGGAGGTGCCCCCTAATGACAGCTATTTCAGCATCCATCTTGCTTCCTGTACTGTGACCTCTCTCCAGCCAGTAAAGCTTAGTACTATGTTGAAACTTGCCATAGCTCTTGCTCTTTCTGTCTCTTTGTCTGTTTCTTTTCCTTTCATCCTCCAATATCTTCTTGCATTTCTTTGCTGAATCAGCCACTGGGCATATTTAAAATGGCTGCTGTGTTTATATCTGCTTGCTCTTGTGTGACGTGGTGCTTAAAGCAGAACTCAGCTGTAAAGTCACGCAGCATCCTGGCAGAAAAAGTTGTAAAGTGCGGTTTTTCCAGCCTTGGGATGCTGCTGAGCAGCGACTGCTCCACAAATGTATATAACAAATGTGACTGCGCCATCAAACGAGTTGGGAAATTAGAGTTTTAAGGTTGGAAAGTTACATACTATGGCTTTAAACTCTGAGCCCTAGAAGATTCTAACTTATGTTTAGCTTGTGGTTCTGTTCTCCTTATTTTAGATGGTGGCATGTGCCAAAACTGATGTCACAATAGCGAGTGCAATGGGTGGTTTGTCATTTTTGGCTGGTTATGTGCCTTTCCATTTCTGTAACATGGCGCTCTTCTGGCAAGAGTGTGTCAGATGGTCTGTTTCTACATGTATTGCTATACCAGTGAAACTCAAAAAGGTACAGCAATTGTGAATGGTAGAAAATCCTAAAAAAGCTTAAAAGCAAAACACAGAACAAAATACTTTATAGGCGCATTAATGCATACACATTGTAATTCCTGTACAGCTTATTTTAGAGCTATTCCAGTCCACAGTGTTATATTCTCAGCAGCAGCACTTACTGTACAGGGTGCAAACTGCTGTGTATCTAGAGTGCATGAAGATATAATTAGCTCAAAAAGTAAGGAAACTTCTGTTTGGTTGATTGTTTTTCTCTTTTAATAATACCACCAGTGTGGCATTATGGTTTGAAAGCCTGATTTTTCACTTATACATTGAGGTATAAGTTATCATCTGCAATTGTCTGCTACACCGAGAAACTCAAAAAAAGAGTGAAAACTAACAGAAGTCTCTGAATACCAATATTTCAGGGGATTTTGGCACATTTTTAGGGGCCCTACCCAGACATTTACCTGTGTTGCTCACTCAACACGATCCTTACAAGTTCTACCTCGTTGTAAAGGTGACTAATCAGGTTGTCCAACAATGTCTAATACAACACCATTTAGTATTATTAAAGAAGGAGAATTAATCAACCAAACACAGGTAGCCTTACTTTTTGTGCTAAGTTTTAGTTATGATGCATTACTGATGTCATAATTTGCTCACTCAGTGACTGATGCAGTGAGGATAATTACAACAGCAGGTTATGGTTCATGTTTGGCAGGAGAGAATGGTTCCACCTCATTTGCCATCTTATATATTTATACAGGTGGTCCAGAAATTTGCTCTTCTATATTTTTAAATCCCTGTGATATTTAATGTTGTGACAATGGCAGAGTCTTTATTCCAGGCTGTTTCATTTGCATTTTCTGGAAAGGTGACCCATGTTGTTTCTGTCAAATATTGCAATAGTGCCTCCTAATCTGTTTAGGTGAATGGGCCAATAGTTTTCCAATTAATATATGACCTGATGAGACATAAAAGTACTCACAGTCACAAAGAACAGAGTGAACACTGAACCATTATCCCGAAAGACGGGGATATTATTTTATAAGATCTGATGATATTTGTGTGTTTTTACCTTGATCAGCCACTGGAGGTCGTGTAGTCACCTTCAGAGTTGCCACTGCTTTCATTCCACCTTCTTTCTGTTCTTCTGCACATCCATCCATCCTAAAGGGTCAGATTGGTTGTGTTTTTGTCATCTTCAGCCCCTTTGCTTCTCTTTTTCATTCCATTCTTTCTCTCTCACTCTCTCACAGAAATGCTTTATTGTGGCTTTTGGTGTTTTGGTGGAGTTATTCCTCCTTACCCCCTGAGCTTTGGCAAATGACGGAATAAGCCCATGGTAATGCCTCAGCACTAACCGCAAACATGCCGCCTCAGTCCCTGCTCCGAGTGTGTGTAATTGTGTGTGTATGTGCACTTGTGGGGACTGTGTTTGCTCTCTGACGACTATGGAAAAGAGATCCCTCTTTCTCCGCCTCGCACCCCCACTTTAAACTACGTGGTCATATGTATGTGAGAGGTTACTATAGTGCAAAGAGAGAGTCCACTGGGGTTTCTACTTCACTCATTTCTCAGTGTGCACATTGATGTCCTTCCCTTAGCTCGCAGCTAAGCTGAGTATACATGACAACAGTATTTTCAGAAAACAGTGATTCCTATTACCCTCCATCCACCCCACACCTTTGACCTAGAAGATCTTTATCCACATGAAAACCCCCAAAGTCTGTATATAGTTTTTTTTTAAAGACTTTCCAGCCTTTCACTGTACTAAAGAAGCCGCTCAGTAAAATGCAACAGAGCTTATCTGAACATATGTTCTATGACAAACTACCTTATCCCACCTACTCAAGGTCTGATCCAAAACTGGTGATGTTGGCATCAGATTTTGTCGTGATTATTCGCCTCCATTCTTCAGTATAGTCTTGTTTAAACTGTATCTTTATGTGTAAACATGTTAAAAGTTCTGTTAGCATGGTTAGCAATTTATAGCTAGACGATAGATGAAAACGCAAAGAAAAAGCTATGGTTATCAAAACAGCCAAGTTTGTGTGCACAAGGCCATCCCAATGATGCAAGCAGGGAGAGTGAAGAAGGGAGGGGTCAAGACTACAGCCAGAAAATAAGACATTTTTGGTTTTTATCCATCATTGTCAACTAAAATCTACATAAATTTACTCTGTATTTGATGATTTCTATCAGATAAGCATCAGTATTTTTGTAGCAGCTGAATCATAGACTTCAAATTGAACGAAAAGAGGTGAAATGCTTTGCCCCTTTCATACATCACTGATTACAAAGGAACATCTGCCCATCCTCACTTGTTGCTCCTCCAGAAAGTTTCTTTCCTCCTCCTTTCTCTAGATGTAATTTAGGAAACATTCATAAGAATTACTTTTTGGAAATTGATTTCTGCATCCTCATCATCTCCTCCTGCAGGCAGGAAGACACAAGAGAGCGGAGATAAGAGGGCTCAAGATAAGTCAACACATTTTCATTTCCTGTTTGCGAAATTGGGGCATTTTGTCTGAAGCCCCCTCGGTATCCTATTTTAATGCAGTGAGTACCACTTTTTATTGACGCACAGAGTAATGGAGTACACCTTTAAGCACTGGATTAAGTCACAGGTCTTCCAACTGAGAGGCCTGAATCCGAGTACTACAACTGGAGGAAAAGTGTATCATATTGTTGCACTGAAATTTCCAGTTGTTTGGTTAAGTTCAGTCATTAAAACGTTTTTTTTTTTGGGTTGAGATCAACATGATTTGGGCTTACATGCTCCCTTTTTCAACATTAACCACATGCCAGACAGAAGATTTTTCCCATTTGTAACTGAGGTCTTTTTCTGGGATCAACATGGTGATGCATCATCTGCAGATACATTTGGCTGTGGTCTGATGGGATTTTGAGATGTTGATCAAGCTGAGGTCTGAACTGGCAGATTGGCACCATGAACATGCGTACATGTGGTGAGTTAGCCGTTAGAACAGGCTGCATGAGTAGTCTGAATACACCTTCGTACAGTGATAAGTTAAAATTCTAATAATCCTTAACTAGAGCACAATGAAATTTATATATTGTCTGGTTATACCAGTGTTTAAATCGGATAAATTAACTTTTAAAATACATTTATTTAAATAAAAATAATTAATTTGTGGCTTAGGGGTTTGTTGTACATTTGCAACAATGGATGTCAAGGGGTTAACCAACAAGCCAGTTCACCTTCAAAATGTAATTACAACGACCCCCAGAACATGGTCAAACTGATGCATCAGAGAAAAACACAAGATGTAGAAATAAAACTTTACTATTATTGCTTTTATCAGAAAGTCTGTCTTCATTTTTCTTGACTTTTTGGGTTTTTATTTATTGATTTATTGGCGTGATGCCATTGAACTTTATTCTGTTTTATAGTGTTTTATTGGTTTTGGTGCAGGTTGTTTTACTTGATTTTAAAGTGAATTTTGACGACAGCTGACTCAGCATCTATCTTGCATCCTGAGTTTAAGTCAGAGATTGTGTCTTATCTCTTGCTCTGTCCCTTTCCTTTCCTCCCATAACATCCTCTATGAGTTTCTTTGAATCAGCTATGGTGCTGATATCCAGTCACTGATGTGAAAAGCAAAACACAGCTTCATGTGTTTTCCAGGTTGGATGAAAAGTTAAGTGCGGTTTTTCAGCCTTGGGACGCTGCTGCAGGGCAACGATGGCTCCAGGAATGTGAATGATGAATGTCTGTTTTGAGAAAATTATGTAGTAATTCTCTAATGTTATGTGTGGCTGTGGGAAGCACTTTTTGACATTTATTTCTACGGCATGAACCCCCACCATCACTGCTAGTGAAGTAAAAACAAATATACCGCGTACAGTCAAGTATGGCATGGTTTGCAAGCACCAATAAATCTACAGTCTGAAACTCAAGTAAAAAACAACACACAACATAAAGACACAAATACTGAAGCAACCAATCACAGCTCAGCTACAACTCGCCATGGGCTAATGCTGTTACAGCATCTGTTGTTTGACTTTTGTATTTTTTTCTCTAAAGACATAAACTTAGCTTTGTTGACCCCCAAAAAGTTTTTTTTATTGTTTTTCCATGAGCGTAAATAAAGCTAAAGTCTGCTGTAAGACGGTCCAGTCTTTTAGAGGACAAGACAAATGGAGGTTAGGGGAATGAATTTGAGGGCACACACATAAACAAAATTCGAGATGCTTCTCTGTTTCAGGTTTGTTTATTGTGAAGCTGAATTCCACATCAGCCCTGCAGAAATGGATTACACGCTTTCCTCTTTGTGTGTTCTCACACAACAGAGCTTCAACAATTTCACTGTAACTATGAAAAACAAAGAAAAATCAAATATCTTATATATGTTCTTCTTTTAGAAATGTTGCACCCTGCTTGGATAAATTCTTGGAGAAAGAGCTTCAAAGACGACGTACAAACACACTCTCACACTGTTGTACGTGACCTTGTGGCTCGACCATGTACATGTTACAGGAATGCCTTCTAGGTGACACTCAGGGAGCTCATTTGCGACTTTACATGAACGTGTGTGTGAGTGTATGTTGTAAAGGTGTTGAAAGATCAGAAGCAGGGTCCGGCTGTGCCCTCTCATGTTAAACATTACCAGCTGAGCTTGCAGGGTCACATTCACACACACAAAAAACTTTCCTCACCACCACTTTAACCACATCGGTTTTCCTTTCTGTCTGAACGCAGCTCCTAACACTCAACACGACTGATAACTGTGTGTTTTCAGCTAGTTTCACAAGCTTATCAAGTGATTTGAGATTAAACTGTAAAATCAAAGTATCAGATGTAAACTACCGAGCTGATCGGAAAACTGGAGTAGATGGATAAGCTCGGACAGGAAAAGATCAGCTTCAAACTACAGGAGTACCACTCTGGATCGGTTTTAAATAATTATTGCTGTGTGAGAGAAAAGTTTAGTCAAATTCCCCATCCAGACGGAATAAAAATCTAACCCCGATTAACCCTCTCTAAATCTCTCCTGTTTGTGTGTGTGTGTGTGTTTTTATAAAGGCATATTATGTGTGAATCAGCAAAAATTATATGATCGCCTTAATTATTTTACTTCAATGCCTGTTTTTCATGTTTTGGACCAAAAAAGTTCTGAATTTCTCAAGATTTGATTAGAGAACACACACACACACACACACACACACACACAAAAAAAAAAAGCTGGGCTGCTGTATGAAATGTAAGTAAAACCAGATTACAATCTTTGGAAGATCTCATAAATGAATATTTTATTCATAATAGAAACATATGAAACATCAAACATTAAAAAATAAGTAATTTTACTATGTAAATTAGTGCCAGCTACAGAAAAAACAACAATAAACTCTTTCTCACAATGTTTCAGAATCATATTTTTTTTCTTTAAAGTTAGAAAGACTTTGAATATTTCATCATCTATAATACATGATTTCATCAAAACAAGCCAAATCCAAAGACATGTCTGTGCAATACCTTAAACCGACATTGGCTCAGTTGGCTCTGGATTCAAGACCATTTTGGTTCTGTCACAAAATCACTGCATGAGCTCAGGAACATCTCCAGAAATGATTGTCTTTGAACACAGTTCATTGTGCTGTTCATAAAAAAACAACCCATGTGAACACAATCCAGAAATGCAATCATCTCTGGGACAAAGAGAAATTTACATTTAATTTTTTTTTATGTAAAATTATGCATATTGCAGTAGAAGATTATGCCTTAAGGATGAATTGAAAATTTAAATTCTTTTGGAAATCATGGATGATATGTAATCTGAATCAAAGGCATCAAACTGCATTTTTCAGGGAAAGCCTTGTTTATTTCAGCAAGACAATGCTAGAAGAAATAATGCATTTATTACAACAGCATGCTACACAGGGGTGAACATGTCCCTGTCCCTTGCTCCTGTCTGAGCAAAATATGTTTTATAAAATAGTAAAATTTCTCACTTTTAATATTGGAGCTTTTCTACAAATAAAATTATTATTGCATTTTATTTAATATTGTTCAATAAGTACATTAGCGTTGAGGTTGTACAGTTTATGCATCTCATGTTTTTTTTTTCTTACCATATTGTCCTGTTCCAGGGAAGAGAACTTGCCACTTATTTCCCCTGTGTTCTCCTTCTTATTTTTTTCTTTAATCAAATCCTGGACCACTTTGGATATTACTTGTAGATTCTCAGACTGTTAAAAGCCATGATGTTTTACTAATAGCCCAAACATAACTGAAGAACACGTGAAAGCAAAGTAAAGTTTAGATGATGAGTTATGGGTATCTTAAGTGTCACACCCTCATACCTTCATATGTGAAACTTCTTTCCTGTTGAAGATAATCAGACAAAAGGACAGTGCTGCACATTCGTGCACACAGATTTGATAATATGCAAATCACTATATAAAATGTATAAAATATATAACATGCAACAGAATCACATAGATGCAAATTATATTAATCTAAGTCCAAACTGATAACATGTACAGAATATTTTAGAAGTAATCTCTTTTTTTTTCACTTGCATGTGATTCTCCTTCTCATTTAAATGTCAGAAGAGCATTATGCCCTCTGACCTCTCACCTGGATCTTTATGCAGTATTTAAACATCATCTCACCAACTGCCTACATGGGAAATGATCCTTTTCTGTCCAAACTGTTTACATTTCATGAAGAAGATGTAAAAGTAATAAAAATCACCAATGAAATGAGACCAGTTAGCTGTCCAAGAATGCTGAAGAAACACTGATAAAACTTGTGTCACAGGTTCAAAGCAATTTTTTCTTTGCTATGAAAGAAGTTGGTGTTCGTGCAGCAATAATTAAAGCCAAACAATCCAGGATCATTCTATGTAATTTATTGTACAGCACTTTGGCCAGCTGTTATGTTGTTTGTGAAGTGCTTTAGAAATAAATGGTATGGTAAACAGTTGCAGTAAAAGAAAAAAAAAATAATAAAATCAGAACTATCCATTATGGAAGCAAGTTTATTTTATATGTTACACAGTTGTTGCTTAAAATATGGTAAAAGGCCAATTGCTGTATTTTACAGAATAGTAGAGTTTGATTGTTTAACAGCTTCTCATCTTTCTTTTCAGAAGTTTTAGGATGACACAGTGGGAGGCTGGATAATCAAGGAAAAGAGCCTCACTCTCAAACTTAAGCAGTGTCCCAATTCAGGGTCTGTGCCAGTGTTACCAGATCTTGCGAGAAAAACAAGCAACCAGGTTGATGAAAACAAGCCCAAAAGTGACTTCAAAACAACAACAACAAACAGAAAAAAAGCAAACAAACAAACAAAAAAAAAGATTATATTTACAGTTCACACACACACACACACACACACACACACACATATACATATATATAATACTTACACACTTCAAATCTGGACTCAAATATTCTGCACGGAATGTAGATTAATTAAAACCCGGTTTCTGATTTGTGAAGACTTTATTCTACTTCTGAAAATGCAAAAAAAAAAAGAATTGGATTAAGAAAATGAATGAATTAATATCAGACAAACTCAGAATGTAGATTTATCTCTGCTTTACTGAGACTTTAGGCTAACATCAGGACGTAAGTGACTTTGGACTAAAAGTCACTGGACATCAGCTTATGAGGTCTTCTGTTAATATGGGGACCTCAGTCATGTTCACACAGGTATAAAGTATTATTTGAGGGTTAAGGCTGGATTTAGGAGTCAGGTTTAGTAATAGGTTATGGTTAGGTTTAGGATTTAGGGGTTAGAACTAGGCATTCACTTGTGATGGTTAGCGTCAGGATTAATGGCAAGAGAAAAGAGCGCCCCAATGGACAATATAAACCAGATGTGTGTGTGTTTGAGAAAGAGAGAGAGTGCACCACCAACCTCGCTCAGCCAGTAAATCTGACAGAACATTTGTTTGGCCTCTGAACCATAATCACCCCTCCGAGCCCTATTCTGTTTTGGTGTGTAAGTGTGTGCATTTGTGACAGATAGATGACGATGAGGCCTGCTCAAGCTATTAGTGGAGAAGAATACAGTAAAATAAAAAAAAACAAAACAAAGGAAACTAGGGCCCTGTGATTTTTGCAATGTGGAAAACGTGTCAAACGAGGAATATTGTAATATTTGCTAATATGAGGGTGTAATCTGTTTTCCCTGCTAATGTAGGGAATAATGGGTTTTTCATGGTGTCTGTAGCAAATGCACAAGAAAGGTGAGAGTGAAATGTATTCTGACAGCTGCTGCTTCCCAAGAGAACAACAGGAACACAACGTTGTCTAAGAAATAAAGAAATGTTACCTTAAGTGTCTCTAAAAAAATGTTAAAATGCGTTAAAATGAGTGTTTGAGCTAGAGGACGTTCTGAAAAAGATCTGTGGGAAACAAATATCAGTCCATGTCAACAAAACTAGTCACAGGAGGGACTGTCATTTTAAAAATAAAAATTCTTTTTAAAAACAGGATGCTTATGGCACTAAGTTTAACTGGTTTAGCAGACGGCTCATATAGGCTTGTTAAAAAGGCCATTCTACCAGCTTCCAGAAGCTAACCGTATTTTACAAGGCTACAAAAACTACAGCTAGATGATGCAGTTGGCGCAGGTTTGAATCCCAGCTTAAAGCCCTTTGCTGTGGGCCACCTCCTCTGTCTCTGAACCCTTTCCTGTCCAGCAACTGTGTCAAAGCCCTCTTGATCTAAAAAAACGTCTTTCAGAAAAATGTATTTTCCTATTAAACAATAGCTGATTTAGTTCAGACACTTAATAACATAAGGGCTGTTGTCCTGCAGGTTTTTCACTGTTTCCCTGCTCCAGCGCACTTGACTCAAATTAAGTGGATCCAACAGCCTATGAAGTTTTGCACAATGACTCATTCATTTTAATCAGGTGTGTTGGAGCAGGGAGAAGTTGAAAACCTGCAGGATTAGGGCCCTCAAGGACTGGAGCCGGACCCCCCAAATATAACAACTGTGATGTCACATTGATTTGAGCTAAACTAGTTTGAAGCATTAAGTTCTGTAGTATGTGCAGCTTAAACTCAGCCGTTGAATGTTGACTCCACACATCTGCTTGACTTGATAAAAAAATAATAATAATAATTTTGTGACATTTTAAACTCTAATAAGAAAAATAAAAACTAAAAAAAAAGCTTGAATCTGAATTTGCAGTATAAAGCTAAGCAATCGGTTTTACTCCAAGCCCTTTTCCTCCTCCTTTCCCAATGATCATCCATGGCTCGGTAATGACCCTGACCCCCGTAGCACAGCCTCCTCTGCACTCTTCACCCCCAGGGTTTTAGGTGGAGAGGGAAATCGAAGAGAAATTGCGAAGCCAACCATGATGGGGAGGGGGGGAAATATGTAGAAGGAAATGAGAAAAGTGCTAGACAAAAAGAAAGTTAGTGGTATTTTTCCTCTGCACTCTTCACCTCCATGACAGGAGAGCTTTAGGAGGATGAGGGACAGAAATTGAGCAATGAAGAAGAAGATGAGGAGGGAGAAACAAAAAGAGAAGAGAAGGGATGATAAGAGGTAATGAGAAAATTGAAAACTAATGAGACCCTGCTAACAAACGTAATGGAGAAAGATTATATACTCGATTATATACTTGATATACTTGAAATATTGAGCCTTGATTTCATATCTTGGGTAATAGCAAGAGTAAGTAAAAAAAAACTAACAAATGCCTAAGTGACTGAATGACAAAACAAAGGTGAAAATCTGAAAATAAAGTAAATAAAGGTCATGGATTAGCATTCATCTGCCAAACACATAAGGACAGTTGTTTGTCATAATTTAATAGAAATGGAGAGAATAAAAGGAATAATAAAGAACAAATGACTTTTTAAAAATGTCCCTCCTTGAGGTCAACAAGAGGCTACAAGTTTGAACCCACCCATTAGCTTCTTGCAGAGTTTCTGACCTTTCTCTGCCTGTAACAGCAGCCTTATGAACCCTCATCACTACATTACAAACCCTTTTCACCAGCAATGAACTCCCCAAGAGCCCATCAAGGACGCTCTTACGAGCCCCCGAGCGCTATTTAACCTACAATTTTCCAGGCAAGGCCCTCGATGCAGCACAAAGGCTCCCCTGTCACCCAAACTGACACCAAAACCTCTCCAATCATTGGGTTGCACATGGAAGAGCGGCGTTGTGGTTTTGGAAGCTCTGCTGTAACAGCAGGGTCACGGGTTCAATCTCTGCAGTGGTCAGCCAATAAGACACTACCCTCCATTTGACCTGATGGATGCATTTAACTCAATCACTTCCCAAAGCAAATGCCAATAATTAAATAAAACAAAATGCAATGAAGCGTGTAATGTAATAACAAGCGAGTAACACTAGAAAAATTTAAAATAACATCCTTGCCAGTATCATTAAACTAATTTTGTGCTGATTATCCAAAATCTCAAGACAATTTCTGTATATTAGAACATTTATTCCCAACATAAGCATCCAAAGCCACTCAACGACCCTAATGAAAGGATTAACTGAAATCAGGGAAAGAAAGAGGAAAGCGTGAACTAAAAGAAAACCATGTTTAACAAGAATTCAGGTCCCAGTCATAACTTAAGTTCATGGCTTTGTACTGAAGCCTGACCTTTGACAGCAACCTCTGAAATGTCAAAAATGCAGCTGTATCGACAAGTAAATAAGCCAGGTTTTCTCATTTCCTCAAAAATTGACTCTTTGGAGTCATATAAGTTTTTTGCGGGATGCTAATGATTTGTTTTAGCAGTGGGGGGGCCCTATGGTTGCATGTTATGAATACCTCACGGGCCCCTTAGCAGCATCTTACGAGGGTCTTATGAACTGCTTGTGAACCCTGGGTCTTTTCTTAAGGACCCTAAAGTAAACAACACAGAGGCTCCTGGATGGTTGACTTGCTTAACAAGACACATTAGCTTTGCTCATTGCTGGAACTTCCCGTCAAACATATTTGCTTTGCTGTGCGTAAAGAGGCGATTTTGTAGCTTTAATGACAACACTTTTGTGTGCTTACAGTATGGATGTTATTAAGTGCTAGAGTAGCCAGAACAACATTATTAAACTTCTTTTTTTCATAACATAATATATTATTTTACCATCATAGCTTTTTTAAAGTAGTTTCTGTTTGCAATGTTCTTGTAGGGGATTTTTACATTGAATGTGTTTTTCATAACCTCTGACTTTAGATTCGACCCAGGTCACTTTCACACGTGCTACTAAATCTGATATATATCCGAACATTTTTCTAAAGCAATCTCTGAAGGTTCATGTTGCATTTCATCCAACTTTTACGTCATTGAAGTGAGAGACATCACATCTCTGTGCTGACAGAGGCAGGACATGATAAAATTGAATGATATTGTAAACATAAATGCAACAAAGATGGCC
Source organism: Melanotaenia boesemani (assembly GCF_017639745.1). NCBI lineage: Eukaryota > Metazoa > Chordata > Actinopteri > Atheriniformes > Melanotaeniidae > Melanotaenia > Melanotaenia boesemani. The sequence continues at coordinate 12,631,128 of NC_055686.1, forward strand.
TCAGCATCAAATCTGGCTATGACAGAGTTAAAACTGATATTTGTGCATTGGTGTTTTTGGTGTACTGCTCTATGTTGCTCTGTAAAGCATTGTAGGCTGCAGTACAGCCAGATGTGTTCACTGATCAGATTCTGCAGCTAAAATCTGAGGGCATGTCCACACAGAGATGAGCTTAGCTGTATACAATATATATATATATATATATATATATATATATATATATATATATATATTTCCATGACATTTGAGCAACAAAATAAGTAACCAAAATGATTTGATCTTGAAAATAATCAGCCCAAATTTAATCAATTTAATATCTTTGTAGAGTTATTTATTCCATTGTACCTTCTTTATTATGATTCCAGAAGTTGTTTTCTTGCAAGGCCCATTGATGCTGCCACATGCTCTGATGGTAGCACTGATTTTCCATGTTACAGTCTAATTATTTTGCCACAGAAAATGCGACCCTGTCCTCTGGCTCAGATTCCCATTTAATACGCCCTAAGAGCCTTTAACATGCATGTTCATTTTACCAACTCATGAAGAGGTGGGGAGGTAAGAAGAGAGGATGTGAAGTTCACGTTAACAATGTGGGAGACACAACTTTTCCCACTCGTATATTTACAGACTGTCAGGCGAGGGTCAGCAACTTACTGTAATAGTGTGTGTGAGTGTGTAGGTGTGAGTCACACAGCTAAAGACCGATTCCTATGCCAACTCTCTGTTCTGAGCAGCTATTAGAAAACTGCTCAATTCATCATTAAACCTCAATAAAAAGCCACTCTTCCACCCAAATTATTACAGTAACATGTATGAGCCCTTTTTGGCAAGTGTGTGTTAGTGTGTTTTAGATGAACATATGGCTCTACAGTACACCAGACACTGAGAGTTTACAGTGGAGACTGTTCATAATGGCCTTTGGATTTTGTAATCTTAGAACAAAGAGTATGTGTGTGGTACAGTCATGCCAGTGTAACTGAAACATGATGACTTCTTACTGAAGATGACAAAAAGAGCAAGACTAGAAGAGAAATCTTAAACAAAGTAAATATCCAGTTAACATATCTTGCGTAGTATTAGTCCTCTGGATCTGCTTGTTGTTAGTTTTCACTCTGATGCCATCTTCTTTTCATTATCCAAACGGGGGAGGCAAAATAAGCCTTTTTTTTTTTAAAGTTGTTATAAAGTTAGTTGGTCTTTTTCTGATATTTTCAACATCTGGAATATTTATTGGGTGCAGGTTGCAAATTCTCCAGCCTTTCAGGAAACAAAACTTATGTTTTGTCTGACTACAGGCTCATTTATGCCCCCTTTACATATGTAAAGGTATGTCCATTTCAAACCTCAGTGTCCTCAAACTCCCATGTCACCATGGTATGGTTGATAGGTAAAGCATCCACCAGAAGGCGGTGCAGAGTTCACCTCCAAGTTCCGATGTCCATTTCAGACAACAGTAAACAAGGCAATGGTGGGCAAGATCTTGACAATATGCATTCTCAGAAAGAGACAAAGAGGAAGTGCAGTAAAGAGTGGTGATCTGAGCAGCCATTAAAAATGCTTAGCTTCTTCTTATTCTCTGTTTCTTTCACTAGTTCCCACGTCAGCTATACTGCTCAACATTTCCCCGCAGTTTCTGCTGGTATTGCTTTGTTTGCTACATTGGGCTACAGATCCGTAAGCTCTGTGATAACGGACCAAATTATGTAGGGGAAGGACGCAGAGGACAGACAAAAAGCTCCATAATAGCGTTGAGCATAAATGGGCCATTAAAGACGCGCTATGTAACTTTCCAACCCTAAAACTCCACGTTCAAGACTCATTTAATCACATTTTTTATGTACATTTCTGTAGTCATCACTGCCCAGCAGCATCCCGATGTGGAGAAACCACATCACATTACTTTTGTTTTCTGGACGTCGCCTCACATTGCAGCTGAATTTCACTTTATGCATCGCGCCATGACATTTTGTATGTCAAAGTTTAATTTCTAACGTGTTGACCCATGAAAAGATATAAAATATTTGCAAAAATATGAGGGGTGTACTCACTTCTGTGAAATACTGTATCTGTTGCACAGCCACGCTGCACCTGAGGCCACTGGATCCACTTACAGATGAAAACACATTAATGGCTATAAGAACTTTGACCACTGAAGGCCACCGTACATTCAAAGCTGTGCATGGCATTTGAAATAATGTCTATGCCCATCTTTACCACTAGATCTCAGTAATTCTTAAGCACTGTATCTTTTAAATACGGTGGCTGGGAAGTGTGAAACACACATTTACATCATAGAAACCATGTTTACATGTACAAAGCAAAAGTATAACATCAAAACACTTTTACCTAGGGCTGAACAACTTTACATTCAAGAAAAAAACAACAGTACAAAACAAACAGTTTTACAATCATTGATGCAAACTAACATGTGCAACTGCGTTTACAAAGTTTTGAATACATTGATAAAACACTTAATACCAACGGCAAAGCAATTTTACATTGACATGAAACTTTTACAAGTTTACCAAAAAACTTTTACAAGTTCAGGAAACACAATAACAAAGATATGACCTGGTGTTTCACCAAAGTCTGTGACCCATAAGAATCTGCGACCGCTGGGGGCGATGGTGTACCTTTCTTTGCATGTACGTCTTAGGAGACCAGCAAAGTCTTGTAAACACTTTTATTGAAGTCTGAGTTCATTATAATGCAGGTACAGTAAAGTCACACATACTGATAGCTATGAGAAATCATGTCCTCTGTGATCCCTCCTATAGTCGGTACTCTTCTAACATAAAGTGACCCTCACATAGCCAGGATCAGAGTTCATTTCTCCTTTCCTCCCTCATTAGTCTCATAATTATTACGCTATGGCCATTTGTTGACGTTTTTGGTCTCATTGTTAAAACTCCTGTGTTAAAACTGCTTCTATAACTGCTGATTACCACACCTGTTTCTTGTTTGCCATTACCTCCCACAGGTTTTCCTTTGTTTGGTGCCAGAACCATTGTGTTTGTTATACCCATCCAGGATTTGTTCATGGATGTCTTTTGGGCTTTCTTTTCTTTTTTTCTTTGAACTTTTTTGATTTCTCTGCTGCTTTCTTTGGTTCAGTTTTTCTGTAAGTAATTAAAGTCTTGTTTCACCTTTACCTTATGCCTCCTGTTCTTTCGTCTTGTGTTCGGGTGCTCCACCATCAATCATTTCCTGTGAAAAGTTCTTGCTGTATCCCACATTTACAATCACAAATCCCCTGACACGTTTACCACTTTTCTTGAGAAAGATGTCTGATAATAGCAGATACTGCTCCAAGACATGCATATAGTAAGAATTAAGGTTGACTTCGGACGTATGCAAGTTACCTATACCATGTGCACTAATGTACACTATTTCTATACACGACATCCATAAGTTTAAATAAATATTTCTGAATGTTATTCTTCAGATCACTGGACAGTTCATGCTCTCACTCCATGTTAAAGGCCAAAAGCAGGTGGGAGGATCTCTTACCTGCTTTATATCATCTGATATTTGCATGTTATGGGTTTTAACTTTCATATGTAAAGTTAGTAATATGTTGTTTAATGACAATGTTTTCCCACGAATGTTCCATGCTGTGATTTACACAACAGGATGGTGTCTGCTTTTGATGCAGCGCTGCCTGGGGTACTTAAGATCACCAGCATTCAATATTGTTTTCAGCTTTGTCCATTGTGAACAGAAATTTCTCTGAATTCTATGCATCTTTAACTGATATTGTGTACTGCAGGTGATGAAATCCCTTGATTCCTTGCAAATTTATACTGAAATGTTACTGACTTCTTTCCAGCCTAATGACTTAAGAGACATTCCACCAGATGATCCTTCTAGAAATGATTTGGGGGTATATCCTGGACTGCTTTCCAGTCCATCAGAGTTGACACGGAGAGACACGTAGAGACATAAGTTCTCAAAATCACATCAACAGCCAGAAAAAAATCACCCTTAACCTAACATTCATGTCTTTGGGCTACAGAAAGAAACTGAACCTTCTTACCCAACATCAGTGACTGGCATCAGGATGGTGTAATAAGAACCAATCCCCCCATCTGCTGTCAGAAATACAAGAAAACATGAGGTAGAAATGGTGGAGCAAGTCAAATAATGTGGCTATAAAGTGCCATGGAAGCTAAGGACGTCCTTGCTTTCTAGTGTCAACATGCATGGATGCATAATTTTTAAAACTACAGACCCTTTAATTTACATGTGATGTAGTGAGGTATACGGTATGTATATGTGTCTGCAGGTTTACATGTCCCTGTTGTAAACTATTCCGAGATTCAACAGCAGCCCTCGCAAAATGCATGGTTATGTCCTCTGAAAAGACACTCTGTCCCAGCATGGTACGGGAAGGCCTGGTCCTGAGCTGCTTTTGTGTTTTGGGTTGTCACTCTTGAGCTCAATGTGGTGATTATTTATTTATTTTTTTTAATCCTCTTGGACATCTTTCATTGCTGCCCTTTTGTTTTAAGGGATGCCACACCAGCCATCCTTGAAATATTTCCACCCCACTCATGTCAAGTTAATCAAGAACAAGTCAGTTGTCTTGCCTGTCAAGCATTAAATATCTTTGAAGTTACTTGTGTGTCATTCATCAGCTCATCAACTGACCAGGTGAATTATAAATCACCTCATCCTGGAGGCTCATCTCATTCAGAGGGCCCACCGCTGCTCATGCAGAAGTATGAAGCGAAGGTTGGGCTGGTAAGTGAGCTCCTGCTTCCCACCAAATCATACTGATTTCTGCAGAACAAGCACACAGAAACACACTAATGGATGCATGCAAGCTGGCAAACCCTCTCTGTCTCCCTCTGACCCCGAGGCTGTCTCAGTCATGTGGTTGTGGGAATGTCGCTGGGATTTGTGTTTCAGTGACTGCAATAACAGGGATCAAATGGGAACATGTGGACAGAATTCCAAACCCTGGGCAGAACACAGCAGTGCTTGTTTAAACCCATTTTGATGTTGCTGCTTTTCATGAGAATTAGTTTTATGGCTTTTTTGTTTATCATTAGCAAGAAGGACAGCGGAGGCCAAAGATGTGTGACAAAGCTTGCGGAGGAAAGATCTGAGGTCCAAATGCACCAGATCTGCTAATCAAATAGACTCCCAAAATATCCACAGAGTTTAGGACTGGCAACCCAAAGCAAAGTTTTCCACATCATTTGTGTTTTTCTTTTTGAAGGATGTGTGACCTCTGTAAGCAGACTGGCTCTTACTAACACATTTATTTATGTAGCAGGGAGTCGTTGTGATTGTGTTTTAAGGTGTGTGTTCAGTTGTTATTATGCAGAAGATGGGTCACAACAGAGCTGAGGCTGTATCATCTTTAATGCATGAGCAGCACTTGTTGGAGAAAGCTGGCATTTCCTGCATTTGTACACACACAGTCCCCACTGTCCTTTTGCCCTTGTCTTTTTTAAATTTCCTGCATTTAGTGTTTGTGATGGCTGGATGCTTGTTTGGATTGGTGGAGAGGACAGGGGATATAGGGCAGTTTTCATAAAGGACTCGACTTAAAGAATCCTTCAGGCTGGGTCAGAGTGCTCAGCTTAACTCGAAAAGCAAAATTTTTGTGTTTATTTTACAGCCGTGACCTCTCTGTAGCCGCTCAAGCTTTTAATCGAAATGTTACAGTTCAATTTATCACATCTGGTTTAAAAAGTTTACCTTAAATCATCATGCTTATTTCCATTAGCCAAAGCATACTGATTCCATACAGAATGTGAAACACCTGAAGCATTTTTATTAGATTTTGTTCTTGTTCTCCTGTCAAACATAGCCAGGGCTGGCCACCGTGTTGCAGTAAGAATATGCTTCCAAGAGGTGGATAAGAGCTTGTATTATAGGATGGGGGGCTCTGCATCTTAGCCATCAAGTCTGTTGTGGCATCAGAGCATGCCACAAAGTCATGTGAACACACAGAATCCAGTGGTGGGTAGGAAGGTGGTCTGCATGCAGGGAACCTGTGTCACAGTGGCAACTATCACACCCAGCCCAGCTGCAGCCTGTGGCGGCAGATCGGATAAACACTCATGAACATCCAAGGTCACCCATCCTTTAGTGCTTGAGGAGGGTATAGGACTTTTAAAATTTTTTTTACCTATGCATGGTGGTTTCCAGCAAAATTCCACAAAATTTTATAATCCCTATCTTCAAATTTTCTCAAATCTCTACGTTGGTCTCCAAATTCTTACTCACCAGGGCTCTAAATGAACACCCAAATGTGGGTAAAAGTTTAGTTTGGGGGGTATAAATAAAAAATTACTAGCTACTTTGGCAGGTGATGAATTAATCTTTGAAATGAGCAATTTATTGAATAGATTTCTCAACTGAAGAGTTGGTTTGTGTAAATGTTCAGTTCAATGTTGATTTGCTGAATCCATCGAGAGTTTTGCTCCCTGTTCCTCTTGCTGAGATAATTTTTTTTCTCAGGTTTTCCTTCTTTTTTTATTATTTTTTTGTAGTTGTTCTTCTGAGATTAAGCTTAAATTTTGTTTCACAGCTGATCAATTGTGGAATTGCTTGACCTGCTATGAAAATTATATGAGGTTTGAGTTGTAAACCATTAAATTCTTCCAGTCCACTTTAAAATAAATTTAAAACGAAGGAGACCCCTTTTAAATTTTTGTCCCTAACCTCACTACTAAAGACTAAAATAATCTGCTTTCTGCTCCACCCTTTCCTTCATCTCCCTCCTCGTTCATGTTTTTCATTTACTCCTTTTTATTTCGCCTCCTTTGTACGTTTCTCCTTTTCTCTCTTGATCTGGTTCTCCGTCACCCCTTCATTGGACTCTTCCAGTTCTCTCTGTAATTATGGCAGAAAATAAACATCACTTGGACAGGCCACATCAGTCAGGATTGATGCACAGGAAGGGACGCACACATGCAAATTTACAGATGTAATCACACTTACCCACACAAACACACATGTGTAAGGACATTTTGAGTAACTTGGGTTCACACTGATCCAGCTTAGTGTTTTGAGCCAGCAACTCTAGCTCTGAGACTTTCTGTAAGAGAAATCATATAAAAAGTGTTTATTTTTCCTTCTCTGGCCTTTGATGGCCAACTGAATCCATATGGGTCTCAGCCGCTGGGAATCAAACCCGTAAACTGCTTTCCACATGGTCAGGCGGGGTCATCCGTCCGAGTTCTGATTTAAATTTGATTACAAGCGAAAGATTTACATATTTAATCTCCATCCTTACCCGCATCTTGGATTTTTATTTACTTATTCGGCGTGTGAGTGTGTTTTTCATGAGTCTCTTTGTCTAAAGTTTGTTTTAATTTGACTTCCCATATTTTTGCCAAATGTTTGGATCAAAAACTTCCAGCAGGTCACAAGTTAAAATCCCTTATTTAACTTGTTGGCACACGATGACTCTGGCTTGTTTTTGATCATATGTAATATCTCTGTACTAAACTTATGGTTTTGATTTTCAGTCCAGTTAAATGCTTAAATAAAAGAAGACATTTATTATCACGTCTTTAGAAAGTACATCCACTAAAGCCTTAGTTGGGTCTCCCTTTCAAACTTTACAGCCTCAGTAAGAGATTCCAATTCTTGTTTTGAAAGCTGGAAAGAAAAATCATTTGATTTGGTTTTTGTTGTTTCATCTTTCCCCCTTCATGTTGTTTTGGTGTTGTGCCCACGCAGACAGATGTAAAGACTGCAGGATCTCGTTCTCCATCAGCCACATCCATTCATCTTGTTTCCGTCAAAAATAACATACTAATCAAGAATAAAGGAAAAGAGGATGAGTGAGGGAAAATTAATGAAAAGGCCAAATATTAGAAGTCATGGTTTGTGATTGGACCAAAATGAAGGTTGACTTGAAATCTGTGAAATACAAAATATAAAACACACATGTAATATGCCGGTCTTGTGGCTTGATGTAGAAATAACTTCAATATTAAGAGAGGGGGTGACAGGCAACAAAGGGCACAAGGCTGGGTTTGAACCTGGGCTGGATACATCGAGGAGCTGTAGGTTCTATCTATGGCCTTCTATACATGCTGCCCACACACAACCATTTAGCTAAAACAAAAACATTTTTAGGCTTTTTTGCTCCTGATTAGCACATTTTCGTGATGGTTCAGTGCGTTAGTCTCCGTGTTGGTCTAGTGTTGACTCTTGTCTTATCTCTTTCACTATCCCTTCTCTCTCTTTTCCACACTTCCTCCAACAATGTCCTTTTGCATTTCTTTGCTGAATCAGCCAGGGTGCTAGAGATGGCCAGTGTGTTGATATCCAGTTGCTATTGTGTGATGCAGTATCGTAAAGCAAAACAAAAAACCACCGAATGTTTTAAAAACAGTGTGAAGACATTTCTTTTTTAACAAAAGCTTTGACTCCCTCTCTTAGATATCTTTTATTTTTAGATATCTTTTAAAAATGTTTACTTCTAAAAAAGTTTTTTTTTCCTTAACCTGTAGCCCTTTGAGATCTTGCAATATAAAGGGGAGCATAAATACAATGTATTATTATGATTATTATTATTATTATTGGCAGCTGGTTCAGTCACAGAGATGTAAACATTGGCTGCCTTTTCAGCCCTTCACTGAGTGGTCATGAACGTTAAAAAAACAGTTACTTTCTCCACACAGTCTACCAGCCCTTCCAGTTACTAGCAACAACTTATTGGCCGTATTAGTAATATGAAAGACATAGCCTTCACCCACTTATCAGTGGTCTTAAACCAGTAAACCAGCGCATCCTGACAGGTAAATGGTAAATAGTCCATATTTATATAGCGCTTTACTGTACCTGGAACGATACCTAAAGCGCTTTATATTATACATCACATTCACCCATTCACACACACATTCATACACACACACACTGATGGCGGAAGCTGCCATGCCATGTTCAACCACAACCCATCAGGAGCAATTAGGGGTTCGGTGTCTTGCCCAAGGACACCTTGACATGAACTCGACTTGACAGAGGATCGAACCGGCAACCCTCAGGTTACGAGGCGACCGCTCTACCTTGCTGAACCACGCCGCCCCCACACATGTACACAGCAGCTCTTTACTTGTGACTGGACCACCACAGCAATGAAGAGAAAGCTACATCTTAGGTTGTATAGAGGTCTTAAATGTCGAAAGCCTGGCTGAGTGTGGCTTGATCTCAACCACTGAAGGGTACTGATCATAGATCCATGACTAAATGGCATGATTATGTAAATCTTCATTTTCTTATGATAATGAAGAGCAGACATGCGGTTGAAACTCGAAGGGAAGCAAAGACTGTGGATTTTAAATGTGGTGATGGAAATGTCTGACTAAAGCACAACAACATGAAATTTAAGACAAGAGCAGCAACTCGTCTCTGATTCTTCTGTTTGGGATGATTTCTTTTAATAAGATCAGAAAGCAAGGCAAGGCAAATTTATTTGTATAGCACATTTCATGTACAAGACCATTCAAAGGGCTTTACATAAAACATTTCAGCAGGGTGCAGAAAGCAATAATAATAATAGTATAAAAAAAAAGATTAAAAGAAATGCAATTAATGAAATAAAACAGATAAAATGGAAGAAATACAATTTCAGTGTGGGGAAAGACAATAAAATAATAAATTACATTAAAATGATTAAAAGCAAGATAAGTTAAAAAGTTTCCGTGCAGATTTCATGCATAAGCGCGTGAGAAAAGAAATGTTTTTAACCTGGTTTTGAAAATTTCTAGATTTGGGGAAAGTTTAATCTCCACTGGCAGTTTATTCCACTTGTTTGCAGCATAACAGCTAAATGCTGCTTCTCCATGTTTAGTCTGGACTCTGGTCTGGACTAGTTGACCAGAGTCTTTGGATCTAAGAGCTCTGCTAGGTTTATATTCTCTGAACATATCACAGATGTATTCTGGGCCTAAACCATTCTGGGATTTGTAAACAAGCAGAAGGGTTTTAAAATCTATTCTGTGACTGACTGGAAGCCAGTTTAAGATTTCAAAACTGGTGTGATGTGTTCAGATCTCTTAGTCCTGGTTAAAACTCTAGCAGCAGCGTTCTGGATGAGCTGCAGAGGTTTAATGCTCTTTTTAGGAAGTCCTGTTAAAAGACCATTACAGTAATCCAGCCTAATGGAGATGAATGCATGGATGAGTTTCTCCTGGTCTTTCTGGGAGACTAAACTTTTAATTCTGTTGATGTTTCTTAGCTGGTAAAAAGCTTCTTAGTGACAGCTTTGATATGGCTGCTGAAAGTCAGGTCTGAGTCTATCAACACTCCAAGGTTACGAACTTGGTCAGTGATTTTAAGAGCCCGACTCTCCAGGTGTTTACCAATGCTGATGAATATGTTGCTGAGAAATTAAGAAAAAAAAAAACAGCTATTTGCTGTAGAACAAAAGGAAGAAAGCTTAATGCATTGTAGATAATAATAGCTTACAGCTAGGACTTTTAATCACTACTATCACAAAGAATTATGAGAAATCTATGCTTTTGTTTGAAAGAATATCACATTTCACAACTATTGGCATTGACTATGAAACTTTCCCATTTTTACCATCTTTGATTTTTGGTTTCTGAATTTGAGTCAAAGTTGAGACAGACATGGTCGACTGGAAGAACACAATCATTTACATTAACTTCTTTCTCTCTTTACAGCCTAACTCTTCTCTCTCTGTCTCCCAGTCCTCTCCTCAATGATGTGATAAACATCCACAGATGTGCATGGCACTTACACACACACATAAACACACACACTCTTACATATGACTAGTAGCAGCCCGTTAACATGTTGTGCAGTTTTATAATTGCTTCATTTATCTTGTTGTTAATGTGGTGCATTGAGTCCATCGAGCTGTCAGAGGGAGATGATTGGTTTCTTATGTGAGACTGGAGCATCCTCACACAAATACAGACATTTCATAAAGAATCTTGTGTTCTTTCTCACATAACTCACATTAAACATGTGCCTTCCACACTCATACACACACCTTGGCATGATGCTTCGTTTCTCTGCTGGGATGGTCTGACTGTTGCACAGCATTTCATCACTCTGTCTTCACTCTCCTCTTCCACCGCTGGTGTGTTTGTCCTTTGGATGATCTTTCCATTCTCTTTTATTCTGTGTTTCTCTCACTAAATCCTGTATACACATTCATTTATATTAAGTAGTTAGTAGTAGCTGATTTATGCTTTTTAATATGGTTAAAACATCCGAGCAAAGGCTTAATTGCATGTAGGCTAGTTTGGAAAAACAAAAACCCTTCTGAGATACAAAAACAAAAAGATTATTGCACATCCAGGACAGATGCTTTAGAGCTTCACTTTCAAACCATCGCGATCTATTAGTCTTGTGATCTGCATGACACATTATTTAAGTGTTCTGGACAGAGCAAGTATGATCTGTTGTTCAGATCATACTTGCTTGCATTTTTTATTTGGTAATGTTCTGTATGTTTCCATTTGGTGCCAGTTATGGACTACAGGCAGGTCCGTTTATGTCCTGACTCTTAGAAGCTAAAAACTTGTTTTGCTGCCATGATTTCCTTCCCTCTGTCAAGAACATGCTGCAGATGACAGAGATAAAGAAACACTTTCAGGGCTGAGTACGTCTGCTGGGATCACTTTGAATGGATTGAAAACACTTGTTGGTCTTGCATCACTGAGGCTAACACAGAACACCACGTTGCACTGGTACTCCATTCATGCAAAAACAGATGTGGTGAATGCTCTTAACAATGGCCTCTTAAACGATGTTTAAAGATTAAGACCTTAATGCTGCTTGGTTTCAGGCAGGATTAGTGTGCCGATAACCAGCCACAAGAGGCATAGCAGTCATTGGGTAACAGCAAGGATTGATGTGCATCATTCTTTGTTTATTGTTTAACCTATTTCACCCTATATACTATCAGACTCAAAATCTGAGCTGCATGGTGGTGTGGTGGTTGGCACAGTCTCTCAGAAGGTCACTGGTTCAAGCTTGGCTGGGGAGGGGTTCGAACAGATGGATTTCTGGATTTTTTTGTGTGACAACCTCTGCTTGTGTTTGTTTATGCTGTAAACTGTTTCTTCATTTGCTTCCACAAGCTATTGAAGACACGGTACTATGTTGGCCGTCATTGTTGTTCTAAAACAGGAAGTTCCTGTCAGAACCGAAGTGAGCCTTCAAAAGAACGCCACCCCATGGATTTTACCAGCCGATACCAGCCCTGCTGCCATCTTCACATTTGAAACAGAAGCTGCAACATGACCCTTCATTTCACCAGTGTCAGACACACCGGCCCTACCGCAGAAACACCGGCCCTACCACACACAGATGCCACATGAGCGTAAATCCAGCTTGTGAGGGGTTGTTTGTCCCTTTGTGTTGGCCCTGCAACCTGCTGGGATAGGCTCCATCTTCCTTCTAAATAAATAATTTAGGGGCCGTCCGCACGACGCCGGATTGCAGTGAAACCGCAAAAGTATTTAAGCAATCCACTCTTTCATCCCCACGAAACCAGGAATTAGCCTCCATGAAACCAATCTGAAACCATGTACCAAGGTGGATTGGTTTGAAACCTCTACCATCTGTGGTATTGTGAGGACAGCGTAACCCCACCACTAGAGAATATGACATCAAATGTGCCGAACTTGCTCCAAACACAACAACAATAATGGAGTCCGTGACCAACTGTGTTGTGGGGCTGCTCCAGACAGTCCTGGCTTGTGTACAGCTTTAGCATCAACAGCGGGAGCAAGCAGATATGTCATTATCTGCGCATGTGCAACGTCTTGTTCTAGCTCTGGAGTGTTACTCTTTAATCATCATAGCGCCTTGTAGTATATACTACAGCAGTTTTGGGGGATGTTGAAGACTTTCTCTTAGTTTTCACCACACTTTTCACACCTGAACCAGCTTTGGTGCTGTGTGGACATAGCCTTAAAATTGTTTGAAATATTAAATGAAAATCTCAAATAATCCTTGGTTTTAGCTGCCAAAGATTAAATATTCTCTTTAAATTAGATTTAAACTAGATTGTTTTTCTTTGGGTTTTACAGCAAAACACATTATCAAAAGAAATTATCTTTACAAAAAATAGTGCCTTGGATTAAAACAGTCCCTTAGGTCACAGCTCCTGTTTTCTAACTGCTATTTTAATTCAGCTTAACTTTATTTATACTGCAACTTTTAAACATAACCCAGATTTATTTACAGAATAATTGAAAACAGAGGCATTAATTTTGGGACAGGATGCTCCAGAATTTTATAAGATAAGACAAGACAAGATAGCCCTTTATTTGTACCATTTTTGGGGAAATCCTAGTTGTTACATCAGCAAGTGAAAGAGTATAAATTAGAGTCCCATGTGTAAGTGCCACAGTAAATAACTTGCAATGTGCAAGGGGAAAGCAATAATAAAGCAACAATTCGCTGTTGGATGAATATATCAGTAATAAAAATTAAAGAAAAAAAGAATGTGCATGTTACTAACTGGACACTATTATATTGTAAAGTTTATTACCAAATTATATTGATAGTAATGATGTGATGATCTTGACTTTGCCAGAATTCTGATTAATGACTTGTATCTCTCTTCAGATTTATAACTGTCTCCTCATTACGGTCACATTTCCAGAGAGATGTTGTGGGTATTTCATGCAGCGCAGCAAAGAATCTGTAGTGGTTAAAAAAGTTTTTCAATGTCACAAATTAAACATTTTAACCAAAGCTCAACATGAAAATATGTATTTGTGCTTTTTAATAATTTACAGGTTTTAGTCGTGCATCTTAAAAAGTTTGTTTAAATGATGTATAAATTAATAATTAATTAACTGTTTGGACTAGAAATGGTCTGAATGTAGCTGTAGACAGACTTGACACTTGATTTATCCCATGAGAAAAATAATTAGAGTGTAATGCAAAACAAGCTTTAAAAAACACACATTAAAAATACAGTTGTTGAGAAAATACCAAGTGTTGTATAACAGGCTGCCACTCTGAAGGTGATATCTTGTGTTTTCATGATATTTGCTGCTTTTGTTTTAAAATTTTTATTTTATATTTATTGCATGCTTAAACTTATAACTTATATTGTTTTTATGTCTGCACCATACCGCAGCATTTTCCTAATGATGTGAACCTGTTCACTCATATGGCAATAAAAAACCTTTCTGATTCTGATTCTGATTCTGCTCTGGAGAACATAATCACATCTCTCTTAACGCTTCAGTTCATCCCAGCTCCCCTGTGCTCTCAGATATGCAGATACAAACACATTTTTCTGTAATTTTAGTATACTCTTCTGTTTTTAACATCTTTAAAATATTAAATGTATATTTTCTGCAGCATCCTCCACTCCTTTTCTGGTTGCAGACTGAAATGTGATTCTTCCTACATCTTTATTTAATGTTGTACCAGAATTTAATGAAAGAAATAAGCAAAACAATAAATGGATGGATAATTAAAAAAAGAGGTCTGGTCATTTTAACATAATGAACTACTGTTTCTAAGCTAACTTTATCAATTAATTAACCTCAACTATGCACAAAAATCTTTGTATAAGAAACAAGAAAATGGTACACTGCCGGCAAATGCTTGAAAAAGTGGAATCAGGTTCATGAGTTCATTTTTGTGGTGCATATCCCAAATAAACCTGAATTTGACTACAGAGCTTAGTTTGACAGCCTTTTATTTGCACTTGAGTTTAGTTTCTTTTTGACATTTAGACATATGGTGTCCATCAGTTTCACCATTTACTGTAAAGTCACTTTTTTTTCTGTATCTGTGATGTGATTGGTCGACGTCCTGCGGGAGTTAGAAGTAGATTAACTGGGTAACAGCACACGATGAGCTGGTTTCCTTTAACAGGCGTTCACTGTTTGAGGGCTGAGATATCTGGTTGCTACATAGCTTTAGCATGATGTGTCGAAACCCAAAGCAACTGAAGAAAATGTTGGTAGACTAACAGTTTTGTTAAAGGGAGGGGGAAAATAATTTCACAGGGAGGAAACTTCCTCTTCCTCCTGAACAGTAGTTTCCTCGTATCTCTTGAGGATAGAAGTACTCGATCTATAGTCTGGAACAAAACATCCTCTATGCACTTTAGAGAGCAAACGTATCTCCAGAGCGGACTACATCCCTACATTTGGGTACCATCATTTCAAATTTAGCCAAAAATATTCCAAACACAAAATGATTACATAAAAAAAGAATCAGGATTTATTAATCATGCCCCAGAGATGACTCCAGAGCTTCACAACATCCCCTGTTTTGCCTCGGTTTCATGCCAGCAGTCGTTTCACAAGAGTAGGTGGGAATTTATTTATTTCTCTTCAGAGCTGGACATCCATCTTGTTTTGGAGTGAAGCCTCTTCATGTCTTGACACAAAGAAAAATGATTGTTCTGTTTATTTTAACATCTTTGGCCAGAAAAGGAGACTGAAAGATGATGATTTCCTCGCTCTGATGTGTTCAACCTTTGTTTTAAATTTCATCTACACAACCGGAGCAGGAAACGCTAGATCGACTGGATGATGCCTTTTGGCTTTAAACCGCTATCACAAAGACGGGGAACAGTCACATGAACACATAAAAAAGATGCTCGACACTCACCAAAGAAGAAGATTGGCAGGACTAAAAGTAGTTTGTGGTCCCATCTGTGTTTGTGTATGTGTGTGTGAGATGGGAACAACTTCGTTAGTAAGTTTGAGGCCGTTCATCAATGTCTGGCCATGGCGTCTGGATGTGAGAAGGGAAGCAAATTGCTGTCTAGCTCCTTTTTCCTTCCTTTTATTCACTATTTTTCTTTTTATCTAATCCATCTATTTTCCCTCCACGTCGGTGAGAGATGGAAAAAACAACAAGAAAAAAGTGACAAGAAAATGATCAGATTAGAGAGCAAAACAGTTAAAGACATAACGGAAACAAAAAGCATGAAAAAGGAAGATGTGTGTAAAGTAAAGAAGGTTAATCTACTGTCAGTAAAAAAGAGAAATAATGAGATGGAGACCTGTCAACATCCCACACGAGTATCTACCCTAAATATTTGCTGGATGCGACTTAAGCTTGTAAGAGAAGAGTCATGTTGGACTTTTTGAGAGTTTCTTGTTCTCCAGATGGCAAGAAAAGCATGAAGCAGAAAAAGCAGAAGAACTTCATGCAGAAAAGCATAAAGTTGAAAATTGTCATTTCCAATTTTCTGCAGATTGGAAAGAATCAATAAGGTTGAATGAATAGTTTTAATGAACAGCTGGTCGAGCTGGTGAGGAAGCATATAAAGACACGGACACTGCCCCGTGTAAATCCCTGCAACACTGCATGTTGTTAACTATTAAATAACCAGGCCAGAACAAACCTTTTCATGGTCAAATTTCTCAGTTTTTGGGATGTAAGGATCTCCACAGCCAGGATGAATTTCCTGTGGGGAA
Organism: Melanotaenia boesemani; assembly: GCF_017639745.1. Lineage (NCBI taxonomy): Eukaryota > Metazoa > Chordata > Actinopteri > Atheriniformes > Melanotaeniidae > Melanotaenia > Melanotaenia boesemani. Next base: position 12,647,534 of record NC_055686.1, read on the forward strand.
CTGGTGAAATAAGAAGCTAGCTGAAGTTACAAGCAGCAGCACAGCAGGAAAACTTAACTTCATGTCTTTTGCTCTTGTGAAAATGGCAGAAATGTTTTATGCTTGTAAAAGGCAAGAAATCATTTTTAAATATGCAAAAATGCAGTTTACCTGTGAAGCCGTATTGTACTTGAGTAGCAGGTGATGCTGCAACAAAGACGCTCCTGTTTAGCAATGGTAAAAGGCTTGGTCCACAATGAGTCTTATCCATAAAAGCCAATTGCAGGATGTTAAGGGTTTAATCCAACAGTATCTATATTGTTGTTAACCTTTTATCTGTCTTACTTTAAACATTCTGTACTTGTGCACACAGGATTTTAGTGGATACTAAAATGAGTACTTGTATGGGATTTTTACTGCACATAATGCTTAATGATGATTAATTATGTTACAGCTTGAATTTATTATAATTTTCACCCACTTTATTTATTAGCATTTTTTAATCGGACATGCAGAGGGTAGAAATATATATTCATATATAATGTGTATATATATAAAAAAAAGAGATATTCCCCCCACCTTCAAAAGCCAAAGCAAGACAACTGACAACTGATTTATTTTAACCCGTTATTGTCAGCTGTCATTCCAAAATAAGAAACCTACAATTTTGCATGCATTGTTTTACTGTTTATGTTTTAAATCAAACTGGTCAAAGAAATGAATCACAGCCAGTAGATCAATGTGACAATTCATTTCTCTCTGACTTAATACAATAATTTAATCAAGCAGTACAGTGACAGGTTTCCATCACTGGTTAGATTACTTTGTTTTGCATCCGGATAGATTTGCACTTTTGCAAAAGAGTGAGCAGGAGAAACAATGTGATGCACTGAGGCGCCACGGAACCCAGAACATAATGATGCATCACCTCACAAACAGCAAGACATGCCAAATCACAAAGCTGATGAGAGATGCCTGTCTGTCTTCTTTCCTCCGTGTGACTCTCACTTCTTCCATCTGGAAACAGACTCACCCCTGTTCATTCTGTTACACAACTCCCTTGTGTGTGTGTGTGTGTGTGTGTGTGTGTGTGTGTGTGTGTGTGTGTGTGTTTATATGTATGTGTTGAGGTCAAAAGCACTTGGCTGGCCGCTGTGGTCTTGGATAAAAGATGTTTGAATGAACTTGCCAATTCGCTGCTGGAGAAAAATCACAATCTGTACCACATCACAGTCGTGTGTGTCTGTGCATGTGTGTGCACAGACCCAAGATTATAAACAACATTTACAGTCACACAGGTGTTTATAGTTTTCTTTTACATACATTGGTAATATGTGGAGTATTAAACTGGAATAAAATTATATGAAAATCTCACTGATGTTGTTTTGTCATGATACATGGACATAGAAAACATGTTGAATGTTAAAAGTGAAACATTTTACTATTTCATGAGAAATACTAAAACCTGTATATACCTTTCAGCATTGATGGAGGCTTTGCAGGTGTGCTTCTTGGCAGTTTCATAGGCAGTAATGCACCCCCACGATATTAGAGATGCAAACTTTTAAACTGAGGGCTGATAAGAAGCTGGATGTCCTACAGACTAGTTTTCCAAAAATAAGGGTTTCCCCTTTGCTTCAGGCTATTTTATGTAAATAGATATTGTTGTTGCTGTTGTTCTTGCACATGTCAGGTCTTCTTTTATTACTTGCACTGTCCATTTTGCTGCTGCAGCATCTAATTTACGCAATGATGTCTGGAAGTGTTTCTGATCCCATGCAGTGATCTTCTTCTTCTCCTTCTTCTTCTTCTCCTCCTCCTCTTCCTCTTATGCACCAAGGGATGTTTCCAGTTCCTCAGACCCATTTGGTAGTATGAACTACTATGAAGTCTTTGTAGTTTCATGTTCAATTTCTTCACATGCACAGGACATACAAAGGAATCGAAATTACGTTTCCCACTGTCCTATGGTAAAGATAGAATAGGGCATTTCAACACTGTAGACATTAAAAAAAAGTGCACAGGCACAACAAATATCTAACATTACACAGTGATAATAAATAAACTAACAAACACTGCATGGTCGGGACAGAGAGAGGTCACTGTGTCTACGCGCACCGCCATCTTGTTATTTATGTTAATGAATATTCTAAAGCAATGTTTAGATTTAGGGGTTGTTTTTTCCCCCCAGATATTGAACATCTGCCTGTGAGACTCTGCCTCTTACCAGTTGCTAATTAATTAGTTGTCACATATTCATCCAGGTGTTATTACCACTTAGTTTTCTAGCTTCTTTTTGCACATCCGTTTTTTTAGATGTTTTACTGCCATCAAATTTAAGATTAGCGTGTATTTTTCATTCAGTTATATGAAAGTTTTTGTATGTTGTATTTTGAATTAAATGTAATGTCAGATCCAAATATAGTTACTAGTTCTGAATAAACCTTGCGCCAGAAAATGTTAATTTTTGGACAGGCCCAGAACAGATGGTAGTGATTGGCTTCCTGAGAACGACACAACCTCCAACAGCTAGAAGATCCTGTATGGTAGACATGCTGAGCAGGAGTAATGAAATACCTAATGAGACACTTCCATCCAAAAACCCTCCATGAATTTGAACATGATATCCTCCACTGAAATTTGCAGTATCTAATCCAGGTTTCTTCTAAAAGACAGCTATTAGTTTCCCTATCCCATTTTTGTTTTATATATGTCGTATTCACTATTTTAATTTCCTGCAGGCCTCTATAAAGTCTAGAGATGACTTTGAGCATAGAATCTGTTCTATAGGCACTAATAAACACTTTTAATAAGCTATTTTCAAATGCCTTTTGATTTTTTTAGCATAGTGCTGTTTAGGTGGTGACGTACCTGGAGAAATCTAAAAAATTCTCGGTCGTTGAGACCATGTAGTCTTTTCAACACCTGGAAGCTCTTCAGTGTTGTCTGGTCGTACCATGTACAATATGAGGAGAGACCCTGGCTAACCCATCTCCTGTAGTTAATATCCATCTTATTTGGAGCAAAATCCGAATCATGGCAGCACCATTTCAGAATCTTTACCTCTTCTAGCATATCGTTTCTAGTGATAATGTTTAACCATATTTTTAATGATAGGTTGATCCATTTATTTCCCATGTCCATCAGGCATTTAATTAATTTTTTATCTCCTATTCTTGCTTGGATTGGTATCGTCCCCGATATATTCTCTTCAATTTCCTTCCATCTTGCCTTATAATCTGAGACGCACCAACAGAACAGGATCCTTAGTTGGGCTGATATGTAATAGTCTTTTAAGCAGGGAAGAGCCAATCCACCCTTTCTCTTTGCTAATTGAAGAGTCTGGAACCTTATTCTCGGTTTTTTCCCCTGCCAAATGTAGCGTGATAATAATTTATCCCAATCCTTAAATTGTTTATCATTAATTTCAACTGGGAGGGTCTGGAATAGATATAACATCCGTGGCAGGATGTTCATTTTTATCGGTTCAATCCGAGATTCAAAACTTAATATTGGAATGAGATTCCATCTCTTTATGTCTTCCTTTATTTTTTTATTTAATAGGTCAAAATTTAAGTTATATAACTTTAATAGATCTTTTGAGATGATAACTCCCAAGTACTTCATGTATTCCAGGTCCCATTTTAATGGAATTTTAGAAATAATGTTTTGGCTGGGTTTGTAATTGAAGTTTAATATTTGAGTCTTTTGGATGTTCAATTTATAACCTGAGACTGAGCCAAAGGTATCTAGGAATGATAGTAGTTCCAAAATTGAATTATCGGGGTTTGTTAAACTAATTAATACATCGTCAGCAAATAAAGAAATCTTGTAATCTTGATATAATATTTTTATACCAGTGATATTATTGTTCTGAATAATCCCCTGACTTAAAGGTTCGATAAATGATGCAAACAACAATGGGCTCAATGGGCAGCCTTGTCTGGTCCCTCTTTTCAAGCCAAATGAGTTTGAAATTGCCCCATTTATTTTAACTCTAGCGTTTGGTTTATTATATAGCCCTTTAATAATATTAATGAAAGTTTGATGAAATCCAAATTTGTCCAGTAGATGAAATAGAAACTCCCAATTAACCTGGTCAAAAGCCTTCTCGGCGTCAAGGCTTAACAATATTGCCTGGAGTTTATTTTTGTTTATCTCCTCAATGACATGTAGCGTTCGGCGAATGTTATCTTGTGTTTGTCTATGCCGAATAAAACCTGTTTGGTCCAGACTTATTATCCGAGGAAGAATATTTTCAATTCGTTTTGCCAAAATATGGGTAAAGATCTTATAATCTTGATTCAAAACACTTATCGGCCGATAGCTTTCACAGACTAACTTGTCTTTCCCTTCTTTTGGAATCACAGAGATCATGGCTTCTTTCCAGGAAAGAAGAACAATACACATGTTGTATACTTAAGCACATGGTTGTATGTAGTTTTCATTCTAGGGATGAGTAAGTCCTTCATCTCTTTATACCACTCTGCCGGAAATCCGTCAGGTCCTGACGCTTTACTCGTCCTTGAATGTGATATTGCCCTTTTAATTTCTTCATCTGTGATTTCATCAATTAGAAACTTATTTTGTTCGTCACACACTTTGGGTAAGTTTATGAGTTTTAAGAAGGACTCTATCTCTTCTCCATCTGTTTTAGGTTGGGTATATAAATTTGTATAGAATGTTTCAAAAGTTTGTTGGATATCTTTATATCACTGCTCCAACTTTCTTGGAAATGGGGTCACATGACTACAGACTAGAAACATACAGCATGAGTTCACACTTGTGGTTCTAGCAGCAGTCAGTCATTTTGATGCAGAGGACCTCAGATTATTGTTAACATATCTGTTTGTTTATGCGTGACGATTTTGCTCCATTTCACATACATTCTTCCACATCAGAGTTGCGGCTAAAGCCTCTCTGTGTATCTATCCCAGCATGAACGTCATTGCCCGTGGCTTGATTTTATAAAACACATCCCCCGCATCCAGTTCCACTTTGTTCATGACAAACGTAATGGCAAACATACTGGATTTCAAAGGAATAGCATGAAGAACACATGACTGGTGGCAGATCAAAAGATATTTTAAAGAAAGGTTCATACATTATAAAAGTTGCACTTTTATTGTATAAGCTACGCTGATATATTACATAACTGAACACAAACTGTATCCAATACATTGTTTTCCCCTAGATTTACAGATGGTGGAGTTTAGTATAAATTTGTTTCTTTTATTATTGTCCAAGCCATAGGAAATTTGTAAACTGCACATTTCCCTGAAGAACTGAAACAGATTTAGCAAACTATTAACTTTGAGAAAAACTACCCATTTCAGTGAGCTTCAAGCAAGGTCTGCAACCTGGTGCATAATTCGTCACACTAAATTTCATGACAGAAGCATGTAACCTGTTAATATTGCATAACAATCTCATGGAAAGCAACAAACGTCTTCTTCATACACTGAAGCAGATGTGGTCACATTTGACTTAGTAGCCTGCTCACTTACCAGGGGGTCCAATTCTGATCGAGATGTAGAGAATGGTATAGCCCCTTTAGTGAAAATCTAAGATTGTTTTTATTCAGAAAGCAGAAATCAAGTTCTACTGTCATTTTAACAAGTAATGCTGTGCTGCTCAAACAAAATATTTTCCTATCCTTGATGAAAACTTTTTCCTAAACCAAACCAAACAGTGACCGTAAAACAAAAATAGCAACATCCTCAAAATACCATCAAAGTATGAAAAAATGAAACATTAGTAATGAGCGATCAAACCAAGTGAAAGACCTACATTACAATTGTGCCACAATCACCACTTCACTTTCGTAACCTTCCAATGATTTGCAATTACATCCGCCCTTTCTTTCTATAAAGACGAAAAAAACTGCCTGGAAGACCAGCCTGGTCCCTGTCCTATGATATCCACTCTCTAAGATTTTAAAGTGACTGGCTGCCTTTATTCATGTCTGAGTAGCCGGACAGCTGACCAATTAGAAAATATATTTCAGGGAATGGATAATAAAAATATCATCTGATTAGCCAATGATAAGCTTGTTCAGCATCTGCATATGAACTGAATTTTCCTGCTTGGTGAGGTCTAAAGTAAACAAATTATTAACATGAACTGCATCAGTCTCTCAGACACTGTTTCTCATAAAACACCAAGGCTCTACCAATCCAACAGTCCAGCTTTCCATCAGAGGATTTGACCAGAAGTTCCTCTCTGAATCATGGTAGCCAAAATAACTGGCAACTCTGCCTCCTTGACATTTCTAGAAATCTGTCAACGCACCAAATATTACAACCCACATCTGTGCCACCTCCTGCTTCTAATATTCTCTATACGCCATGTCTTGGTTAAGGATTGTACGTGAGTTGACAGTAACTTCTACAGCAGCTGTGTCTGTGTTTCTGCCTTGTTCTGGTAAACACTGCAGCGCTGCAGGACCTCTGTGACAGCCTGGAGGTGTGGAGGAGACCAGTAGGGCTAAGGCGTTGCTGCAACTGGCTGAGAGGCCTCTTGTCTGGGCCGTACTTCCACACCAGACTCCCTTATACCCCTTGAGCTCAAACATATACCCTCACATAAATAAACGCACACATTCAAAGTACTTGCATACCATGTGTCTGTGCACACACCAGCCTCTTACCCTGCAGCTATGGGCCCCTAAACCTACAGGTAACTATGAGCATGGTGCAAATACCAGCTGGTTTCAATGTATGAGGAGCACCAGGGGCAGTCTTAACAGGATTTTTATGTCTTCTTACATCTTTAATTAACAATCTTTTTATTTTCACGTTATGAGTTTGCTACATAATTCACTAGATTCAATTAATGTGATTGAAGTTCTTGGCAAAATGTAGAAATGGACTATCGATGTAGTTTTTGTTAAATTAATGGTTTTTGATGCTTAATTTACAGAATTATAATCTGATCCTCTTGTTTTTTCTTCAATGCAAACTGATGAAATCATTGAGAAAGTTAGGAGTTACAGTCTTTTTTTAAGATGAGTTTCTTTTTAAACTTGAATTACATTTTTCATTGCTGTCAGGAATTAAAAATTTAAACCACCTTGAAAGGTGTAGACATGATTTCTAACACAGTCTATTCAGCTGAGTGAACTTGTCACTAACAATTACTCAGACACCTTCTGGTGGCTCTTTTTCTTTTTTTTTTTTTTTTTTTTTAAAAAAAAGGTGTCCAGTGACTTTTTCTGGTGTTTTTGGAAACTTCTGGAGATATTTCATGTGAAAGCATCATTCTTACTTTTCTCAAGGAGCAGCTGGTGCTGCCGTGGGCTCTTCCTCCACACCAAAGCACGCTCAGGACCGGGACACAAATAACTCTGAAATGAAAACTATTAAAGCAATTTTGTGGAAGACATTTAGCCCTAAAATACTGTAATAGAATAAAAAGCTTTGTCATTGTACAGCGGGATACAACACAACTTTGTTTAGGAGCAATCTCCAGCAGCAGCTACAAATCAAATGTGCACATGAACCTTTAAACAGCCAAGTGGTAAAACTAGGGTTGTAAAAAAAAAAAAGATTGTTCGCAGATACTAATTGATTTTAAAATTTAGTATCTAGTTAGATATTAATTAGCATGGCTATTAATATTTAAATGCCACTTTGGCACCTTCAGCCGCCTCTACCCATTTTAAACAGACACTGCAGCTGCTCCCTGGAGGACCCATCACTTACTGCATGCCAGCTTAGCAACTTGTTGCTATAATTAGCTAGTTTTCAGACCTCTCTAGTGACTATTTAAAAAAAAAAAAAAAAAAACTAGCGTCAAATTTAGCGACTTCTTCTGGTGTTAATGGAGACTTTGAGACTGACGGGAAAACAGTTATTGTTTACGCTTCTCACTGAGTCGCAGGTCCTCTGTCCTTTGTGAAAAGACACTTATGTGAATAAGTACACTAACTTTATTTTTATGTGTTGTTTGCACCACAGTAAGATTTAAAATAATGCACTTATTTTACATTGTTAATGTCTTTTCTTACATTTATTTGTGTATTTTTGTTGTAGTGTTTGGATTGTGTTGTTATTTTTGTGGTGCTCTGACTTTAATTTAAAAAAGAAATCATTTTTTTCCTTCTATAGTATCAAAAAAAGCATTGAGCACTGTCCTTAGTATCGATATGTTAGACATTTTGATATCATGACAACCCTAGTTGGAAAACCCAATGACATTTCAAATTCTGTGGGAAAAGATTCTGAAGAATTTAGTCGGCTATCTTTTGCTGTTTTGCTGCTATTGCTGCAGTGTGTTAGACCTGCACCTGGCTCCGCCACGGACACACCGACTCCTGCCAAGCATCATCGCAGCCAATCTGCAGAATACTAACCAGTCACACCTGTAATCAATCTACTCACCAGGCTTCAAATACTCCAGCTCCCCACTCAGACCTCATTTCCACATAGATGGACTTTCCTTGTCACCCCTTCCCGGTCTCGACTCCTCTGGCTGAGCTCCAGACTCCAGTTTGGCTTCCTAGCTCCCTACGCTTCGTAAGCTTCTCTGAGAAGGAAAAGTGTTTGAATAAATCCTTGATAACCTCTGATTTGTCTCAGTGGGGTCCTTCATAACACAGTGCTGCAAGGTTTTAAGGGTCCTCAGTGTGTGCACACAAGCAAACTTAAACTTTACTATCTTAAGCTATAACCTGAAGGGTCTTGCATCGGATTTAAAAATAATAAGTGTGTGTCTACACAACCGTATAAAACTGGATTTGAATTGCTGCTGGTCATGTGAATGCAATAATATGTTTATTTCTGTTTATTTTCCATTAAATCCTATATACCTAGTTTAGAGTCTGTCTGCAAATAAAACTATTACAACTATTGTTGGATATAATCTGTGAACTGAAGGTGAATATTTAGACCTACAACATTTTTTAGACCAACCTATTACATTTGATAAAATATCACATTAGCATGACAAATGTTTCTTTAACATTTCCATTTATGAATAATTGCAGCAACCATAGGAATGATTTATGGCACGAGACCAAAAAGAGCCACAGCTGTAGCTTGTCAACAAAATCTAAAACAATTAAAATAAAAACAGAGCTTGAACCACAAAAATGAGTTGCTATTGAAAGTTTTCTGTCAGAAGATTTAGTAAATAAATTGCATTTCGTCGATTAGCCACAATCCCAGTGTATATGCACATGAATATGTGAATGTGTGAATCTCAAACTGGAAGAAAGTCCAGGCACATTTCTTATTTAAAAGTTTAGCAATAAGTTCTCTGTTAGCTGTTTACTGTAGTGCACAAGGTCTCAACATGACTAGAACATGCAGGTTATACATGAGTAAAGGTTACACTGAGACAATGCTAGATACTGAAGCACTTTAAGCTTGAGGTGAGTTGGACACATCTGGATTTCACCAGAAACTCTTCTTACTGCTCTAAAGTGCACAACTTTTGGCCTCAACCACATCTGCACCGTACATCCATGTATTGTTGCTTGATGTGTGTATGTTTCACTGCAGGCTGTTTTAATACGCCAACTTTAAAATAGCTGTGAGTGCTGAGCACAGTGTTGGTCTGCATCAAAATGGGACTATAAAACACACACACACACACACACCTCTAATGATGAATCAGTCTTTTAAATACCATACTGTTGTGAGTTTGTTTTACAGGACTTGGGGCTTGCTTGTGTGTGTACTCTCATACAGTAGCTGGCTTGTCCTTTGCCTGTAATGTTTACAGCTCTGCAGTAATCACAGAGAATTATGTTAATTGCACACTATTAAGCTCATAAAAAACACAACTCACACACTTTCTCTTTATAAGTCTCTGCAACAGTGAAAAATAGCTGAAAAATTCAAAAACCTTTGAGGGGAAGAAAAGCAATAAAGAAATGAAAGAAATTAGAGCTTTAATTGAAGAGCCTATCACCAGTTATTTGTATACTTTCAGGAAGAGGATCAAAATTATGAATAGCACCTGCTGCTGCAGCTCACCTTTGAGCCTGGTTTCTCCACTAGAGGGAGCTGTACATCTTTCAGGATTATATGAGAAAATCAGGCTTTTTTTTTTTACTATTTGAATGGTAACTAATATGAAGTGGACAGGATGCAAATCATTTTAGCTAAATGATAATTTATTAAGATAATTATTCTGTCTTCAAACCCATACTACATAACTTTCTCTATTCCTCATACAGACTAGGGAGATAAGGTACAAATTTTAAACACATGGAAAATGTTTTAACAGCTTCCAAAGTCAAAATGGATTTTTTTTTTTTTTGCTTTAATGTAGCAGGCCCATCAGCTGCCCATCATTACTTGTCTGAGTAAAACCCAAACTAACTAACTATATTTTATTAAATGCCATAAACTAGTTGGTCTATTTCACACTGTCACGTCTTCTGCCTTGAGCTCAGCTACACCTTTACTAACAGCACTGTTATATTCTGTGTGTTCTCACAGAAACAGGTTTGAACCAGATACTGTCATGATCTGATGGCATATAAGGCTGTAGAAGATAAAAACAATTAACAATGTGAAGGGGGTAAAATTTAAAAGAGATAAGGTAGGGCGTACTGTTGTGAATTGATGTCTTAGTAAATGATAAGATATGTTTGGATCACACACGTTGCACATTTCTTACACCCGCATTATAACATCATTAAATTTGACTTTACAATGAATTCAGTAAAAACTAAAAGCTTATGATCAAACCATAGCACCTATTCTTCCAAAATTAAAAACACTGGGGGGAGTTGGGATCAATCTAATAAATTATCTGGGATTTTGAGATGATGATTCATTCTCATGCATTTCCTGTGGTTTGCCATGTCATGCACCTCAAGGCCTTCCACGTCAAGACTGATGCAACGTCATTGTTCTCATGACAGAGAACATTTGGTAAGTTTTTCATGGGTGCAACCCACATACTAAACTCTGCTGCTCATCCCACAAATGTTTTCTTCTTTCCAATGTAGCATCATTTAAAAGGGAATTAAACCGGCTTTCCAAAGGTATCAGGTTTACTTCTGAGGAGCATTGTTACAAACAAAGAAATAATCCAATATGTACAAATTTCCTTACTTTTAATGCTAAGGAAGGTACACACACAGCTCAGCTTCAACTCTCTAACTTGTTAATCTTTTGGACACCTGACTAAGATGGTGACTGTAAAAAAAGAAAGAAAGAAAAAAAAATAGATGCAATACTTCAGATTCTTTCTTTTTGTTTTTACATGCCACTCCTCCAGAACATCTCTAAAAAATGTCATGACTGCAGTGCATGTGTGAAACTGGTTACAGAGGAATTTGCCCTCTGGACTTTAAAAGCATACACAGCATTTGGTCTCAGATCTTTGACCTCTTCTATCTGCTGCTTTAACTGTTAAACATCTGTAATTGTAAGCTACTCCAGACTACTGTTCTAAACTAAAAAAGTTCCTATCTTCAACAGCCCCCGTCTGTCAGTTTTCAGTAATAGTGGGGAGACACAGACCCGGTGACTGAGGTCTGAGCTGTAGAGGAGCCAGTGTTACAGGATTACAGCCAGATAAGGTCTACAGAGTCGGTGTAATGATGGGGCATTACACTGCTGATAGCACTGACAAGTGTGAACAGGAGGAGGAGGAGGAGGGACTGACTCAGGGAAAACATGACAAAAAAGTTCAACCACTGGTGAAACGGGGGGAGTCTAGATTGTCAGGTAATATAGTAACTGCAGCTACAAGGACTGGTTGTGAACTTTGGCTGTGCACAAGCTTACCAATTTTCCTGCCTCATGTGGTTTTAATGCACTAAAACCTTGATGTCAACAATGTGTGTATGTTTTTTTTTTTAGGATAAATTCACATCTAATGATATTACTGAAAAATTTCCTTGTACTAGCACTAGAGTAATTTGTACAGATACGAGATTACTTTTACCCCACTAAAGAAAGAGAGATACATTTTTCTCTCTGCCTCTCTTTATATTTGTCCTGTCACACACTCAAACCATAAAGCCAAGAAAAAAAAGAAAATCTACAAATACATTACAGTTACATAGAAAAGGGTGTGCAGCAGGTGTCTGTACACTCGGTAGATTCTGTGTCAATGTTTGACTATCAGTCAAGTAAAGTCTGTTTTTATGAGGTTAAATTGAAGGAAAGGACTTAAGATGGTTGACTGGTTAATTTGAGAACAGAGTTCTGCACACATACAATGCACACACATTCAAATATTGATCAAAATAACAACAACTTTTAACTTTTGGTTCTGATACACATTTATTATTTAAACTTAGCAATAAATTAGTTTTTTTTAAGTCCATATAAGAAAATACGTGTGATGCAGAAAGTATACTTTAAAGACATTTAAAGATACTTTACCTCCTCTCCCCTGGAAAACAGAACCTTCTCACTTGTCTTTATCAGTGAAAGTCCATCCCTCCAACCTCCCTGGAGACTGAATGAGCCAGAAGAAAAAGGATGAGACAGACAAGTGGAGCTTTGTCGTTCCTCGTCCTCCAGATGTCTCTTTCAGTGCTGTTTTTTAATTTGATGTACGAGTTGTTTTTTGGGGCTTTCATCAGTATGTGCTGCTATGTACTTTTACTGTTTGTGTGTGTTCATTTACGCGCCACACATTCCCTCTTACTAACCAGATCCCCGGCTCAGACGGCCGGAGAGGCCCACCTTGCTGCCTGGCATGTCCCAGGAGAGGTGCTCTGACCGGGGCAAAGAGAGAGAAGAACGGTGGTGGGGGGGGAGGGGGGGGTTAGAATAGAGTTTCCCACTCAGCAGAAAGAAAGGGAGAGGAAGGTGAAGAAGAGGACAGGGTGGTGAAGGAGATCATTATTTTTAAATTTGGACAACATCTCTGGAAAAAGCTGTCGTTGACACGCTAAATTTAATGTAGACAATTATCCAATCAGCAAGTAAAACCTTCAGTTTAACCTTTTTGACTCAATGAAACTTTATTAATAAAGCATTTTCCAACAAGTAAAACAGAAAATGCTTCACAATTATTACTGCCATACGTAGAAGGTGAGCAATGATCAAAGGGCGATGAGAAGGAAACGAGGAGGAATCGGTGGTTGTTGAGGATCATGTGAATTGCATAATTCAAAAACATCCAACAGCACATAAATCACAGGCGCAAAACCATGAGGAGACAATACTGGTTTAGCAAAAGAACGGAAAACTAGAAAAAGACAGAATATGAATATTTTATGACTGAATTCAGGATGTTTGCCATCTCTTCATCACAACTGTATAGATCCTTGAAAGAAGTCTTAAATGTATTTATAATTGTGGCCTAAATACTTACTAATAAAAGAAGTCTCAAAAAATGCTGTTCTACATCTTTAATCCACAGATACAGCTAACGTGACTGAAGCCACCACAGCACAAAAGAGAGCAAATCAGATTTAACAAGAACAAAGCAAGTTCATTACCTGGGAATGGTTAAAAAATTAAGTTCATTTAGCTATAAATTTGTAATAAATAAAACTAAAAGAAAATGTTTCAGTAAAGTACTTGTTTGCTATATTTGAGAAAAGATTGATACTCTTAAATTATCATGAAACTGGGAAATTTGACAATTCAATATTGTTGGTTTTTTTTATGCTACTAAACATAAAAATCATGCCAGAGCAGCTTATTTATTTACATTTTGATATAAAAAATCTACAAAAAAAATTTATTTTGAAGTTTGGAGGATGGTACTACACACTCAGCTTCCAAGTGGTCAATTTAAGATTTAATCTCTTTCTGACCATTGGCTTATGGTACTTATTTATCAGTATTATTTTGCCTAGAACTCATTCATTCATTCATTCATTCTCTGTACCGCTTAGTCCATTTTAAGCAGGTGAGAGGCAGGGTACATCCTAAACAGATCACCAGTCCATCACAGATAGACAAACAACCATTCACACACACATTCACTCCTAGAGTGACCAATTAACCTAACATGCATGTCTTTGGCTGGTGAGAGGAACCCGGAGAGAACCCACACTTACGGGGAGAACATTCAATCTCCACACAGAAAGGCCACCGCACCCCAGGTTTGAACCCCCAGCTAAGGCTCAAACCAGCGATCCTCTTGCTGTGAGGCTGCGGTGCTAACCACCACACTATGCATTATTTTGCCTAAAACTCCAGCTGAAAAGTTGATTGTCAACTGGAAACAAATCTTTGCAAACCGTTGACATCAAAAGTGGGCAAAGGCTGGGTTAACCCAATGGCCAGATGTCATGCTGGTTGCCAGTGTAGTTTACACTTTGTCCTTGCAGAAAAAATGAAAATTGGACAATTAAAACCTTACAGTAGGTTGGCTACAGACCACCCATTGAAAATAAAGTTCAGATTTGCTAGCCTAGGTTAATTAAACAACGGAGTAATTAATTTTGTGTAAAACTCGAATGTCATTGTGTTGCTATGTTGCCTGGTAACCATTTTAAATTTCAGTTGGGTAGATTATTGTAAGGTTGTGTTGACATCCTACAATCTCAGAAATTTTACTTGGTAATCTGCATCATTTTATTTAACTGTTGGTTATAACAGATTCAGATGACTTAACCATTAACCATTAACTCATGAACAAAGCTGTCAGCTGTTTATGTTTGCTTCCTCTCACTTTGGTTCTGGTTAAACTGGTGTGAATGTGGACCAGTTTGCTAGAAAGCACCAAGGTTCTGAGGCTCCAGATTGTAACCAGAACCAGAAAGGTGTCTGTCTGAAAGATATAATAATGTAAACTGCATCAGGTATATACTTTTAAATAATTATTTTTTTCTGAAGCAGCCAAGTTACACAGTAGGTCCACTGCTCCCCAAACAGGAACAACTTGTGCAGGGATACAGATGAAGATTTGAGGGGAATTTATTTGCATTTCTGACATTCTGCATCCATGAGGCTCTTTGTGTTCAGCTGAGGTGAAATGGTCTTTAAAATAAACCCCAATGAAAACATCAGCATAACAAAAGGAAAACCCAGCGTTGCAGCTCACAAGCTAAGAGAGGTAAAGGAGGCAAAGTCGAAGCCAAAAACAATTTGGGAAATTAAAAGCAGTAGCACTTTATGAAAAATGGAAAGCTGGTGGGAAAACTATCAGAAAATGTTTCCTCTTTGTGCATCGATGGGTGCAGGTGGGTCATTCCTGCATGTATTTCCCACATATTTCACCACATCTTCCAGTGTCTTTCTTTGCTTTTCTTCTTCTCTCATTCTCATACTTGTTGCATCAGTCAAGCCAACCTCCCTCTGAACCCTTAGCAGCCTGTTTCCCACACACACACACACTGCTACCTGAGGGGATGAACATGTGTGTGTGTGTGTGTTTAAGTGGACATCCTGCCGAAAGAGCTAAAGAGCCTGATTGACCTTGGCTTGTGAAACTGTGAATGAATGGATGGGCGGAAAATGGCACAGAAGAAGAAGGGATGATAGGCGTCAGTGGTCTGAGAAACACGTCTGTCTCTGACACTCACATGCACACGCACAAACACACTCACGAACACACACTTGGTCTCTAGCTTCAATTGAGCATTAACAGATAAACCTGCTTTTTCCCTTATCTGGTAAAAAGAGGAGGAAAAAGAACAAGGGATTGTCTTACATTGAGGAGACAGTTTTTATCTCCTAACCACCGCTCTCTAAGCCCCTCTCCTCCTTATGTCTCCTCCTATCTCTCCTTCTTTCTCCCAGCATTGTTCATGGGCTCTCTGGTTACTGTTAAAAGGGCACAGGAAAGGACAGAGAGAAAAGGAGGGAAGGGAACCATGAAGGAGGACAAAGAGACCACTTAAAATGCCAAAAAGGAGGTTCTGTGTGGAAGCGTGTTTAAGGCCCCCCCTCGTCCTGCTGCCTCTTTTTCCATCGTGCTCTTCTGTCTCTCGAAAAACTCATCCTCAGTTCATCTTTTGTGCCTCTCTGGTCACTTCCAGTCTTTGGCAGGGCTTTGCTCATTTATTAATTCTCTGGTTTGTTTTAAAATGCTTTTTCCTTACATATAATGTTGGGGTGGGGGTTTTTAACATTAGTTACTGTTATGAGAGTTAGTGGCATGCAGATCAATGCTGAAATATTAATATCTGCAATCCCAGGTATTTATGTTCTAGTATTGATTCTATTTTTTTGGTGAGGGTTGAACTTCACCAAGACTGCACTTTATCCCAGATTCTGTCCATCACTTTTATGAACAGAATTTCCAGGTTGGGATGAGAACCAGCACCTCCAAATCCGAAACCATGGTCCTTAACTGGAAAAGGATGGCGTTTCCTCTCTGGGTCCTCCTCACAGGTGTGGGAATAATGGAGAGGGAGATAGACAGGATCAGTGAAGCATCTGCAGTGATGTGGTCTCTGCATCTGTTTGTTAAGGGGAAGAAGGAGCTGAGCCAACAGAAGAAGCTCTTGTATTACCAGCTACGTTCCTACCCTCACCTGTTGTCACGAGCTCTGGGTAGTGACCGAAAGAAGAAGACTGTGAATACAAGCAGCCAAAATAAGTTTTCTCTGCAGGACTGGACTCTCTGGTAGGAATAGGGTGAGAAGCTTGGTCATCTGGGAGGGGCTCAGAGTAGAGTTGCAGTTCCCTTGCACTGAGAGAAGCCAGATGAGGTGGCTCGGGCATCTGATTGGGATTTCTGCTGGATGCCTCCCTGGTGTGGTGTTCTGGGCACGTTCCACCGAGAGGCTCCGTGGAGAACACAGAACACGCTGGAGGAACGAAGTGGCCAGAGAGATCGAAGTCTGGGGTTTCTCTGCATAGATTGCTGCCCCCCAAACTAACCCCAGATAAGCAGGGGATGGATGGATGGATGGATGGATGGAAACACAGTGGACAGTAACTGGCCTTTTAGGATCTTGTCTGAATGTTACTCTGTTGGTGGGAACGATTACTTAAACCACATTAATTTACGGCACAGTGTAAGAGTCACAGCTGCTCACTCGGTCCAGTTGTGCTAGCTGACTGTGACCACTGAATGCAAACACAGTCATGGTGGCGTTAATTTGTCTAATTAAACATTTGAGAATCAATCAGAACATGATGAGGCAATCAGTAGAGGAGGAGAGGAGTGGGACAACTGGTGCTCGGGCGAGACAGATCTTTGATGCTGCAGGCAGGTATTATTTAAATACAGAGGGAGAAATTGTGGAGCTTTTGGCGACATGTAGTACTGCTTTAAAACTATAATTTGAAATGTCCTGTTTTTTCATTTTGATTTACCACATACAATAAGTTTTTGTATGTAACCGACCTGCAGACGGTACAGGTGTTCCACCTGAACTGGCAGCTGCTATAGTGTCAGAGGATGTTGTTACAACTCCAGTAAAAATCAGACTTGGGGAGTAGACAAACTTGCCTAAGCTCCGCCCATCCAACTTGGGCCTCCAGAGATGAAACTGAAAATCACATCATTGACAGAAAACTGTCAACATAAAAAAAAATAAAAACTCTGTAAACATTTTAAATTTTACATTGAGTTACTTTCTTAATATTTTTAACTTGCTTCATTGATGTTAAAGTGGGGCTTGCTATTAATCAGGGCACATTTAGACCCAAATTGACGCAGTGAAGTGTTTTCTCCTTTGTAAATTGGCTAGAAACACTCCAGCTTTGTTGTCTGTCCATACGTTTTCATTCCAGCTAATGTGTTTCATTCAGACCAAGACATGTTTGTGTGTTTTTTCTTAAAATCCATTCATGTGAGTTTTGGTGTGTGTAGCAAAGGTCCCCTACCATGTACAGTAAAGGCAGCTCCCACAGCCCACTAATGATCCCCTCAAGGCTTAATGGTGCCAGTTAACACGAACACATGTCTGAGGTCACACACACACAAACACTAAACGCCTTCAGGGGCACCGGAACACCAAAATCCTGCTAATACACATTCCAGCGTACAGCAACTTTCAAAACAGGTCAAAGGTTGCAGCCGCTGGCACCTTGTATAGAGTTTTACAGCCACACACACTTTTTTTCTTTGTTCATCTCTCTTTTCTATATTTTCTCACCTTTTTATTTTTCTTATTTTTACACAACCGCTCTGTCTCTCTGTGGCGACACACACATACCTGCAAGGTCTGTTTTAATAGGAGTGTGTGTTGTCAGTAGTGTGTCCAGGCCAGTGTTTTACTGTTCTGTTCCCATGGCTTTACCGTCACAGAGCAGAGCCGCAAGCCAAATCTAGTGGCTGCCGTGCCGCCATGCAGTGCCATGGAAAATCACTCCACTGCTTCCTCTCAGCTCAAAACAAGGAGCTTGTAGCCGCCAGGATGAGTTTATGTAATCACACCTGTGTTTTGAAGGTATTTTCGGAGGACAAATGGGAAAAGATAAGAAAAAGATACCTTATTTTCAAAGTTTGTGGCCTTTGGAAGCTTCTTGTTGAGTCAAGTTGTTAAATAGATCTCAGCTGCTTGCTACTCATCAACAACATCTAACCCGCTCCAGTTATACAGTACCATGCTTCTGGTATTTCTTGCTTAAGAGCTAACTTTCATAATTGCTGCTTGAATTCCCAGGAAACTCCATCAAACATGAAACCTGACTGTATGAGCACATGCTCAGCTCACTCCCTTTGGCATGAATGTTTGAGAAGCCCAGTCTAAGAGGTTACTGCAGAACCATATGGTGGGCTGAAACTGAATGAAAGTCACAGATCAATGCTACTGGGTAGAATTACAAAGAAGTTACTGCTATGGATTATCAAAGCCCTGGAAGATGTTATAACATCCCCACTGTGATCAATAAAATGATTCATAATGGTGCTCATGGAGCTGCTTTTATGATTATTTCTCTTTATTTTTATCCCTGGAATTTTCACTTTATTGGTCTGTTTATCGGGAAAAGTGGCAGGAGGTAAAAACACATGACCACATATAGAGATCCATCTATAATTGCTTCATTGTAGACAGCTGATGTCACAGGTATTTGTTATGCTAATTACTGGCAGCTGCACAGATGCTGGCATTCATTCATAGTTGTGGTATTCTCCACGATCTCCAACAAATTTTATAAGTCCATTTCTGTCTTTTACTACTTCTGAATTTGAATATGGTAAAAATACTCAACTTTTAAAGCAGCACTACAACATTTTGGTAGTTTTTCACTTATTGGCGTCCCCCTAATGAAGGCTTATTATGTCTTGCATCCCGTCTCTTATCTGAGCAAGTAAAAGCAAACACTTAGGCTTCCAATAAGCCACTTTTGAGTGGATATGTACTGGTGTGACTCATGAACTTCCCTAGTTTCCTCCTTGGCATGAACTGAACAATAAACAAACACAAAAGAGACGGTATTTGTGACAGAAAAGGTGATCACACTGACGGCCGGTGTCATGATACAAGACACAGAGGAGTTGGAGGTGGAGGAAGCAGATATGGAGGAAGCAGCAGTAAGAGGCTGCAACGGTCAAACCTGATGTACTGGTTGAAGGCGTTAACTCTGTCTACATCACCTTCCACACACTAAAAGTTCCCCAGTTTGTTCTTCATGCCCCTCCACACCTTCCTGGTGTCTTTTTTCATCTTTCTTTCCACCTTTTTCTCCACTTTAGAGTGTCTTAGTCTTTTTAAGTTCTACTTGCACCCTCTTCTCCTTTTTCTTATCCCTGTCCTGGAATGCCACCTTTTCCTGGTTTAGGAGGCCCTTGATGTCACGGGTGATCCAGAATCACAGTAACCCTACAGAGATTGATGTAGTCTGTGATGGTGTTGACTCTCCTGTCTGTGTCCATTTGCTGCTCTCCCAGTGGTACATCCCAGTCTGTGCAATCAGTCTCCCAGTGGTACATCTCCCAGTGTGTCCCTTGCTTCTGACCACTTCCTGGAAGATCTGGTGGTAACAGGATGCTGCTGTACATGAGGATTTTATGTTGATTGTAGATAAATAGATGGATGAATATATATTGCTCCACTATTCGATACTAAGAAAAATAAATACTGGAAAATGATTAATTCAGCGATCTGTCTGTTTTTTGCGGATAATTTCGAACAGTTTTAGAGGTAGTTTTCTACTTTACTGCTCAAAATAAGTTATTACTTCACATCCACTTAATTATGAATGAGCATAAGACTGTTGGGCTTCTTAGAATTGCATTAGAATATCAATGAAATATTAATTTTCTACCTGTAATTCAAATGGGAGCAAGCTATTTACCCAAGAAGTCCTGCACCAGTGGCTTCCCCTGAACAATTTCCCAGCAGTTTATGCATTATCTTGCTAGCTTTGTATCTGGGTACTTGTTTTAACCTTGTTATTGTTAAAAGCTACAACTGATTCTGGTTAATTCAGGTTCAGATTTGAATAACAGTACATTTGCCTGATCAGGGTGATCGTCAAAAAGACTTAGAAAACTTAAACTAACTTCCTTGAATGCAACATTGCTGTTGACTTAACAGCTCTACCAATAACCGTTAACAATGTAGTTCTGCTTTGACAAAACAACCACGTTTCCACTCAAACCAGAAAAATTTATCCAGTTATGGGGTAGCCATGTTGATCATAAGTACAGCAGCGATGTTGTGATGTTCATGATCTAAGTGTACGTGCACAGAAAAACAAGTTTCATACTTGAAAACAATAATTAAGGAAACAGTGTTTACACACAAACTGAGCCTTCCACAATCATAACTACACAAGTCATTCAGACAACAGAAAGTTTTTCACTATTATATTCTCAACCTTTTTAAATGTGATTTACTGTTTGGGTTTACAGTGTCCAGTGCTTTCTTTGCTACAAATGTCTCTCACTGAGCACTCAATGTAGAAATGGAAAACAATATTGAATCTCTATGTTTCAAGCAGATGTGGTGGCTCTGGTTTCGTCATATTTTACATCAAACCCTGGAAGCGGCAACAAACCATGGCCTGGACCTTGCGTGAGATATAAAACTCTTAACGACAATGTTACTGGCTACATTTCAAACCAGCAAGTTAAAAACTTATCGGTCTTTTGCTGTAAGCCCAAGCCCTGAATCTGTAACATCATTTTAAAATAGCTCAATCTTTATTTTTCTTACACCACAAATATTATTAGTATTAATCTCACAGATGTTGGCTCTTTCACTGTCAAGGTGGAAAATCTTTCATATCAAACCCTTGGAACTTGGTTTCAACATTGTAGATTAATCACTAGGCTCTGGCACGTGCTTTTAAACAATCAATAAAAAATTATTAGGATCATTTCAGCCCACCTTGCCAAAGCTCTGATGTCTTTAATGGAAAAAATGAAATTGATTAAAAGCCACAAGCTACTATATTACTGTTGAACAGTGGTTCTAAGAGATAAAAAGTGTTTTTTTTTTTTTTTTTTTCAAATGAAAGGGGAATTTATTATTCAGTCAGCATAAAACTTTTTGAATTTAAAAAGGACATAAAAATGTAATCTTTTCCAAACAGACTCACCCAGTTTTGATGGTCTATAACCCCCATAATGCATTTTATTAACTTCTAGCATCCACTTCTTAAAAAGAATACCTGCTTTACCTGCTAAGTCCAAATGGAAAAGATTTTAACACTGACAAAACTGAAAGAATAAATCATTGTTTATTCTTTTAAAAAAGGTCTGTATCATCTTGCAAAAAATCCAGCCTTCACAAAAGCAACTGAAGCATTGCACAATTTCTTTTGCCTTTCCCTTTGAACTTTTTGGTTTACTGATCCATCTTTGTTCCAGTCCTCACCTATGCTCACAAGCTATAGTGAGAGTATATATAGATAAATGAAATGAGATCTTAGATCTCAGAATTTAGGGCTGCTCTGATAGTATTGGGTATCAGCCTGATACTATATGCTTGTACTCATACTGTGTATCTATTTAAGTGGTCCGATACTACAGAACCTGATACCAATGTGAAAAAAACTAGGGCTGTCAAAATTAAAATGCTAATGCAAAGAGATTAATCTTTGAAATTGATGAATCTTATTTAACACACAAACATTTAAGTTATTACTATGCCAAATCAAAAATCCGAAATTGGCATTATTTCGAGAGAAGCTAGTTTTGAGCATGAAGGTGTGTTGTTATAGTGGTGAACTGAATCCTCCAGAAACCACTTTATCCTCCTTATTTATGAAGATTCGGACAGTTTTCAAGCCTTACATTTTAAGTTTTCATCGTTGGTTGTCCAGAAACAAAGTTATTGCTGAATGATTTATAGTTTTTAAATTGAAATTGCAATTTAAGACCTTGTGATCAGCTAATCGCAAAGAATGTGAATAATTGACATTACACAGTGCCTGATCCAGGTTTCCTGTCCTCTTTGTTGTGGGACAGTAGGGTCTTCTTTTTGAGAGTTTAAAAATGCGTCCGACTGTGATTCTGCTCTATTTGAGCCTCAGACATGTTTAGATCAGATTTATGTTGCTTATTTCCCCACATTTACTTATTATTATCAACTCTCTCATAGCCGATGAGAGGAAGGGGGAGATGAGGCAGCTGCAACACAGAGACGACAGCCGGACTGGGAGTTACTGTGTGGAGTCACTCTAAATGTTCATAGAGTTCAGATACTCAGCAAAACACGATTTCCATCTACCTGGGAGAGTTTAAACCTGGATTTCTGTCAGATTTTCAGGTGGTTGAAGCTTCATATTGTCCGATATGTGTTCTCTGCTAGTACGAATGTGTACACTTGTATGTGCACATGTGTGTGTGTGTGTGTGTGTGTGGCATTGAGGTGAAACTGCTGTGTCCAGTACAAAAATCATGTAGAGAAGAGTGAGGAGCTGTGGTGTAAATAAGATAACATCACTGTTTTTACTACAAGGACAAAGTATAAACTAGAGGAATTACTTCAGGATTCAGTGTTTTGGCCACAAGTTGCATCTTGTATTTGGTAAGCGAAGTCGTTCATGTTACAACTTTGCGCCCTTAAGTTAGAATATAAAGCAGTTCCTATTTAGATGTCACGTGATAATCCTTCATCTCATGTTAGAAATATATTATATTTATATATTCCTTCAGAACAGTCTTAATTCTTGGTGTCATAGATTCAACAAGGTGCTTTGCTCCATATTGACATGACAGCATCACACAGTTGCTGCAGATTTTTGGGCTGCACCCATGATGAGAATCTCCTGTTCTACCACATCCCAAAGCTGTTCAATTGGATTGAGATCTGGTGACTGTGGATGCCGTTGGAGTCCAGTGAACTCAGTGTCATGTTCAAGAAAGCAGGTGGAGATGATCTGAGCTTTGTGACATGGAGCATTATCCTGCTGGAAGTAGCCATCAGAAGATTGTACACTGTGGTTATAAAGGGATGGACATTGTCAGCAACAGTACTGAGATAGACTGTGATTTTTTAATGATGCTCAGTTAATACTAAGGAGTCCAAAACGTGCCAAAAACTTATCACCCACACCATCACACCAACAGCAGCCTGAACTGTTCCTACAAGGCAGGATGGATCCATGCATTCATATTGTTTACACCAAGTTCTGAGTCTACTATCTGAATGTTGAAGAGGAAATGGAGACTCATCAGACCAGGAAACACTTTTCCAATTTTCTATTAGTGTTGGTGAGTCTGTGTGAACTGTAGCCTCAGTTTTCTGTTCTTAGCTGACAGGAAGCACCCGATGTGGTCTTCTGCTGCTGTTGCCCATCTGCTTCAAGACATGGACATGTTGTGTGTTCAGAGATTCTGCAAACCTTAGTTGGAACCAGTGCTTATTTGACTTCCTGTTGCCTTTCTATCATCACCAACCAGTTTGCCCATTCTCTTCTGACCTCAGACATCAACAAGACATTTTGGTCCAGACATCTTCTGCTTACTGGATATTTTCTTCTCCTCAGATCATTCTCTGTAAACTCTAGAGATGTTTGTGTTTGAAAATCCCAGTAAATCAACAATTTCTGAAATACTCAGACCAACAACCATGCCATGCACCATTCCTCATTCTGGTGCTCAGTTTCAACCCAGCAAGTCGTCTTCACCACGTCTACATGCCTCATCTGTTCCACTCAATATCTCTTTAGTATCTTTCAGTTGTTCCTTTTAGTCATTTAAATATCTTGGTTTCTCTATCATTCCTGTGAAATAGATTGTGAGAGGCCACTGGCTCGCTAATAAAAGGGAATCGCCGGCTGGAAGGAGACACTGGAAGACCAAGATAGTCAGAAGAAGGGGTTGATGACAGACTGAGGGTGAGTTATGAAAGACAATATGAAATGGTCAGGATCTGAAATGGAAAAGAGAGAAAAGGTAGGCTACATTGAGTAGATGAGGACAAAGGAGAAATGTGAGGCAAAGAACTGAAAGGAAATGCAAGAAAAGAAAACTCTTTTGAACATGAGTCTTTGAAGTGAACAGCAGTGAACCCCATCAACCGTTAATTCACGCTGATGTGAATTTTATGCACATTTTTGAGGCTAGTTCATTGGCAGAGAAAAATGGGGATTTGGACTAACCCGGAGTTATATATAATGAGGGACAATGCAATATGTGTGAGTTTAAGGGGAAAGTTGAAGTGAGGGTCAGTTAGAGGGTCATACACTTGTTGGCAGACTGTCTCCTCTGTGTTGATGAAACCCAGAAACCAGAGCCGGGAACGGTTTTTGGTTACCATCTGGTAAAATCAGCAACTACTGAAAAGAAGAGTTTGATCTCCTAAAGTACTGATATCCACTTGTAGAAAACCATGCACACTTAAAATATTTAGATTCAAGATTCAAAGTGTTTATTGTCATTTGCAACAGTGACATTCTTACTTTGCTGTCCCACACTTAATGCCATAAAAGATTATAAAATAAAAAAAATAAACAACAAAAACTAGATAGAAGATAAAGATAAAAAACTCTGAGGAAATAATCTATGTACATTAATGTGCAGTGTGCTACGTGTTGAGGATGAGGTTGTTGTGCTTGCACAATGTCACCAGAGAGGCCACCTCCCTCCTGTAGGCTGCTTCGTCCCCGCCAGTGATGCGTCCTATCACAGCAGTATCGTCCACAAACTTCGGGATGGATGTTGTCTTTGTGGGAGGCCACACAGTCATCTGTGAACAGGGTGTAGCGGATGGGATTGAGGACACACCCCTGTGAAGCATGAAGCTGACATTTCATTTGTTGTGAGTGTGTGATTGGCTGGTTTGGGTTTTCCACTCATCGCTGTCAACAAGAGTGACACTGACAATAAAAACGTAAAGTTAATGTCATCACTCATGACAGATGAGTGAATTTGTATCCACAGTTACAACTTCTTTTCTTCATGCCTCAATTTACAGCAACATTTAATGTCATTAAATGGATGATTTTAAGTTGAAGCTTGAGAGAAATGTTAAAAGTTGCTTATGGCTAGACTGGTTGTGGTGGACCAAATGGATTAGATATAAATCAAAGCAGTCAGCCCATCAAAACTGGTAAATTAATTATTTTTGGAAGGTATTTTGAGATACTGTGAAAATGGCAGCTGTACCACTAATATGTTAGCAACTGTAACTAAGAGAGGAGCGCCGGCAAGCTTTTACTTCATGAGCAAAACATACTAGAAATTTAGATTTCTTATGAAATTGATAAAAAATAAAAGTTGAGTATGCAATATTTTAAGCTTTGATTCTCAATAAACATATGAAATTAAGTTTATTTGTATAACACATTTAGAAAAGAAAAAACAAAACTAAAGTACTGAACAATTTTCTGAAGCAAAGGAAAAAACAGCAATAAAACATTTATATAAAAAACAGATACAGTAAAAAATAAAAATAAAACAAATAATAACAATAAATAAATGGAAAATACGTTTTTTTTTTTTTTTTTTTTTTAAGATTCAGAACACCCAAAGGCTTTGAAAAAAAGAGAGTTTTTGCCAGTAAACAGGCTGTGTCCTAAATCAAGGCCTGAATGCTCAAAGGCCTAGTACAGATGCACAACAAAGGCTGTTCCAGCTTCCCCCAAAGTGAGATTCTTTTATACACAAAGCCAGATTTATCATTGCAAAAGATAAACTAACACACATGTGAGAATATTTTGGTTCACTCTTGAAATTGGACACAAATATAACACCATGAACCCTAATTTTTTTGTCCATGTACTGTGTGGTTTAATAAGGTCAGTGGGCTAAAGCAGTGGTTTCCAATCTTTTTTCCTTGGGGACCCCCTTCATACATATACTAAAATGCTGTGGACCTCCTGCTCCACCCGGGGCTGAAACCATGGTTTTAGACTTTCAAAAGTGAGATTCTTACCATAAATAATGTATTCTGATTGAGTCATATCTTTTGATAAAGCCAAAGTTAAATGAACAACATACAGCCTTATTTGTATTCATTAAAATATGGAGAATTTGTTGACATTATTCACAATGACTATAATTTTTAAAGCCTTAGGGACCCCCCGTGCTCTTTGGGGACCCCAGGTTGGGAATCACTGAGCTAGAGGATTTATGGTAGTGGAATAATCCATGTCTATCCTGGTAATCTTGGTTTTTCCTGAACTAGTTCAGTAATGAAAGATGACTATAATAATAATAATAATGGATTAGATTTATATAGCGCTTTTCAAGGCACCCAAAGCGCTTTACATTGTGTGAATCCATTATTCATCCACTCCTCACTCATACCTGGTGATGGTAAGCTACGTGTGTAGCCACAGCTGCCCTGGGGCAAGCTGACGGAAACGTGGCTGCCATTCTGCGCCTACGGCCTCTCCGACCATCACCAAACATTCATCCACACATTCATACACCAGCGATGCCAACACTGGAGGCAAGGAGGGTTAAGTGTCTTGCCCAAGGACACAACGACAGATGACTGCGGGAGCGGGAATCGAACCGCCGACCTTCCGATCATTGGACGACCTGCTCTACCGCCTGAGCCACTGCCGCCCTGACTGAAAAACACCACAGTGCAGATTATTTGTCCCTAGGAAAAAATGGCTGGATGTTGATATTTACCTTTTGGCTTTATTGATGGACTGGATAGGACAAAAGGACTCAGTCAGAATTCATAATCTGTGGCAAGAAGCAGGCTAATGAAAGCATAAAGCCAAGCAGGGTTTTAGCACACAGAAGAGGTCACAGCTTTTTGGTAGTTGCATCAAAGCGGTTTTCAAGGAAAATAGGCTGAGAACCATTGTTAATTACACATATATATTTTTGTCCATTTCTGCATCCTTTAGGTGCATATTTCAGTCTGTTTTCAGAGAGCTTGCAGCTGCATAGCCAGACGTAGAGAATGGAACACTATCACCAGAAGGAGCAGTGTTGTGCAGTATAGCTCCCGTGCAACGAGCGAAAGGACCAATGAAGAAACCACAGCATATTTAATAGCTGCACAGACCATTGCCTCTTTTAGGTGTCTTTCTGAGAACATGCATTATCACAAACTTATTCACTGTTGCCGCGTTTTGTTGCCAGAACTGGAAGGTGAACTCTAAACTCTACACTGCCCTCTGGTGGTTGCATTACCTAACAACCATGCAAGCATAAACAGACGTGAAGGGAGCAAAACTAAGGGATAAGGCTCTTTCTCTGGGTGTTGCAGTCTGAGCTGCAGTGAGCATTTACATTTTTTCCTTGTTCTGGATCCATTTGTAAACTTCAAACTACCGCTCTATAAAATTGTTACCAACATAATATGGGATATGTCATGACAGTACATGTGAAATATTTGTTTGTGTTTGGACTTCAGCAGGAGGAAATGGCAGCGCTGTAAATATAGAAAAAGGATACAAAACCAACTTAAGAACATTAGAACAGAGTGAACATAAACACTCCCTTTATAACCCCCATGCCACTGAGATGACCTTAAGAAAGGTGTTTAATATTTCCAGTGTTGATATATATATGTATATATATATATATATATATATATATATATATATATATATATATATATAAGAGGAACAGCCTGAATGTGTGAAATAAGCCCTTTTTTACTTAGTGAGTCAAGGAAAGTGCTAAACATCCACTTAATGTTTCACTCTGTTTTCTTTTCCCTGATAAAAAATACAAAACAAGTTACAAATATTTAATTTAGGGATGGTTTGATGATGGTTTGTTTTAGCCTTCAAGTGCGATTTTAAGAGTCAAGTTCAGCCAGATCTAAAGTTTAATGGTTAAAGGTTTTAAGAAATATTTTTACGAGATGATTAACTAAGACTCCTTACAGGATGTCCAAAAAGGGCCTCTGTGAGAATCTGGCAGCCATTTGATAACATTTGTTGGCAATGCTAGTCTAAACCAATGGGGGGAACTAAACCAATTCTCTCAAAATTACATGCAAGCTCTTTCACACAGCTCTGTAAACTGTAGTAAAACCAAGAGTGAGAATCAATAACAGAACATTTTGGATGGATTCATGTTTCATTTTAACAGAAAAGGTATGTCCCCTTCATCTTTTTTAGAAAGCTGCTGCCAGTGTCTGAAAACCTATTTCTATATAAGTTAAGTGTCTCGTCTACAGGTCTAAAACAAAGCTTCTTCCAGCCCAGGACCTTGTGCATCTTTTATCAGCATGAGACCTGAATGTGAAAATGTGCTGTCAGAGAAACTGAGAAGATAGGTTTCAGTGATATTTGTTTTCTCCTCCAAAGTTATTGGGAGTTAAATGTTATAGACCTCACTAATCACCTCACTAATCAAGTTGTTGGTTGTAGGATTACAGTAAATCCACTCAATGAAACTTAATGTTGTGGTGCTTTTATCAACAAGGGACCCAGTCAGTTTTAAAACTAAGCATATGGCTGTTTAACTTCATGTTTTCTCTTGGAGCTATTTTGTTTCTTAAATGAATCAAACTCTAAGTTTTTACTGTCCCTGTTTTATACTCACCAAGAATAGAAAGCTGTTTTTATGGTAATGTAATTTCCAGAGCAAACAGCTCTAAAATCATTTGGTAATTTCCTGAACTTAATAACTCCTCCAAAGTTTCTTGTTCTTGATTTCAACCCATTTTTATCCACATCGCATCCAATTCTGTAACTTTGTCAAAGCTGATAATGTGTAGGTCCTGTGACACAGCGGTCATGATTATCTTGGACTCTCAAGTTCAGTTTAAATCCCCTTTTAGTTTTGGTATCAGTTTTTGTTCGTTTGGATTCAAAATATCTTTGTTTGGTTTGAAATACACCTTTTATCAAACTCTCAAAGGAGTACAGTAATCTTATGGTGTGAGGCCAAAAGATCCGAACAAAAAGTAGCATGTGAAACACTGGGAGTAAGAACGAGTTCAGATTTTTGTTGCCTTGGCGAAGACGGGTGGACAAAGAGGGTGGTTCACACGAAAATGCAAAGCAACATAACTCAAAAACAAGGTAGACACAATCTGGGAAAAAACACTGAAACAATAATCTATTTTCCTTTCACTGTTCTGTCATACTACTTCAATTAAATGGAGTTACAAGCTGTGGCAGGTATTATACTTGGCATATCAGAGGCAAAAGTGGAAATTTAAACCAATGTTTGCTGCTACAAGAATTGCACCAAATGTTCTGGATAATCTCTCAATAACTAACCCCAAACTTTATCCATTTTTGCAGACAAAATCTCTCCACCTGTACTCTGTGTAGCACACAATAGCACAATTCATTGGTAGCCTAGTGAAACTAGTCATGAGCTTCTCCAGTGCCAGTGCACAGCCGAAATCAACAGCTAACTCCAACAAATAGCTACATTAGATGCAGGAAATACCACCAAGGCAAAATGAGTAGTAGCCATCTTATTTGCCACCACTGGCCACTCAGTTATTGGTGCGGACTTATCACTGATTAGATCAGCAACTGACTTTGAGATAGATGCAGCCTCAATAGATTATTTTGTCCCTTTTGACGTTCCTTGGAAATGCTTCTTGTTAGTTTTTTTCTTTACCAGCTTAAAAACTCATTTACATACGTCATTTGTTAAACATCAGTGTCCTTATCCTCTTGTGCATCCTTTATGTTGGTATGGTAGTTAGGCAATATATCCACCAGAGGGCAGTGCAGAGGGCACCACTAAGTTTCAAACAACATTAAACACTGCGATAGTGGAGGAGATCATGATAATGTACATTCTCAAAAAGAGACCTAAAACAAGCAGAGCAGTAGACAACAGTGATCTGTGCAGCTATTAAATACAGTGCAGCTTCTTCTTCTTTGTTCCTTTCGCTGGTCTCAAGTCAACTATGCTGCTCAACACTGCCCCTGTGGTTTCCAGTGGTACTGCTCCACGTACATAAGCTTTCTAATAACAGACCAAATTACACACGCAGAAAATGGACAAAAGGCTTCGTATTCATCTTTAGCATTTATAAAGCATAAATGGGCCTTAATGGTCTCTATTCATATTATTAGTTTCCGGAAAAGTTGGGATAGTGATGAGACCAGAGCTCTTCTGAGATGTTCATCTCTGGGTCCAGTGCATTTTGTTTCTTTTGGTTTACATGTTCATTATTCATTGATGACAATTGAAAAAACTAGCACTCAAGAAACAAACACGTCATCATTTATTGATGGGGTTTTTATTCAGTATCTATTGTCCACAGCAGGATAGCAATGTTACTTATTAATCACATATTAAATCATTAAATATCAAGGAAGATGCAAGATAGACAGAGGGGCCTCTTCACTCATAAATCTGTCATCTCATGTACTTTGGCTCATTAATCTACGTATTGAAGCCTCCTGTCCAACTGTTTTCGCTTTAAAGTAACAACAGTGTGAATATGAAAGGGAACATTTTCTATCAGATAGTCAGAATTCTGCAATATATTTAATTAATTTCCATGTCAGAAGATTTAAAGGGATTTAACAAAGCAGAAAAGGAGACACAGATGGAAGCAGTAACAGTCGGTCTGAGTATATTTCAGCTTCCCAACACATCCTTCCACAAAACTTTGCCTGGCATCAAATGAACAATATCAAGTTACAAACAACCTTCTGTCGCTAGAGCCACCAGGATCATGTTCTTAGCTTGTTTAGCTTCAGTTTACCACATAGGCACGTAATTGGACCAAACGTCTCCGGTGACAGATCGCTTGTTTAGTGTCCCACAAGCAGATAAATAAACAATCTGGTAGAAAGGAATAAACCGCTGCCTGTCCTCCTGCCTGTTTGGTTAAAAAGACAAAAAGGAAACGGTGTCTGCATCTGGTTGTTGTGTCTCGCTTGTTTTACCAAACACAAAATGTCTGCTCTGGTTTTGTACTTTGAATGGGTTTCTGAGGGCTGGAACTGAACCTGTCTGTCAAAGACCGCGCAGGCCTTCAGATGAAAGGCTGTTTTACTGCAGCAGCCACAGAAACCGTAGAAGTGTTTAGTCATACAGTAGATGAAGACATAAGCTTTACAGCTTTAAACATATTTATGTTATATTACACATTTCCAGTTATCCAGGCAAATAGCTTATGTAGTTCTGACTGTGCAGTTAGTGAAAAAACTACTGCAGAAAGTTTCACACCAACTGCAATTCAGGCATTTCTTTAAATGGACTTTTAAAGAAAACTGTGAAAATATTTGATGATATTTTCTTATTTGAAGTGCAAGAGACACTTATTGGTATTTTTGAAATTTCAGAAGGTGCCATGTCGACAAATTAAGGATTACCAAGTTATTGCGACTCATCCTGCATGCAGTATGAACATAATGTAATATATTCATTTTTAGATAGATATATAATACTCAAAACCGCACATAAGCCATGTGGTGACATCAGAAGAAGGGTAAGAGTTGGGATGGGACTAATTTTTATTACTTCAATCAAATTTAGGATGAGCTAAATTTGATTGAGGGAACATCTCAATCAATGGATACGATTGTTTCAGAAGGAGATCTCCATCTGATATGAAGACGATGTCAATAAACTTATCAGTCAAGAATAACCATTACAATTCCCAAATTACTACACTATTGTAATCCATAGAGATCTACTGGAAACTACAAACTTCTACAAAGTCTAGGGCGTAAATTAAAAAAAAAAAAAAAAAAGAAGCAGTTGAACATTGTCAAAAAATCTGTGTTAATCAGAGAAAAAAAAAAACTCTGAAAGCACTTTAACATGTGAACTCACAAGAATTGAATTTGTCAGATTTTGGTCTCAATTTCCTTTTGACTTTAGTGGCTCTTTCACATGCTGCTTAGTTAGGTTTTGGCAGCACAGCTAACTGGTTACCCATAAGAGCCCGATGAGACATTTTGCATCACTTCATGGTAAAAACAAATCCCTATTGAACACGACCTGATACTTGTCTTCTGCCCCTAATAGATACCCAGAAGCAGAAAATACCACTATAATAATTTTTTTAATATCTCATGGTAATAAATGGTAGATATCCCCCAAAAAACATATGTTAATGTTTTTGTTATGTTTTGTTAACTTTTGCAAGTTGCAATATGCAAGTAACGGGTTGGAACCAGTTCGACCAAATGTAAGGTGACAGGGTTGACAGTGGTAAAAGTTACAGAAAGTTTTGAACACATGACACAGCATGCATCTACCATACATTTTGTCTGCTATGATCTCAAACTGAATTAAAAGCTAACCTCCTCTATTGTTGTTTATGTTTAGTGTTTCATTTACACTTTAAAAAATCAGCTATTCTGTCCGAGTTCTCTAATGCACTTTCTTGTGGAATCCTTTGGTAACAAGTGTAGTACAAAAGCTTTCAATTACATGAATACAAAATAAAAAAAAAACAAGTACATTCTCCTAACACACACTTCTTCCTATGAGAATCACATTATGGAATTGACATGGGAATAAATAATTTCACTATCCACCCATGGCGTTCAAAACCAACAAATAATTTCCTTTGTATTGATTTGTGACACAGGGTTCTGACAGCTTAGTAGTGCATGTACACCCAACAATTGAAATATACCTAACGCTACCTTTCATTTCATCGTGATACTTATAAAGTACAGATTAATTTCTAAATTAATCTGATCTTCTTTAATCTTAATTAATCTTACCGAGAATAAACGTATTAAAGTCAAGAATAACCATCAAAATTTTAAGAATTACTAAAATGTTGTAATTTAGAAAGATTTACAGAAAACACTATTGATCAATCATAAAAAGTCTACTGAAAGTTTGGGGAGAAAATAAACAAATGAACATTATCAAAAAGCATGTGCTAATCCCAGAAAATACTCTGATAAAATGTGGAGTAACATCTAAACCATCAAGAATAAAGAATTTCCCACAAGTTTGGAGTAATCCTAACTCAGAACCTAAATATGCTAGATTGTTTACACTTAGTGTTGCAACAAAAGGGTAACTGTTAATACCATCGAGCACACTCATGCAAAGCAATCACCATGAACTTCACTTCATCGTCACTGACATCACACTTTAACAATAAAAAACAGATTTATGTGTAAATATATGAGTGCAAACGTGCACAAATGATGAGTTTAAGGGGAAACACTGACTGGCTCAGACATATGGGTACATCCTTGTTTCTGTGTGGGAAAATACTGCTCACACACTGGAGAGATTTCCCCCACTTTCAAAATGATTGTTGGGAAATGGGGGGAATGAGGGAACGACATCTGCCCAACAGATTTCTATTGTTTCTTTACTGAACTCGCCTTTCATCCTTCCCCTCGTTCTCTCCTCTGTTCATCTGAAGAACATCAAGACTTGGTTCATGGAAATGTCAGCGAAAGATGCCAGCATTGGGAAACATCCTCCTGCAAATGACTGTACTGCTGATTCACTCATATAAGCTATTAATATTACAGTTGGGTATGAAGTTCACAATTGACATTTAATGGGAAATAAAGGTCATGATTCCGATTCTAGGGTAAAACAAAAACCATCCATGCTGGTTTGATCAGAAAAAGCTCAACATCATGTGTTTTACTTTCCTATAATTCCCATGAAACGCTGCTACTGCCTTCACTCGTGAAGGAGAACGTTAGTAGTGACATGTTTATACATGTTCTCTGGTGGTCTCATGTGTTCACAGTTATGTCTGTTTACATTTCAGTATGTGGCCATTATGTTGTCTATGTTGATGTCTTTGCTTTATGGCTACGCGGTGCTTCACTCCAACCCAGGCCACTAGAAAAGATGTTTATGAACAACGTATTTGACAACAAATGCTGTTTGATGGAAATGTAAAACTGAAAGTTACGTGGCTTGTTATTGATTTAAAATATATGAAAAAACATGATGGTTGATAAGGAATAACAATGCAGTTAAAGCCTAGTTAAAGCATGTAAAAGATTGTGGTTTGGGGTAAGCAAATGGCAAATATGCTCCCAATTTACTGAACTTTGGCAGACTCTTTTAACTTCGGTGCCCTAACGGTGGATAATTGGAACCTGTTTCGCCTCCTGTCTCTTTTCTGAGATCTCTTCAACTAGAAAAAGTCAGTCCAATGTCAACTTTTGTTTGGTCTGTTGCTCAGTCACTTTCTTTTCCTCGCATTCTCTAATAATGTCCTCCTGGGTTTCTTTGCTGAATCAACCATGGAGCCCATATGTGGTGTTGTGTGGCCTTGGCCTACTCTGGGAATGTACCATCACAATGAATCAGAAACACAGAGTTTTAAGGTTGGAAACATCCTGCCATGTTGCTTTTCTAAGATAACATACAGATATACCTCTAAATGCTCTTCAAACTTGTATATGGACAAGCTAAAATTACAGCATTTGGCTGAATAACAGAATTCCAGCTGTGTCTCTCATTTAATATCTTACTGGATTACTGGTAGAGGTTGACATGTACACAGAATTAGTTTTGATGATTTACCGGTAAGACTAGGGGTTGTAGCTGTTTGCAAAAGATTTCACAGCAAATAAACAAGTGTTTTATCTACAAAGACTGGCCTGCAGCAGCCTGTGTGTTGTCACTGTGATGACTCCTCTTTGTTCTCGCTTTACAGAAACACTGTGGCTGCTCTTAAGAAATTATACTCATTAAGTTTTCACTGTGTTTCCCTAAAACTGTTAGATACAGCCGTCTCATAGTAACCAGTTTTGTGTTTTCCTGCCACTCAGAGTTGGCTGGGGTGGATTACACCAGGCAAAAGGTTTTAGGATAAAAACTTGGAGCAGAGAAGTTGATGTTTAAACTTTTACATTTGTTGGCTGGCGAACTGCTGCTGTAAAGAAACAGTTTGTTCATTTACATTTTTCTCATTCCACGCACTTTAGGATCCTAGAAATCTGAATGTACTGTACCTTTTCTTTAAAGTCTTAGTGTGCATAAATCCAAACATCACACTATAGAAATTTTATTAACATGAACCCCGTAACCTCACTGACCACTGCACTAACATATATATTTAACAATTTGAAGAAAAACAAATATAAACTATATTATAAAATCTGCCATGAGGACCGATGGCAGCAGGATGTCATTCACAGCATTTCTAAACTCATTAAAGTTGTAGTCAAACCCTACGGTGTGATGTCACAGGAGTCAGATTTTTTTTTTATTTAATTTCTCATCTGTCTGTAGCTGCATTAATGCATTTATGAAAAGACTGAAATTTCTAGAATCATGAACACAGTATTGTTAGCACTTTGTTTGCCCTTCTCCACTTTATATGACAGCTTTAATTTCTTGAGGCAGCGACGTCAATAATGAAAAATAATATTTTTGATCAGTCATATTCCAGAATTTTTGTACAGAAGTTAATAGATCAGATTGGATGGAGGAAAAAGTCTTGTCATGGTTCATTATAAATGTTAAACCAACTTGCTTATTCATTATTACTATTTCCTATGTTTAAGATGTCTGAATAATGTTTCATCATCATCAAAAAAAAAAAAAAAATCAAACCATATTTTGACTGATGAACAGTATAAAAAAATGAGTGACTGAATATATGAATGAATGAATAGGAAGATATAAGAATGAAGAAAAAAGGAAGATGTTTCTGACTTCTTTGCAAAGAGGAAGTTCATGCAGTGTGGAGCCGAGTAAAGGGGAATGACGGGAACATCAAGTTACAATATGTTTGTTTATTTAAATAATCAT
Organism: Melanotaenia boesemani; assembly: GCF_017639745.1. NCBI lineage: Eukaryota > Metazoa > Chordata > Actinopteri > Atheriniformes > Melanotaeniidae > Melanotaenia > Melanotaenia boesemani. The sequence goes on from NC_055686.1 coordinate 12,683,393, forward strand.
GAAATCAATAAGATCACTGGACAAAAATGACCTAAAAAGAAATAAAGATAAAATAAATATAAGTTTGAGCAAAGACTAGTTATTGGGAGTAAAGGTAAGTAGGTGCTACTGTTTGTGTGATCTTCACCATGGTCCTGCGCCTTCAGGCAACATGTCTGAAAATCAGAAAAGAAGCCTCCACCAGTTCATTAAGTCCACACTCTTAAGCAAGGTCAGACTTTTAGGTGTTAACTAAGGGTCTAGGAAATGCTTTCACACCAGGCAGAGCTCCGTGATCTGCCTCTGTGTGTCCTTCATGTTGTAACCGCTGTACTTTCTTCCGGCTGAAGTGTGCTTTCCCATCTGGCACCACCTCATTGACATCTTAACCCTCATTTCCGCCGTGTTCCTCATCCTCTTGTGTGCATTCCTGGGTCCACTCTGTACCTCTGTTACATCTGTGTTGTGTCTTTCCTTCCTGTTGCTGCTTCCTCTTATCCGTTCCAGCTACTGGTAAAGGCTGTCCTCTCCCTTGGTGCCGATAGGTTGCACTGCCCATGTCCTAACTGCTGATAGATCCGACTGCTGTCATTTACTCCATCACAGGTGCAGTTGATTTAGGGTTATCCACCACTTAGCCAACAGGCTAGAAGCAATCAACCTTACATTCATTACAATTAAAACCAAATCAAAACTGAATAAAACCCATGCAATAAAACCCGCAATGATCACTTCAGTCCTGCAACTGAATGATCCCCCCATCACCACCGCACCCAAACTAGCTCTGCCACTGGATGTTGTGGTTGTGCCTTAAAACTAGCAGTAATCAAATTTCATTATAAGAGGAAGAGCAAGCGCGATGGACTATACACTTTTGTGTTTAACATCATACCACCAGTTCCTTAACAATGAAAGATATCTGAAAGCGCACACTGTGACAGCATGATGGTACATGATGAAGAGTAAAAAAAAAAAACTCTATTTAGATTATTAAAATGACATTATAGCATTATACCTGTAGCTGTGTTTCCATTACAGTATTTCACAAAATAAGAGTGATATTTCTAAAATTTTGACAAAGTGCATATGCGATTTGCAGGTGTTTCCATTGAATGGTGTTTAGCGCATTAGCAGTTATTCTCGTAAAACCTTGTCCCGTGAGACTTCACTTTGAGGAGGAAGGAGATTTCAAATTCTTTGTGAAACTGGTTATATGAGGTATGGTGGTTATATTTTTCTCTAATTGTTTGTACAAAGATTTCTGTTTCCTCCTGCAGGTACTCATACCTACTCTATCGTTATTTGACATGAACTGGTCACGTGACCCCTTATGTCACATCCCGGTCTTTCGAAATGTAGGTGTTTCCATTATAATTTTTTTTATTGCGCTATTTAGTTTTTGTGCAATTCAAGGGGTAACTGAAACACACCTTGTGTGTGAAGAATTCAAATATGTGGCGCACAGAGTAAAGAATAGAGAACAAATAAGTCATTTATCTATATTAGGGGAAACTTCTCTGTAGGTAACTATCTTTGTTTTAATACCTATGATAAGAAAGTTGTGTTTTGAAGTACTCTTTCTATCATCTTTGTTAATTTCTTACTGTATCTGACATGCTGAGGTGTAGTTTAGTCACTGTCAGTGTACAAAGAGACAGGACAGCTGGGCTGATAAAGAAAGAAGAGCAAGAAAACGGTGAAAAAAGATGGAGGCTGTTTGAGTGGGAACAGGGCCAATTAGTGAACTTGAACTCCCGAGGTCACAGAGGCAGAGTTCGCCCCCTCTGAGAAAGGTCAACACCTTACCGTTTACTCAGCCACAAGTACGTGCACGGGCTTGAACTCAAGCACGCACACCCATGCCACAGTGTAGAGGTCGGGGTTCACGGGTTAACTAAGGGAACTAACAACAACTGCAGGGAGGCAGGCAGAGAAAAGAAAGTAGTTTTCTAACCTGCATCTGGCCTCCAGATGGCTCATGAGTCATCCCTGGGTTAGACACACACAGACATGCAACACACCTTCACATACACACACATACATAGATGAGAGGCTTTGGCTTCCCCCGCTGAGACTAGATCATTCCCAGGTGGGGTCGTTCAGGGGGTAAACCTGACACCTGACTCTTTCTCTTTCATTCACACACACACACACATCTACACATGCACACACATATCTATGAACATGTATACACAAAAACCACCTGAGTCACTCCAAAGTCAAAGACGAGTTCACGTACTGGTTTTTGTTTAAGATGACGTGATATATGAGCAGAATATGTGGAAAGTTAAGAAATAGATGGCTTCAATGAAACAATCCAACTTTTTTTTTATGATGGTTTGGACGGTTGGATTCATATTGAAATTTTATCTCTTTCCATAGACAGAAAAGAAGGTAAACTTGAAAGTGTTATTGAAGCAGCAAAGTGGATGTAAGTTGTGAGAACAGGATGCCACGCTGACTCTGTTCTCTCCTTCCAGTTCATGAACTCCTTCCTGTGAAGATTAGACCACAAGGATTCCCATTTAAAAAGCAGGCCATCTTATCTTAGCTGCTGTCACAACTAAAACGACTTTTTCGTATCAAGTTACAGTCAAGAAAAAGAGACTTCCTGCATGAAGTACATTTATTACAGAAAAATAGCATATTTGAGGCTTATGAATGACTATACTTAATTTCCTGGTATATTTTTTAGTTGCCAACATAGTTTTTGATTGTCATTTGAGTCATCAAGCCTGTCACCTAGGACTGAGTTTCGAGATGTTTATACTAAACTTTCTACTAATTTTAAATTTAAAATTGTGCCTGAAACTAAACTACTACTTTGTAAGCCACAATCATAAATGATAAAAGAGGAAATATGAGATTTGGCCTCTATTAAGACCTTATAAAAAATTGGATGCATCCTCCTGGGTGTATACAGTAGTAGCTCTATGTAACTTTCTGACCTTAAAAATGTGTTTTTTGCTAATTCGTTCTAACGGCAAAGTGACTTTATTATGTACATTCCTAGAGGTGTCATTGCTCAGCTTCACTGCAAGGCTGAAAAACCTCACTTTACAACTTTTCCCCCAAGGATGCTCTTTCACTTTACAGCAGCATTTTTCTTTACGGTACCATGTCACACACCAGCAACTGGTTATCAGCACACTGGCTGTTTTGAGCATGCACCATGGCTGACTCATTAAAGAAGCACAAGACTACATTATCAGAGGAAAAGAAGAAAAAAGAGAGAAAGGGACAAAGTAATTAAAAGACAAGAGTCACCATCACTGATTTTTATCTGCTGGAGAGCGCTCAGAGAAGAGACAGGATGCAAGGTGGATGGTGAATTAGCCTTTGTTAGGGGGCGCTTCAGTGAGAAAATTGTGACAATGTTCAGTGTTGCTTCTTTAAAGAAACAAGACAAGTAACATAAAGCTGCATTTTATCTACTGGCCAGCAGAGGGCAACTACTGCGGCTGCAAAACATAAACCTGACTCAGCAAGAGCCTGTCTGAAAATGAACCAACTTTGTGCTTTCAGTCAGTAAACATTCACTTGGCAAGTTTCAAATAATTTTCATCAGAGCATGGGGATTATGGTCCCATTCACTGTCAGACAATACAGGGGTGCAATCATTTAGGTTGAGTTAACTTGGGATCTAATCTGGATTGATCTGAATCAGGTCTGACAATCATTTTTAATGCACATTTTAAAAATATCTAAAGGACTAAAAGCCAAAAGGCTTACCTCAAGGCTTCAGAACAGTCTGCATACAAATGGGTGAAGATGGATGCATTTGTCTTTTTTATACAATCTGAGTTAAATGAATCTAATGTTTCCACGTTTTGCTAATTTATTGCATGACAAAGAGTTAAATTCTTGCAAATGGCACAAGGTTAGTTTGTGTTCTCCTATCCCTGTAGATTCCTGTATATCAGCATGCCAGATACACAGACAGATGAGAAATGTTCCATGTCAAGAAAAGATGGAGTATTCCTTGAGATAAGGCAAGGACAAGTTTATTTGTATAGTACATTTACAAAACAATTCAAAGTGCTATACATAAAACATTAAAATCATTACAAACGGTTCAAAGAAAGCATTAAAAAGTAATAGAAGGCAGCAATAAATAGCAAAAATCCCATTAAAATCATCATAAATTAAATGAAAATTATTAAAAGCAAAATAAGTTATAAAGTTACCATGCAGCTATTATGTGTAGGTGCATGAGAAAAGAAATGTTTTTAACCTGGATTTAAATGCTGCTTCTCAATGTTTAGTCATGACAACCTTTTCACCCTTTCGGCTTAAGTGTGAACATAGTTAAGATGACCATGCAGGCAAAGATTTACTAATATGTTCCATGTATATAAAACAAAGATCTACTGCATAGATTGTGTAACAATCAATTTACCAGAACAGCAGCTTGCTCGCCTCTCCATGGGATGCTGCTGTTGGTCTTCTTGATGAGCTTTTTCATCCCTTCAGATCCTTAGAGTATAAAGACTGTAAATGATCACAGAGTGACATGCTAAGCTAAATAGTTAATAGTTAATAATCTAATCTGTCCTTTATTGATCATATATAGCAGGGCTACTCAATTTGGTCCTACGAGGGCTGCAGTCTTGCAGGTTTTTGATATATCCCTGCTCCAACACACCTGATTTAAATTTATGAGATATTCTGCAGAACTTCAAAATGCTGTTGGATCCATTTAATTTGAGTCAGGTGTGTTGGAGCAGGGAGACATTGAAATTCTCAGGACCATGGCCCTTAAGGACCAAATTGAGTAGCCTTGATATATATAGTGGACTAGATTTGACCTTAAGAAAATCTATGCTTTAGTACGTTTTAATCTTGAGAGATTGAATAAAAGAAACTGGACTTCTTTTTCTTGGTTCTTCTCTCTTATTCAAAAGGCTTATTCAGTTCAGAACTGACAAATCTCTCAACAACAAGCTGGTAGACTAAATAGAGTGATGTTTATGGTGTATGAAACAGATTGTGCTCACTTGTATCAAAGAAATCTGCGGCAAACAAAGCAGATGGAATCGGCAAAGAACACAAAGCAGTGTTGAAATTCTTACAGATATTTTGTTTTCTCATGTATTTATGGCAGCTACATTGGTACAAACAACTGTTTTCTGAACCCACAAAAGACAAACGAGGTCACAAAGTCAAAGCTTATTGTCATTCCTTTATACCCTCAAAAAGACTTCATGATAAATCAAATCAGCTTTGAATTGCAGTAGTGCATCATTTGATTTTAAAAGCCGGAGGTCTGTAGCTTGCAGTGAAACAAATATTACTTTTTTCTTTTTCCTCCATTTCATTAACTAATTTCATTTTTGGAAATGAGCTTCACACATTTACACTTATTTTCATGTACTGTAATACGTGATAACCAGAAATTGAACAACTTTTCTTATTTGTCTTATGAAATTTTTAAACAAAGTCAAAATTACTGATGTCCTAGATTAATTATTAATTTTTCTTGAATTAAGAGCCACATAAAAATACTCACCTCCTGTAGTGTGTTTCATATTTTGTGACTTTGTGACCGCTTGTTTATTTAGATAGACATGTTTTGGAATTTTATGCAATGGACTCTGCAGACAATAGCCCTAATTGGTAAAGGAAAATCCTTAAATGTAGAAAACAAAATTACAAAGTAGCATGTGTTCATGTATTTGTTTGTATTGAGGTTGTAGAAGTTATTATTAGTTTTACAAGTGAAATAATTTGTTCAGTTTCATATAGCTCCATGCAATCTTTACAACCAAAGTCTGACATGATCTCAGTATATATATATCATGCAACAACACTTAACTGATGAATGAATGAATGAATGAATGAATGAATGAATGAATGAATGCACGTTTGAATGCACGTTTATTTCGGTCCATCAAATTAAAATAATAATAACAGTTTCAATCAAATTACTTATGTTGTCTCTTACATTGCATTTAAGACCGAAAGGGTTTAGGCTGAAGATAAACTTATTTTGCCTAACCCTGTACAATATAACCATCACAAAGTTTCTGCATTAAATTAAACTAGTAAGTATTATAATTAAGAAAAAAAAATATAAAGAAAAATACAAGAAAGAGGGAGAAAAAAAGCGAACACATTAGAAACACAAGAGTGGGAAAAAAAAAAAAATAACAAAAATACAAAATACAGTAGAGAATTACAAGGATGCCCCACATCATTTGGGTCAAAGCCCTTCCTATGCTCTATTCATACCCGAGCATATTTCCTAAGGATGTCAATTTTTATCTGCTTTTTAAATGCCGACAGAGTTTTACTTTCTTTTAACTTACTGTCCAGGTCATTCCATAATGTGACCCCCCTGACAGAGAGACTACTACTTTTTTTATTGGTTCTGGCCTTTTTTTTTTTTAAAGTACCCAATTCCCCTGAGGCTATATTGACTCTCTCGATGTTCAAACTTCTTCTGAATACATGGTGGGAGATTACAATTATATACCTTGTACATAAATACCAGCGTATTGAAATCAACAATATCATAAAATTTTAGGAAGCTTACATTAACAAACAGTGAAGCAGTTGGTGCATAAAAATCTGCATAATTCAAGATTCTTATAACCTTCTTTTGAAGCAAGAAAATGGGGTCAACATTTACCTTGTAATTATTTCCCCATATTTCCACACCATAGCTCAGATATGGAAGAACGAGAGAGTTATACAATAAACAAAGCGACTTATGTCCTAATATTGATCTCATTTTCCCTATTATGCCTATATTTTTTGCCAATTTAGATTTAATGATATTGATATGTGGCTTCCAACTGAGTTTTTCATCTATCATAATTCCTAAAAACTTATTTGTTTGCACACGTTCAATTACTTTATTGTTTATTTTGATATTTATCCTCTGGTCTATTTTTCTATTACCAAAAATAATATATTTAGTTTTAGCTAAATTCATAGAAAGTTTGTTGCAATCAAACCACCTCTTCAAGACCGTTAGTTCTTTTTCCATTAAGTCCATTAGCTTTTCCAGGTCCTTGCCAGAGCAATAAAGACTTGAATCATCAGCGTATAATATACAATTTACATTTTTCAAGATGTCACACAGGTCATTTATATACATAATAAATAGTTTTGGTCCTAGTATGGAACCTTGTGGGACTCCATGAGTAATGGATTCTTTTTTAGAGTTAACATTTCTAATATGCACAAACTGGTTTCTGCCGCTGAGGTAACTCTCCAGCCACTTGTAAGCAAGACCCCTAACACCGAATCTTTGAATCTTTTTTAAAAGAAGTGTATGATCTATTGTGTCAAAGGCCTTGCTTAAATCAATAAAAACACCAATCGTGTATTCTCTATTATCAATAGCAGTTGTAATATCATCCACAAGAGCCATAACTGCCATCATAGTTGATCTTTTTGAGCGAAACCCGAACTGATTGTCAACTAACGGGCAGTATTTTTCGATAAAGTTGTCAAGCCTGGTTAAAAACAATTTTTCCAAGATTTTTGAAAACTGGGACAGAATGGAAATAGGCCTATAGTTGGTAAATAGGTGTCTGTCACCGCTTTTGTAAATTGGAATAACTTTTGCCGTTTTCATTTTTCTTGGAAAAATTCCTGTAAGAAATGACTGATTGCAAATATAGGTTAAAGGTGTTACAATGAACTCTATGATATCTTTTACCAGCATCATGTCTATATTAAAACAATCAGTTGATCTTTTATTATTAAATTTATTAACAATACCAATAATTTCAGTTTCCTCTGTCCCCTTCAAAAAAAAGGAATTAAAGTTCTGATTTGTTGTTCCAAGAGTTAAACCCGATAAATCCTGAGGCTCTTTGATTTTTTTTGCCAATCAAGGCCCAACATTTGCAAAGAAACTATTGAAGGCATTGGCTATTTCACAAGTGTTTGTAATCTCTTGATCATTTTCCACAAAATAACTGGGAAGTACATGTTCTTTCCTCCCATTCTTAATGATGTCATTTAAAATTTTCCACGTTCCTTGAATATTATTACGATGTTGTTCCAATAATCTTTGATAATAATTTTTTTTGTTTTCTCTAATTATATTTGTCAGCCTGTTTTTATAAATTTTATACCTCTTCTCTGCTACTTTGGTTCTGGATTTCATGAACAGTCGATAAAGATGATTTTTCTTTTTACAAGCATTTGCTATGCCATGTGTAATCCATGGCTTATTTTGTGAAGTTGTTTTCGTATTACAAGTAATTTTTATTGGACAATACTTATCATACAGTTTGAGAACAGTAAATAGAAATGCATCATAGGCATGATCAGGGTCTGAGGTGGCGTAAACCTCATCCCACGTCTGTGCATATAAATCCGCCTTTAAAGCAGCCATTGCTTCTGGCGTTCTCAGTCGATTCACTTGTTGGGAAACTTTTTCTGGAATATGGTTTTTTTTTTGTAAGATTTGATAAAAAACACTGAAGACAGGAAGATGATCACTTATATCATTAATAAGTAACCCGGCTTTTTTATCTTTACTCATTTCATTCGTAAATATATTGTCTATCAGTGTGGCTGTGTTAATTGTGATTCGACTAGGCTTTAGGATGAGTGGAAAGAAGCTGTTACTATACATTGTTGATATGAAATCTGAGGTTTTTACATTTTTTTGCGGATTCAAAAGGTCAATATTGAAATCCCCACAGACAATGTGGGTGTTCTTTGAATTGTTAAAAAATAAACTACTCACTGTTTGATTAAAGACATCCAAACTTGATCCAGGAGTTCTATACAAACAACTTACAGTTAATTTTTTTAAATTATCAAGAATAATTTCAACACTAATGCATTCCATGATTCCATCAATGGTGATAGTTTTTCTATCATCCAGATTACTTCTCAAATTTGTATCCACATACAATGCGACACCCCCACCCCTTATCTTATTACGATTAGCTGTATATAACTCATACCCTTGCATTTCTACATCAAAACCTTTTTCATCATCTAGCCATGTCTCAGACACTGCAACAACACTAAATTTGTTGAAGTGGCTCAGATATTCTTTGATTTTGTTAAAATTTTTATACAAACTCCTACTATTGAAATGTATTACTGTAAAGGCCCCATCTATGTTGATTTCTTTGAATTGTTTATCAGTATAATATTCACAACCATTCACTACACTCTTAAAAAAGTGATTGTCGGGATCAATATCATCTCCAAACTCATTCATCTTATAATTCACATGATCATGCGTATCTAAAATTAAATCCTCATACATTGAAAATAACTCCCCGAGATTATTATCATCTCGATAATCAAAATTACTACTGTCACCAATTGTCTCTGTTAATTCATCATCATTAACTGATAACATTAATCTAAACACAATAAAATATTGTTACTTTATATTACGTGGCCTCTTATATCTAGGCTTTAGACCAAGGTTTCTCCAAAAAAAATACCTTAAGGTTTCATTCATGATAATTAATCATAGGTAAACTAAACAGTATCCTTCGATGAAAAGTATTCCAAAAAACCAAATAAATCAACAAATTTTCACCATCCATCACATAAATTATGGTGATTGTCCAAAGTCATACCCTGTTTCTTCATTACAGTCCATTGTCAGATGCAAAGTTTGTGGCGTCACTGAAACGGAATCAAATCATCAAGTTCCCTTACCACCAGTACTTTGGCTTGTTCAGGACTTTGACCATTCAGCTGAATAAAAACCTTGCAGTTTCTTGTCCACGTCGATTTGATCTTGTTGTTTCTCTTCATTATACGAGCTTCACGTGCGATCCGGGCAGTTTTCTGTGTTAGATGTTCATTCATATATACTGCAGACCCTTTCAGTTTCTTGCCTTGCCGCAGAAGCTCTGTTTTAAACTTCCGACTCACCAAGCGCAGGATAATGGCGGGCTGAGTCTTGTCTCTCCTCGGTAAGGTGTGACACACTGCGATGTTTTTCGGGTCCAGGTGTATATCCTTGTCGTAGAGAAACTGCAGAACTTGACGTTCAAGCGACTGCTGATCAGCTGCCTCAGCATTCTCACCAACATTCCCCATGTCCGCTACGGCTTTAGCGTAAGAACGAGGTCTGACTCTCAGCCCTGTAATAATGATATCTTCCATTCGCGTGTGTTGCTCCAAGTTATCGATCTTCTTCTCAAGGTCCTTGATAGTTTTATCCTTCTCAATTAAAATCTCTTTCAGTTGTTTTACTTCCTCGAAGAGCTGCGTGAGCTTAGTAAGCTGTTGGGTTACTTTAGCCAGTTCCCCAGACATGCTGTTCAATGACTTCCGAATTTCCTCCATATCGTTTTCCATCGCTATTCCTTTCTTAGGCGGCATTTCCACCTGGTCTCGTACTGTTTCGATTAATTTGCTCTTTTACCTTTGCAGAAACTTATAATTATATTTTATTTTATCTGTCCATGGCGTGTTTTACGGGGAGACGCCATGTTGACACACCCACCCAATCAGCTTTGGGTATGATGACTCATATCCTGAAGAAGACACCAAACACAGGTGAAGAGCATGCTGTCCAGTGCTGTCTAGGTCTTCCTTTGACAGCATTGCATATCTTAATAGCCGAGTTATGCTGGGTGGCTAGTTAGCGTGTCCTCATTCAGACTTGCTCTCAGTTATCCGGTTGCTGTAGTATTGAAGAAGCCAGCTGCTTCATGAAATTACTTCCAGGCGACTGAGCAGATATTAATACAGAATAAGTCTTCATAAAAACCTTTGTCACGGTGTTCTCCAACTTCTTCCTCTTCAGTTTGTTTTGAAAATGTGCTCCTTTTTTTTACTACGTGACTTCGGTTTCAGTTGAAATGACTTCCTTTTGAAGTGAAATTTGTCTTCAGAATGATTTCAGTGTTATATACGAGAGGTTTTAGTATAATGTATAAATTACTTAAATTTGACATGTGTGTGAGAGGCTAATTCTAAATAATGTCTCAAACGGCCCCTCATATACAACCACTACTGATTACACGGGCTGGGGCAAAGCCATTTTGCTCAGTTTCATTAGATGTTTCTGGTCTCTTCCTCTCAGCATCAAGTCAACATAACATGCAAATACTCGCGACATCATGTTCATGTTATTAGTAAAAGTATGTTATGAAACGCAATGCTTTGATGAATTAATTACAACTGCAGATCAGATGGTATCAGGGATGTTGCTGCTTTAATTGTTGCCATTGTTGTTTTAAAACAGAAAATACAGAACTGAAGTGAACCATCAAAAGAACTCCAACCTGGTGAGTTTACCGGCCGATACCACCCCTGTTGTCACCTTCAGGTTAGGAGAAGAAACTGCAACATGACACCAAAAAGATGCGTACCCCCAACGCTCGAGTGTGAGAGCAAACTCACCAGAGTCAGCTACACCGTAACAAGTATAAATCCACCTTTACTGTTTAAGCTGCATGCATTTTGCTTCATGTTTGTGTAAAGAATAAAAGTACACTTTATATGATATATTAAAAGAAAAAAACTTTAATTTCCGTTTATTTTCATGAATGTGAATTGTCAGTACTGTTTATTATTACAAATGAAGTCATCGTTAATTCTGTCAAAAATACAGTTGTCAACTATATAATATGCCAAAAATAACTCTTCTGACTCAAAATGGTTAATTTTGTCTTCTTACTTTAGATATAGGCTGTACTGTTCTGTCAGCACTCGTCTTCAGAAGTGTCATCTGTGACGTGTCGTTTATCAGGCCAACCAGACAGACCTGAGAAAAAATCTAAAAAAGAAAGAAAATTCTCTCTTAAACTCACGCCTTTCGAAAAAAACAACAACAAAAAAAAAAAAAAAAAAAAAAATTTTTCTCCTTTTATATCTAATTTAAATCTTTATTTCCCATTTTATCATCCTCTGGTTAAATCTGTGGAATAGTCGGGGTGAAGTAAATGTCAAAAGGTTATGGAAAACGTGTTTTCTGGCAAGTTACTCTGCAGCCGTTAACAATAAAACCAGAGCGATAAAAAATGATAAAGAAGATAATATCTGGTGACATGACTCCAATCATTGGCCAGAGATAAAGGGAGGAGGTGGAGGTCACAACCTTTGATATCTTCCTGGATCTGCTATGAAAACCTGAATGTTTTGGTTGTGTTCTTCGTGGCATTTTTGGTGCGGATGTTCATTGAGAACACAGACACACAAATAAACAAGCAGACACATGCATACTTCTGTATACAAGTGAACAAGTGTCCACACATGCAGTATGTAAACAGTCACTTAGGGAAGGTGTGATAGGTCGCACACGCAGATGTTTACGACATTTTTTCTGCAATCTTTGTTTGGACGACCACCATGTTTCATCTGCAAAGGAATGTGAGTTTCTTTTATTTGCGAGATGTGCAGCATTAAAACTGGAAAACACACTGCATGCTATATGTGCATGAGTATCTATTCCGTGTGCATGTATTCTGATTTATGTTAAAACTAATGTGCTGGGAAAATAAAATGCAAATACACTGTAGATCAAAGTACAAGTGAACTTTGTGTATATATAGTACGAGTGTGTGCGTCTCTCTTGGCCTCTGCAAGCCCTTTTTCTCCTGCTTGATTGCATTACCATATGCTTGTGTGAAAGTGTGTGTCTATGTGTGCGAGTTTCTTCTATTGGTTAAGAGTCAGAAAAAAAAAATCATTAGAAAAATATTCCACTCGAAAAGAGAAAACACTTCAGATTTACAGACGCTACACACACACACTGCAGGCAGTATAATGTGGAGTAAAAGATTTACCATCATCAAGGGGAATCAAGAAGAAGAAATTTTTCAATTTTGGAAAGAAAACCTCTGTTTTACCTCCTTCATTAAATTTCAACTCTGTCTTCTTTCTGCCTTGATCTCATTTTTCCTTCTCTCTTCCTGTAAATTCTGCTATTTTCTCTTCTTTCAGCATCTGTTTTATAGACTATTTGTCATTAATTTTATACTTTAATTCCTCTGAGGTATGTGATCAGAGCTGTTTGTTTGTCTGTTAGCAAGATTACACACAAACTAACCAGCCGGATTTCATAAAAGTTTGGAGAAGAGCTGCAGCATGGACAGCAGGACAGCCCATTAAATTTTGATTTGGAGTCATATCGCTTTCATTAAAACTGGGAAACGGGGCATTGGCCTTGGGAGGCTTGTCATTCTGTCTTTTCACTTTTTCTGTCCTCAATGTGGTTACTATTAAAACAAGGTAAACCTTTAGTGTTAATTCTCTCTGTGATTTTTTAGATTTTAGCAAACAGCCAAGACTCGCAGCAATTATTAGCTTTAAGAAAATAGACTGTATACTAAGCAGAAGGCGCGAGGCAAAGAAGCCTTTGAGACAGTCTAGCGCATAGAAACAGAGTGTAAGATACAGACAGGTAAGCCATACATGGGATGCCATAACCAGGTGGCTGGAATAAATATACAATAACATCTGGGTTGGAAGTCCCAGGGTCAAGATGGGAGATGCCACCAAAGGTGGAGAAAAATAAGATTCTGTATGACTTCCAGATCTAGACTGATAAACAGGTGATGGCTAATCAACCAGACATCGTGGTTCTCGACAAACTATAGAAGAGAGATAGATGAGATAGAAAAAAAGAAATGTAATGCTAGACCAATAGGAAAGAGGAGAGTCCTCTGTTAAGAGGAAAATAAAAATATGTGGGGAATGAAGGCAACAGTGATAATCAGATCACTGGCAATGACCTCCAGATTGTTAGAGTAGCTCCAACAAATCCCAGGATCCCAGATCAGAGATATCTGTCCAGAACAGTGCAGTCCCAGGCACAGCTAAGATATAAAGGACCCTAGCTTGAAAGAAGGCTATCTGCCCACATGGGAGCGAGTGTTTGTAAAAACACTCCCCTTTCAAAAAAAGTAAGATACAATAGATCGCTGGATCACCTTTAGCTTTGATTATAGCACACAGTCGCTTTGGCATTGTTTTGATAAGCTTTTATTTTCATCCAGAGCTGCATTCACTTATCGCAAAGATCATGTAGTGATGGCAGGAGACTCGGACCACTGCACAATGCCTTCTCCAGCTCAACCCAAAGACTCTCAATGGGGTTCAGGAATGTCTCCTGCTACCTGAACCACTCTTTCACACTTTAAGCCTGATGAATCTTGGAATATGGACGTGTCATCAGGGCCATTGATGGAATAACCTGCTCATTCAATATATTTAGGTATCTGCTGACCTTATTCTTTGGGCACATAACCAACTGCAGCGACCCCCAGATCACAACACTGCCCCACAGAGGCTTATACCGTAGGCACTAGGCATGGTGGCCGCATCACTTCATCTGCCACTCTTCTTACCTTGATGTGCCCATCAATCTAGAACAGGGTAAATCTAGACTCAGCAAGTCCACATAATCTTCTTCCGTTGCTCCAGAGTCCAATCTTTATGCACCTCAGAAAAGTGAAGCCACTTTCTTAAATCTACATAGCTGTTTAGTCCAAATCCCTTAAGTTTCCCTCACATTGCGCATGTGGAAACGCTCTTACTTTCACTATTAAACCTAGCTGTTCTACTATAGTTTTTTTTAACCATTTGATTTCAACTACTGTTTTATGTCTTGTCAATCACCATCAATGAAGATTTTTATTTCCGACCACATTTCTTCCTCGAAGATGGTGGTCCTCAACTATCCTTTCAGTTCTCAATGATGTGTTGCACAATTCTTTATTAAATTTTAGTTGTTTCAGTAATTCAGCAGGTCTGACCCACAGTTTGCCTTTAGAGAGAAGAAGAAACTGAGATGGAGAAAGCAAAGTGATATATCTTAAAAGTCCTAAAGTCGGAAATGTGCTGTATGTGTTTACAGTAGTAAAGAAAAGGACTCTAGACGCCTCTATAATGAACAACTATAGACCTGTCTCTAACCTCTCTTTTATTTCCAAGATTATTGAAAAAGTTGTATTTCACCAGCTTAATGACTTTTTAAATGAAAGTGGAAATCTTGATAAATTTCAGTCCGGCTTCCGACCTCATCACAGCACTGAAACAGCTCTGGTCAAAGTGTTATATGACATCAGGTTGAATACTGATTCTGGTCAAGTATCAGTCCTGGTTCTGTTGGATCTCAGTGCTGCGTTTGATACTGTAGATCACAGAATCCTGTTGCACAGGCTGGAAAACTGGGTTGGACTTTCTGGAGCGGTCCTTAACTGGTTCAGGTCCTATTTAGAAGGCCGGAGTTATTTTGTTACGGTCGGCAGCTATGAATCCGAGCGAGTGGCCATGACTTGTGGAGTCCCCCAAGGGTCAGTCCTTGGACCTCTTCTGTTCAACTTATACTCCCTTTGGGTAAAATATTACAGAACTATAGCATTAGTTATCAAAGTTATGCAGATGATACACAACTTAATGTGTCTCTGTCACCAGATGACTGCAGTCCAATAGACTTAATGTGTCAGTGTCTGGAGCAAATAAATACCTGGATGAAGGAGAATTTCCTACAATTAAATGAAGACAAAACTGAGATTATTCTGTTTGGTAGCAAAGAGAAGAGGGTCAGCACTGGCAAACACCTGGAGACTCGGGCTCTTAAAATCATCGACCAAGTTCGTAACCTTGGAGTGTTGATAGACTCAGATCTGACTTTCAGCAGCCACATCAAAGCTGTTACTAAGAAGCTTTTTACCAGCTAAGAAACATCAACAGAATTAAAAGTTTAGTTTCCCAGAAAGACCAAGAGAAACTCATCCATGCATTCATCTTCAGTAGACTGGATTACTGTTTGGTCTTTTAACAGGACTTCCTAAAAAGAACATTAAACATCTGCAGCTCATCCAGAACGCTGCTGCTAGAGTTTTAACCAGGACTAAGAGATCTGAACACATCACACCAGTTTTGAAATCTTTACACTGGCTTCCAGTCAGTCACAGAATAGATTTTAAAACCCTTCTGATTGTTTACAAATCCCAGAATGGTTTAGGCCCAGAATACATCTGTGATATGTTCAGAGAATATAAACCTAGCAGAGCTCTTAGATCCAAAGACTCTGGTCAACTAGTCCAGACCAGAGTCCAGACTAAACATGGAGAAGCAGCATTTAGCTGTTATGCTGCAAACAAGTGGAACAAACTGCCAGTGGAGATTAAACTTTCCCCAAATGTAGACATTTTTAAATCCAGGTTAAAAACATTTCTTTTCTCATGCGCCTATGCATGAAATCTGCAAGGTAACTTTTTTAACTTATTTTGCTTTTAATCATTTTAATGTAATTTATTATTTTATGTGTTGATTATGTGTTGATGCCTTTTACTATTCTAAATATCTGTAATGTCTTTGTTTTATGTAAAGCATTTTGAATTGTCCTGTACATGAAATGTGCTATACAAATGAACTGCCTTGCCTTGACTTGCCTTGTGTTCTGGAGTTACAGAGGCATCCCAAGCAAAGACTGCATCCAAAAAAAAGGCATTAAAAATGTGTGTTTGCTGCTTTAATTACCTGCCTTGTTTCACTCGCAGGACCTTTCTGCTGAGAGTATCTTTTTGTCTATCCATCTATAAAAAAAAAACCTGCCCCCAAGCGACCCCCCCACATTTATCCAGCTCATGACTCCACCTTGCGTGTGAAGAGGCTTGTTATTTAACGCCTTCATTGTTAAGGTGAACCTCATTAAGGAGCAAAAACACATTCCTCTATGGTTTTATAGCATTGTTGCACACACATTCCTTCTGGTATTTATTGCATAATTCCTTTTCTTTTTTTATTTATTTACCTATCAGCGATTGTGTCCATGTGCTTGTAAAACAGTGCTGTTAATGAAATGAGTCTACATATTAACACATCGTGTGTATGCACACACAGACACACACACACACAGCTGCCAGCTTGTGTGTCCATGTCGGGTCCAGTAGAAAACTTTAATGTTTCTGTTTCAAAAGCTGCCTCACCTCGCCAAGACATCACTACTTCAGGACACACAGGTGGGCAAAATTTCTCAAATGCCTTTCTTTAAAATGTGAGCAGTGAGTTTTGGCAGCTGGGGGACAATAACAGTCGTTACTGCGAGGTAAGAGAACGGTCAGAGCCGGGTTGTTTAATTTCAGCTGGATGCCACGTTGTCCGGCTGGATTAAACACAACAGAGAAAGATGGAAGTTTGGGGTCTTTTTGGAAAAATCTGTTGCTGATTCCTTTGGAGTTAAATTTATTAGATGTAGTGAGATGCTTTTGACAAACTAGAACTGCCTTGAAGTCATTTGCGCATTTCCTGAGTTGTGGACTGTGCTCCTTGTGAAAAGTGAAAGAAATGAAGTTAAATTTGTGGTATTGCAGACTAAATTGTTGGTCTATGTAGAATTAGCTTAATAAAGGCTCCAAATAAACTTTTTTGGGCAACATGTCAACCACTAGATGTCCAGTCTGGTTTAGATTTATTTATCTCTATCCCTTTTTAATGCTGTATAAGTTTGGACACACAATGTCTAGTCACAATGTCAGCCACATTTTAGAATAATTCATTTATATTTTATAATCACTCTTGAAAAAATCTTGGAAATTTTGGTTAACATTTAAGCTCTATTTTTTTGTGTACAAAGCACCTGGCAAAAGTCCAAAAATCATTAGAAAATAAGTCAAAGGTTTGGACACTTCCCCATTAGATGTAATTGGGAAGTGTATCCAAACGTTGGAAGTGATGGAGGTAAACTAAGATTTATCTTCACTCGTCTGAGCAGGATATTAAAGCTGTCCCACCTGTCCTTTGGCCTTTGGATAAAATGTATCACAAACCAGAAGGATGCTGAAAAAACCCATTCTCTGTTTCATTAGAGCTCCAGAAACAAAACTTCAGCCAAAATATGATGAGTTTAAGGTCTAATGCATGCACTTCATATGTGAATGATTGTCTGTTTTTTACCATGAGAAGAGAAAATGACACTGTGGGTTCATCTGTGAAGCATCCCTGGTCAGACTCTAGTAGAAAGACATTGCACACACAGAAAGGCAATGTAAATTTCACTAGGCAGCATTAGTTTTTGATTGTTTTTTTTTGGGTTTTTTTTTAAAGCAGTTGACAACACTCGGATATCTGTGAAATCTCTGTGGTTGGACTGTCCATTATTAAACTCCAGCTGAAGCCAGAATGACACCAGGGTGGAGACAGTAACGTTAACCACAGCACCAGATGAACCTCAGTCAAGGTTGTGCTGGGTGTCTGACTCTGGAACAGAAGGTAAAGTTCTTTAGTCCTGAAATCATATTAGTAGAAAACATCACCTGGTGTGCATTTCACAGATTGTAAAATTACAGATGATTCTTTTGTCACAGATGGTAATATTTAAGGATATTTATCTTAAAATATAAAAATTATGCACAAAGTGATAACAGCCATGAGTTTTTAATCTGATGTGATGAGATGCATGAAACCATCCGCTACAGTGCAGAACTATCAGTGTTGGGGAGTCACTGTAGACTGGTTTCTGTCAAAAAAAGGTTCAAAAGGTAGTACACATCCCATGGGTTTGGCAAGCTAAGTTCCCAAACAGGGCTGATAACTAAACCAATTATGGAAAAAGTGTAATATTTTAAGAGAAAAAAGACGCTGTGAACAGAATATTGTGGATTAAGAACAATGAAAAAGTGGGCTGTTGTCCTGTGAGTCTCAAAGGCCACAAAGACTTTTCTTTCACTTTATCTTTGGTATTTACACAGACACACCAGAGAAAAGGGATATAAGGGTTCAGATTGATATTATAATTTCCTTTAGGAGTTAATTAAGCCTTTTTATTTAATTTCACATATAAAGATTAATATGCACAGAGATTGTCCTTTGTATAGACACTTCTCAATAGCTTGTACATCAGGCATACAATTACATGCTGCAAGTAAGGAAATTTGTGTTTGATTATTTCTCCCTTTTAATAATACCAATTAGTGTTGTATTATACATCTAAATCAGTTGTTACAGTGAGGTAAAACTTCTAAGAATCAGGCTTCTGTGCAAAGATATCACAGCTTGTGGGTAGAGCCACCAAAATGTGCTAAAATGGTAAAGTACAAGAATTATTGTCCATTTATTTGCTTATCTCTCAAAAAATGTATGGATGTAAATGACAGTCCAAGCTAACAGCATAATCTTCTAGCCACCATCTTAGGTTATGCTAGCTGTTACTTATGTTTGGTACAGTATGTTTACTGTATAGTCTATTTAATGTTAAAATGTTTTTGTTAGGACATATAAAAGTTAGATTCAACCTTCCATGGTTCAGTGCCTCCACCTGCTCCAGCACTTGTCTGGTATAACCAGATTGTGTTAACTGATATTGGCTAATGCTAGCCCAGTTTAATTGGCATAACTGACTTTCTTTTCTTTTTAATGACTGAATAAAACTAAAACTTAGAAGCAATAAAACACATTATTTTAGTTTAGTACCCTCTGAGCTGGTTAGCCTCACTTACCAGTGTTAGAAAACATTTGCTAGCACGCTACTGTTACACAAAATTTAAGCAGTTGACATCAAAGCTAAATCAAAATTTGAGTTAGCAATAATACAACCATTTTGTTATTGTTAGCTAAATTTGAATAAATTTTACTTAATGTATGACTGGTTGGTGACTTTATAATTATTTTCTGCTAATGCTTAACTGTTTTATCTCAGTCATAACTGGCCTTTTGGTTGGACAGCTGTTCAGAGAGGGTCAGTGTGCTTTAAGTCAGTAATATAGACACAAATATATCAGACAGATTTATTTCACACCAAAGTATCATATGTACACAATTTTCACATCCAATCTAGGGTCATGAAACTTTTGCTACCTAAAAAATGAAAGTCATAGACTGCAATTTATAGTCATTGTGACTTTTTCGCTAAGGTGTAGTGGGTGATGTATGAGGCGCACATGGATGATTTTGGTGTCTATGTTCTGAAGGCTTAACAGTTAAAATGACTAAAGTGCAATGTTCCCCCAAATCTCAGTGTGTTCCTTTGAAGCAAAGAGTGAAAAATACTGCCATTACTATGTTTTATATTGTGAAAGAGAGTTTTTGTTGAGAGGTCAAGGTTGGGATTAGGTGAGAGGTAACAGCAATCCTGATCTGCTGTCCTTACATAAAGTACTAAGACTGTAAAGAAATAGAGCTCTGAGTTTGTGAGTTAAAGAGGTGATAACTGTTGTGCTTTATTCTGCTCTCGCACATACTGAGCTCAAGCTGAGGTAATGATGACACTGTCAGCATAATGTTCGCACACACACAACCATCTATACATACACACAGAGACTGAACTGAAGGTCATGCTGAGGTAAAAGGTAAAGAAGATTTGGTTTTCAGTGAAAGCTGAGAGACTCATAAATTCAGACTTGGAACACACAGCAGGGGGAAACACACACTTTCACATACACAGAAAGTATGTTCCCATGTACATGGTTGGGGGAGAAAAAAATCATATATTTTAGGTATAAATAGTAAACGGGAACATGTTTAAGCACATGCAACATAATGTCTTGGAAAATAGTTGCACCAGAAGTCCAACTGTAAAACACATGCAAACACATTTCATAGAGAACAGACTTAAGGAGAAATTCAGTCTAGGTATATATACTAAAAATAATAAAAGTATTGTCAAGCAGTGATATAGGACCAATAAGATAGAAAATATTTCTTTTTTGTCTAGTCTGTTCCGTTTGTATTTCATGCTTTTCTTTGTGATTATTGAAACAGTCTTCCTTGATTTGGTGAGAAGATTGATTTGTGACCTTTTTGGTTGGTAATACATTAAAATAAATTTAGTCATCCATTATTCCACGCTGCTTATGTTTGAATTATTGAAGCTTAATACCCTTATTAAAGGAGGCACGAAGACTTAAAATTGTGCAGTAATATAAAGAAATTTATGTGTAACTAGAATTCATTGGTGTTAATTTTGACCACCTCAAAATTGAGCATGTAGACTACTTAGGTAGTTTTACACCAGCCTTTCTTAACGGAGCCCTAGTTCATGTTTTTTAGAAAGTCTGGTTTTTGGGAGGGAGATGTGAATGCACAAATAAAATGATGTGCATCAAAGATGCCCACTCTGGTCCAGAAAAAGTAGAACTGAGTTCATTTTAAGCGAACCAAATGCAGGAAGTGGACTACAACCAGGGGTGCATTCACACCAGCATAGTTCGGGGGGCTCGGATCAGTTGGGTTAGATATTCTGAAAATTTTAGCACCTTTGTTCGGTTTGGTATGCTTTCACACTGCACTTTTTTTAAGTGGACCAAGTCACCTGGACAACATCATGCAGTTAAAACACCTGCTCACAAAGGGCAGCATTCCCTGAGATGACCATTGACCAACAAGAAAGTAGAAGAAAATCAAGCTCACTTGTTGGCCAGGCCTGAAAACAGCCTTTTCACCACAAGTAAACAATGGAGCAATATCACATTTATGCAGTTTTGGGGTTTCAGTTTTTACTTTGGTAAAGGTAAAAACTGAAAACTGAATAGTTATCTGTTTGTGGTACAAGATGAACAGTCATTAGGATTCACTCTCTGGGCTCCAGCAGTGGTAACAATTTCATTGGGATCCACCCAATAGTTGTAAAAATGTTTTACAAGAGACACCACTAACATAGCCTAGATAAAACAAATAAAAAAAAAGAAGTTAAAAGGTGGCTTTCACAATAACTCTGGCCTGTAGTTAGTGTTTGAGCTTCTATTTAGCTTAGAGGTAATTGCTGGGAAAACAGAAGGTGGGTAGCCTCAGCATATTTGTGAGTGTCTGTGTGGCAGTGTGGACAAGAGGGCAACGTTGGGGGCCATGCGAGAAGTTGGGGTCTTGCCGAATCAAGAGAGCCATAAATGTAAAATACTGTGCTGTAGTGTGAGAGAGTGTGTGTGAATGTGTGTTGGTTCTGCACAGCAAGAGGTTATCCAAACAAACCACTAGAATGTCAAGTTACATGCCGACGATTCCTCTGTGTTTTATTGGCTGACTTCACCGAGTTACTCCTAGGTCAGCACACACTGGGACTGCGTTAGTGTGTGTGTGTGTTTGAGAGGAAGGGATAAAAGAGAAAGGGTGAGACAGTCTGCCTGGTTGTCCTTTTTAGTGTGTAAGTTAAGAGAAAATTTGTGTTTTTCTACCTGAGCGTTAGCGTGCATGCGATGTGAAAATAAGCATTGAGTTACGGGGTAAGAGTACGGAAGAAAGTCAAAGGTCAGCCCAGGAACAAGGGTTGGCCAGAGGCTGGCTGTGTTTGTGTGCATGACACTTCAGCATTCTCAGAATCCATAAGACCTTTTACCCTCTCGACTAAAATTTGAGAATGTGATAACTACAAAGAATGTGCGAATATACTGGAGAGCGGACGGTCGTGAATTGGAAAGAAACCCGACGGATGTTTCCTGAGAGGACTGCATGACCTTCTGATGACCAGAGAAAAACTCAATGTGAATGTGTTTAACAGAAAAATATATTTCAAAGTTTTTTTGTTTTTTTATTTTTCCTTTGGGGAAAATTTACAGGTTGCAGGCCTTAGTCCCTCTAGCAGATTTTGGTTCCATTTTTTTTATTTTTATTTATTTAGTTTTTTTGTTTGTTTTATCATGTTAAACACTAAAAACTTTAAGGAAAACTCTCATGGCCTTAAAGTGGCATTACTGAACTTTATCAGATTTTTACACTTAGGCCCCCCCTAACAAAGGCTAATTCACTGTCTCTAGTGTTTCCCCCAAGTTAACCAACCCGACACAAACATTTAAAAGTACTGCAGGGTGATACCCCTCTGTGCTGAAATAGAGACACAGCATCCTATATAATAGTGAGTCTGACCCTTCACTGTTAGTTTAATATATGCTCCTTGCTAGAGAAGAAATGTTTCCATCTACACCAGCCTGGGAGAGTTTATAACATGATGATATTCTTTTTCAGGTTGTTTATGTGTTTTTCTGACATGCACTCACTGTCAATAGGCAGAATCACCTGTGCGCATGTGTCTATAGACAAAATATAAACCTGTTCTAGAAGAATGGGAACCTGAAATGACTTCTGTTGGTGGTGCTGTAAAATAAATTATATAACTGTAGGCAAAACACTACATCTTTCATCCTGTATCTTCTCTGAGCTCTTCCCAGCTGTGACCTTTGTGCTGTTTTTATTTTTATTTAGTAGATTACTGTAGTATCCTTGAGTTCTAATAATTTCAACTAATTTATTTTTGTATTTTTATATCCGTCTTTTGCTTCTTTTGTTCTCAACTGTTAAAAGCGTTTGTATACCAGATTTTTCTTACAAGAATTTTTCAAGTCTTTGGTGATCCAAGGTTTATCATTAATATTCTTCATAGTTGAAGTCCTTGTTTTACAGTTTTGTTTTTTGTTTGACTTTATCAATGTTTGCATGAATGAATTATAAGCTAAATTAACCTCATCCACATCGTTCCACACATAATAAAATGCTTTTCCATTAGAACCATTGAGGAAGGACTGAAAAGCTGCATGCAAAATAAAAATTCACACTTACAGGGAATACCAGGAAAATTCATCAGAGCAGGGTTTGAGAGTTTCAGACTTTTTTGATCAAACTCAGTCCAATTTCTTTACATTTTTAAACATCAAAGAGACAAATTTAATGTAAAACACATTTGAAAAAACATGTAGATTTTGAAAAATATGCTAAAAGGAGAAAAAAAAGAAAATAAACAAGACTGTAAAATACTTTAAAAAAAAAAGAAAAGAAAAGACAACTGAGTCTGTTTTCCAGAGGTTTTCCAACTGAGTGAAAGTAATTTATTTCAGGCGCAGCCTGTGCACGTATTCTTGGGTAACATGTTGTGTAATAGCTCAGCTACACAACATTTTTTACAAACAAAGATCAATTTACTTAGACACAGAAGATCGGAAACATTTCTGTGTCTCCTCTTGTGTTTGAGCACATCTGTGTGTGAGAGGGGCAGTGTTCAGGGCAGAAGTTCAGCTCTGTGTGAAGTTATGGGAGAGTTAAAATAAAGAGGAGGCAAGGTCAGGCCTCTGGGCTGACTCAGGATGAGCTGAGGTGTATGTAGACGGAGGGGAGGGGGGGTGATATTTAAAGGTACGTTTTGGGTTACAGCTGGTAGTTTGTGTTTGGGGTTACAGAAAGGGAATGAGGTAAGGTCATTGTTGGGGGAGCAGGAGGAGGTAAAATTTGTTTACAGGGATGCTGGGACAGAGGGGCGGGTATAGGGTTGGGCAGCAGGGTGACAAGTTATTGGGTGAGTTAACTTTCAAGAGGAAAAGGACAAGATTAGCTGCTTGCTGGAAGGGTATAATAACAGCTACCTTAATGCTACATCAATCTGGGGATGGAGCTTGGCTAATAAGACTGCATTTGAAGACTTATTCGGCACCAAAACACTGGAAAATTAAATGATATTTAAATATATGTATCAGTGAAAACAGACACAGCCCATTGTTATTACAGAACTAGAAGTCAAACTTTCTTTATATTTGTTAATCGAAGTAGGTGCCAGGTGTCTCTGCAGCAGAAACTATAGTGGTCTGATTAAAATAAACAGGGCAGCTGCATTTTTAAAGTAATAAACATTCTAACAAATGAAAAAAAGCGACACAACTCTAAACAACACTACAATAAAACAAAAACACAGTTTTCTTTTTCTTCTGGCTTTTCCCTTCAGGGGTGATCACACCGAATCATCTACCTCCATCATTAAGATAAAGGAATAATTATACTTTTTGGCATCAGTTTTATGTTGGATGCCCTTCCTGACACAGTCCTCTGCTTTTATCCGGGCTCCCTCCTGAGGCTACATTGTTAAAAACAACAAGACAATATTTTACATACTATAATCAAAAACATGACAACATGCAAGAAGCTTTTTATAAACACAGCAAAGCCAAAAGCAAATTTTCAGTAACAAAATCTTATAAGACAACAAAACCAGAGATGCAGCAGCATCTAAAAAACTATTTACAAACACAAACAAAAGTGCAACATCTCATAAAGCGTTTTATAAAAACAAAGACTTGAACATTTAATTAAACACAAAGCTAAAACTGAAACTGGCCAAACCAAATAATCCACCAAAAATGGATATAAAATTAAAAACATCTATGAAAATCTCTACAATTATCTTCAATGATAAATTAGTTTATTAGCATAAGTACTAAAGTACAACTTTTGATATAAGTGATCTGAATCTGTATCTCAGGTTGGTTTTTATCTTTCTTTTCAATGCTCTTTGCATGTGCTCTAAGGTTTTCTTTTACAGCAACACCCCATTACTTTCCGACCTCAAAACTCTGTGTTTCTGGGTTGTTTTGATGGCATAGAAACATTCATTATACACATTCCTATAGCTATGGCTGCCCTGCAGCATCTTGAGACTGAGAAGCTGGACTTTGTCTTCAAGCGCAGAGCATCACATAACAGCTGCCTTTGGCTTTTTGGCATCACTCGAAAGCAACTGAACAACAAGATTCTGGCCATTTTGAACATGCACCATTTCTGATTTAGCACAAACACCTAAGAGGGCATTATCTTAGGGTTAGAAAGGGGAGAAAAAGACAGAGCAGGAAATAAGACGAATCAACATCGGACTGACTTTTACTGACTGGAAAGAGCTCAGAGGAGAGACCGGATACAAGACGGATGCCACATTAGGTGTTGTTGGGGGTCACCAAAGTTTACACTTTACCATCAAGTGGATGGAAAAAACACTTAAAAGTATTTACACATGTTTAACAGCAACTATGTTTTCTGACAGGCACATCTTTCTCTTAGCTGCAGGTTATAAACATTCAGGAGATACTTTAGCTGTAATCATGCTGACTGACATTAAGCCTCATTAAGAAGACAGGAAAAAAAACATAAAGTGAATGTGTAGAGGTGAAATTCAGTTTTTCCAGGTACCCGACACGGTTCCATGATTTTTCTTTTTTTCTCTCTCTCTCTCTCTCTGAGCTCTGCGTTAGCTCTGGCCACCTTGCATTCATTCTTTCTTTTTACTGTTTATCCATCGGTCAGTTTTCTTTTCTTTCTCTCTGTTGTTCCCCCTCACATCCGTTCCAGGGGGTTAAGTAGACTGTTGACATTTTTGTGGCCATCGTTGTGTTATGTTGGGACTATCAGATTTATACGGACATGGTTCACCAACGTTACACTGACTACCCTTTTGTCTGCATGTGCGTGTTTCCGTGCATGTGTGCATTTTATGGACTTGACCTTGCTAAGAGTGAATGATGTTTGGAAGCAAACCGAGGAATTCCGGCCTCTGAGATTTCCATAATTCTGACTCATAGTTTTTTTTTTTTTTTTTGGAGGCCGACCTCAGAACCGACGAGTTGTTCATTTTGGATGTGCGCTCTGACACGTACACACTCTTAGTTTTGTCTCATAAACAATATACACAAAGTTATGAATGGTAAGATGGCAAGTACATTTACACAAACCTGCATCAAAACACCTTTAGCACATATACACACACATGCACACAATTGCAAACATACTGTAGGACTGCAGGCATGCATGACTGCAGATAGACTGACACTTGGACGCACACACACATAATGTTTGCTTGTTCTCCAGCTCTCCCAAGTTTCTGATGACATTGTTATGATCATACGGGACCAATTTAGGCACTGTTACACACACACTGGGTCATGCGGGAGTGATTGTGCCTAACAGAGCCAGTCTGGCCTCTTAGACTTTGATATAAAACGCTCCCCTACTGTTTGACCTCCTCTGTGAATACACACATATGCACACACTTTTAGTGAGAGTTAGAACTTGGCAACAAGGTGGCATTTAAACTAGCTAAAGTTTGTGAAATATCTTTAAGCTTCTAACTTGGATTATACCTTTTTCCCCCCTATCATACATCTGTTATTTAATTATAGATTTAAAACACTCATCAGGGATGTGTGAAAGCTTATTTATTATGATGCCAGAGAGCAGTATAGTAGCAGTCGTCAGTATAAAAAAGAAGGAAGGGATCAAATATCATATATATATATAATATTCAAAAATAGGAGCTGCACTGTGGTGTGTTGCTTAGCATCACAGTCTCACAGCAAAAAGGTCACTGGTTCAAGCCTCTGCTGAGTATTCTGGCTTTCTTCCACCGTTCAAAGACTTGCATGTTAGGTTAACTGGTCACTCTAAATTCTCCCTAGGAGTAGGTGTAAGTGGTTGTTAGTCTCTCTGTGTTGGCCCTACAATGGACTGGCGACCTGTTCGGGGTGTATCCTGCCTCTGACCTGCTAATTGCTGGGATTGGCTCAAAACCCTGAATTGGACAAAGCAATATGAATGAATGAACTTCAAAAATAATTGCTAATTAGTCTGGGAACATGTTTTGTGCTTAAATAATGAAATTTCCACTTGAATCAGAACTTAACATTTGATGAAGAGGTGTTGGTCTGATGTCAGTCAAATACCAGCAAACAGCATCCTCACAGGAAATCAATTTTTACACTCAAAATAACTCATTCACCAAAAATGTCTTCTACATTGTAATCCTTAAGATGTTGACTGACTTAAAAAAAACATTCTGGAGGACTGTACTAATAGTGATGTATTTCACAGATAACAAACCTTAGGAACAAATCCAGTCTACTTGTTTACGGTCTGGTGGTCAGCCTTAGTGTTGTGTTTGGACCTAATGCTCCATCTTACAATAAGCCCACCTTGAAAGAGTATCAATAGACATTTTTGGGTTTTAATTTCAATTATTAGAACTGAAATTTAAAAACAGTAAAGATTATAAACATTGTCAGCATTTACAAAAAAAAGTAAAGAATTATATTTATTAGGTTATTAAGAAAACTCTGCTCAATCATTTTACATTGACCAATACTTTTTGGGTTTGCTCAAGCTCATCACAATTAATGTATAAACTTCCTGTGCCTTGTTTAATGCCACAGGTGAATTAATATAATAATACAGCACAACAAGCAGGAATTTATAAAAACCTTTAAAGATTTACCAGAATCCCCAGCTGTCTTGGACTGGTCATTATAGGCTGTCAGCAATAATATATCAGTATGCGACCAAAAATCAAGCTAATGCTGCTGAGGGCTTCATTTTTGATCTATTGTTAAACAAGAAAACATTAATCTCAACCAAAACAACTACCCCTTCCTGCTGGATTCCAGTAGATCTGTCAGCTATAGTAAAGTAATCAGCTGAGGTGGCTGGAGCTTTTCCAGGCACATTGTGCTGGATGTAGATCCCAGGGCTGACCCAGGACTCGCTGGAGGGATTATAAAGGTGAGGTGGAGAATCTCACTGGGAAGAGGCGTGTCTGGGTCTCCCTCCTGAACCTGTTGCTGCAGACACCAGCATGTATTTACACTACCTAAATTATTTACGCCAATTTGCAAGGACTGACAGCCATAACTTCAGGTGGTACATATTCACCTGTGTTTTCAAATTTTCAACCAAACCTGGTTCTGGCCATTAAGTGATCCACCATGAATGCTCCTAACCGTCCAGGTCATCTTTAATATTTATACGTAGAAAAAAACTTGAATCTACTATTTATTCAGTTAATTTTCAACTCTCCGTCATTCATAAATGGACTGCTTTTTTCTGCTTTTACTTTCCCTCCATGCCTGCCTTTTCCATTCATCCCGAGGCAAGGTGCTACTGGTAAAATTCCAGTCTGGCCTTACTGTTTTTAATATATTATTATTATTTTTTAAATGGTACTGCGAATGATGAGAAACAGCTGCTAATATTTTCACTAAATATACTGCTGAATATGAGAAGTCTCCCTTTTCAAATTTGACTGTAAAAACTCCAGTTTTTCTTTTCAAAGCATCATATTCCAGTTAAATCACATGGACACATCTAAAATAAACTTAAACAAAATATTGTGGTAATTTTTAAAAATAAACTTAATCACGTTTAAATTTGCTCATGAGAGTAGAAAGAACAAATTCTTGTTCTCCTTTGGTACATAACCATGAGTCTATTAATTCTGTTCTATTTTCCTTTAATCCATCCACACTTTGCCCTCTGGAACACCTCAGTCCGTCTGTCCTCCACCTCCAGCCATCCATCTCTCTCCTTAACTATTCCAGTAATGTGCAAGTATTTATACGGTTTTCTCTCTCTCAGTATGTGTTTCTGTCCTGTTCTGCCTAGGGTTATGTTTGGCAATAAAATGTTTTAGACTGGCATGGAGTGGACACTAGTGGATAGACGGATGAAGCTTTAAGCGACTTAAAGCAAATAAACGAACAAGAAATATTCAGTAAGACGGGTAAACACATTTCTGCTTCGTGTCTTCCTCTGGCTCTTCCTCACCGTTCATCTCTTTATAAAAGCCCCTTGCGTCTAACAAGGACGAATTATTTCTGTATCACACACAGAGCTGAAGAACTGAATCACTGATACTTATATTTGTTCAATGCCAAAAGCTTAAAACAACATGTGTTTGCGATTATCATGTGACTTCCTGACTGTGTCATAACACAAGAAAAAGCTGTGCTGGTTTCAGAAATACTAAAGCTGTAATGATTTTAATGTGATGTGTAATTACTATAATTTCAAACCTTTTTCATAGATTTATCTTTGGGTTTGTTAACTAAAAATAATTTTTCTTTTGCTGTGGTGTGTCTGTATAACATTTCCCAGAAATCACCTGCCAGTCAACCACTGGGGAAGCAAAATTCTTGTTTCTTGGGTTTGGGTTTCTCTGGATGACACTTTTTTCCCTTGCCTACTTTCCAGAGACCACTTGTTTGTCTTCTGTTTTATGTTTTCCAGTTCTAAAAGTCTGTGTTTAAATTTAATTTCCTGTTGTAACTAGCACAAAATAGTTTTATACTAACTTTATTTAAAACTGTGTTTTTGGCAGCATTTGCTAACGACAACTTCTCATGAAGAACATCTGGAATATGACCATGGAAGAGGTTTTTTTTCATCAAAACAAAAGTTTTAAATAAACTCATATCATTCATTTTTGTATCTTAAATTCTTCAAACCATGATTATCTTTGATTTCCATGTCTCTCTGGAGCCTGGTATCATTCCCCAAGTTGTCACATAAGTGATGTTTTGTCTGAAATCTGCAGAACTGAGAAAAAAACCTGTATCCTAAACCAAACTATGATTTTTTTTAAAGTTTAAAAAACCCAAAGGATGAAAAATTCTATACTTGAGCTAAATTAAAAAGAAAAGATAATAGTGTCACTCAAGACTTAAACTTACCAACACAATATCCTCTTGATGTGGACATTGTTAGTGGATGTTGCCATAGCATTAGCTGTTTGTGTGAAGTAATAGCAGGTTGACAAGTTCTGTTTAAAGGAAAAATGTTGCAAATGCATGTTAAAATGCTTTTTTGGTTCTCGTTATTAGATTTTTTTTTAGCTGGTTTAATATTGAAATTTAGGGAAAACACTGTCCCTACATACTTGTGGATGTTTGTGGAACTGGTCCAAAGACACAGATATAATTACTTTACCAACACCCATCCCACCCACGGCATGGACCTTACTTTACTTTTAAGTGCAGTATAAAGGAAAGTGTTTAATTTGCATTTAGTCCTGCATCAAATAACTACAATAGTAGCAGTTATCACAATAGAATAGAACTTTATTGTCATTGCAACAAAAAGTGGAACGAAATGACTAATTAAATTACTAATTAAATTACTAATAGTTATCAGTTGCGACTCTGATACTTGTTGATCAGAACATGGCACTTGGGTACTTGGGCTAATTTCATTGAGGATGCTGCATTCAGGGTTGCTAGAGTGAAAACAGCTCACATTATTTTTACAAATTCACACATTTAATGACCACAGTGTCGTACATGGAAGTTCTAAAATTGATGCCAACAAATCAGAGACAAAAGGAAAGAAGATTCTCCGCAAAGGTTTCTCATCCATTTAGGTTATAATATCTAGCATAGGTTGAGTCAAGTCAAATAGACTTAGTTTGATTTCTTGAAGACATTTGACCATAAAAAAACACAGATGTTTTAGTCTGCAACCATCAGTGAGAATTGTAATTCACCTGACATCTTGTTAAGGCTCGTTTATGCTTCCTTACATATGTAATAAATATATCTCGTCATATGTCGCTGCCCTTCATACTTCCATGCGTCTTTTATGTTGCCATGGTTATGAAGTCACTTCATCTTCTAATGGGCAGAGCTGAGTTCAGAGTTCACTCTCGCATTTTGACGTCTGTTTTGTACACAATAATGCTATGACACACTCATGCAGCCTTTCTTTAAAAGTTCCCAAGATCTCTACAGGTGTTGTCCTTGTCATCATCTTCTTTTTCTTCTCCTTCCTGCTCTTCTTTTTCTTTGGTGTGACTGATCCACTAGGCCCCTAAAAACGCACCAATTACATGCATACATGATGCAGGAGATGGGCGAAAGTGTCCGTCCGTCTACGTGTGCAACTTCTGCATTGAGCATAAATGGGCCTTTACAGTGACCATTGTCAAGTTTTACTTGAGACTAAATAGCTGACTAGGTAATATCATTCTCTTTGGCATGCTGAAAACAACTGCATCATTTCAGCTGTTCCAGGAAGGCTGACAAAAATCTATTTACACTTGGCCTCATGGGAAGCAATGGAGTCGCTGCTTAACAACCATCATAGACTCTAAAACATCAGTGGTTTCAAGGCTACCTAACCCCATAAAATCCTACAATTTTTGCCTAAAATGTTTCTTTTGTTTTTGTTTTTAGGATAAAAATACTTGTTGTGGACCAACTATTTGACTGAACTGCTTTTACTGGACCCTTGCTAAAGCAACAGGACTGTTTTTGTTGCAGTATCCTCTGCTACTGGAGTAGCAGTCTCAAAAATGTAAGCTTTCCAATGGTTTATAACGTGTTGGTACTTGGAAGGGAGAGTAAAAAAAACATTTTCATTTGTTATGTCCTGCCGATGGGACATTTGGTAACAACAGGTTAAATTTAATCCCATGCTGTCTCCTTTAGACCTAAAAGGATGCAAGCAAAGCATCTTAAATAAACTAAAACAGCTGACTTGACTCAACCTACGTCGGAAGAAACATGATAGTTCTTATTTAATTTCAAGACAGTTGGCAGTATGCTCAGTCCGGTGAATGATCTAATTATATCAGAAAGTTCAATATAACAAATGTGGTCCAACACAGCCTGCAGGACATGGTGTAATGCCATCCATTCATGTTATTGTTGCTACAGGATTGTTCTCTTGCAGGTAGTAGTAGGTACTGATCCAAGTCTGAATATGTTGTAGTTCTTAGAGCACAAGGGATAAACCTACTACTATTGGCAATGAACATGGATTTAACTTATTTTAGCAAGTATGCCTGCACTAAAAAACAGCTCCCACTGATACATTATTTTAAAGCTGCATTGCCCAGCACAAAAATGATTGATTTAATCCTAGATGTTTTCTCTGAATCTCCTGAAATATGGGGTGAGAATATTCCACACTTCATCTCTCTGTTAACAGGTTGTAGGAAATATTCAACACCTTCATAGTCTTGTAAGCAAAGAATCAGCGTATCCTCCAGATTGAAGGTTCAATCTCAAGTAACATGAAAGCTGTAAAAATATGTAATTCCTGATTTTTCAGGAACTACTACATCACCTGTAAAGAACCATTCTCAAGCTAAAATCCTCTTAAAATACAGTGAAATAGAAAAAGTTAACATGTCGAATCTTTTGAAGTATTATATTTCTTTATAAACATAAATGATGCGTTTATATTTCTTATGAAAGTTAATGTGCTTAATTCCAACTTTAACAGCCTTTCGAATCACTGCAAATGTATGGTGTTTTGTTTGAGGGCCCTTCATCAGTGCAAATGCTTAACCAAGCCCACAGAAACATGGATTTTGTGCTTGACATTTTATCTACCTTTTCCTTTAGAGCTCTGGCCACAGCTTCTTATGCCTGCTCTGTTCATATCAGACCTTCAAGTTGAAAAGCTTAAATACACAATATATGACCCTTGGCGATGAAAACCTGTCAAACCCTGAGTGCCGGTTGGGAATGCGCCGCAGGATTTCCACAAAAAATATGAAGGCAAAGGAAGCCAAACTATAAAGAACCACTCTGCCCACATTCATGCTGAACAGAAGATCTGTTTCTCTCTTTAGCCGAATCATTAGTAAAGACGGACCTTTATGATCTGTTTATGACTGAAATGCTGAGTCTCAATGTGTTTGCCTTTAAATCAGAAAGTAAGAGAAATAAGTTAAAGTAGGCATGAGTGTTGGTGTATGTGAATGAAATATGCTATTGGAAGGAAACTATGTGCATACTTACAGGTCAAACATCTGAATTAATGCATGTGGCTGCTTGAGGACTTGTAGGAAACTTGCCTGCTCTATAGCAGCAAGACATGTCATTAGTGCAGAAAGATGCTTAGTAATAAAATCAGTACCTGGCTTTTACAAAAAGCATTGGCATTTATGCTGAATTCTGCTTCGCTCTACCATCCAGTGAATAACATCCAGCATACTGGTGGATAGAGAGAAAGAAGAAAGAGCAGATAATTATATATCAGTGAGTGAAACTAAATGAAAATATTTAAACTTGTCCCGCATGTTTGTCTTTCAAACTTTTTTTCTGCTTTTTATTTATATCCATGCAAAACTTTTCATGTTCAGCTTTGTTTCATTTCCCATAATTCCCACCCTCCTTGCCTGTCTCTCCTGAACGTCTGGCTCAAAGCTGATCGCCCTGCTGCAGAACACACACATGCACACACGCCCACGTGGACTTATGCAAGACACACACATGTGCATGCAAACAGGCCATCAAACCATGAATCTGGTTCACGTTTGCTGGCCCCGTTTCAGGTTCCAGGATGTCTTCAACACCTCAAACTGGCAGTCTTGGTGCATAAGGAGCCGCAGTCGAAAAAGTTAGAGACTCAGAAAGTTAAAAAAAAAAAGGGTCAGGGGCCAATACTGTTAGCTGGAGCAAGAGAGGAAGAAATTTAAAAAAAAGGATGGCAGACATTGGGATTGTAGAATCAACTGAGAGGCTGAGTGATAGAGACACAAAACAGATTTTGAAAAGAGAGGAAAAGATAAGAGAACTGAGAAAGCACTGCAAATGGAGAAAGGTTTAGACAGGAAGTCATCACATGAAAAAGCAGGATCAAGATTTTTTTTTCTTTTAAATACTAATTCTGCTTTCCCAACATTTTCCACCCCAGATACAAAACACAGCAATGGATGATTATTTTGTAAATCAGATGCAGCTAAATTATAATGTCACAACTAAGGCTGTCAAAAATAATGCGTTAACAGCTGTAACTAATTTATGTAATTAACTGCAATAATATTTTCAACAATTTAACGCATTCACGGTGTGACAAGTCTCATACATCCGTCATTTCTCTGTTATGATGACGGGACATGGAGGTGTCTAGAGGCAAGATGAGCTGGGAGGCTCTATGGACGTTTTTGAGAATAACATGAACATTGATGGAACACAGCACATGGGTGTCACCCCCATGGAGGATGATGACGTTTTGATGCCCACACCTTTTGTGTAGAGAAGGTTCCACACCCGCACTTTTCCTACATTTCCCTGCATTTTGCACAAACATGGCCGGCCTAGTGGCTCTCTGGTCCTCTGCATTGCACAGCGTGCCCTGCCTCCGTTTGTTTATGGTTCAGCTGAGAAGGAGGAAACTAACAGTTAGTAGGATTTATACTCAGCGTCTGCATACGATAGGACCGGCGTAGATGATGCAAGTGAAATGTGCTCTTGCACTTAATCGTAGGCATTGTGTTGTAGTTTCTCTTCCGCGATTACTGCAAGAATTCAGTGAGAAGCTCCGGAAATCCGGAAACACGTAATCACAAACTGACCAATCATAAGGGAGTTCTTCCGCGTAACCACTCTGCAAGCACGAGTGTGTGTCAGCTCTGGAAGAGGTGTGCACCAAGGCTCCATGGATCTACGCAGAGCATACCGCATTGACACTATAACCAACCTTACACGAGTATAAATCCAGCTTTACAGGCGTGGCTTTGGAAGGAGCTAAGGTGGTTGGAGTTTTTCTGTTGCTTAATTTCAAACTCTGGCTTTACCAATTCATACTGCAGCTTTAAGAGTAGGTTTTTTTTGTTAATTCTCTAAATGTTTCTGATTGAGATCATGCTCATGTGACTAAACCGCATTAAGAAAAATACAAACATTCATACAAAGTCTACTTAACTGTGACAACTATGGTTACTCTTCACACCACATGGTTTTCTCCTCTCATTTTGTCAGATACATCGCTTCTTTTTAACCAGCTTCAAACAGGGGTTGGTACTGATTAGATGTCTTACAGTACATTATTCAAACTTCCTTCTAAAGACTTCTGTAGAACCACAGTGCACTACTTTATGTACACAACCTTCTTTGATTACATTGTTTGGATCATTTTCTCTCTGATTTGCTGTTTTAATATCATCAGTCTGGATTTATAAATGTTTCTGGGAAACGACATTTGATTTTTGTTTATAAATGTTGTTCAGCATTAAAAATTTGTAATTGTGAGCATCATTTCAGATGGTAATATTCAAAACTATAACAACAGCTGTAAATGTAGTAGCAAATGTTATTTATAGCTACGGCTGAAAAAGATGATGGTGCCATTTATACTGACTACTGCTGCTAAAACATTAAACAGCAGGGAAATTAGAGAGGCTGATGTTTTATGAAGTCCTTAAAGAGTCAGGCAGACTGGATTGTTTGTTTAACTTCGGAGTCAAAAACTTTCAGTTGATCTCTTTGGTCATGTGATCATGCCCTCAGTCCCTGGTGGTTCTTAGATCTGGACCAGTAACAAGTTGGTGGTCTTTTAGCATCTGTTTGTAAGTTAGGCTGGATCAGTCCCAGCAGTGGCGATGGCATAATGGCTACAAACATCCAGACGGATAAGCAAACTTGAGTCTCAGTGTGTCATGGCACCAGATTATGGTTTAGAAATTATATTTTGAAATAATAAGTAATTTTCAGGCATCCATGGAATTGATGATAAAGAAACAGAGAACTTTTATCTTGTTTTATCTTGTCCATATTTTGTGTAGATACAGTTCATGCTGCTTTCTATGATTACTATGATTTTTCTTCTACTAAAGTTGAGGATTTCTGATTCACTTCCCCTCCACATCGCTCTCCTCTTCTTCCCCCTTGGCTTCTGCCAGGATCGTTGACAGAGTCCCGCCTTGGTGTGTCTGTGGCTGGTGTTTGACTGTGTGAGCCCAGCCAGACTGGACCGACCAAATCAAACATTGTATGGCAAAGAAGGGGAAAAACGGGCGCCTGCTGTCGGGCTCCATCAGGTCTGGAGCAGCGTGGAGGGTCGATGATTTCAGCCTCTGACTCGTTTAGACCACAGGACGATATGAATGACCATCAGGCCAACTTCGCGGTAGTCCAGCTAAAGGTAGAACATGCTTAGGAGTACTTTAATTTTGCTTAAAGGGATCACACTAAAATAATCTCCAGTCAGATGGTTGAAAATTGAAAAATTTAAGACTGGAGCTGAGGAACTCAAGTGATTCATGTAAAACAAAACAAAACAAACAAACAAAAAAGAACAGATAAATGTCAGAATGACACATGGTTGTATAAATTATGTGTATTTTATTTAAAAAATATCAAAGAAACCAAGTTGTCCTGTTCAAAAGTAACAATTGGAGTAGAGGTCAAAGTAAATAACTTTTTCTTATTTTTAACTAAGAATGATTCTTGAACTCATCAATATGTGGATGACTAAATCTATGCACCTGTACCATATGCAGGTCTATGGTCCATGTGTATACAAGAATAAACCAAAAGAGTACACAAAACAAAAACCATGTATTCCAACACCAACACAGTTTACCATCACTAGCTAAATTTCTCTGTTTTTGTCTCTAGCCATTTTGGTCTGCCTTGTTATTGCTTCAAAAAGGCAAATTTTCAATTGCAATTAAAGCTGCAAACTTTACAAAAAGCTCAAGTGAAGATTGCATAAACGTAGAAATAGACCAGCATTGCAAGTTGACGTTAAAGCTGAAATCTGAAACATTCATTTTGAGCAGAGTGGGACAAGAACTCATTAATAATGGCTATTTTAATAAACTTAAGGATGGTATTTGGATATGTAGCATTTAGCAAGGTATAAAGTTTAACAGTATATAGATAACCCCCAACTACAAAAGTTGAATTCATTATGAATTTTTCAGCTCATTATGAGCTTATTCTGTCTGTAAATAAGTGAGAAACTTTAATGAAACACTGCTGAAGATATGAGTTTTTAAATCTGAACCTAAACTAAGCAAACTGTCTGTATGTCTCTGTTATGATTTGGATCAACAGCCTCCAGGCCTTAAAGGTAAGAAAAACTTTCTTATTATTAGTCTCAGGTTTGGTCTCTGATTGTATCACTGTTAACCTTTTATTTTATTTAACGATTTACTGGGTGTTTCAAGTATTTTGATTTTTCTAAAGTCCAGAACTGCCACGTTGAAGTGCTCCCTCATTCCTGATGAATCTGATCAGTTTTGGTATCGAACATCTCAAAGTTGAGTCTACGGTGGACACTGCACTAAGATGGTCTCCACAGAAAACCAAGAATAGTTTGGGATAGTCACCTTAAAATTTACCTGGATGAAAGATGATCATTACTTCTGGTAATAGGACGAAACTGATTGGACACAGTGACATGGCATCCAACCCTAAGAGCACCCTTCCCAGAGTCCAATTGAGGGATTTTAATGTTATTTCTTTGGGTGGGATTATTTTTCCAGCCAATGAGCCAGGCATCTTTGTCAAAGTGTGGGCATCAGGAAAAAAGAGGACTACATTAAGACCCTAATGGAAACATCGAGCAGTCTGTAGAAAGTCTTGGCCATGAACGACACTGGATCATCTAAAAAGACCTTCATGGAAAACAGAGCCGAAGAGATCAAGAAACTGACATTTCAGAGTGGCCTAGCCAAAGTCCAGGCCTGAATCCAATCCAAAATCTATAACGAGGACTGCAGACGTGATGGAAAGGAAGCTTTCCAACCTGAAAGTCCTGGAGATCATCACAGAAGTGTGGTCTGAAGTCTCAGTAGATTTTGTAGAAAGCTTGTTAGAAATTGCTGTGATGGCACATTACTGAGAAAGATCAGGAGTATACCTGAGCAAAACTATAACGTCATTTCTGAAGGAGGTTGGCACTCTGTGTAAAATGTAAATAAAAACCAGGATGCAATGATATGAAAATCTCTTGACTCCATATTTTACTCCCAACTGAACACAAACAACATAAATTGTTGAAACTGAGACATTTCACCATTTCATGGAAAATATTAGCTTAGCTAGGAAGTGAGGACACCATTTGCTGAAGTTTTATGAGAGTTGTCCCATTCTGGTTTGATTCAGGATTAATTTGCTGCTGGATTTCTATGTTTCATCAAGTTTTCTAATGGTGAAAGGTCTGGACTGTAGGCAGGTCAGTTCAGCACCCAGATTCTTTACCAGTGACTCCATGCTGTTGGATGCAGTGTATAGTTTAATATTTTTTTGATGGAATCTATAAAGGCCAGAGAAGACAGCAGTGTTTCTGGATTGAGATAACATTTTTTTTTTTTTTTTTTTTTTTTTTGCATGATAGAGCTTTAACCTCCACTTATTGATTTCAGGATGAACTGTGTTTACAGACAGTGATTTATGGAAGTCTTCCTGAGTCCATGCAGTTATTTCCAGTAGAGAATCATGCCTTTTTAAAATCCTGTGCTGCCTGAAAGCCCCAAGATCATAAGCATGCAGTTTTGACTTTTAGCTCTGTCCTGTGCACACAGAGATTCCTCCTGATTCTCTGAATCTTTTGATTATATTATACACAGTAGATGGTGGGATATTCAAAGTCTTTGCATTTATAAACTGAGGAACATTTTTCTGGACTTGTTCCATGCAGAGACAGATTGATGAGTTTCAGGTCTGAGAGGCTCTGCCTCTTTGAAATGCTCCTTTTATAGTCAGCCATGTCACCTAACTGTTGCAAATTAATTAGCTGTCAAATGGTCCTTCATTTTCACCTTTCCAACCTTTTGTTGCTCCTATTCCAACTTTTTTGAGATGCGTTGCTGCCATTAAACTCAAAATGAGCTCATATTTTTCATGAAATGGTAAAATGTCTCAGTTGATATATGTTTTACTGAAAATAAAATATAGGTTTATGAGATTTGAAAATCATTGCATTCTATTTTTATTTAAACTTTACACAATATCCCAACTATTTGGGAATTAGGGTTGTAATCTGTCGGGTAGGATTCAGTATTTGGTGAAGATTGAGGAAAACGCTAGAAAGTTGTAGTGGTTACGATCACCAGCAGACCCTTGTGACCTCTGGAGGACTGAAAGTGCAAGAAAAGAGTTAAAACTGTTTCACTCAGTAGAGACTGTGGCCTTCTGCTTATGTCGGCTGTTTCAGAGGCCATCAGGGGATGTGAAGGCTGGAGGAGGAGGTTAGCAGCAACAGAGTCCCCACTAACCGGCGGCTGGTTTGGGTTAATGGGATTCCAGACCTCCCTTGCATGGCAACTTTTTTCCTTTTGTTAGATCTGTGCAGAAAACAGGCGGGATGGTTTTAATAGATTGCAAAGTCAAATTATTCTTCTCTTTTTCATTGTCCTTTATTCTACCTCCTTTATTGATCCATCTACCTGTTTTATACACCCTCATCATCACATTTCTTGTTTTCTTTTATTCTAATTTTCTATTTCTTCCACTGT
Organism: Melanotaenia boesemani; assembly: GCF_017639745.1. Classification (NCBI taxonomy): domain Eukaryota; kingdom Metazoa; phylum Chordata; class Actinopteri; order Atheriniformes; family Melanotaeniidae; genus Melanotaenia; species Melanotaenia boesemani. Next base: position 12,723,024 of record NC_055686.1, read on the forward strand.
ATCCTGATTGTTTTTCTCTTAGTTCCCCTCGATTTCTTTCATCCTCTCTGATCTCTTTGATTCGCCTATATTTATCATCTTGTTTTCCTACTCCTTGCATCTTTCATATTTTCTTTTACGTTTTCCCTTTTCTGTCTCCTCTCTGCCCTCCAGTTGACTCGTCTCTTCATTAACTCTGTTTGGAGACCAGTAAATCAGCTTTCCTCTCACAAACCTCCCAGCGCCCCCATTTAAACTACGGACAAACAAACACAGAGCATTGAACACATATACACATGTAGGCATACATACACATGAAAGCATTTGTTCACACACAAACATGCACACATACAAAAACAGAAACCCACACAGACATAACACCCGCAAAGACGCACACACACAAAAATGCTCGTTTGTTAGAAGTCGATGACCACTGACATTTAGCTCAATGGTGTGTTTACAGTGTGTGTGACCTTCGTACACTGCAGTGTAACAGGCATATTAAAGAAGTCAGAAAAACATGAAAAAACCAGCTCGGCTTTGTGTTTCGTTTCATCTTTTCTGCTGATTTTTTTTCTCTTTTTTTCTTTGTGCATGCGGTTCAGAAAGATAGCAACTAAACAATGATAATGAGGTAAAACAGTATGAATTTACTTGTGTGTATTTCTGTGTGTTTCCACATAAATATTCACATTTTCAGTGTTTCCAGATGAACGACTGATGGAATAAATAGGAAATTAAAGAAGGAAGTAAATTTAATAAAACCACACGACACTCAGTTAATTCATAATCTGGTTCAAATGATTCCCCTTTTCTCCGAAGAATAAAAAAAAATAAAAAAACAGGCTACAGTTTATACACAAATATAAGAGTTAACAATTAAACAGTTTGCTGATAATTCTCAACAAATGTCATCAGATGTCTGAGAGTCCTCAAACATCTGCATCCTGGTTTATTTTTTTAATAAGCTATTGTCCGTTAACATTAGTTTACTTCTGGTTGTTGTCTTGTTTTCCCATGAAATAAACTCAACTGTATATATTCACCACTCTATTAGGTCCATCTTGCTATTACTGAATTGGACCCCTTTTACATTTAGAACTGTCTTAATTCTTGGTGTCTTAGAGGTTTTGCTCCATATTGACATGACAGCATCACACAGTTGCTGCAGATTTGTTGGCTGCACATCCATGATGAGAATCTCCCGTTTCACCACATCCCAAAGCTGCTCAATTGGATTGTGATCTGGTGCCTGTGGAGGCCATTGGAGTCCAGTGAACTCACCGTCATGTTTAAGAAAGCAGATTTGAGCTTTGTGACATGGTGCATTATCCTGCTCTTCCATTAGAAGATATCTACACTGTGGTCATAAAGGGATGGACGTGGTCAGCAACAATACTGAGGTTGGCTGTGGTGGTTAAATGATGCTCATTGGTTTTTACATCTTTTATTGTCCAATTTTGGTAAGTCTGTGTGAATTGTAGCCTCAGTTTCCTGTTCTTAGCTGACAGGAGTGGGAGCCCATTGCTGCTGTAGCCCATCTTCAAGACTGGATGTGTTGTGTGTTCAGAGATTCTGCATGCTGGAAACAGTGGTTATTTGAGTTTATGCTGCCTTTTTGTCATCAACACCTAGTCTGCCCTTTCTCTTCTGCATCAACAAGACATTTCTGCTCAGAAACCTGCTAACTACTGGATATTTTCTCTTTTTCAGACCATTCTCTGTAAACCCTACAGATGGTTGTGAGTTAAAATCCCAGTAGATCAACAATTTCTTAAATCCTCAGACCATCCCATCTGGCACAGAAATCTATGCCATCGTCAAAGTCACTTCAGGGTGCATTCACACTGACACTGTTTGGTTCACTTTAAATTAACCCTGGTTGGCTTCCACAGATAGTATGGTTCGTTTGGAGTAGTGTGAACATGCTTTCACACTCTGGTGCAGACCAGAGAAGTGGACTGGATAGATTCATGTGAAAATGTATTAGGTTTTAACACCAAAGTAAAACCAAAAACCCCAAGACTATTACTATTAGCAAATTAACATCACTGAAAAAATGTTAAATTTGACCAAGAGATAAAGTTAAAGAAACACAGAGGTCCTTGTAAAATTTTAAATAAAAGTGATCTAATTTTCTGAGTACATCCTCCTTAATGCACAAACAAATGTTTGGACACATAAGAAGTGTCTTTCTGCATGTCTGTATGATGGCTCCAAAAAGAATCACTTGGGGAACTGGAAAAACCCTTCAAATCTTCACAAAATGAAAAAGAAGGTTGACCGACTAAAAGTAAGTGAAAAGACAGTTGCAGCAGTTCTTGGTTTGAAAAAGCAGATGGACAATAGCTTCAGACTTGGCAAGGTCATCAATGGATAACAGAAAGGATGGGGTAACTGAAAAACAAGAATAACTGTTTTGCTCTCTGGTACAAAAATGGAAAATTAAACTTTGCTAATGACCTTGAAAGGAAACCTGATGAATGTTTAGAGCATATTGGAATTTCATCAAACGATACCAAGATAAAACCATTACAGAGTCCAGTATGTCTGGGGATAACTTGGCCAGGTCTGGGGGGACATTTATAGATGAATGTGAATGAAACAAAATACAGTGGAAGAAAACATGAAAACTATGGCCTCTGGTCATGTGTACCATCTTATTTGGAGAACATGAAACCTTGTTGTGATATTTGATTTGTAGCGAAATGAAGATAGAGAAAATCAGAACAATGGGAAAAACATCTGTGCATCTGCTTTCTTTTGTTTTTGATTTCTGTCTTTTTTTTTATTCTTTACACTTTTTTCATCAGTTCATCTTTTCCAAATCTTCTCTCCAGCCACAACATGTTATCCTTGAAAAGGTCTGGCTGGACAGCTAATGTCCAAAGCAAATGCGTACCGGACAGCTTTTGTAACAACACTTGTTCACCTTGGGTTTAAACTCTCATTGCTAAACAAAATGTTCTGAATGCATCAAGTCGAAGATTTTGACTTCTGTGAGTTGGACAATGTGTGTGTTTGTTTCTTGTTCAGGCCCCACAGCGACCCAGGACTTGGCCAGGTTATTTGTCTCAGCTTGCCGAGCTGTCTTCAGACTCACCACACACGAAAAACAGAAACTGTACAGATTTATATGTCCAGATGAGATTAAACAGAGCATGTATGTTTGTATTTGCCAGTTAAATTGAACTGGAATCCCTCTACTATTTTTCCATTATACTCTATTTTTCATTAGCACCACCAACAAAATTTCTTTATGGTTTTGACTATCTGTCCCTCTTTTGAAGTCCCCCTGTTTAGCCTCTTTTGTTCTGCAAGATTACATCTATAGTCCATAAGATCCATATCTGTTGTAAACATTGAAAAAATCAGAAATTCTCACCCAGTTTCTTTATTTTAATAAAGAATGTTGAAATATCTGGGCTATGGTGGGGTGGTGGGTACACCATGGCCTCACAGCAAGAAGCTGGTTGGAGCCTCTGCCAGGGAGGAGTTCAAACAGGGGCTTTTCCATTTGGTGTTTGCATGTTCTCCCTGTGTATGCATGGGTTCCATCATCCAAATACATGCATAAAGACATGCTTAACTGGTCTCCCTTGGAATGAGTGTTAATGGTTGTTTGTCTCTCTGTTTCGGCCCTGCTATGGACTGGTGACCTGGTCACCTGCAAGTTCTTGGAATAGGCGCCATCTTTCCCCAAAATCCTAAATTGGAATTGATGGTATAGAAAATGAATGAATGTTGGAAAATAATAGATAATATTTGAAATAACTAATAGGTGCTTTTTGCAAAGAACATCCCCCACTAAAAACCACCAACTCCAAAATCTGGCATTTTAGATCACAACAATCACAAACTATGCCGCAAAATCCTGGAGGACTAGTGAAACCCAACTGTGCATTGCTGCAGCACCTCTTGTCTGAAACATAGCTTTACATCCTGTATTTATAAGGCCTTCCTCATGAATGTCCTTGTCTGCTTTGACTGGTTAAACTGACAAAGTGCGAGAAGCTGCTTGTCCTTCAACTGGCTACTTAATGGGTGTTATCTAAATGTTACATGGTGATATCAAAGCACAAGATTCCCTTCTTAATGCTACTATTTTTTGTCTTGTGCAGACCCCCAGCTTCTTTTCAAGAGTTTTGGAGACACTGATAACAATATCACACCATTTTCCTCTTATTTTTTTAATTAAACAAAGCCAACATTTTTGAAAAAATGAATGAGCAATCATAAGACCACATTAGGTTTCTATAATGGCTGCCTTAACACTTGTTTTCTATTCTGTCTTCTTTCTTTGGTTTGTTCCCCTTCTTCTACCCCTTTACCCTTTTCTCTTTCCTCCACCTCTCCTTCAGTCTCCCCTCCCGACTCTTTTGTTCCACCTCACTTAACGTCAACACTGATTTTCCGAAACATAGAAAGAGAAAGATGAGACAGAGCAACATGGGGTTGCAGTGGAAGCCAATTATAGACGGACCAAATGTGTATGTGTGTGTGCAAACTATACGCTCTGTGTTCTGTGGTCAGACAGAAGGTTCTGGAAAAGTGGATCATACACAGTATTTGATGGCTCATTATCTCTTTATGTCTCCAACAACTCACGGACCATTGGCAGGGAAGGCTGTACGTGTAAATCTTTGCTTTTAGTGTCAGCTCAAGTGCAGCATGACCACCAGAAAAACTACCAGAAAGCTGGTTCTGATGTAGAGTTTCTTCTCTTCTTAAAGTCAGGATCAGGGCTATAGACAGTCAAAGTTAAGGGTGGCTGTTAATGGTAGTTGTGATAAAGGAGGGAGGTAGTGTCTATTGGTGCATGTATACCAGTTCATTAGCATCTTGTGAATCAGATAAGCTGTTTCTTTTACAGCAGTGAAAACAATCTCAACAATCATTTTCCTTAAAATAAAGAGGCAGAAAATCACCAAAATGATTGAAAATCATCCCTATAATAAGAAAATGAACCAGACCTAGCTTTAAAACCCTAGAATTTCCTTTAAGCTTTCACTGAATTTTGTCTCCCCACATGACATGACATGTTTACATATGCACTTTTGTCTGACCAGATGCCGTATGTGTGCCGTAAAGTCCTATAAAAATGGAATGTTAAACTGGATCTGACTGGGAAATAAAGGAAGAGAACAGACAAGAGAGACTGAAAGAAAAGACGAAGTTATAAAAGTTAGAGCAGAAAAATTTGGTGTGAAAGAAAAGCCCTGAGTTTTGAGTACTTGTCATCACTTCTAAGAGGCTTGGACCTCTCAAATACACCCACACTAACACAAGATCTGGAAAACTGCTTAGCAAGGCCCAAAATCTCTCTAACGCAGAGATGATTGAAGGTGCAGAGAGCAAGGGAAGAAAAAAAAAACAAGGAGAAACATTAAAAGAGACTGACAAGATTCCGACAGTTGACTGACAGAAATATCTGAGCATCAGAAATACAGGAGAAAACACATTATCTAACAAGTTTTACCTGGGTTTTCTTCAGTACAAGCTACTGTTCATAGAAATACCTCTAGGTCAGATAATGAACTTAAGATCCTCAGACACACCAAGGCGTTGTGGCAGAAAACAGGTGAACAGCAGTTTTTAAGCTGAAATGAACCCAAGAAAAACATCCTGAACTCAAGCTATCAGTAAATACTTGGAAAACTAAATTCACTACTAATAGAAATCTAACAGGGGGAAGAGGAACAAAGCCAAGTCTGGTTCAATGACTTTAAGAGCCAGTCCCAAAAAGTGTGTGTGAGAAGATCGGAATACTGTAATCAGCAGCAACAGACAAGATTTCAAAAATCTCTTCAGATTTGCAGTGAATTTCTACATCACAGCCACAGGTGAAGTGTTGTGCAAGTTCCTGTTTCTCACGAAACTTCTTCTTCTTCTCTGATATATGATATGAGGGACTCTTGACAGAACAGTTGCTTGTGATGCAGTCAGATTGAGGGCTGGCTAAGTATGAGCTTAATGATAGCTCTTGGAAAAGCCTGGGACAAGAAAAATAAGGAAGATCGTTTAGACATCAATATTGTCAAATGCTGTGGGAATGCTTGCAAACAGAAAAACAAATAGTCCCAGCATAGATAAAGACATGCTCATCTTTAAATGATAAAATTTGCTGGCTTTGATGGACTCCAGAAGTATTCCTTCCTCAGAACTCAACGGTTTCCAAGAAATGCTCGACTGACATTGCAATCTGTGGGTGCCTAATTGTAAATATGTTATAAAGACCCTTTAGATGCCTGGATAATACAAAAACAGATTGTTGGGAAAAAAATAGAGCTCCACATGAGGGGGAAAAAAAACAAAATATAAACATTTAAATAGAAAGTAGAGAAACAATGAGACCGAAGCAGAGAGAAAAGCATGTCAAGAGTCACGGTTATTTGAAGAATGTTGATGGTGTTCAAAAAAAAAGAAAAAAAAAAAAAGACCCAAATTGCTTCAGTTACGGGAATCCTACTGACAACCCCCCTCCCGGATACAACCAACTGCTGACCAGCTAATTTGAGAATCCTAACCACAGCACAAAGGAGGAGAGTGTGTGTGTGTATCTGAGTACTGACTATGTTTGCATGACTTTGAGTGTTTGGCAGCAATAAGAGGATACATTTCTTCTCTCATCTTCTTTTTTGGACAGTGTGGCTGATCTCTGTGTGTGTGTGGGTGAGAGAGATGAGGCCTCGAACAAAGAAAACTTTCCTTGGATGAGATCCCGTCTAAAAATAAGTGAATGGGTCAAAGATATGGAAGCATTATCCAAATATGATGGGTGGTGTCCTCTCGTCTAAATCTGTGTGTGTGGATGTACGAAGGTAAATTAGAGTATGAATCCTGAAGTCACCTAAAAAGACAGACACCGCAGGCTTCAGCTGCTCAGTTTACTTCAACTTTAAAACAACATGAGGTTAAATTTCTTCTCTCATCTTCTTTTTTGTGTCTATACACAGACTAAAGAAGCCTACAGCAAAGCATAAATCATATCACAAATATATTGGAAAGAGCAAGAAAATAAAGAGACAACAGTAAGTTGATAGCTGAAAGCATTAAAACTGAGGGAAATTACATTTCTAAAAATCAGTATTTGGGCCAAAAGTAGACTGATGTGTTTTGCAGCTGTCATTCATCCTTCTGCTTTAGGTTGCCTCCAGGTTTTCTTGTTTTTCCTTCCACCCCGTCTGGACATAAAGCTGCACAATACAGACTTAAAAATTGTTCAGGTCACTTGGGTTAGTCAATTTACCAAATCCATTTAAAATTTTTCCTGTTACTATCATTTTTTAAAATTCATTTAAGCTTCATTTACCCAGGAAGCCTCTTGAGACTAGTTGTTTTTTTCAAGGGAGACCTGACCAAGTAGTCACACCATAGCAGTCAATAAAACAAATTAAACACATTCTAAGAGTAACATTTACAGACTTCAATTAAATGAGTTCTTAATAAAGCTTTCTCAATGAACTGTACAAGGTAAAATATGAAACCAGGGAGCAGAAACATTCATTTTTAAGGGATCTGGGATCTGTGCAAAGAGGCATAGTAAGTTTACCCATCAGTTTATGTGGCTTATTTGAGTACCAAATTAGAAAAACGAATAAAAAAATAAATACTTGCTAAATTTGCACATCTTTCAACAATATTGATATAATTTAGGAGGTGAAGTTACATGAAAAGAATTCTGAAGCAAAATAATTCTCTGATATGTTTAAGAAAACAAGCTATTGTTGACATTAAAGCTTTCCTGTTAGCAAGCTAAGCTAACACTGATTTGCCTAGCTTAACAAGTTGTTTCTGAAAGAGATGTTAGCTGAAAACTTGGCATATCTCCGCTCTGATCACAGTGGGGAGTGAGTTCTTGACAAGTATTAAGGAACTGAACAAATGGAGGACAAAAGAAGGAATAGCAAACTTAAACCACAGCAAATAAGCAGTGTTTGAAAATGTCTTTAGCAAAGACCTGATACAGGACCTGATAAATCTGTTCAATTGATATATCTCATTTTAAATAGTGTCCATAGAAAAAGAAGAAGAACATTGCAGCCATGTGTGCAAGCCCCTCCGTCATGAATGCCTAAAATATACACATCAAATGAAAGCTCAAAGTCTCGTCTTTCCGATGATATAAACCATTTTGATAGCACTAACACTAAAGCCTTTTTTACAGAAAAGCAGAAAGTTTAAATGTTGACTTTCCTTACCTTTGAGGGCTCTCTATAGGTCAAACATCAATATTTCCCATCAAGATTGGCCTCATTCTGTCTCTCATTACAGGTTAGGCGAGGACAAAAAATATTTTTTTTCTGTGTGTTCTAAAGTGTATAACTTTTTATTAGTAATACTTACTGTGATTCTGATTACTGTGGGTGAAACTAGAGAGTGTTACCTTTACAAAGAGCCCAAGGCTGTACTTACAATCCAGAGGGTTCAATAACAGCAGTAATTCTAATTTGGAGAGGTCATATTACAGGCGTTTTTGCCAAAATGACCTCTCTTGAGAAGGGGTTAAATAAATGACAAGAAACCTTGTCTTAAAATGGTTTCAAGTTCAGTTTTTTTCCTTAGGTTTTACATTTCTATTTCTATGTGCAGATGTTTTATAAATTGCCACATACAGTAGGCCTAGATTTCCATTTTCCTGGCAATATAAACATAGCACAAAAGTAAGGATATTTGTTCATCTCCATTAAGAATACCAATCTGTGTTGTTTTGTAGATTGTAGGTAAACGAGGTAGAACTTGTTAGCAACACAGCTAAATGTTGAAGCACTGCTGACCCTCAAAATGTGTCAAATCCATTATAATATTCTACTATTGGTATATTCTACTGTTTGAGATTAAAGTGCTGCCAGGTCTGTACTAGTCACAGATGAATGACTGACATCTAATTGGCATCTAATTAATGGAGAGATATATCTCCAGAATCTGGGAAAGATTTGCACAGAGTAGCTAAACTCTGTTGTCTTTGTTTTTGTATGTAAAACGTATTTGAGTGTCCAAAAAAGTGCTATACAAAATTGATTTCTTATTCTTATTCTTATTCTTATTCTTATTCTTATTCTTATTCTTATTCTTATTCTTATTCTTACTCTTATTGAATTTATGAATGGAAAGGATGGAAAGAACAGAATGCCATCCCACAGCTAAAAATGACCAGACTAATATCTAGCATGAGGAGAAGATTCCAAACTGTTGTGGGATGGATCTTTCATTGATACCGAGGTTTTTTGACAGTGTAAAATGCATATTGTATAAATATGGCTAATTTGGGTTGCTTTCTTCCTTGTTTCTGTAGGAGAGTATAATCATCTAATCCATTGACTGAAGACTCCAAGACTCAGAACAAGAGTGAACACCAACAGGAGAATATTGCAGGAGATTTTGACACATTTTTTTGGGGAAATATGCACACATTTAGCCGTGTTGCTCATTTCACAGATGCATGGCCTTTACAAGTTTTACCATGTTGAAAAGGGGACTAATCAGGCTGTCCAGCAATGTATACAACACCGACTAGTATTAAAGGGGAGAAACACTTGACCAAACACAAATTGCCTTACATTTTCTGCTATATCTACAAAGAAAAGAGGGGTGGCTTTTGCACAGTACTGTACATGTATAAAACAGAATGAAATTGTGTCCAAGAGGAGACATTTATGTGACTGTGTTTAAATGTATTAAAAAAGATCCTTAAATTAGTTTCAGATGTCATGTTTGGAACTGTCCAGCACATGATGCAAATACACATCAAATGCAAATTCACTTTAGCTTAAAGAAACTACAGAAATAACTCAAATTTTTCCAAAAACACAATTTATTCCCCTCACATTTTTCAACTTGAGTTGCTAATCAGGTGTAATGACTGTGATTACTGAATTTAGTCTGAAGTGTGTCTGTACAGGAGGTCCAGTTTATTTAACTCAGTAACAGGAAGTGCCTGTGGATAATCCTACATTTATAACAGGCTTTCAGAGTCACCCACCTCTTCTCATTTTCTCTGCTATTTGAGCTGCAGTTTACACAGGAATTCACCCTGAACAGCTGAATAAGATCCTGTGTTCTGGTGGAGAAACAAGCAAAAGCTACAGCATGCAGTCGCAGCTTCAGATCTAAGTTAATAGGTTTTTAGATGTTTACAAAAAGGAACCTCCCATAAAAAAGAAAATTATTATTTTGTTTGACTTTAGGTTTTCATGAGCCTCATGTTGCCTTAGAATATGATATATTTCTGTCTTTATTTTAACTCCATTCTTTACCCTCTCATTCACAGACATACTTTTAACTGTCCCGGTAATTTGTAACTATATATACTACTAGTCCTTCTTGGCGTGTGTTTGTGGGCGTCTATTCCTGGAAAAGGAACTCTGTCGCCTACAGTTATTATGATCAGTGACCGCACACACAAGAATCTCTGTTTGGGTGTTATACCTAAGGTCTTATGATCTCCCAGCTCATTCTTGTCCTACAATTAATTCCCCTAACCTCATATGACACAAGCTGAGTATAGCTTTTTTTTTTTTTTTTTTTAATCCACTATCTCTGAACCAGTTAAAATGTGGAAGTGTGTGTAAATGTGTAAACTGTCACACCACCAGGTAACCTACAAGTGTGTTTGTTTTTCCACATTTAAACCTGATAAACAGAGTTTATGTGACTGTAATTGTTAGTTTAATCCTTTTAGTGTCCATGGACACTCATCATTGCATAAGTTTTGTGACATTAGCATGACACGGCATTTACATAAGAGCTTGTTTTGCTTATATGAATTTGATTTTGTTCTTTAATACAAACAGCGCTTATGTGAAAAGGATGTGTCTTTGAAAACAAAGCTAGATTAAAGAAGAAAAAGAGAGAAACACAAGGGGATTGTGTGGAGTGGGCCTGAGTCTCATCAAGCAGATGGTTGGCTGTAAAATGTGTTGAACAAACTCATGCAAATGGACTGGATAGAAGACACAAAAACTGCAATTTCCAAAACTGTGTTGCAGTCTTTGTCAATGCTAAATGCCTTATTGTGGAAGGCGATTGCAAAAATGAACTAGCAAAACACCTTCAAGGTCCCTTTGTTGCTCCTCACAGTGACTGTACAAAGGTCAACTATAGAAAACACAACTTCATAGATCAATTTTCGTGGTCTTTTTTCCCACAGTTGTAAGCTCTGCCAATGGAAATACAGATGCCAAATGGCTGCAGCATGAAATTATCTTTATGTAACACAAGCAACCAAGCCTAAAAACTACCAGTCAAAAGTTTTATAACACCCAAATTCTTACTTTTTTTTTTTTTATTATTTTATTTTATTTTTTAAGTAAAGTTGCCTTAAAGTTGGTGTTACCAGTTCCTACAGTTGCCCCAAATTATCTTGATTACTTGCAACCTTTCAGTATTTGAACACACTGTGGTACCATACCTTTTGAGCAAAATTTAATTAATAGTGCAGAAAGTACTATGTTGCTATAAAAATGGTTAAATTAAAGAGGCAATTAATAACACTTAGAGGTGGATGTCTTTCCAACGAATATCATCTTCGTGTCAGTGTGTACAGCCTGCCTTAGCATCAAAAAGTTATCAGAAACTGGAAGAAACACTGGCAGAGACTATGTTCACATAGCAGATCTTAATGCTCAATTCCTATTTTAATCTGCAATACTTTGTTTTGTTTTTTTGTGCGGTTATTCACATAATGATTTAAATCCCACCTCCATCACACAGCCCTGAAGTGACCCGCATGTGCAGAGGAAGACTGAATGTCACACACTGCGTGATGTGTTTAGAGATGTAAATATGGATGCTACAATGCTAAACGTTAGAGTCTGTATCAGTTTTGAAATTGTGCAATAGAGCTGAAGAAAAATTAGGATATTACATTTTTCCATCCATTGTTTTCAGTCAACCTTATTGTGTCCCACCTCCTCTGGTACAGAATTTTGACATCTGTCTCACTTCAATGGCAAAACAGTTGAAATGCAACAAGACCGTTCAGTCTAAAATCGCTTTGAAGAGGATCGGAAATGTGTCTGATTTAGTACCACATGAAAGTGGTCTGAGTCGGATTTGAAAGATCCGGATTTCTGCTGCTCAGACTGTCATAAAACGATCAGATATGGGTCACATATTGGCAAAAAAAAGTCACATTTGAGTCACTTTTGCCTGAGGAAATGGCTTCGGTTGACCCAAAGCCACAACACAACCACAGGACAAGTTTCTGAAAGTCAACAGCTTATGTGTTAGGCAACCGTGATTGGCAAGAAAAAACGACACGAGTGTGTTCAGCTGATATCAGCCAATGATATCTACTTTGATTCCACAAATCCAACAAATCAAAATATGTTTTAAAAAAGACCTAACTAAACCTGTATTTAGGATTCTTCTTTCTAATCAGCATCTAATTTAGGATAATTTCAGGATCCTCTGATCTCTGAGACCAGTCTGGTGTAAAACATCCCAGTAATCATATTATATGTCCCCAGTGTGACTCCTTTTTATCGTTTTTATTCATCTCATCTGTTTGTGATTTCACTTTAACCATAAAAAAAGCAATTGTCATACAATACTCAGTTCTTAAGGACTACTGAAGCGTGCTCAGACATGAACAATTCCAAATACGTTTCTGCTGTCACCTGATAGCTCCACTTGTCGTCCATCCAGGCTCCGGCTTTGAGAATCCTCATTAATTTGTTTGAGTGGAAAGCCTACATATCCAAATACCTTTTTATAAGGCAATGTGCCGAGTAAGGTACTTCCAAAAAATGATTGAAGATTTAATTTCTAATACAGCTAGTCAACGTTCTTGGAAGAAAAATCTAGAAAAGTGGCTTCACTTCTGATATCATGTTGCTAATAACAACCCGGCAACTGAATAATAAATGCTGGGCAGAGTTTTGGTCATATGGAGGGAGAGCAGGGTTTTATAAGCATCGAGGGAATTCAGCTTACGACCGAGAAACTTGATTAGTAAAGCCCAAAAGCCACAGGTGTCGAGTTTCCTTGCATTAGCTAAAGCATGTCTTTTTCTGCTTTTTCCTGCCCCATCTTGGTCTTCTTTTCTCTGTCACTTGCTTTGCTCTTGTCTGGTACTCTGCTCATTTTGGCATTTGAAAAAGACATTACAGAAAAAATTTGTATATTGTTAATTAACAACAAACTGGAACCTAAAGTTTTTTTATCATATCTTTTTGGTGTAGAAGTAATGTGCAAATATCGTTAAATATCCGATTTCTAACCTCAGAAAATCCCAGTAAGTCTCACTGGAGAAGCAGAGTACAGTTGAATCTAATATTTGTGGGAGGCAACATTAGCCAAAGACTTAGTCTGTACTGCATGAAGACATATACACTCATCATACATGTGTAGCCAGACCAGCTGCCATGACAAAGAACCATGACCACAGAATATGATGTATACATACACAGCAGGTCTCTCTGGTAAGATCATCATGCCACTAAATCTCCACATAGCAATTATGTTTATTAAAAAAATAATACAATGGAACTTTAACTACTGTAATCTTTCCAAATCCACTGCTCCCATCACTTTGTTGAACAGCTGTTTCCTTGCTCTTGTGAAGCTTGTTGTTAATGTTTTAGAGCAACTCAGCAAACCAACAGGGATTAGAAGACATAATTGTGACTTAATTTTCACTTTTAAAGCAGCAAACATGGTGGAACTGTTTTCCTGGAACCTGCACCTATCACAACTTCCCAAAACAGTTTGCATCAGGTTACCCAACAGGCCACTTTAGAGGAAGAAACTGAGTAACAGTGTGCAGATGCATTTTGGCCAACTTGACTAGAAATTTAATTTCAAGTTTACAATACTATACAAAATTTACTCCTAAATTAACTAAAATAGTTAAACAATTTAAATAACTTTACAGACTACAGTAATGACTCATTTGTACCTTTCTATTCATTTAACCTTGACTGCCATCTGTTAGCAACAAGTTTGCTCGATTTCTGCCAAGTTTTTAGGTTAAAATGTGCCACAGTGATGCTGAGATCATAGCTTTCTAACTGAATCCATGATGGTGAATTCTGCTAATGGAATTCAGGCAGCCATACTTAAGTTTCTAAACCTAAAACTTTGTGCTTCTGACAGGTGTTAAAGACACTCACATCTATTTTGTACATTCTTGAAGACATCGTTGCCCTTAGTTGCCCATGTGACAGCTGTGTTTCGCTGTACGGCACCATGTCACAGCAACTGGATATCAACACACTGGCTGCTTTAAATGTGCACCAAGACTGATTCAGTAAAAAAAAAATTAAATCAATAAATGTAAGCGGACATGATTGGAGGAAACCAAAGAGAAAAAGTGACAAAGCAAGAAATAACAGAAGAGTCCAAGTTGGACTGACTTTTACTGGCTGGAGAGATCTCAGAGGACAGCTGGATGCTGAATTAACCTTCATTAGGGAGGCCGCAATGCAAGAATTTGCCAAAGTTTAGTAAATGCAGTCAGCTAAATATTAAAGGTTAAAGTCCTTGATATAAAAGGTTGGTGCTGTTGAACCATGCAAGAAAAAAGTGGTGATAACAATGAACTGCAATCAAGTAGTTAAGTGATGCAATAATCTTACACACAATGGTGCCAGACTTTATAAGTACAATATCTTAAGTATTAGGTAGTATTGGTTTCTTTTTTATAGTATTTGTTCATGGATCATAAGTTAGTTATATAAGAAGAAAATGATGAGTATTTGAGTGCTTTCCATTGAGTTTCTACAGTTTGAAGTAAAATACTTGTGTTGTTTAGTCAAAGCTACAGGTCAGTTCAAGTTCACCATTTGAGCTGAGGCCAAAGGATTTCCCAAAACCACAGGGCTGAGTGTGTGTATGTGTGTTCATGTGCAGCTGCCATTTTCACCCCGTAATGTATGGCCACTGTGATGCATTCAGGGTCCCATAGGAAAGTGTGTTTCTGCTCTGATTGTCAGAATGGGGCATTTGTCATAGTTCAGATGGTTGGGTTGACATCATGATTACAGGCTGAAAACGGTGAACACAAACACACATACACACATGCACACATTACTCCTGTCTGGTCCCCCTCTGTAAAATAAAGGTTTCTTAGATGCACATCTCTCTTTTTTTTTTTTTTCTCGCCAATGCACACGTATGCAAACACACACATCCAGTGCTGAGTGATAAATTTGTATTTCTCTATGAATAGCGAAGCTGACCAAAAGCATGCAGCATCCTTGGCATACACTGAACAGAAACTGCGTGTGTGTTTTCCTTGAGCTCAGCGATGCAGATGCTGGCCAAAAGTCACCTCAGTGAAACAGAAACGACCAGCCACGTGTGTCAATGTGTGTGTGTGGTTTCAAATGTGAAAAAGAAAGTGTGTATTTGAAGGTAGAACCCTTTTGTCTCAGTGTATGGGGGTATACTGTGTTGTTTGTGTGTGTGATGAAGCACCAGTAGCCAGGAGCAGGTCCTCCAGAGTTCATGAACAAAGACCTCATCATCATTATAATCATGTTGTTTGTCAATGTTCCACCATGGGTGTGTATGCACTTATGCTGTCATGGGATTGGCCCATGCCTTTCTGTGAGTATGTGTGTGTTTTCCTTGAACTCAGTGATACTGATGTTGTCCAAAAGTCGCTGGTTTACCTCTGCCACAACTAAAGGAAGACAGCCAGCTGTGTGTGTGTGTGTCAGAGAGAGATTGCATGAAGGTACAAGAAATCATTTTGTATAAAAAAAATCATGTCATTGTGTTCAGGTATTTTGAAGAAGCAGTGTGTATAAAACAGTGAAGTGTGTCTGCAGCAAAGGTTAAAAGATGAGTGTGTGTTTTTGTGTGTGACACAGAACGAGAGGGATGTGGAAAAAAGGAAGACGGAGTAACGGAAAATTAACCTTGAGAAAGTGTTTGTAAGAAACATATCACAGAGATGTACATTGTTCTAACGGATTGTATTTTATTTGCTATGTTTGAGTGTGGACTTAAAAAATTGTATTGCTACTGGCGAAGCAACGTGTTTATAACTGCAGCTGTAACCATAGCAAGAGAGCTCCTACATCACTTCACTGAAGGGGGAATTTCTTAGTAGGATGAAAGTCAGAATTATTTAGATGTAAAAGTGATGACTGTCTTTTTAAAAAGAGATTTAACAAGATGTGAAGTTGGCCTAATATCGAAGAAAAGTGATTTTGAAGTTGTTTGTACCTGAGGCACAACCCCAGGAAAAGTCGGGCTCTCTGGTCACTTTTTATCCAAACCTTTGTAAAGATTTACAGTATTTTCACTAACTAAAATATAACTGTACATATAAAGAACACAAATTACACCCTTTTCTCACAAGTTGACATGTTTTCCTGAGCATAGAGAAGCAGCAGCTCCCTTACAAGCAGGAACTTACACACTGGCTGCTTGAACAATTAGATTTCAGTAACTTCCTTTCTAAGCTGCCTTAACCCACTGACAAATTGATCTGAGTCATTACTACATTGCAGAATCAGAGGAGGTGTGACATTAACTCAGCAGCATTGGCATGTAAAATTTGTAAAATAATCCATATGAATAATGAAATAATGTCTTTTACAGCCACAAAGATTGTTCAGTATCTCTCTTGAGGCTGTGTGGTTGGAAGGTCATATGTTTATTATTGTGTTGTCTACTACTGATTTTGTAAAGGCAGCTAGTATAAAAGAGTGCAAGACATATTTACCTATGGGTATAATAAAATTGTATCGTGTAGTGTGGCATATAAAATACACATCTGCTATATCCCTCATACCATGTCACCAGTTAGCTAAAAGTACCACACACAGGGTTATGTATGATGACCACATGATGTTAAAATACTTGGGATTGTTGCAACACTGATTATTTACTTTATTAAATCCCACAGTGTTTTAGTTGCATACATGATGTAATATTACAACTTCCCCCTCTCATGTTGCAATTCTGCCTTGATGAATGAAAGCACATGCGAGCCGTGGCTTTTCTGCCCCAGCTGCTACTTCTTGTACCGGCTTAGAGGTGTACCAGACATGGGTTAACTCTATCTCCTCTTCAGAAATCACATCAACCAGCAATGAAGGCTCATCAGCCCCGGCTCGAAAAGTCATGTGAAAAGGGCTGTTGATTCACATTCTTCTACAAGGTCTTCCTCCATTGAGATTGGAATTACTGAATAACCCTCAAAGTGTAGTGACAAGCCTGAATACTCTAATACCCTCGCATACACAACGAACTCAGATAGGGAAATTCTTGACTGACAGTTTAATCCTCAAATGCTTACATTGCACTTGTCTGCAGTTAAACTGCAGAGAGTTGGTACTGTTCCCTTTTTAGGCCCCATTTCATTGTGAGTTGTGCTGAATTGACCCAGGCTGTCAATACACCACATTACAAAATATACTGCCAAAAGTCACTTTGTAAATACTTCATCACAAATCAGTTTTATAAATGGTGGACTTCACTAGCCCTTTTGCATATCAGTTACTCCTTATTGGCAAGAAAAGGGATATTGGTGTAAACCTCTTAGACAGGGGCAACCCAGTTTTGCATCAGTGTGTCCTCATGAACATCAAGCCAACGTCACAGAACCAGATGTGAGACTATAGCATCATTTTGCTAGCTTAATACTGTATAAAGAAGATGACAAAGGACCAAATCACCTCTTATTACCTCATGTATTTGACTCTTATCAGTTTGTTTACTGGTAAAACCGCTCAACAGAGGATCTCCTCTGCTCTTCACCTGAGCCCGGCACACCTTCAATACAATAATCCCCCAACAGCTAGTAAGCAAACTGTGCCTCCTGTTGGACTTTCTTACCAACAGACCACAGTTGGTTAGAGTGGGGAACACCACCTCCAACACCATCTCTCTCCCCACTGGGTCCCCTCAAGGATATGTTCTGAGTTCACTGGTCTTTGTTGAGAAGTAGCTGTTGCTCAGAATCCACCTCAAACCACATCCTGAAGTACCAGGATGATACAACACTGGTGGGTCTCATTCTGGACAACAACAACCTGTCCTGCAGAGAGGAGGTGAAGCAACTGGTGGACTAGTGCTGTAAAACAACACATCGACTTCAAGAGGATTCAGCCCAGCCACTCATAATGAATGATAAAGCTGTGGAGGTGGTCAGTTGCATCAAATTCTTTGGGGTCCACAATAAAGACAGTCTGGTCTGGTTACTACAGACCTCAGGAGTGTTTGTACACCTGTCCCCTCACCACATTCTACCGAGGCACCACAGAGAGTGTACCGACCAGCTGCATCTCCATCAGGTTTGGCAGCTCCAGGGCCTCAGACAGGAAGTTACTGCCAATGGTAGTTAGGACTGCAGAGAAGATCCCCGGGACTCCTTTTCCATCCATCCAAGACATTGCACACCTGCGCTGTCTCATTAGGGCCCACAACATCACCAGAGGAACCACACACCCCCAACATGGTCTGTACTGCTGCCCTTTGGTAAAAGCTTCTGTACCGTCAAAACCATGACAGCAAAGTTTAGCATCGTTTCATCAGCCAAGCCATCAGATTGTTTCTGATTGTTTTTGATCCGATTCTGTACCCTCCTTTGCCAGGTTATAGGCACATTAGGCCTATTTCACCTCTACATTTACACAAAATTTCACACCACAAAGGGAGTGGCAGTATTTTCAAGAGAGATGTGTTTTCAAGAGATTCTTGAAGTTACAGGGGGATGCCTCTACTCTGAATGCATCTAGATTGAAACTGTCTTGTGCAATGGGATGGCAGTGCTGGACATTAATGTTGAGAGATACTCAGAAGAAGCATAAGCTTGTATAATTTGGTTTTAAAATTTAAAGATGACTGAAATTTAATTAGCTAAACTTAAAGGGAGAATAGTCTCGCTATTGTCCAAAATGTCCATCAAAAGCTGCTTGTGGGGGTTAGGGTAGGATTCACTTGTAACTTTAGCATCACTGGTTAGCATCTGGTAATATTTTCCTGTCTGATTGGGTAAGCTGGAGAGTCAGAGTCACAAAGACCAAGGGAAATAGAAGAACATTCTAATTTTTTTAACAGCTGTGTCTTAGTCTGCCAACGTCACCTCCATGTAAACTTTGTCCAGCTTCACATTGTTCCATCTCTTTGCTGGAATTTCAGTCTGAAGGAGACCTAGCTTGTGTTAAGCTTTCAGATTAGTCATACGGGAGTCATTTTATATGTCTGTTCATACCAGTTGGAGGTCATTTGCACTGCTTTTAAACTGCTTGTATCTGGCTGTTATTTCAGCTTGTTGCGGCCTAACTTGTGCTGACCTTTGACGGAAAGTGCAGCTAGACAAATGGGACCTGGTCAGGCTCTGACCTCCATGCTGAAAGGATAAGTAAGAGTTGTAGTTTAACTTGGCATTTGTCTATGGGCTGTTTTTAAAATCTGATTTTATACCATCACACCGTTGTGTGCCCAGATTTGGGCAGTGAGCAGTTTTTGGGCTCATACTTTGGCCTACACTGAAGAAATATCACAGTCAGAGCCACAACTGCTTTGGAAATGCTAGATATAATCATTGTGGTTCTGATGTTTTGTTTTTTTTTTCATTTGGTGAAGAAATCAGCTCAGTTCAGCTTTACTGTCATTACATACATTCATGAAGAACGATGAGAGTGATCCCTAAGATCTTTTCAATTATTCATTCTAAGCCTCACAGGGTGTTGTATTTGGGTATCATACAGTTCCTGAACCACTCAGTGATACATCTGGATAAGATTCTCTGTAGTTAATCTATTCTGAACCATTCTGCAGATATGCTTTTTGTGATTTGTGCTGCTTTACTTTTCTCTATAAATGACCATAGAGCTGTTCTGTTGGAATACCTGACATAGTTGAAGTGGTCACAGTTTTAGTTATTTTCTCCTTTGAAACTTTTATGTGACTTGAGGCAGTATCATGCTAAAATATTCTGCCTCTGCAAAGTTTTTTTTAGCTTCTTTTTTTTTTTTTTTTTTTTTTTGCATTTATTTGACTCTCTAACATCATACTCCCACCTCCATGCTTTAGTGTGAAAACTATAGATTCACACCAAACCAAGTTCACAACAAGCATGTTGGGCCTCATCTCGGCAGTAAAAAATGTATCTTGGGCTCAAGTGACAATTTTTAATTTATTTAACTGTTTTTTTGGGACAGGAGGTAGACTGTTCCAAAATTTACTTCCTTTTACTCAAATCAAATCAAATCAACTCAAATCAAATCAAATCAAATCAAATCAAATACTTTTCATATAAAAAGTAACAGAAAGTGCTGTACATAATAAAAACAATTCATGCATACTAAAAACAAAATTTAAAAGCCTTTATACATCAAAGAATGAGTGAATGGATCAAAGAATAAAAAGGCACAATCGTACACAAACTCACACTCATACAAACCAAGCGCATACACACTCCCCCCCACCTGCCCATACCCCAATCTGTACAAACATGAACTCCCATCACTAATAACACAGCAGTATATCTCACCAGTACTGCAAGGTCCACTCTCGTGGTGCTCTGGTACCACTATCTGATCTCTGCTTGAAAGAAATACTTTAAAGGAGGAGACGGCCCACGAAGAACATTGTATGTAAAAGTTTTGTGTGAGCCATGTTTTTTTTCTTAATGTCTATAAAGCTCAGTGGTATGCAGCATCCTCAAATGTCCAAACTTTCACTACAATCTATGTTTCACTGATGAACTCTTTTTAAAAATATAAGCTCTAAAATTCCCAAATTTGATTCCATTTAAAACAACACAAATAATATTCAGAGCCAGAAATAATTCACTTCCAAGACATATTGAGAATTGTTCTCAGCAAGCGAAGGGGGTTATGATTTAAGAGGAAAGCTGAATTTAAAAATGCAACAATTTTAAGAAGTATGTACATTTCAGTGAGAGGGGTAAAATTCAGGGGTCGACTGTAACTCACCAGCAGGCGACTGGACAAGCTGACCGTTTGGTTCAGTGAATTTTTCTCTGTAACAGAGGTCTGACTGAACCATGGCACCAAGCAGAAAGATAAAACCGACTCAATAAAAGAAAAATAAAACTCAGTCAAGATTGCTTGGTAAATGTGAAAATGTGCAAATTTTCTGGGGCAGCAGAGGTGCTGATGGTCTTTTTTACAGTTACGGTCCCAAGGTATTTATATGACTGCACTTAAGCCAGTGTTTCTCAATCCAGGTCCTCAGGACCCGCTGCCCTGCATGTTTTATAAGTAACCCTCCTTTAACACACCTGAATTAAAGAATGGCTCGTTAACAGGCTGCAAAGAACTTGATGAGGAAGTTCATTAATTTGAATCAGGTGTGTTGGAGCAAGAACACATCTAAGACATGCAGGGCAGTGGGTCCCGAGGACCTGGATTGAGAAACACTGACTTAAGCGCTGGAGGGTGGATGGATGGACGAATGGATGGCTGGATGGCTCTGTGCAACTCCCATGATCACTGCTGCAACTTTAACTGCGTTTTATTTGTCTGCTGATCTTTTGTTATTTTCCATCTGTCTAACATTCCACAATTTTGCTATACAGGGTGAGTAAATACAGGTGTATCCTCATTTGTTATGTTTTTTTGTTTGTTTGTTTTTTGCAATTTCTAACAGATTGGCTGCCAGTCCAACACAGTTTGGTGGACATTTAAAAAGAAAAGCTTAGCACTGACAGTCCAGAGCAAAAAAGATGGAAAATGATCTCTATAAAGTATAGTTCTGCATTAACTTAAGAAAGGAGCAGGTGTCTTTGATCCATGAAAATGCATTTGGATCAAGGCCTGATGTGACTGTACGACAAAAAAAAGTGCTACTGTCATGCTGAGTCTTTAGCAGCTGAACCCTTACCTCCATGGATCAGGTCTTTTTAACACCTGGTTGTCTGTAGTATAAAGGAGACAGTACAATGAGGCAGAACAGAGCAAGCCAGCGCTGACCCCTGAATGTCCTCTTTATGCAGATGGACAACTCATTAGAGCAAGTTTTTCCTTGCTGTCTATTAGCCTGCCAATGGTTTCCTTTTAAGTGCAGCCAGTGGTATAAACTTTCAAACGCATTAAAGTATTGGTATGTTAAATTTGCATTTGTTAATGAAATAAATAATAACAATTCAAACCACAGTAAAACCAGAAGGTGACAAATCATTACAGTGACATACTTCAGGGCTTCTAGCTCATTTGTCGCTGTAACCTTTGCTTGGCCTCCATCTCAGATGGACTAATCATCAGAGACATGGAAACATCTTCATATCTGTATTTTATAGCCATCATGTTTCCTGCCAAGAGTTTCATCTCAAGTTCAACCAGCGTCCCACTGCGTCTCCTGGATGCTCCCCAGCAGCATGGTTTCCACTGCAGGGCCAAACCAGTCCTAACCAGGTCTTAGCTTCTTACCATTTATTCCAAGCTGCTCCCCTCAAAACAACATTTCTGGGATTCTCTATGCTTCTTTTTGCCAAGGCGAGCATATTTGCCAGTTTGGCTTGAGCTTTAAAGGGATGATAGTAGAAAATATGCCACATGGTCTGTGTTCTGTCATAACAGCTTGTCTCAGAATTGTCTGGCAAAGATTGCACTGGATTTTATCTGATCCCCACATTACTCCTCTAATTTTTAATTTTAAGTCAGGCTGATGTTGTTTTCTGCTGTTTAATATTTTATACGTGCAAATCATAGACTGTATATAAAAAAATGGACGGAGCCTCTGTGACGTCACCTGTAGGTTTCTGAAGAGCTGAATTGAAGCTGACTGGGCAGTTCCCACTGTCACCATCTTGGCAGCGTCACATATGTTGTCATTCCCGGAAAATCCAAAAATGGGCAAAGAGGTGGAGCTGAGAGGGGACTGTGAAGGTGGGGGTGGATGATTGACAACCATCAAACGCCGAGCTGCCTGTAGCTAAGAGCTAACCGAGCTAATGGTAGCTAACCAGCTAACAGAGGTAGGTGGGCTAAAGCCAAGGCGCAATGTTAGCAGGCTAAAAACCGTAGTTGTGCTAAATGGATATTGGATACCTGTCGATCAAAAGGACATGCCCCTAATTATGCAGAATTTCAAGATTAAATAACATCCAAACGGATGAGTTAGAAAAAAATTCACCCTCCTCACAGTTGTCATGAAGGTAAACTTGACCTATTAACCCTAAAATGGATTTTGTACCAGGCTTTAAACATGTTTATTTCTGCTGTGAAGTTGGTCTTTTTAACATGGGAGTCTGTGGGGATTGACTCTGTTTTGGAGCCAGCACCTAGCGGATGAGGGGTGAACTGCAATTTTTTGCACTTCTGGCTTCACATTTCACCGGCCGAGGTCCCCTAAAACCTCATCTTCAGTATTTTCTTTTTTAAAGTTTTATAATTAAAAACCTTTCATAGCCTTAAAATGTCTTGGACATCTTTTTATTCATTTGGTCAAGGGGCATCTCAGACTCTTATCTAATCCAGGCCATATTTCCACCAGCTAAGCTGGCAGGAGGTTGCTCAACTATCTTCTCCTCATAGCTGGATTTAGCTTTTCATTTAGTTGATTCCTCATATAAAATAACAGTACACTGGCATCTTGTTTGTAGTCAGGATTGGTTGCTCCAGTTTTTAGAAGGAACATGCATATTTCCAGACCATATGATTCCTCAGGCATAGCTATAGGATGCTAATTTTCCACATGATATACAGTATCATATATGGACATGCTAATTAGTTTATTAACTTTAGTTTTTTTTTGTTTTTTTTTTTTTTTTTTAACTGGCTGACATGTCAAATACAACTTTAACCAGCGTTTCTTTTATCCAGTGAAACCTGAAACCCACATTCTTTAATAAATAAGCTTCTTTCCAAAGAAAAGTCTGTCAGTTTAATGCTCTAATCAGACACTCTAAACAGCACCATGAAATCAGAGAAGCTAAAATCACTTGATGAAAACGCCTCAGAATAAATTTCTTTTTCAAAGGAATAAAAAAATGCAAGTAATGTTTCAATATGATCTGTCATGAAAAGAGTAAATCAGCTCTGTGAGAAAGAAGCAAATGTCTCATATTTTCTCTGTAAATGTCTCGGTTATATCAGCCTGCTGTTTGATACGAGCACCATTTTGCTGAAGAGGATATAAAAAAATTGGCCTACTGATGTTAACAGACTGTTATCTTGGCTGTAGCTCAGTCTTTGTTTCAGTTTTAGCCACTTATCTTCGTTGCTTTGAAGATGCTGAAACATCTGCAAACCAAGTGACGGTTCATGTAACTCTGACCTGAAATGTGGCAACGTCTTGGTCACTTCTTGGTTTCACGTCCCTGCCCGCTGGACGACTCTGCTGTTGGACTGTGACACCATCACAACCAATCAGTGACTGGAACACTATCAGACAGCCAATCAATTACTGGAGCCAATGGGCTCTTATTATCAGGCCATATCAATCATGCATTTGGCACAACTGTGCCGTCTGCTCTGTATCTAGTAATACTTCTGTCTTATTTCCCGTCTGTCCTACTTGCTGTTGACATCTCTTTTTTGTTGCATTCTTCCATCAGTGCCCTCTTCCCAGTGTTTTTTTTGCTTTTTGTTTTTTTTTTTCCTGGATGCAGAAGTATCTTTAGGGAAAAGAAAGAAAAGTAGACGCCAGGACAAGTGCTCCTCTGGACTTTGGCTGACCTGCATGGATTCCAGCAAACACAAACACAGGAGTTTAGAGACACTCTAAGACTATTTAAGCAGCTTGTTCCTCTGCACTGATGTCATTGGAAAAGAACAGTCTCTGTCTTCTTTAAACATACAGAACTGCACACTCATACCAATACTCCAGCATACAGTATACACATACAGACGTGGACAAAATTGTTGGTACCCTTCGGTTAATGAAAGAAAAACTCTCAATGGTCACAGAAATAACTTGAATCTGACAAAAGTAATAATAAATAAAAATTCTATGAAAATTAACAAATGAAAGTCAGACATTGCTTTTCAACAATGCTTCAACAGAATTATTTAAAAAAAATAAACTCATGAAACAGGCCTGACAAAAATGATGGTACCCCTAGAAAAGATGGAAAATAAGTGACTAAAGAGACATGTTAATCCAAGGTGTGTCCACTGATTAGCATCACAGGTGTCTACAATCCTGTAATCAGTCAGTAGGCCTACATATAGGGCTACAGGTAGTCACTGTGCTGTTTGGTGACATGGTGCATACCACACTCAACATGGATCAGACAAAGCAAAGAAAAAAAAGTTGTCTCAGGCGATTAGAATGAAAATTATAGACAAGCATGTTCAAGGTAAAGGCTATAAGACCATCTCCAAGCAGCTTGATGTTCCTGTGTCTACAGTTGCACATATTATTCAGAAATTTAAGATCCATGGGACTGCAGTCAACCTCCTTGGACGTGGCCGCAGGAGGAAAATTGATGACAAATCAAAGAGACGAATGGTAACAAAAGAGCCCAGAAAAACTTCTAAAGAGATTAAAGGTGAACTTCAAGCTCAAGGAACATCCGTGTCAGATCGCACCATCCGTCATTGTTTGAGCCAAAGTGGACTGTTCCCTGTTTTCTGTCTTGCTTTGTTCATTTTTTTAGGTTTCTGTTCAGTTTCCTTGAAACTGCTGCACCTTTAGTTTTCCTTTAAATCAGGGATAACCAACTTCAGACCCTTATAGACAGTGTTCTGCAGGCTTTAGACTTTTCCCTGCTGCATCACACCTGACTCAAATGAATGGATCATTAAGGGGCTTGTGCAGAACTTGACAACATTCTGTTGAGGAACAATTTCATTTGAATCAGGTGTGATGGAGGAGGGAAAACGTAAAACCTGCAGGCCACGGAGATGGTGGTCCCTGCTTTAAATGTTGGATTAGTTCTTTTCCACATGCCTTTCTCCTGTGAGTCTTGTATTTGTGACAGTTTTGACTCGATATGTCTTTAGTCGTCCTTATGCTGCAGAATAAATTTCCAACAGACGGGAAAAGACTAGAGTCTAAACATCTAAAGACACTGCATCAATACGTCTTTCAGTGTCTGCTTGGGCCGTGACATAAACATTTCCTGATGCAATTCAATCTGATATTATATAAAACTGCACCAACTATATGTGATTCCCTTTAAATAATTGTGAGTTAGGGCAGATGAGAGCAGTCCTCATTAGTTTCATCACATTTTGGAAGTGATGCGGGAACGCTTCCGGTCTACAGCTATTTTCTTTCACTAAAGCAGGATGAATGACACTGTTACACTGTAAAATGACTGTGCAGAAGGGCAGCCAAAAGTCAGATGTCTTTGTTTACTTTGTGTTTATACAGTGACGAGTCACCATGCCTCACAGCAGACCTGAAATCTGCAGGCTGTCACAGACACATGCAGAAAAACGCGTAGGCTGCACAACAGCGAGCGACTACACAGACACATGAGCGTAACAGTGGCAGCAAAAGGTCACTAAAGTCACACACACATGCAGACAAACGTGTGGTTTAACCTTGAATTCACCCTGCTTCTATCCCATAATAGACATGACACTAACATTTGTGCTGCCATGGTAACAAGGCAAAACCTGAGGTTTAGCTGTGGTTCAGATCTCCACAGAGCTGCACAGCAGTACATGTGTATTTCTAATTGTTCATGAGTTCAAAAGGAAATCAGATGTAGTAGTATGAGTGACTAAGCTGAAGTTTTATTTATGTTTGACAGAGTCACGGCTTGTTCATTTCACCGGTGGGATACACAGCAAGACTATGAAATAATAAACACTTCCAGAGAGCAAAGCAAAGCAGGCAAGAAGTCAATCTGCACTACAGGTTTTCAGATCCTCCGGAAACCCTTTGTTAATCCAGAACAACTAAACAAGGAAGAAACGGGCACAGTGTTTATTTGAAGATCAGACTTGTATGAAGCTCTAACTGACCTGATCCATATCAATAGGCATATTTATACAAAATATGTCATTTCAGGCATCCATTACAAATGTTTTACTCTATCTCAGTTAGGTTTCCATCACAAACTCTCTGGCTTATAAAATTCAGTTTGTGAATACTTATTTATTCTGTATCACATTCAGTCTCATGTTAGTCTGCTGAGGATGGCGCTACAACAATTTGAGTTTAGTGATTTTATGAAGGCAATCATCTGAGGTGTCATGATGAATTGCCAGGTGGAGAAGACTTGGGATGAGGGTACCATCTCAGGATGTCAGAAACCCTAGCACTCCTCTAGCAAAGACAACGACAAAAAAGAATAAATAAAGTTTTTAAAAAAATGTTAACAGGAGGGAGAGACTAGAGAGGCTGTAAGGAAAAAAGAAGATTGTAAGTAGTTCTGTCTAAAATATTAAAGCTAAACCGATACTCTCTTCTCTCTTTAAATGAAGCATTTAAACTTCCAACCTGATATTATAGGAGAATCTGAAATAGATGCAAACTTTTTATCACAATACATATTAAAATTGACTTGCTGCCACCGAGGAAACAAAGCCAGTGCACTGTTGTTTTTAGCAGGCGTCTCAGTTTTAGTCTTAGTTTTAGTCTTCAGGACAAAAATGCTTTTTAGTTTTAATCACATTTTAGTCATTTCTAAGTTTGATAGTTTTAGTCCAGTTTTAGTCGACGAAAACTCAAAAAGGTTTTAGTCTAGTTTTAGTCAAACAAAAAAAAAGTATTAGTCTTTCAACAAATTAATTAAGGTTGATAATACGTATTAAAAGTTAAATCAAAGTTGGCAGGTTATAACAAGTATTGCAATTCATAAAACAAGTTAACCTTAATGCTTTTCCATAATAACCAGATCCGTTACCAGATTGATAGCTTTAGCCGAGACTTTCCCATCAACAGGGATGCAATGCTGCCGTGCTATACTTAATTGTTGTTGGACAGAAACCTTTTATTTCTATCTTTAATCTTTTTTCATGTATTCATGCCCTACTTCATCATAAAAAAATGTCACACAAGAAAATAGCAGATCTCTAAGTTCAACATACAGTAACACATTGTGAGCTTGTTGTTTGGTTATTTTCATCATTAATTACACAATTAAAAGGAGTGGTTTTAGACTTAGAAGGTTTCCCAACCAACAGCAAATATTTTCTGATCTACTTAGGGTTATGCATTGCACAGATAAAGTGCTAACTGTGGAATCAATTACTCAAAAAAAGCAAAGAGCAACAACATCTTTATTTTGGTATCTGTGGTTTTATTTCTGAGACTTTTCTGAAGTGCAATACTACACCCTGAACATACACATGCCCAAAATATGAGCAACAGATAAGGAACACATGCTCAACTTGACCTAGTCTGCCAGTGAAATTATAATGGATAACAGTTAAAATATGTCCATATATTGTTTCGTCGCCTCCGACAACCAAACTCCTTCCGTCCACATTCATCTATGAATGAATAAGCTGCTTGTCTGTGTGTGTGCTGCACGTCTGGTGGTGGGCGTGGCCAAGGTGCAGCAGCATTGCTGACTGACAGATTGCGCTCACAACAGGCAGAAATGTCGTGCATTTTTAATGTTGGACAATCAGCCCTTGAACATTTCTGTCTTGTCTTGTCTCGTCAAAGAAATCTCACAAATGTCGTGTCATGTTTTCATCATCAGAGACATTTTTAGCTTGTCATTGTCTCATTATCGTCATGAAAAAAAGGTTCGTCAACTAAATAAATTCATACACTGACCCAGTGTAATGTCAGCCATCAGCTTTGTGATGGAAAAATATATTTTCTCTTTAAACCGAGCATAAGGAACATAACTTAGATCGTAAATGAGAGAACAGAAGCGAAATCATAAACTAGTCTTACATTCAACTGTTCTTGTTTTTTAGTTGATGTTTTTGTTAGGTTTAGGAATATTAGGTGGCAGGATTAAAGGAGCAGCGTCCAATGGTTTCTCACATCTGTCAGTAAAGTTGAAAACAACTGTCTCAAATACCATCCACCAAGTTTTTAATTTTCTGCTTATGACTTTGCTCATGAATGTGTTATCAGACCCAGAAACACCTGTAAAATCTGTGTATTTTGACTGTTCATTTTGACAACTTGTTGAATAATGAAAATGGCACAATTTCTTCATTAGTGATGTAGTTTATTAGCAACAAAAATATAAAGCACTGGCTTTCCTAACACCATGTCATACACCATGTGGAAATTATTTAAAAACTATTAATGTTTTACAGAATAAATAGTAAATTTGCAGCATGTCAACATGTGAGCCACAAAGCTGGTTGGATGATTTATGGTCTGCCATTTCTCAACTCGCTAGTCTGCAAAAACCTTTAAACCCTGTCTGTGCCATCTCAACCGTGAGTGATCATCACTATTAAACTTTTTCTTACTATAAGAGAAAAATAGCTTCTTCATATGTGAGGCTTTGGTCCATATCAGAGCAAAGCCCTCCAGACTTTGGGGTTGAGTTCATTGCAGTCGTTGACGTTTATAATTTGCCACTGATTGCCCCTTTTTTCAAATGTAGTGTATTTTATAAGCCTTTATGGAATATTGCTCATTTGTAAGCTTGTAAAATTGCATAATCATTTCTCTTGGCCATTCTAGTACATGAGTATGAGAGCTTCTTTCATAAAATCAGGCTAGTTTGCTGTGTTTTATTGGTCTGTGTGAAGTATTACCAATTGTCTGGTTGGTTTAAAGACAGAAAAACATATTAGAGTTTGTGGTTTTACATTATTGATGATGATAAAAGCTGTTGCTATGCACTTAAGATGCCTTTTGGGTTTGGACAATTTAAAGTGTCTGTGGCTTTAATTTAGATGTGGAGGTAAGAAAAAACTGCCGCCATCATTCTTCATCCTCATTTATCCTTAGCACAGACTCCTAATCTTCTCCTCTGGTCACTTTTTTCTCCTCCATATATTAGCTTTGTCAACTTTGTTTTTCTCTTGTCAGTGCCCTACTCTTGCCCTTTTGTTTTGACCTAATCCTCTTTGTAGTAACATTCCTTCCCTCTTTTTTTTTAAGTTTCCATCTCCTAACCTTGGGTTTCTCTCATCATTTTGCCTCCATCCTTCCATCACTCAGTTTCTTTCCACAGATTCTGACCATCAGCAGCCTAGACAAACCACAGACATCATTAAGCAAAGTCATGGAAATTTGTCTTGGAAAAAGAAAATTATGGAGCTCCCAACAGTCCCTTTTGTTAAATCATAAATAATCTTTCAGTTTTCTTCTGAGAGTCTCTCAGTAAACATGTTGCTTCCTGACAGGGAACATGATGAAATTGGCAGATTTTTCATAAACAGGTTCAAAAGAAAGCCTTCTGTGGTTGTTGTGTTGGAGGGACATGAGCATTTTTCGATGGAAGAGGGTCAGTGTGTCATGTAGTCAAGACAGAAAAATTGAGGTGGTTACTTTGCGGGCCGTTGAGTCAGTGAGGAATGTTTAGGAGTGGTCAAAAACAAATACATGAACCTACTTTCTGCTTGTGAGTTGACACCATGTGTAGCACAAGTTGCAAAACATTTCTATGACTGGACTTGTGCCAACAATCCCACCATTTAAACAATTTTCAAATTAATTTAAAGTAACAGGCTTTTATCACAAGGTCTACAGGACACATTAATATCACAAGGTAAAAGATGACATATATATATATATATATATATATATATAATAAAAGCTATCTTTTAAAATAAATAATGATGATACACGTGATTGTTTTGACAGTAAGTAAAATTCCAAATATGCATGTTAAAAAACTGCAGTTAAAAAATGTAAATTAAAACAAGATGCAGAGATTTACAAATCTCATTAACCACTTTATTATTCTTAACAAAACATAGAAAACATATTAAATGTTGAAAGTGAGACATTTTACTGTTTTATGGAAAACATTAGCCTATATTTAATTATATATAAATTCAATGGTAGTAAGAATCTCAACAACATTGGTGCAGGGACATGTTTATCACAGTGTGGGGTTCCTGTCTTCTTTTGATAACAGTCTGTAAAAATCTGAGGAACTGAAGAGACCAGTAGCTTCACAGTACAGGGAAAAGGATTCTAGCAGCTCAAAATTTTTTTTTTAGAATTGTTGTCATTAGCAACAACAGATATAGTCTTTTGTGGTATTAGCCCATATACCATTTGCAATTTCCCTCAGGGATAAATAAAATATTTTTATTTCATTCCATTGTATCAATCTGAATTTAGTCCAATAACACTTGAAAATCTGTTATATCAACATTTTTCAACATGTGCAAAATGTACTTTTATCAGTTCAAGTTTAAGAATTATAATTATCATATCCTATCATATTATCATATCCTCAGGCAGCATCAGCGTGATACAACAGGAGCCAAAAACAAAGAGTTTTAAAATGTGTAAATTGCAAAATAGGTATTTTTAAACCTTAACCATGCACTTTAGGCATCTACCATGTAATTTCAACCCATACCTCTAACCATTTGTGGCAACAGCAAAGCAGTTGAAGTGGAGCTGAAGTGGAAAACATGGTGCAGGGTGGGAATTAAACAAGAAATCTGTCACTTGAAAGACCGCAAATTAATCCAGTCCGCCAAAAAGACGAAAAGTCATAATTCTTTTCTGTCTTTTTTGTGAAACTGAAACTGAATTTGTAAGTTTCATTGAACACACATTTACAACATTTTAATATTAATTATACCTTTTTCCTCATCTGGGTTCTGCTTCTTTCATCAAGTATATAAATCAAACACCCCATGGTCACATCATCTTCATTTTATTTCTTCCAAGAAGACAAGACAATGTAGAAACTTTAGTTAACGCTTAAGCAGCTCTTTAATCTCAGGTTCAAACTTTCAAATATCAGGACTATGTTTAAAAATCATCTCTTCTTATTGGACCATTTCATGCATCTAAGACCAAAAGTAAAGATTTTGATCTGTAGTTACAAGGAAACCTAGAGGAGCTGGGTTTATGTACTAACTTTACCACTGGTATGCGGTGGTAGTTGACACACACAAAGAATAATAAGCATGGCCAGAGCTTCTCTGATTCATAGTCCCCTCCCTTCCTGCTGTTTTACCCGCTGTCAGTCAACCTCAGCCCTTCAGTACTGAAACACATCCAGAGCAAGCAAGTGGCAGCCCTTTCTGTCTTCACTTTGATGCAAAAAATAACTGTTTGCCTCTTTTGTTCAAAGACGGGCTTTGGTTCGTTTTAATTCTGGCAGAATTTAGATTTTACAGACCACCTGCAGGAGAAGGTGGAATAGAGAATAATGAGACATTGTGGGCTGGAAACAACATAAAAACCAAACAGCCATGACGTGAGTTAGGCCCACAGTGAATCATAAGTTCTTCTTTGTTGGGAAAACATTTGTAAACCACTGTGGAAATGTTCTATCACAAATAGTTATGTGTTGTTCCTCTCTCCATATGGACAATTAGCTTTTATTCAGTTGAAAACAAAACATTAACATAATGACAACAATCAAGGCTTCATATATATATATATATGTATATATATATACATATATATATATATTATATAGTAAATGAAAATAAAATGGTCTAAATGTATGATAAACTAAGAAAAACTGAGTTTTTGATTTATTTGATATCAGCATCTTCCTCCTTCGCTTCCCACGGGAGAGAAGTGGATCTACATCCTACCACAAAACAGCCAGCCTCTTCTCATTACATCCCCTGATGTCATGTACCGACACATTACCACTAGTTATCCATGCATAACACAAAATACACCCACAAGCCAAATATTCACAAAAATGAGCCTCCACAGGATGAACACAGTCTAAACCACCACATTCTTGAGTCAGGGTTAGGGCTGCCTTTACTGAGGACACACAAGGACTTTGGTCAGAGCTCATTCTGGACGTTTATTTGTGTGTGTGGCGTGTCTGTCCCCAAACTGTATATTTGAGGTAGAAACCACTGCATATCCAGGGAACTACATCATTTGTATCTCAGATGCAGATCCACAATGAAACATTAACATGAGTTGGGAGAAAATGACCAGAGCAGTTTCGGTTATATGTTTCCTGTACAGTTGATGACTTTCATTTATTCAGTCATTTATACCAAGAAATTATTCTATCTTTTTTTTTCGAGGGGCGGGGGTATACAGGACCCAGGGCTTGACACCATTTGGACCCGCATCCTTGGTCCTGTTCAGTCTTTCGAGCTGCTTCTTTAGGAGACAGACAGGCTGGAGGGGCGAAGGCAGAGGAGGTCTCATCATGTCCTGATGTGAAAGGAGATAAAACTGTGTTAAGATGGATGAAAGGCGTTTCATATGCGTCTCTACATAGACTAAATGCAAGTGGACAGACATGCAGTCCAAAAAAATTAATGACACAATAATCACAGATGTGGACAACAACCAGTTTTATAACAAACACGATCAAACCTCAAAACATTTGCCCTCATGAGCAAAAACACATCACCTGTAACAACGTTCTCTGGTGGGGATTCCCACTTTCAATTGGAGAGCACTACCTTGTGTAGGGATATTCACCTACACAAGGTAGCTTAGCCTGAAAATATTACAGTTAGATGCAGAGACAGACTTTTTTCCAACATTTTTATAGTTTATTACATAAAAATGCAAAAAAAAAAAAAAAAAAAAAAAAAAAAAAAAACAATCATGAACTGAGCATGCAAGATCAAGCAACTTTAGTCACCTGAAAATAATTTTTAGCTATGCAGTTTTCCCTCACTTCATATTTTAACATGTGATAACAAATTACACACCATTCTTGATTGCACTGGATTTGTCTACATTTTCTTTGCTTTGATGGCTAATTACAAACATTTGTGCTCTGGGGTAAACACTGTTTTTATTGTGTGATATTTCCACAAAATCTAATGAATTCTTTACCGTGTCAAAGCAAACACCAACAACAGGAAAAACAAAACCAATAGACACCTCTGTTTCAAGCCGTTCCATATTTTTAGAACTGCCCCCATTTTTTTATGCTATCGCAGGACCTTGATTCCTGCAGCAGTTAGACTGGAAACCAGCACTGCACCAGTAGACCACAAACAGTAACAACAAGTATTCTGGGGGGAACTTGTGTGGAGTTTGTATGTTCTTCCTATGTATATGTGGGTTCTTCCTCCCCGAGTTCAAAGACATGCAGGTTAGGCTGATTTAAGTATCTGAATTCTCTAAGAGTGACAGCACGTTGGCTAAAATGACCGTCTCTCTGTCTTGGTTCTGTGATGAACTAGGAACAGCTCCAGCCCCCTCGCTACCCTGCAATAGAAAAATCCTTAAAGTGAAAAACATGAGAGCACGACCACTCTTGACCTCCGTAGATACCTTGTTCACCAGCAGCGGCGTTTTAAAATCAATGCTTTGTCTCACAGCGAACCACTGTAAAGATCTGAGAACCGGAGTGATGGTTTCCCTGGTCTTTGGTCTTTGTGAGGACACGAGCAGCAGCATTGTGGATTAGTTGTTGTCTTAAGGAAAGACCTGTAAAAACTCCATTACAGTAATAAAGACTACTGAAAACAGATGCATAAGGGTGTTTTTAGCCACTAGTCCCCTTATTCTACATTATATTCTTCAGGAGATAAAAGGCTGATTTGGTCACTCCTTTAGTATGGCTGTTGAAATGCAGCTCTGAGTCCATAATGATATTTTCTGGCTTGATCCATTGTTCTTAACTTGTCTGTAACTGGGCACTGATCTTTAGATGCACATCCTTGTCTCCAAAGGCAATGATTTCATGTATATTTATTTAGCTAAAGAAAATCCTGGCTCATGTAGGGTGACATTGTGAAAGTGTGACAGGAAACCTATGGGTTCATGAAAGGTGAGAGGTCTGTTTGGGGGGACGAGAAGGCAGAGTGTTTATCTGAATCAAACCTACTAAAAATGATATGTAACATAATTTCTGATGCAGCAAAACAAAAACCCTGTTTCTGTCCTCTCTGGACTACACTGTAACTGGAGTTTGAGGTTTCCAGTAAACTTTCTTAGTGACAAAAGCAGCTTCAGGATGTGGGCAATAAGCCAAAAAATTCCCATGCTCCCTTGAAAAAGACTGTAGCATTTTATATAATGAACTTGCTGCTTCTTAAATAAGATTTCTTTGGAGCCAGAGAGGTCTGGGATCCAACACCTTGTGGCAATCGGTGGGATTACACTACAGGCATTTAGGCTGGATTGACTTTTAACACCGGGATAAAGTTAACCTTTTATCTGCAGATGACTTTAGGCCCTTGGCCCTCTTATTGTAAGACGAGGCTGAGGAGTAAATATGGCTTAAACCTGCATTCTTTGTACTGAAAAGTAGTGGGTTACTTTTGTGGTTGGAAAAAGAAGTCAGTTTGTATAGAAATTTTTGGAAAAAATGACCATTTTTCTTGTTTCATTTATGCCCAGTTGCCACAATAAAAAATCTTTCTTAAACTTAACTGCAAAATAGTTGCCTTGTTCAGATACTTTAGAAAGTGAAAACATAGGGACTGAATAAGTAATTGCACATGAGGTTGTGCAAAATCATCCAACATTAACATTTGCATCTGGCAATAGAGTTGCTTTTGTAACCACATGAGACAAATCTATGCAACTTTTACAGAATATGACAGATATCAGATATTTATTTAATGCCCTGTTAATGATCTGACTTATACTCACCATATATTTTTGTCTCTGTCTCTCCCACTCACGCCGAGAAGCCACCCAAGTCGACTCGTTGTAAAAGTAAAAAACTGCAGACAGAAAATGAGATTTTTTTTTTTCCATTTAGATATTAATGGACAGTTCACAGCCGCGTATATCACTAGAGGAGTGTGTGTTCGGAGTGTGTATATCACACAGACAGAGAGGAAGCAGAAGGAGGAGGAGTGAAAGTGTGTGTGTTAGAGGTCATTGACCCTGAAAAGTGCTGAACTATAAATGTAACACAGAATTTACTATTTCCTTTTTCACATACTGTCTGCTTTTCTTTCTTTCCTTGCTACCTGCGTCTTGTTCTCTTTCTTCCTTCATCTTCCCTCTTTTCTTCTTAAGTCTACACTGCATCTACATCGTCCTCATTTATTTCTGTTTCACTCCACCACTCTCCTCTTTCTTCAGCTCCTTCTCTTTTATTTACTCTTCATGTAACCATAATTATAGCCTGGATGTGTGTGTGTGTGTGTGTCTATGCAAAACGTTTGCAATAAACATGCATATGGGGGTGATAGCATGTGTTATGTTAGAACCGGTCATACAACTGATGTCTTATTTCTACACCTGCAGTAGGTGTACGTACATAAATGCACATCTTCAAACAGGCCTCACAAAAGGTCTCACCTGCACCCTCATGATGTTCACTGATGTGGAGATCCCATCTCCTTTGCTGCTGTTACCGTGGAGATTTAATCAGAGCTTTATCACTCTTCTATCCTTCCTGTATGAACAACTGTAATGTAGGTTTGTCCAACCAGCCGATGTTTTCATCATTACATTCAGTTTGAATGTGTCACACTGTCTCTATTTACAAGACAGCGTGCAAATTTACTGCATGATACCCACTATATGTTGAAACCTGTAGAAGTTGTCAGGCTAACAACAGGCTAGTTGTTAGTTGTGACTAAAAAGGACCATGATAATATCACAAAACCTGTAGGAGATGAAAATAAAGAGACTCTTGCATAACACCAATCAAGGAGTATCACAGTAGAAACACCAGGGTTTGACAGCATTTCAGGGTTTTCACCTCCTGTATTTTTTAATAATATGCAACTAAGTGTAAAATTTCTGTGATATTATAGATTTTTTTATCAATCTAGTCAAATATAAAATATAGAAAGTACATGCAAAACTGCAGCAACAGATCATTGTTTCTGTTTGAGAGATGAAAGGTAATTGGATCCAACTTGTCACATCCATCACACTTCAGAAATATTAAATTGTATCATCTAAAGCCCTGTTTACACCACAACGCTAAAACAGTTCAAAAACGTGAAGGAAAAATATTCACATGGAAAGGTTGTGTAAGCCAAAGAAAAGTATGACCATGTTACACGTTGCTGCTTTGATGGTTTGAACAAAAAGAATTGAAACAAGTCTTGCGATGCCCGTGTGGTTGGCAAAGACTGGATTGTCCAGGCCTGCTTCTGTTCAGAGTGCTGGGGTCATGCAGAGGGTGAATGGAGATCTCAGCCGCCGATAACCAGCACAACAGATCCAAAACACATGTGGGAGGAACTGTGAGTGTGATAACAAAGGACAACCCCCGGGTTGCGTTGTGGGAGAAAGGAAGTATGTGTTTACCAGACGTTTTTAATCTCATCAAATTGATTTACTCTTGTTTTTTTTGTTTTTTTTATTAATAGTTTTGGATAGAGTGACATACTGTAGGTGCATTGGATTTTGGATGTTAACCTTTTGGTTAAGTGTTAAAGTTACACCATTGTTCAGCCGGCCAAATGTAAAAGGCTTCCCAATGGCTTAAAATGTTGTAGCTTTTATATAATTAAGTCTATTGACAACCTAGCATTTCACTAAAATGAAACCACAATAAGAAAGTTTCTAAATTACAAGCATGTGCATGTATATAAATTTATTTCAACCCTTTTAAGCCACAGTGTGTAAGAATTACTCCCATCTAGTGGTGCTCTAATATAATGCAAACAACCAAGTAGTGCTCTCTTGAACCTCACCGTTTAAAGTGCGTTATTACAACTACCGAAGCCGCAGAGAGTCATAAATGTAAAAATGTCAACAGTTCGAGTGTCTCTTCAGGTGATGAGGTACAGTACGATACATAATTCTGTGTAGTTTTTTTTTTTTTTTTATTATGCAAATAAGTTACAAGCATGCCCTCCGTGTATTTGGTACCAGGCTACTGCTAATAGCTAATGTTATCGTGTTAAATTGTTTTTTGTGACTTGCAGACTCAGAGATCATCTGACGAAGGGAGAGGAAGAAGGAGAAAAACAGGAGGATAAAGTAGTTGCTGGACTACCCTGCCCTGTTTCTAACATAATGCCAAAATAAACTTTACTGTTAGATTGACAGAAAGCCTGCAACCTCCGCGTCGGTTTTGAAGTCCCTCTACATCAATTGCCTCCATCTCGTAAATGCTGGCCAGTGCTATCCCTGCTAAACCTTTTTAGGTTTAGCAGGGATAGCAGGTCTCCAAATATGGCCATTTTGGCAAATTTTGGCACCATCTGTTTTCAATGCCCCCTCATTGGGCAACCCCATGTTTTAAAAGGTTAAAGAAACAAAAGAGCCTCACTGGTAGGATGAACAAGTTTTTAAACCAAAATGAGATAAAACTTATTACAGGCTACAGACTACTGATCAACTGAGGAAATGAAGGAGAATTTATTCTCAAGGAGCCAATTATCAAAATTTAACGAACTTCGACAAATTGTGGCACTCCTTCACATTCCCTCATATGTGCACATTGTAAACTTTACTTCCATGTTTCTGATTATGAACATGCAGATGTGTATTGACGACATGCGCCACTGCTGCCATCTAAAATCACCACCTAGGACCATGGATGACACTTTCCCAATGTCCTGGATGCAAGCAGAGGTAAACTGTTTGGGACTGCATACAATATTATGGTAAACAATATTTTTCTTTTTCGAAAGACAACCAGAGAATATCTGAAACAAACAAGTCAAATCACCATGATGTACACTACTGTTCAAAAGTTTGGGGTCACTTTGCCATGGGATCCAATAGGGAAGTGACCCCAAACTTTTGAACGGTGGTGTAGTCAATAATATTCCCTTGTGGCCACTAAAAATCGACATTGGCCAAGCCCAGGAAGCTCATAATGAATTTATTCAGGTTGTGTTGAATGCCTGTTTTCTTATAGCTGGATTCAATCTGGGACAAAGCTCTCTACATTATAATAACTTACTTTTGTGTCAATATATTAGTTTCCAAAATGACTTGCACACGAAGCTGATGTGTTAATTTATGTGACAAGCTTGTCAATAATACTCAGTTTGACATGTGTAAATGATCTCTGGTGAAGTACTACCGAACTATGCCTCACCATATTTGTTTTATTAGATCATATTTTCCATGGTTTCATGCTGCTTCAGATGCCTTTACTGAATACTTGTAATTTTGTGGTGAGCTTTGGCATGAAAAGCAGTTAAGTGAAAGCCTAAATTCAAAGATTCTGTATTAAATATCAACTTCTGGCAGCATCGGCCCAAAAATATCAGTATTGGCCTTCAAAATCCCACAAAAGATCTTCCCAGACAGGCACAGCAACTGATCTGTTTATCCTTCCAGATAATAGCCAAGCCGGAGGTCAAAGGGAATCCTCAGCCAGCTGCTGTGGTTTTGGACTGGGCTATATCATGGAATCAAATACAGTGATACTGGATGTTACAAGGCCCAGAATTACATAGAGAGCAGAAAAGTATTTTGTCTTCGAACTTCCCACTTACAGCCACTGTTTCAACCAATATTTGGTGATTTTATCCATTGTATGTTTGGTGGCTGGTGTATTTCCTCTGCTTTCTTCTTGTGACCTGGGGGGACTCAAAGAAGGCCACATTTATATATGATAGAAGGAGAGAAAAAAAGGAAACCTCAGCCAGGTCCTGTGGTTTTTGGAGAAGGCTATATCTGGGAATACAGAATAGGAATATTAGAGCAGAGAGCCATATGCTCAGATTAGGAAAACAAACCTTTGTTCCTTCATAACCAGAATGGAGGCACTTCCCATTGTTCACTTTGATATTTGTAAAAAACAAGATCTTAGAGATAATTACTGATAAAGATAAATAAAATCAAAGTTTTATAACTCATTCCTGTTTGTAATTTCCTCCTTCATGCTTCTTTTGGCTATTTGTTCATAGAACAAGATTGGTGGGCTGCTGTAATAATGCACCTGTTGGAAGCTATTCCAGGAATTAATTAGTGGTAAAACCCAAAGGGAACTGTCAATAAGTCATGATCTTGGCTCAGATTATATTGGAGTAAAGCTCAGTCACTTTGCTTCAACAACATCTTACTGTAATGGACAAAATCACCAGACGGGCAAATCAGCAACATATTCATGAAGTGTCATGCAAATTTATTGCATGACACCCAGAATATGCAGGAATTTTAACAAGATTGAGCTGAATGTTGCAAGATTTTGCATCTCCCTGCAGGTGTTGCCAGGCTATTAGCTCTTTATTACCTATAACAATAAAAAGACTCCAAAAAACAATAAATAGACTAAAAATGACTATGATAATATCACAAAATGTGTAGGAGATGAAACCTTTGCATAGAACCTGCCAGAAGAAAAGTGCCAGCAGGGAGCGCCTCCTATCATTAAAAACTGCTTTCACACAATGCTTGTTTATGTATTTACTTTATTTGTCTCTATGACAACAATATCTCTATTGTATGATGTATTAATGAGTCTGCTTTTTAATACATGTCCTCATATTGTTATTTAATGTGTGTCAGAACACATCAGGTTAAATGAGGGAAAATAATGTAGGACTCCACACAGCTCTTACATGCATACACCTAGCCAGCTGCAAAGAAGCTTGTCGAGGACTGGTCCAACAGAGTCAATGAAGTTCTGGATATGAGATACAATTTGTAACTTTGAATACACAGCCAGCTCACTCCAGAAAAAACGTTCTAGAAAATTGTGCTTACATTGTAAAGGTGAAATACCGACAACACTAAATATGACATTGTAGCACTAGCTGCAGTGACTTTTAGGAGCCAGTAAAGCCGTTCTTACCATCAAGGTCAGCAATGTTTAGTGGAACGGATGTATAATACATTCGTGGTGGACCCATCAAACACAAAGATGGATTTGTGCGTTGGAAGTAATTCCATATTTCCCTCTGGCCAGAGCCGTCAGAGCAAAGCGTCTGCGAGTTACAGATGTGCATTTGATTCCAGGTATTAGTCCTACAGTACACTTAAGGGACTGCTGTGGGTTTGGATCAGGTTAAATCACAAAACACAATACATCAGTATTACCCAAACTTAAATCAAAAAGCTGGACAGTTGAAACATTAAATGATTTAATTAGATAATTGGTTCCGACATGAGATGCTGTAACAATTTGTGATTTGCTGATTAACTAAAACATTATGGTGAAAAAGTTATGGGAGTTTTTTTTTTTGTTTTGTTTTGTTTTTTGGAGAGACTGGAACTAAACTGGTCAGGATCTCTTCCTGACAAATTTTGTTTTTCTAAGTTTTGGAATCTAATTTGTTTTACAGACTATTTTGTCTGCCATAGTGTAATCTTTGTATATTTAGTTTTCCCTCCTTCTTTGGTGACCCATCCACCAAATAACTAAACTGGGTTGATGGTTCATAGCTAGCATGCATGGTTGTTTGTCTGAATTGTTTCTGTGTGCTCTGTGATGGACTGGTGAACTGTCCAAAATTTAAGTATGGTACCCGTAGCCAAATCTTTTTTCTTATCTAAATTTACTAATTTAACTAGATTTCTCTCATGGTCTTGGGCTTAATGTCAACAGTTGTTCATTTTTTGTCTTCATACATGACCTATCAAAATGTTTAATAATAATTCTTGAATTCATCAAGATTCTTGGTTTAAATCCAAAACTTAGGTTTGGGAATGTTCCCTTAGTGCACTTTGGGTTTCACTTCCTCATGGTGAAACCCACTGTGGAAAGTTATGGTAAATGGACTGTACTTATACAGCACTTTTCCAGTCAGCTTGACTTCTCAGAGCGCTTTACACTATCTGTCACACTCACCCATTCAAACACACACACTCATACCCCGATAGGCACATCGGGGGGCAACCTCGGGTTAAGTGTAATCAGGGAAAGCCTGGAATCAATCCACCAACCTTCTAGGTGGAAGACAACTGCTCTTCAACCTGAGCTACAACTCAGGCAAAGTGTACACATGTAATTTATATCCCTGTTAATTCAGCAAACAAATATCCTGCATTAAAATAATTAGTTAAAAAAAGGAAATATTATAATTTCGGTCTTGTACACCTAACATGGCTGCAATGGCAGTGTGCATGAGATACATTTAGGAAATTCTTGGATGTGTCAGCGTGTGATATACAGTACAAGTGAGATATACTAAAGTAATTGCTGCTTATCTTCTGCTGTTTTATCCCACCTGTCCTCTCTTTTTTTAATTTTCCTTCACCCGTCTATGTATTGAACTTTTCCCTTTGGTTTCTTAACTAAGAAAAACAAGAAAGGAAATTTGTGGATTATTTTTCCTCTTTAGCAATATCAATGGGTGTTGTATTATACATTGTTTGAAAGTCTGATTAGTCACCTTTACAATAACTGGTATTGTGCTTCTGTGGAATGAGCAACACTGCTAAATGTGTGGGTAGAGTTCCTTCCTCCATTTCCTTACTTTTGCTGCTATGTTTATTTTGTTAATTTCTTTAATTTTGTCCACTTCCCATCACTATTTCTTTTTGTCTTTTAACCTCTTTCCATCTTGAAAAGATTTAAACTGCTGATATCCATGGCAAAGAATAACGTGAGGCAAATGCTGGATTTTAGTTTCTTTTGAAAATAATTACTTTTCCCATAAACCATCAGAATCCCTCAAAGTGTTACTGGGACCGAGTTAAAAGATGTTTAAACACAATGAAAAAATACTTCTCATGTTCATCCAGTTTCTTTTTCTTTTGTATACAGAAGACTGTGTGATTGTAGCTGTGACCTATTAGTTTAAATACAACAATGAGACCACAGCTTGATGTCTTACTCCAAGTTTGGAATTAGTAAAAAAAAAAAAAATTCAGGTTATACAGGCACTCTTAAGCTGTTTTTGTTGCCTATGGACGCGACATGAGAGCTCCTACAGCCCCATGTGAGGTGTCAGTCAAAAGCTAAAAGCTTAAATTATTGTTTTAAGAATGTTTACATGCAAACTGAATTTAAGGAAGTTGTCAAAGGTTAGGCAGGGCTACTGTATGTAGATCTCAGCATTTCTACAACTTGGTTGACACTTCAGTGCAGAAAGCAGGGGTGAGTGGATTCTAAGGGTCAAATGGCCAAGAAGGAAACTAAAGATCTGCATGTGGTCTTCTTAGATCTCACCAATGCCGTCCCTTATGGGATACTCTAAACAGCTTTCAATTTATTTCAAGTCCCAGAGGGCATTTCAAGGCTAGTAAAAGCCAACTTCCATGACCTCAAGTTCTGTATAACAACACAAGCCAATACAACTGGCTGGCAGCACCTTGAGGTAGGCAGAATGGCGGGCTGCACTACTTCTCCACTGGCCACTATGGCAATGGAGGTCATAATTCAAAGATTGTGATGGGTGGTTGCAGAAGAACGCCAGCAAACCCAACAAGTCTCGCAGCCTTTCCATTGTTAAAAGCCAGCTTGTCAAAAAGAAGTTTCACATCAATGGCAAGCCAACACCAACAATCATGGAGAAGCCCATCAAAAGCCTTGGCGGTAGGTATAGCACAGACCTCAAAGACTCTGGTCAGGTGGAACAACTCAGGCAGGATAGAATCAGCTTTGGTACTTCCAGTTTGGATTGTTACCTCGTCTCATGTGGCCAGTCTCCATCTATGAGGTGAACCTAACCCAAACCAGTCGGCTGGAGAGATTGCTCAATGCCCAAGTGAGGAAGGGGCTCGGACTACCAAGTTCCCTCAGCAGCATAGGCCGATATGAAAGTGGTGCCCTCTCTCTGCCAATTTTAAACATGGTAGAGGGGTACAAATACACCAAAACTGAGCTGGAAAATACCTCACAGAATCCCAGTGTGACAGTTCTGACAAACCAAATGATAATGTTAATCATGTTATATAAATGATGTTATAATAATCATTAAATGAATGGATAATAATAATAATTATATAATAATACATTTATAGGATAAAATGAATATATAGGCTTGGAAAAAATTGTTGGTACCCTTCGGTTAATGAAAGAAAAACTCACAATGGACACAGAAATAACTTGAATCTGACAAAGGTAATAATAAATAAAAATTCTATGAAATTTAACCAGTGAAAGTCAGACATTGCTTTTTAGCCATGCTTCAACAGAATAATTAAAAAAAAAATAAACTCATGAAACAGGCCTGGACAAAAATGATGGTTGCTTGAGTTGGTTGGTCTTACATTTTTAACTGAATAATGCAAATGTAAAAGAAAAGAAAGATTATCTGAGTCTGTTGTTTTCCAGCCGGTTCACATTCTTCACTAATATAAACATTTTTTTAACAGTACAATGATCTCACTTAAGTTTTTTTTTTTTTTTTTAATAATAAGGCATTGCACAAATTATGTGCATGTGCAAGGGACATGCATAAATTAAGACAA
This sequence comes from Melanotaenia boesemani, assembly GCF_017639745.1. Classification (NCBI taxonomy): domain Eukaryota; kingdom Metazoa; phylum Chordata; class Actinopteri; order Atheriniformes; family Melanotaeniidae; genus Melanotaenia; species Melanotaenia boesemani. The sequence continues at coordinate 12,767,175 of NC_055686.1, forward strand.
GGGTTTGTTGAAGTAATTACCTGTAGTGCGGTTATTGCTGCACCTGAGGTCACTGGACCCACTCACAAATAAAAACATGGTTATGGCCAAAGACGGCCACCTTCCATTCACAACTTGCTATACCCATCATTGCTATACCCATACATATTGTCAAATACTTTTAATCAGTCGAATCATAGATATGCCAGACAAGCGTTTTTTGTTTGTTTATTTGTTTTTGTCCAGTTAAGTTACTAAAAATTAGAAATATAAGTGAACTTACACAAATGTTTTTGCATCAACCAGAATTACAAATAACCCCAGTTACTGTGATGTGAATGTGAAATCTCTGTTGCTCTTCACTGTTGTTGCTGTGTTTGCTGATTAATGAGTTGTATTGTCATTGTTAGGTACTAAGTCCAACAATGCTAATGTCTACACACAACTGTTAATGAAATGTGTGTATGTGTTAGTTAGAGAAGGGTGTGTGGGTGCTTGCCTATGTGCATGTGTATGAGCCCAGAGAGAAGTATTATTTTCTATAGAATGACATCAGTTTGTTTTGGACTTTGTTGTGTCTGCAAACTGGGTGATTGTTGCTACGGCCATCTGCTTTTTCTGTCAGTCTGTCTGTGTGAAAGAGACACAGGGATAAAATGGGCAGCCACATGTGTTTGTTAAAATCTGCAAATGCATAACCGTTTGCTTGTACATCTGTATATGGTAGAGGCTGGATGATATGATGATATTGTGATATTAATTTGAGAGTTGGGAAATCAAATTAATTATGGTTGGTATGCCAAGCTGTAGAGTGTAAATCAGTCTTAAAACAGGTTGATGACATTTTTTGTCCACTTTGAAACATCAAAGGAATAGTGTGGCATTTTGCAAATGCATATTTTCACTTATTTTAAAATATACTATACTAGTATTTTAAAATATTTGTTAACTCATATATATATATATATATATATATATATACATGGACAATTCTCACAGACTCACCAAAACCTGGACAGTAAAGATGGAAAATCTCTCGAGGGTTTACAGAGAAAATATCCAGTGAGTAGCAGGTTTCTTAATGAAAATACCTTGTTGAACAATAGCAAGCATGGTTGTAAACAAACGTAATCAAAAAGCAATCCTTATGAGAACACAGCATGATCCTCAGTGTTACTGTGTGAAAAGGACCAGAATCCATAGGCGATATCTCTCTAAATATCTGAAGAATCTGGACCATTTCTGGTGCATATCCAGACAGGGGAACATCTGGTGATATGTGCACATCAGTTACTGCATGAGGACATGTATTGTGTCCTGATACCAGATGTGTCATATTTTCTCATGCAAATATTTTATTATTTCTTTTCATGGGAAAACACTATAGAAATTAAACTTTTATATACAGAACACCAAACTATAGAAACTAAACTTTGATATTCTGTATGTCAAAGTTTCACTTCTATAATTTTGACCCATGAAAAGATATAATAAAGTATTTGCAAAAATGTGAGGCGTGTACTCTCTTCTGTGAGATACTGTATGTGTTCCCAATATGTCCTTAGTTCATGTCTGGAAATATCTGAGGTCAATATACTGAAAAGGGTCAGAATCCTGAAATATCTGTAGGTTACATATCTCTAAGTCTTAGAAGAATCTAGTCCAGACCATTTCTGGCACATATTCTGAGTTTGGTGGACTGGTGCCTTATATGGTGATGTACTGGCTCATAGTACTCCATGAGTGTATATATTATGTCAAGATACCAGTTTTTTTCTTGTTTTTGCTAAGTGGATGTAAAGCAGCGGCCACTTTATCAGAGGTACTGCTTAATGTTCTTTTAACTTTCCCCTATACTTTTTAGTAGCTAAGCTGTTGTCATTTCCTTTCCATGTTCAATTCAACACTAAAATTAATAATATGATTCACCAACAGTTAGGCTACTTATGTGTTTAAATCATACTTTGTTATTGCAAAAAAAAAAACATTTATAACCTGCAATAACTTATTTGTCCTTTTTCTTTTTTTTTTTTTTTTTCAATAACCAGTTTTTCTAATGGAGTTTCATGGACATTTGAGGCAAACTACAGTTATGTTGAAGGTAATGAAATCAGGGTTGCTATGTCTGCTCATGCACAAAGCCTTTATGACATACATTTCTTTAATCTCAGCTGTCAGATCCCATGGATTCCTTTGCAGCTGATTTTTGTTTACTGATTATTGTAACTGCTCTGAAATAAGAATCCCATTTATGCACAGCCCTGAACTCATCTCCATTTGGACAACAGAAAGAAATCCAAAACAAAACATGCCAAACAAAGAAGATGGGGAGCAAAACAACAGCATATAGGAGGCACTTATTTGAGGAGAGACTTTGTGGGACGATAACAATTAATCATACCTCTAAAATGCACAGCAAACCCCTGACAAGAATCAGCTTCCTATGCACAGGCATGGAAAGGTAAGAGATGTGCATACCACCATTTTGATAGTATGCATAATCTAAGTATAAGCTACTTAGCTTCAAACCCCTTTTGACATACACTAACCTTTGTTTTGCACATTCTAGAGCATTGACACTGACCTGAATGGTGGTAAATGGTGATACAATGATGATGAATGATACAAGAGTTAGCAAAATCGGACGTTTGAGAAATAAAGCCTTAGGTTGTGACGACCATTTTTTCAGCTTTCATGTTCCTGGTACAAGTTCCTTCTCCTGAGCTGCATTGCAAGTCTTCATTTCTTCTTCATGTCTTCATTTAATGCAGCAATGGGAAAATCTGAGTAACATTTCAGGGACAGTCTTGGTATTCTGGGTCCTCTTGATGCAACTATCTTCATGTATTTAATGCTTTCATGCACTTTATCTCATTGGTTGATGAAAGATTAAAGATTGGCCTTCCAGCACCCCACAGTTTCAGGGCATTTGTGTGCATGTGTGTGTTGTGTGTGTACGGGATGTGGGTTGCCTTTGCTAAATATCGTTGTGGAGTGTCAGTGTGATAAAACATCTCTTAGCAGAGCCGTGAGACTTATGACACATAGTCAACATCCCTAATCCATCTGTTACACACACAGAGATCCAGGTTCAGGCTTCACTTTGTCATTTTTCACGTAGAACACACCCGAGCGTTTAAACAGTGGCACAAATGTATTCACATATAGGCCCAAACTCATGCACAGACACACACACATACACACACCAAGCTGGCCTTTTGTCGCTTAAACACAGATTGTATTTATGCAGAAAGTGTTCCCAAAATTTAAATACTCACATGTGCACATACACCCACTTGCAGACCACAGAATGATAATTTGAAAAACACAAAACCAGAAAAATCTTCCCTGCAAGGAATTGTTTTTTCTTCTCATTTAATCTTCTTTGTTTCATTTTCTCTTCGTTGCTGTTTTCTCAGCACTCGTAATTAAAAACACCTGACTCGATTTCTCTCCTTTTCTTTCCTCTGTTTCCCTTAAATATTATTGTCACAACAAGGATTTGGTCACACATTCTGTAGCAATGCAATCTCTCTGCACACCATCGGTTTTTCATTTAGATATGATTAGAAAAGTGTTTAATTCTGTGTTCTGTCCCTGGATGTGGGGCTGCACCATAAAGGAGGATTTGGGGATAAGTGAGGTAACTTCAGGTTTAACTTTGGGTTTTTAGTGTCACGAAAGAAGTTCGTTGTTTCCTTGAGTGCAGTGGTAATGTGAACTATGCTGCAAACTGAACATCCTGCAGAACAGGCTGTAAGCAAGATTAGAGGGTCACATGTGTTGAAGCATTTGGATATCAACTTTTTTAAGTCCTTAATCTCACTCACTTTCACGCAGACATGATTTTGACTATCTTAACCAGGAAAAGGTCAAATATGGATAATTTTTTTTGGTCCATCCTGCTAGTACCAGGTTGAACATTTTTTACCTTCAGAACTGCTTTAATTCTTGGTGTCATAGATTTAACAAGGTGTTGAAACATTCCTCAGAGGTTTTGTTCCATATTGACATGATAGCATCACACAGTTGCTGCACATCCATGATGAGAATCTCCCGTTCCATCACATCCCAAAGCTGCTCTACTGGATTGTGATCTGGTGACTGTGGAGGCCATCGGAGTCCAGTGAACTCATTGTCATGTTTACGAAAAAAGATTTGAGCTTTGTGACATGGTGCATTATCCTGCTGGAAGTAGCCATCAGAAGATGGTACATTGTGGTCATAAAGGGGTGGACAAGGTCAGCAACAATACTCAGGTAGGCTGTGGTGGTTAAACCATGCCACATTGGTATTAAGGTGCCCAAAGTGTGCTAAAAATATACCCCACATCACTGCATCACCAGCAGTCCAAACTGTTGATACAAGGCAGGATGGATCCATGTTTTCATGATGTTTCCACCAAATTCTACCATCTGAGTGTGGAGCTGAAATGGAGATTCATCAGACCAACAACATTTTTTCATCTTCTATTGTCCAGTTTTGGTGAGTCTGTGTGAATTGTAGCCTCAGTTTCCTGTTGTTAGCTGACAGGAGGCACCTGGTGTGGTCTTCTGCTGCTGTAGCCCATCTGCTTCAAGGCTGGATGTATTGTGTGTTCAGAGATGCTGTTCTGCATACCTTGGTTGGAAACAGTTATTATTTGAGTTCCTGTTGATTTTCCATCATCTCTAACCAGTCTGCCAATTCTTCTCTGACCTCTGACATCAACAAGACATTTTTTGGTCAGAAACCTGCCACTTACTGGTTTTCTTTTTTTTCAGACCTTTGTCTGTAAAGCCTAGAGATGGTTGTGTGTGAAAATCCCAGTAGATCAGCAGATTCTGAACTGAGTCAGCAACCATGATGCTCAGTTTGAACTTCAACAAGTCATCTTGACGTCTACATGCCTAATGTATTGAATTGCTGCCATTTTTCAGGTATCCAATGCACCTACACTGACTCCTTTAAATACTCTGGAGCAGTACTTCTTCCTTAAGCTCTGTCTAGTTTATCATATTCCTCATTTATTCTTTAACAGTAACTCCAACTGGTATTTTTCTGCAGACAAAACTTATTTCAGCAGCTTGTTTAGCAGTATCGAGGGGACAGTGGCCTATAGGGTACTATTTGTATTTTAAACAGTCTTAAACCAAAACCTATGAACTATTTAAACTGTCACAAACATTTATTTGTATTAATTGTCATTGACTTTTTGTGATCCTGTTTTTGTATATATATATATATATATATATATATATATATAGATAGATAGATAGATAGATAGATAGATAGATAGATAGATAGATAGATAGATAGATAGATAGATAGATAGATATTTATATATATGTCTGTAAGGGTCTGGGTTACATCTGCCTATAGGAAAGTGCCAAGACATAAACTGGCTAGTAAATCAAGAACTTTCTCTGTTTCAGCTCCCTCTACTAAGGCTGAAATATTTAAAAATGGAAAATGTGGAAATCACAAAGGAAGATGTCCATTTTATAGTCACTTAGCAGCTCTGTAGAAAGGCACCACACAAAGATAGTGAACAAGGTGCTTATTTAAAATTACTGAGCCAAATTTATGTTGGCAATAAAGTATGTGTAATTTGATTTTATCCTCACCTCCTTGCACATTCATGCTACATTTTCTGATATTCGTGTATTATTTTCAGGCAAATGTAGTATCATGGATCTATTTTTTTTCTAGAAAATTTAAATATTTTTTGTTGTTTTGTTTCAGACATCCTCACCATTTCAAAGATTATGCAACATGTAAATATTTACAGGACATGCATTTATAAAAGATTCTTTGTGGTACATCTGCATGGATTCACTTTGCAGGGTTATAACAGAACTTAGTTTGGTGTTGATTTGCTGTGATTCATATCTGGTCAACTGTTACACAACTTTTTGTTGTGTTATTTAGCATCTGGTAACCTTTGGCTGTCCTCTTGAGTCATGCAGGGGAATCCAAGTCACCGGAGGCAGAGATGGAAAATGTGGTGTATGTCACAAATGCAAAAGGAACTACCCTGTTTACTTCTTGGTTTCCATGATAAGTCGACTTTTCAGGTCCATGACAAAAGGTTTTCTCAGGACGCTCAAACACACACAAAGTATTCAATGACTGTTTTTGCCATGTGTCAGTGCACAGGATGCTCCGGGTCCCAGAGAGCATTATCCAGGCGGTGACAAATGAGTTTCTGACTGAATTCATCAACAATATGGCATCTGGATGAAAGATGGTGAGATGGAGAGAGGAAAGGAGAGAGGAGAAAAGCCACTGAGGGGGAGTCAAGCCTCAGAAGGATTGGGGTATTGAGCAAGTAAATGTAAAGATACAGAATATGAAAGAAAAATTAGCCAGAAAAAAGAGGGCTGGGAAACAAAGCCCCTTTGTCTTCTTATTTTTTTGATCATGCTAATTTACAACCCAACCATGACTCACTGATGTCTTATCCCCTTAATTAATCACGGCTGTTGAATTGACAGTCGGGAGATCAAACCCAAGATCAAGTCTCTGACCTCAGCGTGACTCTGCCTTGTTTGTGCAGCTTTTACTTTCCAAATGTTTGCAATGACATGAACGCTCCCGTTTTGATGGCTCCAGGTTGCAGCTGTTTTGCACCCAACCAGAGGGTTTGTTTGGTTAAGGAAAGGATTACTTTATGATTTGAATATGCACCCAGTGGGTGGGTGCTCTGTGTCATTTTTTAGTTGGTCAATGCAGAGTTTGAAGTGGTTGTTTGATTAACTACACAGAATAAATGATCCCCAGAGAAATTTGGTACAAAGAATATTGATGTGTTTCAGGAGCAAAAGAGAAGATTACACAAATATTGAAAAAAGGGTTGTGGGAATCCCAGCAAGAGTATATTAACAAATAGATTCACTTATATTCAGCTTTATTTGGGGAGCACAATTTTAAAACAAAGTCATCTCATGACCTCTTTACAGACACGGTCCAATTCAGTAAAATTCATAGAGTTCAGTTTTAATACCAACTCCAGCAAGTTGTCTGCCTTCACCCTTTGAGGATGTAGAGCAGGACAGAGGGGCCAACATACATAAACTCCAAGACAGTCAGTTAATGACAATAATGATGTCATGTATTTATACATTGAGATTGAAGATTAAAGGGAGAAATGGAGGGATTTGCTAAGTGCATCACGAGACGTCCCCAGTAGTCTAAGGGCTCATGAATGCTCCCCTCACCTATATAATTAAGAACATCCATATCAAACAATGCTGAGCACACATGTATGCTTTACGTTGCAAGGTAATTAGGACAATACATCTACTAGAGGGCATCACAAAGTTCAGTTCTATTGGCTGGTCACACATGAGCTGCAGTGCACAGCACTGCCTAAACATGGGCCTGCACAAAAAGATACAAAACTTGGAGGACTGTTAAAGAAAATGTTTTAGGTAAAATAGCATAAGGAATAAGTTTCCTCTGCGGTTTTTGACAGAAGTTTAGGAAAGGTGAACGAACAGTGTAAAAAATGGTAAAGCCTCCACAAACAAGGCGTTTACTCTAAGGATGCACATATGTTAGCCAAGAGTTGTTTGGACTAATGCTGCATTTAGCTTGATGATTGCAATCAGTGTCTCGGCAATGTTTCTAGTGAAGCTGTGTGAACTGTGTAAACATTTAATTATACATGTTAGAGATAAATGGATTACTTTGTGCTCCATAACTAATTGTTTTTTAGGCTCTTAATATTCAATACAAACAAATAATTGATTAAGCCATTTTAGATTGATTTATCCAGCAGTTTATTTAAAATTAGCCTCAACTGCTACATTAAGGCAATGTAAATATCCTCGAATCAATCACTGCAATCCAATCATATATAATATATTGGCTGTTAGACAGAAATGAAATTCTGCTGAGTCACCTTTATGGCTTTTTCATGTAAGGCCTACTTTTACAAGACTTGTGTTTCATAACAGATTATTTTGATTCTGGGGTGTTTCTACCTTTACTTAAAGCATTCATTTTCTTCAACGTATTGTCTGATTTCTTTTTGACAAACAGTTTCTTGTTTTGGATTTTCACTGATTTGGAACTTTATGCATAAACCACATAGCTGCGTTTACACCTCAAAAGTGTGAGAGTGTGAGAGGAAGCACCGCTTTAACCAGCTGGGACTGGCAATGTCTGGACTAAACGCACTCATCAATCAAGAACTTATATCAATTACTGTGAACACCAACCTGATTAGTCTTTGTAACCACACACTCCCAGCATGCTGTGTCCACCTGTCCTGGCCCAATACTGCAGTTTTAACTTGTGGGCCTAAGATGAAACATTCTTCCTACCCCTGGATTTCTTGGTTATATGTGATCACATTAAATAACAGTACAAAAGATACTATATAAATATGGAAAAGAGACAAGTTTGGAGGGAAAATGTGAAGTGTATAATGCTGGTAAAATCAGAATTAAGCTTTTAAAAAGGCTTACATGAGAAGCAACATTTAGTGAAGTGAGAGGTGGTGGCAGAGCAGAGTTAGGGCATAGCTGAGAGGCGGTGGTAGGTGGGGAGATTTTGATTTATAAAAGTATTAGGAAGTGTCACACACAGACAACTTCTACTTACTGGCACCAAATCAGCCACTGGGTCATAAACTATCATCATCATTGTGGACACACTTAGCAAAGGTCTGCTGACTCACATCTAACCCTTTAGGCGACAAGGTCGCAAATTTACAACATGCACCAGCACATATCTTCAGAAAGAGAGCTTAAAATGGTTACCACTTTCCACCACTAGATGAGAGAAAGAGGCAACACTCATAGTCGGTGATACAGAGAAAAGGTATTGAAACACTTTCTGAAGGGGAAATATTTGCCTTCTAAGAAAAGTGATGTTTCATCATGCCGCATCGTGCCGGAAAAAAAAGCAAAACCACCCCCCTCTCAAGGAGTGTAGTGACAGCTAGCCGCCTGTAGATGGCGTATATTCATGTTTTCTACACTTGAGAACTTAACAGCATATACCAGCCTGTTGATATTGACTTTTTAAAAAATTATTTATTCCAGCAGAACTCTCTTCTATTTCTGGGTGCATGGGTAATAGACTACTTTCTGTTAAACAATAAAATGTGATATTGTTTAATAAAATGAAATAAAGCCAGGGATTTAAATAAGGTTTATTTAAAATGTAAACTATGTGTAAAATGTGTCATTAAAGTATAAAATATGATGGTTGTGATGTTCATAGCAGCATAATCTGATAGACGGCGTCATTTTTTTTTTATAGTCAGTGAATTTTACAGTTGTAATGTCTTGGTGATCAAACGTTTGACTGTCAGTAGTTCTGCATACTACACACACACACAAAAATTATGAACAAGTATGAACAGTATGACATGCTAGTAGCAGCTGCTGTTTTCGAGTTTTTAAAGTTTGTTACATACTCGACAAGAACAGATACTTTTGGTCTTGTACATAAGGACCAAGGGTAGTGAATATGAGCAGGATGCACATCTACATGCCATACACAGGCGAGTGGCTTCAACTGCACTCCTCTTGAGGGGATGCTTTTCTTGGCCGGGGTACTTTTCTCGGCACAACACCTGTCTGAAACTGCATTTTAGTGACACAATCCAGCTTGCATATCTGGTGTGTGGGTGTGTGTATCAGTGATCTGTTTTCTATCCAGGGTGAACTAATGTTTTATATGCAAGTTTTTTAAGTTAAGCTATCCTCTCCATCACCTAATTTACACAAATAAATGTGGTTTATGTGCCATTTCAATATAGAGACATTCCTTAGCTAAAATGGAAATCCTGAAAGTGGGAATATACTTGTTGGCAAGAATTCCAGCTTTCATCTGAACATGAAAGCAAAGAAACTGAGGTTTGGCACTTCAGGGAGGTAGCAGAAGACATATTTTACTGATCTTTTAGACATCTCCAAATCCACATACAATTTGTCCTGGAGTAGAGCATTTGTTGAGTCGATCAGAGCAGGACCACAAATGGATTATGATCTCTTTGAAGGGTGTAATTTGTTCTCCATTCTTCACACAGCACTCAGGAAGATTTCAGGCATAAGCATCCCTGTGTGGGATGCTCACCGTCAGGCATTGTTTGTTCAGGAAGGTAGGGTGAGTGTTTAGCTTATTTCAAGATCTTGATTAATAGAACTCTGCCCTGTAATTATTTCTTTTTTAAAGCATTTCCCTTATAAATCAAGGAGAGATTTTCATATTTCAGCATTTCCTGCTTTGGGTACTTGTTTTATTATGTGGAAATATTGAAAACTCAAAGTAGAATTTTTATCTTTTAAGGATCTTTAATCCCATAATAATTCAGTTCTCTGAAGAACGTAGACAATAAATAAATTTAAACATTAAATTTCTTAAAACCATCAGTACGTTACCACACAGCTTGCACAGCTGAAAATGTCTGCAAATAGAGTTTATTACAAACTGGACATTTTGCATGTAGTCTCAAGTCTGAAACATTCCCATGATTGTCTCATAGAATCCAGTTATACAAAACTAAATCATTACCAAAAACATGACTGATTAACAAAATCAGGTCCCCCATCTTTCCTTGTTTCAACTCAGTGATGCTGCGAGCAACTGAAACTTCCCAGTTACAAGTGCTTTGTTGTATTACAGCTGTTAGCGTCATGGTCCACAGTAACCTGTGTATTAACCTGTGTAAGTCCACAAGTAGCACTATAACTTGTTTGGCTTCATGCTCTTTTGCTAATATTTTGAGTTATCCAACACACTGCGGTCTCTTTTCATTACCCACCACTGACATTTACCATTACTTGACTATTACCTGGTCAAGCATAGGGCAAGATATGCCTCACCATATTTTTTTTTGTTGTCTTTTTTTTTTTCTTCTTCTTCTTTTTTTGTCATTGAAATCTCTGTTGTTGAATCACCAGTGTTTGTCCATTGGTACTTGCACAATTTGTCCAAGTTTTGCTAGCAGGACAAAATCTGTAAATTCATAACTCTGGCCCCTCCTACTGGTTTGGAAAACTGTTAGCAAAATACTAACATGCTAGTCTTGAACATGTTAGAAATAGCCAGATTCTTCCCTATTAACTATATAATTATCTAATGTTGTGATCTAAACATTGGGGCTCAGAATGCCCATCTAGGAAAATAGCAGGTAACGTCTTGACTCTTGTGTGTGTGGGGCTCAGCTTTCCAGACAAGGAGTCTGAAGCAGTCAGGTGAAGGGGATCATATATCGGTTTGCTGATTGGAGGCCTCTATGTGTATGTTTTTGTACTTGTGTGTTTGGAGACAGACGATAATTGCTTTATTGGTGAAATTGCTCAGCTAAATTCTTTTTTTTAACCCTGTGAAAATACCAAAGTTGAAGGGACACAAACACACACTTATACAAGCACTACTGTCTATAACATACTGTTTCCATTTTCTAAAAATGCAAAAAAAAAAAAAAAATGACATCAGCTGACAGATCTTTCATCACAGTTATGATTATCATCCATCTTTCTCTGCCAAATCCCTCATCAGGCATCAATTATTTTCAATCGGATGTTTCTTTGATGTCTTTTTATTCAAAATTTATTAACAATTGCTGTTGTGCTTCAGCCTATCTGGTTTTAATAGTGCATTTAGTTTAAAATGTGGAAATATAAATATTTGCATTTCTTCATACAATCCTCTCATGGCTCTATGAGTTGCAAGCTTGAGCTTGTGAACCTTTTTCATATTTTCAAGGGCTGAGCATTCATTTGTAAGTTAATTATTAAACCACGTAACTGTGACTTGTTGCTAACATCTGTTTTAGTTCCTTAACCATGCAATGTTAATGATATATAATTCATCCAGTATCTTAAGAATCTTCTTAAATGCTTTTATTAGTTGTTCCTAAGAAAACACTGTGAGATTAATGAATGTGTTCTTCGACCATGAAATTGTTTGCATTTTTGCTCTCATAATTTTTTTTTCTTTTTTTTTTGCCAGTCTCCTCTTAAACTGAATGGATTTGACCTAACTTCCTTAATTTGCATAGGCAGATGCCTGAAAAAGGTCATGAGACTGAAGGCCTGTGCAGACATAGACAGAGGTGAGGCAGAGATAAGGAAAATGTAAGTGGTTGTTATTAACCAGGGGGCCATGGCATCTCCTTAATCTCCTAACAAAGCTAATTATTATAATAAAAAGATCTACAATTATCAAAAGATATGTATCCATGGGCCATCACTGTCAAATGAGTACATTTATGGAGTGACAACACTTGTAGTTGAGGTGTGGGAATGTCCGCTATATATGAAAACTCTATGGGCTGTGCGGCCAATTCATTTATTGCATCCACAACTCTCTGAAGAGTGTTGCTAATGGATGGTTGTGATATACCCAATCTCCTGGCTCCCTCCGAAATGTACCAGTGGCCAAAAAGCCCAAGGTGGAAAGCAGCTGCACATGTGGTACACCAGAGCTGGACCGTTGTGTATGGTTCCAAACAGCTGTAAACAACCATGGGAACAGGTCTTGGTAGCCTAAAGCATCCAAACAGGTACTCATCTCACTGTAAATAAATCTGCATGGTCATGAAAGATTTGTTCCATCTGTATAGCATAATCTGCAATATCTTGCAGCAATTGTAAATATACTGCTTTGTGAGCAGGACTGGAAAGAAAAAAGGCCATGTTTGGTGTATAAGAGGGTGGAACCACTAACTGATAGCATCGTTTCAAATTAACTTAATAGAAATTAAAGTGTTGGTGCCCTTTAATTTTAAAACAACAAAATGCTTTTTAAATTGCCAGTCCAAATTTTCTTATTTTATTATGTATTTAATTATTGTATTTGTCAGCACTTAAATGCTAATGGATCCTAAAAGATCATCTTCAGCCCCACACCAGATTGGTGGAGAAACAGCAATGTTGTGGCTCATATCTCAATTTTTATGATGAATGCATGTTTACTTTAGCCAGTTGTTTTGCTTCTGACATGAATCAGCCTGTTTATACTCTGTATGCAAGCTGTGCGTGACCGTTTTATATGCAAACTGTGTAAGAAACTTCACAGTCCTTTGCTACACCCAAAAGCTTAGGCCTGAATGCAATCTAAAGACAAAAGGTGGTTGTCTCAAGTTTTTTTTTCTTCTCCTTCTTCACATTGATTGAGTCACAAAGCCCTTTATCTTGTGTTCAATATAGAAGTACTGTATATGCACATAAGCATGTTCTAATTACATGCAAAATGTAAAAAAAAAGGTATAGAAAAACTCGACTAAATGCTTATATACAACTTAAAGGAATTTAAATGAAGCCTTGTTAAGTAAATCTTTTCTTCTAGCAAATTTCATCAGTTTCTTGAATCCTTTAACTTGCCTCAGTCTCATACTAGTGCATACAGCACACTGTAAACACACAGCATTATGTTTTTTTCCTCCATCATCTTGTAATGATTAACTGTAAATTGGAAACGGGCATTGTCAGGGTTTGTTGTAATGCAGCTTCCAACTTTCAGGTCATACACTTGTTGACACCTGCACTTTCTCTGTCATTTTCTCATTTAGTTGTTACGACAACTTTAACAAGAACTCAATCTTCGCCGTTATCATCCTTGTCAACAGTGTTTTTTATATTGTTTTCTCCACCCTATGCTGGCAGACCCCTGGCAACAGGGTACTGGATATTTAATGTGTTTCATGGCATCTCCAGACTCTCCACATTAAGTCACATCATTCACAGGGATGCACAACAGTTCAAAGGAAACTGGAAATGAGCCACTGGATCTGGTCAGCGACAAGTTGGCGCCTGTTAAAAGCACCTCGTCTGAAGACACCTTAAGAGTGATAAATCACATTTCATTGAATGGATGAAGCTTTTCTCTGGAGAAAAAAGTAAGTAAACTGCAGCCGGTTTGACAAAGAGACAGTCTGGTTGATACAAAGTCTTCAGATGTTAATTTAAGCTTAAATCTTCCATAATTGGCCAAGCATTGACTCAAATGTCCATGGAAATGATTGACAAAGCTACACATTACGTGATAAATAGAGTCTTGTAGTGTAGTTTAGCTGTCTGTTTTCCTTCAAAAAGCCCCTCTCCAAGACAGTGGTTCCAGAGCCCAAGCCGTGCATTGAGGTGAGTGAAACTGTATCTAGCCGGAACTTCTTAACCTCGCGCACCAGCTCAGGTTCCTTCCCTGCCAGAGAGGTGACATTCCACGTCCCTAGAGCTAGATTCCGCAGCCGAGGATCAGGGTCTCCGCCTCTGGCAGCCGCCCAGCTCACACTGCACGCAACCCCAATGGCCCCTCCTGCAGGTGGTGAGCCTACGGGAGGGGGTGCCCATGTCAACCTTTCAGCCTGAGCCCGACCAAGCCCCATGGGCAGAGGCCCAGCCATCAAGCGCTCACCTCCATGCCCCACCTCCAGGCCTGGCTCCAGAGAGGGGCCCCAGTGACCCACATCCGGGCAAGAGAAACCTGGGTCCATGGTTTGTCGTCATCAGAGGGGTGTTTTGAGCGGGGCTTTGTCTGGTCCCTCCCCTAGACACCTGTTTGCCATGGGTGACCCTACCAGGGCCATAAAACCCCCAACAACATAGCCACTAGGATCATCAGGATGGACAAACTCCTCCACCACGGTAAGGTGGTGGCTCAGGGAGGAGGTCCTCCTTCACAATTATGTAGGACTACATAAGTCCTACATAATAAAACCCCTAAAGTTTTATTGGCATCTGTGGCCACCCTATTTCTCATTAGTTGCTCATCAAGTTTATTTACACAGGAGCCAAGGTGAACACTCTTTGTCACTGTATTGTGTATTGTGTACAACTTGCTTTGAATGTAGTCAGTTTTTAATCTCAGTTACCTTTAACTATTTGATTTAATTTAACTGTTGTGTAAAATCAAACTGACAAGAGAATGAGAAAATAAAAATAAAATATAACTAAAAAAAGGAATTGAGTGTCGTAGGTTGCTAGGCAACAAGCACAGGAAGCATTTGAGAAACTTCACAACACCTGAGAAAATTGGAAAATGAACACACTGGGGTGTTGTCTCTGTCGCTGAGACCAAAGCTACGGTGGCCGGGAAGTGCAAAACAAATTTACATCTAGTGAAACACTTTTACATTTTCACAATATAAATTGACATTGACATGAAACACTTTTACAAGTTTACCGAAATAGTTTTACAATGATACGACCCGGAAGTGATATCATGAGGGTGGGGACAAGACCGTGTAAACAAGAAACTACTCAGACTTCGGTTGTTAGATATTCACAGATTCAGCTTTTAAGGATTAATAACTCATCAACGTAACATTGTTTCTACAAAACTAACAACACTGCAATCGCAGCAACGTAGACTGCGAGCTTCAATCGTATTTTCCTCCAGAGCCTGCTGGTGCTCAACTGGGCAACTTGTTGTAACACTGACAAAAATATGAAAGGAAAATATTTAAGAACTACAATATGAGATGTTGCAGTGCCACCAAACTCACAGTACTAATAAACCTTCTCACAGTGATCATACTACAGCTGTTACTCTGGACCCTTCTTTAGATTTTTTTTTCAGTGAAAGCCCAGGACATCACAAGTGGAGCCATTAAAACGTCTTCAGGATTAGAAACACCTGCATAGCTCTTCTTAATTACAGTAATTACGTCACCTGAGCCCTTAAGTGGAATGTATGCACCAAACATGGGATAAAGTTATTGATACCTGCAAAGAATTGCATTTAAAAACATGTAAACTAAAAAAAAAATAAAAAAAAAACAACTGTATAAATTGATAAATATGTATATATTAGGTCTTTTAAAGTAGTATAACTTGCTCTGTGGGGATTATACATATAAATGTTGATAAATGACTGCAATGTTATTGTCTTTAAGTGACTTGAATGCTAATTTATTTTCCAATTCCATTCCATTCTATTCAGAAGATGAACATTTTATGAGAGCATATTGATAGCTTGATAGATACTTAAAATGACTGAGTTGTTTTCTTTTTCTTTCTTTCTTTTTTTTTTTTTTTTTTTTTTATTTGTCACACTTTAGCGTTCATCTGACAGTGGAGGGGATTTGTAGTTCTCCAGAGTGAACCATCAGAGTTAATGTGAAATTAAATTAACAGAATGACTCTTCTTTCTCTGCATGCCTTTGCCTCTAGTTCAGATCTTAATTGCATCCTTGATTATTGTGGAAAATTTAAACACAGTTTGTGAAAAGGGGCCTACAGTCGTTTTTCTATTTGTTGTCTCTCCAGAGGCACAGGGGAACAAACTGGAACGTACATTGTTTTCAAACCAGCCACTCCCCACAAATATGTCCCCCCTCAGAGCAGTAGGAGTGGGTGCATCTTGTTTGGTTTGTTTGTGTGCGTTGGGATTTGTGAGGTATACCGTATGTGGGCAGAGAGTTGGAGGATTTCTGGGGTTTGGTCACATTGATTGGTTTACCATAAATCGAAATGGAGGCACAGCAAAGTCTTGGATCCCCAACTTTCTGTTTTCAGACAAGCATGTCTGGAAAAAGCATAACATGATAATCGGATTTGACACATCTCCATGCATGGGGCGGCATGGCTCAGTGGGTAGAGTGGTCGTCCTGTAGCCCAGTGGTTGCCGGTTCGAACCCAGCTCGTGGAGCTCATGTCGAGGACTTGCCTGACACCGAACCCCAAAGTGCTACTGATGGGTTGTGGGTGAATTGCCTTTCATGGCAGCTCCTGCTGTGAGTGTGTGAATGTGATGTATAATGTAAAGTGCTTTGGGTAAAAGAGCTAAATAACTACAGACCATTTCTGAAATACTATAACAATACAGATTCCCCAGATTCAGAGCCAGAAATGCTGTGATGGGGGTGTAGAAAACCCACTCAGGACAGAAAAAAGTTAAACTTTTTAAATGTCCTGATGAAACAGTTTCACTCAGTGGAGTCGCTCTAAATATTCTTAAAGTTCAGATCGTGTTGATAACATGTCGATGTTAATAAAACCAACAAAGAATAAATTCCATATAAAGCCGTAATACAACTCAGAAATTCCTGGAATGATGTAGCTTCAGCTTGTTCAGCTGTGCGTGATGACCATGACACTATCGGCGTAACACCGGACCAGGAGAAACACTTCATCTGCTCCTCACTGGAGCAAGATGCTTCCATCTTCACCTGCCAGAGAAAATTTTGAAAACTCATATTTTTGTCTGATTTTCAGTTGGTTGATGTGTTTTCCAATGCGCACACTCTGTCCACCAACAGAAACCCATGTGTGCACACATGTGTCTGTGTGTGCATGTGCTCACTGCCGTGGACACACAGAGCAGCTGTGACATGCTGTTATGTAACTCAGATAAATAGCATCAGACTGTTCCCTTTTTGATAAAAGGACAACGTGTAAACCTGTTCTAGAGGAAATGTGACTTTAAATGGTGGATTTATTTCAAAGTACATTTGTGCGTGGTGACATCATTTCCTGTTGTGGAACTTGGCGGCACTCACAGTCTTAGCATTAGCTGCTAATATGAAAGTCCGCGGTTCTAGTGTTAGCTGCTAATGTGAGCAGTAAAATGCTACAAGTTACTTTATAGAGGAACGTAATCCACACTGGTGAATGAAAACATCTGAATTTGACATCATCTCGGCAAGAGAAGCTGATTTTGGATGGAGGCGACACAGGAAACCAGTTGTTTGTATTTATGCAAAGGTCTCGCCGAGCATCGTAAGTCATAGTATGGTAGGGTCTTGTTATGCTGCACTGTGCTGCAGTAGGAAACACCCAAAACGTGCAGGACAGCATCCCTCCAGGACTGATTTTAGACACTTATTCATCACAAACTGTGGTCCTCGAGGGCCGGTGTCCTGCAGGTATTGGATGTGTCCCTTCATCAACACATCTGATTCAAATGATTATGTCATTAAAAGACTTGTTCAGAACTCGACAACAAGCTGTTGGAGATCCATATTATTTGAATCAGGTATTGCTGCAGGGAAACATCCAATATCCAATAAGAGTTTGTGATCCCTGGTTTAGATGGTATGGGCATCTTAGAAGCCATAGTGAGCATTATGGTTCACTATTTCTGACTGGAAATGAGTTACAACCACCAAACACATGACATTTATCAGTGATCAGATCGTGAGTGTCATCTCAAAAGACAGTTTCACACAGTACAGTACACACTGTCACAGTAATTAAAAGTATTTATTGAGGCATTTTAAAAAGGTCAACAAAACAAGGTCTTCCAGATATTCCAAATTTATTACAACATGCTTAAAATAAATGTTAGAGACAAACATTGCAGGTGTTGTGGTAAGGAGGGCAGGGGGGATGTTGAAGCAGAGAATGTTAGGTGTGAGAAACTGTCTGTTTAGCGATGAATGTTTTGCTACAAGCTTTAGCAATAAACACCACACAGCTCTTCTAGTTACAGCAGAGTCCCGTGTCTGCTTGACCACTGCTGTGTGAAGTGAAGAGAGCTAACCATGAAGTCAGCTGCAGTTTCAGCCAGGAGGAATGACCTCGCCTCAGCCTCCGGACCTTGTTGTGGAGTCGGAAAGTTTTCCAGTTGTTTCTTTCAGGGTTTTCATCGATTAAAGCCAACAGACCAGAGCAAGACGGTTACTAAACCCTCAGAAATTTTGCTTCCATAAAAATAAAGCCAACCCAGGTTTGATTTTGATGTCTTCCTGACCACTTTGTCATGGACCTGCTGAATAATAAAGGACACTAGGGCCCACACACAAAAAAAAAAAGCAAAAAAAAAAAACACTAGTTTATGAAACACACAATATACAAATAACTTTTCATACATGTTTTACAATTTCCATTTGGAAATCAAGTATTTTACGTTTCATTGTTGATGACATCATGACACTGTCATGACTAATCAATTTTGAAAGGCCTGACTAGTTGACTTTAAAATCCAACCTGCAATTTTTATATTTTAAATCTATATTGCATATTTCAGGATGGGTGATTTACAGAAAATAAACCAGATAAAAAGATTCCACAAACAGCTGAAAAATGTCTGATGAGGAAGCAGAGCTAAGTAAGATTGTTTCTGCTATGCATACATTGTGTTTGAAAAGTTTTCTGAAGATGTCACGGGGTGAGATGTGTGAATAGTAGCCAGGAGAGCATGCCAGAGAGATGTGGCTGCAACACTGACAGTTCCCATCCAGGGACCACAGGTTTCCTGACACTGGTCTGCTCTCATTTTCCCACACCAGACTGTGAATCTACAGACAGAGCTTTCAGTGTTACAAACTTTAGAGGGACTTGGAATTTTTTACAGCGGTGCTGCATCTCATCTCAACAGTGGTGACAGCAGAAACAGTCCCCAGCTGAAGTAAAGATCACATTAATTTGGAGTTGATTTAAAAGTGATGTTCTTACAGTACTGTAATTAAACACTTCTGGGAATTGCTGTGCATCGCCTATGCATTGTGGTGCATTCCCTCATTTTAACAGGCATGTCTGCATGAACTATTCAAAGGATATTAATAAAACGTGTGTGAATGACAGGAGTTGACACAAACTCACCTTTGATCAGCACATTACACACATTCAAAAACAAAGTCAGAGACTATTAGCCATCCAGGACTTGCTTTCTGGGGTGCTTGGATGGGGGCACTGGGATGGGCGCTGGCCAGGGGTGGGCAATTGTCTGGACAATGTTGACTGTTTTTATGCAACATTTTTGCCGTTGGGGAAGATGCATAGATTACATGTGCCAGATAATCAGTACACCCTTGTAGAAGCAGAGGGTTACAAAAAGACAAGGCCCCCGGGCAAGGCCTGGCAGTCTGATAAGGATATACTACATACATAAGGTGGGTTGTTGCAGAGTTTTAACATCCACTACAGGCCTGGCATGCACACTATATTGTTCCCAGTCCTATTTGCGTTTCTATCTGCATGTAGATAGTTTTTATCAATTTACTGTTGTGTAAATGCAATTTTTTCCAAATATGCAAAGTCAAAAGTTTTGGGGTTTTGTGTGGAAACGATGTTGTGTAAACATGTACATGTGCTACACTGTCGATCTACACACACCTACTCTATGTGTGCAAATTTAGTGTGCTCACAGTCTTTCTTGCATGTCAGTGTATCTTTTACTGTGACAATGTTCATTTTTCTAATTTCATTTTTATATACAGAACACCACAACTCTACTTTATCTCAAAGCTCTGTTACCTTTTTGGAAGCAAACCCAATGATTCTCATTTAAAAAGCGTACATAGCCAGATAGTTATTCATCCCATTGCATGAAGCCGAATGTGGAGCTCCACAAAGGGTTGAAGGAAAGCAAGTGTGTGTATCATTTGTCAGTTTTCCAGCATCTTAAGCCCCCATCCAGTCCTGTGGCATCAGATGAACTTCAGCAGAAGTCTGGGACTCAAACCAACAACCCAATTTCTAAATTAAAAATCATCCTACTCAGTCTGCTCCCAAGCCAACAATATGACAACAATAATATTTTACCCCATAGCGTTCTTCTCTAACAATACACGGCGAAGATTTGGGCTCTAGATTTGTAAAGAGGTTCGGGAACTTCATGACAGTAGAAATAAGAATTAATGAGATCTAAAAGTTTGGCTGGGACCAACTGAAGCTCAGTTGGTATGTGGCATTTTAAAATGCAAACAGTGAAAGGAACTTGGATCAAGTCTTTCTTTTTCCCTTTTGTATATTCATTATACTTGGATTATTGTTGATTTTAGGCCTTGCTTATGGCATTTATTTGCTGATGCTGCTGTTCAGAGCAGCTGACAACTGTACAGGCAGTGCTGGGTTTTGGTTAAGTGTTTAGCTGACCTAAAAAGAAAATCCACAGTAAACTTAAAGTAAAAACCTCTATTTAGCATTGACAAAAAAATGGGGTAGAGTTCATATCATTGAGCTGACTACTAAGCATTGTTTGTGTCTCTTGAAATTAGCTTTAACAATCTGAAACCAAAAGTATTACGAAGCAGCTTTGTAGGTGAAGTTGATCAGAGCAAAAACGGTGGGATTCCCGCCTGCTGGGGATGTGAATCCCCACCACAGAGGCTGATTGCTAATGCATCTCGATACACTGCCAGCGATACGATACATTAACGATACAGTGAAGCACTCTCTCGATACGTTGTGAAACAATGTGATGCAATTCATTAATGATTTGACAGCAGTTTGACTTTATACAATGCAGTTTGGTTCGATACAGTTATGATTTTAAAAAAATCAATACAATACAAAGAATTTACAAACTCATATCTGGCATGGGAATATGTAAAAGAACCAACCTACATTCAAGGTCACATTCTGAGTCAGGTTATTTCTAAAGTGTTGATATTTCCTCTGTTGTGGTCATTGACTTGGCCTCTTCTGACCATTTTTGTACTTTGTTTGATTTACTGATCACTCAGAATGTCCAAACAACCTGTTTCTTGGTTTGGTAATCAAAATTGGGATTTTATTGATTTTGCTATTTGTTACTGCCTTTTACTACTTTTTAATGCTTTCTTTGCACCACCTGCCATGCTTTTAATGTTTTATGTTAAGCACTTTGATTTGTCTTGTACATGAAATGTGCTATACATATAAACTAGATTTGCCTTGCCCACACAACATAATTTTGTCCTCCTTCCCTGTGAACAATATATTTAATACTTGTTTTATACCACTAATTCCAACTTAAAGAAGATGCAATTCAGTATGGCGAAGACAGAGGATTGTTTTATTCCTAATAAACACTAACTCATAAACAATGTTTGTCTATTTATACATTACATTAATTTAGGCAATTTATTTCTGGTCTCATAACAATAATAATGATAATATGTACAACAGACCATTCACAAAAAGTCCTTTTGTTTTTTTTTTTTGTTTTTTTTCCTAATAGTGTTCTCTGTAATTTCACGGTGTTTTGCAAAATACTTATAAAACTTACAGGAGTATCTCCTCTATCTCAGTTTCCTCCATGTTTGCTGTTTACTGCCTGTGGCTGTGCCCCTGGTTTCTGGCTATGTTTTCACAACAAAATGCCAAAAGATAGTGATGGTGTGTTCAAGGTGCCTTGAAAACAAGGGTACAGATAAGACAAACTATGTAGTAATCGATGTAACTGTGGGTTTTACTAATACAGACACGCTAAGAAAGATACATTACGCATTTAGCTGACAGCTGGATCTGATGCATACTGAAGGTATGGGTGCAAATGTCTGCCTTGGACCAGCAATTCAAACTGATGAATCTCTCCATCCCTAGTGGAAACACCCAACATCCTATTCAGCACCTTGGACAGCGATTGTAACATCAACTGGATATTTAGGAAAAATAATGAAGCATAAATATTTGTGAAATCTTGGAAAACCTGAAAAAGTCTCAAACTCAGTGTGGTAAATAGGCTGGCCAAAAATATATTAACACTCAGGACCAATCTATAAGGAGATATCAGGATGTAGATGTAGTTTGTAAGACCATAATGAAAAGATAAGAGGAACTGCCAGGACAGAGAAAAAAGTCTTGCTTCTTTCGACAAATCTGGCTCTTCAAGTAAAGTTCTGTTTCATCATTGTGGCTTAAACGAGTCCCAGCTGAGTTACCATAGTAACTACTGCTGGTAAACAAATCGGATCAGGCTAACTGTCCAGCTTATTCAAGAATGTCTGATGGATTGAAATGGGACTCCCAAAAGAACTCTCCACCAGATAAATTCTCATTCATACTGCTCATGTCAAGTAACAAGCAGTTATAATGAAAATAAAAACCATGGTATTGTAAAAGTAAAACAATACATTCAATGATCTGCATCATACAGTATATATTTAAGAAAAAAAATTAAACTGCATTTATTATTAAATGTTTTCTAGAGCAGTTATTCCCAACCCTGGTCCTCAAAGCACACTATCCAGCAGGTAGACCTGCTGGATAGTGTGCTTTGAGGACCAGGGTTGGGAATCGCTGTTCTAGAGTGTGTGACTTGCTGCTCTAGTGTGAAATTCATTGGGAACTGAAGTTTAAGTGTTGGACTGTGACAGCTTCATATACAGGGAGTTGGAAGCATATAAGCTGAGTTTTAAAGCATTGATGGCTGCTTTTAGATTCTTGTTGGATGAAACCAAGTTGGCTTCATGGTTCTGAGGTGGTTAAAAAAATCATTCCACTACTCTACTGACTTGATTTGCTAAACTGTAAGAAAGACTTTAGGAAAACTGCCCCACACAGTTACATAATTTGCTAATATGAGTGATAGTAGTTCTGTTTTGGCCTGTGGCATTTGAAAAGTGTTTGCTAATTACTTCCTTGTCATGACTGAGGCTTCAATTCAGCTTTTGTTGGCCAACACTCCTGGCAATCTGTAGTGAAATACAATTTGAACTTGTAGCTCAATCACCAGCTTTCAGCACTTGGCAGTGTTAAGATTTTGACTATCTGAAATCTACATCAATGAGAATCATCAGCTTCAGGAACCGGAGAGTCCAAGTTGGATTAAAAAAACTGTACTTGGCTTTTGTGAACTGTCCTGGGCAGGCGGCCTGGATATTGGTGCCGGATGGGAAATGGAGCTTTTCAAAATGAGCTTCTTAAATGTCAGCACATAACAAGATCACACTTGTGTGGCTTTGATTTACTTTGTTAAAGCTCAGAGAAAGTCATTACAGGGACTATCTTCTGTGTTTTTTTGCCAGTCAGCTGAAGCAACAGTCAATGTAAATTTTTCAAATTTCTTGAAATGCTGATGTGTTTTATTCTAAAAGTAAAGGTGCAGACTGGCTGCCATCAGTCTGCCCCAGGACAGCTGTGGCTGCACAAGTAGCTCGCCATCACCAGGTATGAGTGAGGAGTGAATGAATAATGGATACAATGGATGTAAAGCACTTTGGGCGTCTTGAAAAGCACTATATAAATCTAATCCATTATTATTATTATTATTATTATTATTATTATTATTATTATTATTATTATTATACTTCCTGTTTATATGTTTAAGAAGGTTTGAAGCACATGTGAATGCTATGTATAAATATATTACGGCTGGGGACGTTAATATGTTATGGCCCCATTAACGCATTAATTAATTAATGCTATTTTTATTGCGCTGTAATGCAGTTTTGCTTTTGTTCTTGTTGTAAATAAAGAAGCAAAAGAAAATAAATTTCTTTTTGTGCATCAAAACCCATGCAACTGTACAGAAAATTGTGGGAAACCGGGAAACTTCCCAAAAGACAATGAGAAATGTTATTTTTTATTTATTTGTTTATTTATTTGTTATTTATTTTTTTACTGTTTTATCCTGGTGGATATGTTTTGAGGTAAGACAACAAAGGTAAGACATTTTATGACTATGTTTTACAAATGTGAAGCATAAATTGGGCCTTATTTTGCCTCTGGTTCGTTGAATCTTGGTCTAATGAGATGAAACTTACAGTTCTGGAATCTGTGAGATGTGAGCTTTAAGTAGAGGAGTCGTTTGTCCGTGTTCAATGCGTCAGGTGGACACGGGAACCATAATTTGTGTTTACATATTTTTTGGACTTTGTTTACCTGGTCTTGTAATTGTGGTCTTAACTATGTTTGGTGGTCATGAGCTGTTAGCTAAAGTTCTGGACTTTCTGTGAATGTCACATGCATTTATAGTTACATTTGCAGACCTGACTTACACCCATAAATCTGTTAACCCCTTAACTCCTGGTAGTGATGGAGGTTCAGCCAAACAGTCAAGCTAAGAATGCAAAGTTAGAGAATTTATACGCAAGAAATCTGGATAATGAACCACTAAAGGTGCATGGATGGAAGTTATTGTGCATGTTGTGAATATTTCTCTCTCCTCACCTTCTAGAAGCTGTGAGATTCTACTCCTGCTTTCTGTCTGTTCACCTGATGGCTGATATTCATCAGATATTGTTCCTTCTGTGTTTAGAAAGAAGCAGCTTCAAAGCTTTAAATTCATCCTGCTGACTTTTTACCTTTTTTGTTAGTAAGTCTTAAAAATTTCATCCTCCTTTTTCATTAATATTTGATTTTATATATATTAAGAAATATTTTAACTGTAGCTGTTTACAGAGAAAACTGCTGCTAAATCTGTTTAGTTTATAAACCAAAATTTACTGCATTTTTTATATAGCAGTAGGCCTTCTTTTAAAGGAAGAGGACATTTTGCACATAACAATGCGATTAATCGCAACATTTCATGTGATCAATCACAATTAAAAATTTTAGTCATTGCCCAGCACTAAAATATATACAATAATACATATTTCTGTATAATGAAGTTTAGGGAAAACATATTTAGATTAAACAAAATTTTAATCAATTGTTAGTGTTTCAATAGTTTGGTGTAATAAACCAGGAGTCCTATGAAACAAAATCCTTATTACTTTTATTCCTCAGACTGGTGCTGTCCATTTATTAGTTATAATTAAATGTCAAAAAAAAACAAACAAACAAACAAACAAAAAAAACATTCCTGAAGAAGAACCCATAGATGCCAAGCAGAAATCTGCTCTGTATGCTTTGCATTAGTCAGGGAAGTTTTCACTATGCTCTTTACTAACCTCAACCTGGTTAATGTTATGATGTTGTCAGTAATCCTAAACTGAATTGCCTCAACTGAACAAGTATGGTTGGATTAGATCTTAAGATGTTCCTCTGGTGTTGCTTAGGGCATGTAGACATGGCCTATTTGAAAATCTTTAAAGAACAATATAGGATTCTCTCCTGTTTTTTGTGAGTTTTTCTTCTGCTAATAAACAACAGTCCTGCCTTTCTCTGTCTTCTTGCTTTTGCATTTGTGTCTTTATTCCTCCTCCTCACTCTATCTCTTTTCCTTTCTGCCTCCCTCCGTGTCTTGTTCTCTTTTCCATAATAATTAGCTCCCCTCCAGCTCAACTTCAAACCCTGTGGTCGGAAATCTGCATTCCGAGGATGGAGAGAGTCTTGGGAAGAGGAGAGGAGAAAGAGAGCTGGACAGAGAGGGAGGGCCGACGGCTGAAAGAAGCCATTGTTCCTTCATAAAAGCCGATAAGAGCCCAAGAACTGGAGGGCAAGTGTAGTCAAAATAGTCCGTGTGAGTGTGTGATGGCACCGATAAAGAAGTGAAGTTTCTTCAACAATTTAGACGTTAATGGGTTGATAGCAGAGGTTAGCTGGTGGGGCCAAGACACAAATCTGATACACATCATCTTCTGTTTTTCTTTTGTCATAGACTCCCTTTTTGTCTTATTGTCTCCATCTACTGCTCTTTTTACAATCTATTTTCCTTTTCTCTCCTTATTTTCTTCACATTTCTCACATTTTGCATTTTTCAGCTATTTTTTACCTTTTTCTTCCTTTAACAGCTCTTAAGACAATTTGAGAAATTATCTTATTTTTTCTTACTTTCTCTCTTCTTCTCACTTGTTATTCTTACCAAAACTTAAAAAACAGTTGTGCTTTTCCAACTCAGTCAAATATACCAGTTCATGTTATTGATTTTCAAAAAAGTGACAGCTTCTATTAAGCTAACCAGAAAATCAACCTGATGCTTATACAAATACAGGGTTCAGTCAGCTTGGAAAAGTTTATACAAGGTGGTGTGGAGGATTGGGTTGGATATCGCCACTAATTTCCAAAATCGATTTGATTAACAACAGCCTGATACAATTATACTTTGATTAAATCTAATTTAATATTGATTCATTTACAGATATTTAAGTAAAAGCACTTTTTTTCTTGAATTTTATAGACTTTAGGAGTCTGTTTATATGACAATCAAAATGATCAGATAATTGTAATGATCTGATATGACGTGAGTCCAATTTGGATCACTGGGAAGCTAGAGCCTATCCCAGGACTTTGCAGGCGAGAGGCAGGGTACACCCTGGACAGGTCACCAGTTCATCACAGTGCCAACATAGAGAGGAAACACTCACATTCACTCCAAGGGAGAATTTAGAGTGACCAGTTAACCTAATATGCATGTCTTTGGATGGTGAGAGGAAGCCGGAGTATCCCCCACACAAACATGGGGAGAACATGCAAACTCCACACAACACGCTTCTGCTACTGCAGGGAGTAGCCAGAACGATAGGTCAGAAGGGGTGTTAACATCAAATTGCCCCACAGACATTGGGTACCAAGCCCCAATGATGATGAATGAGACAAATAAGAGAGGGACTGACCTGAGGGATAAGACCATGGCTAAAATGAGAGCCTGTTAACCCTGACACCGACTAGCAAGAATGAGTGAAGTACCACCAGAAAGTCTTCTAGCAGATGTGAATGCATCAATAAGAACACTCCCTAATGCAACCATCACTGAAACCAATGAGTTGATATACAGTACAGAAATGGTGATCCTGGAGATGCTTGATCATAACATCAATATGAAGGGCAAGAAGGAGGCACCTTGGAGGAGGAGGTTGGAAGCCAAAATCAAGGCAACTCAGAGGGAAGTTAGTCAACTGTCAGAACTGCAGAAGGGTACAACCACAAAAGCGGTATTCAAGAGGTACAGCCACATGTCCATACCTGAGGCTCTGGAAACTGCCAAAGACTCCAAGCATTGGCTGCATGGCTGAGGAGATACACAAAAGAAACAGAGGCCAGAAAAATAAACCAGCTCTTCTGCACTAATCAAACTAAAGTGTACTCCCAGTGGCAGGGTAATACCACACGCTAACCCACCAAGGCTGGAAACTGAACATTACTAGAAAAACATATGGGAAAAGGAGACATCACAAAAGTGAAGCACAGTGGTTAAAACAGGGGCGCCCAAGTCCGGTCTTTAAGATCTACCATCCTCCAACGTTTAGATGCATCCCTTTTCAAACACATCTGAATAAAATGACTGGTTTGTTACCAGGCCTCTGCAGAGCTGAATGACATGCAGATGACATTTGATTCAGGTGTGATGGAGAAGGGTTGCATCTAAAAGTGACAGGATGGTAGATCTCGAGGACTGGACTTGGGCACCCCTGGGTTTAAATAACTAAAGAGTGGACCACAGCAACCTCCCTGAACGAGGCCCAGTAACCATCATGGTGGCAGATATCCAACAAAGAATCTCGGGTACGAAGAACTGGTCAGCACTGGCCTGAACATGGTCCATGCCTACTGGTTAAAGTCGCTAACTTCACTCTGTGAGCACCTAGCAGCACAAATGAACCAACTGCTGAGGGATGCTGAATCGCTGACCAAGGTACGGACAATCCTGACACTCAAAGAAGGGAATAGTCCCATCCAAGTATCGGCCGATCACCTCTCTCTACACAACATGGAAGCTCCTGTCAGGCATCATAGTGACTAAGATTAGGTGGCACATGGATCAGTGCATGACAGAGACACAGAAAGGCATTGGTAAAGGTACCAGAGGAGCCAAACACCAGCTGCTGGTTGATAGAACTGTCGCCCAAGACAGCAAAACCAGACAGACAAACCTGTGCACTGCCTGGATTGATTACCAGAAAGCCAATAAATCAATGCCACATACACAATGATTCAGGAATGGGGCCATCATCAGTCATATCATTTACATGGATGACATCAAGCTGGACGCTAAGAGTGAACAAGACATTGATTCACTGATCCACACCATCAGGATCTAGAACAGGGACATCAGAATGTCATTCAGACTGGAGAAATGTAGCCAGATGGTAACAATGAGAGGGAAGATAATCCATAAAGAGGCCATTGCACTCCCAGAGGTTAGAATAACAGATGTTGAGGAGAGCTACAAGTACCTTGGCATACCACAACCAAATGGAAACCACGAAGAAGCCACAAGCAAAGCTGCCACAGCCAAATATCTGCAACAAGTAAGGCAAGTCCTGAGAAGTCAGCTCAATGGCAAGAACAAGATCCGGGCAATTAACCATTAACTGCCAGTGATTTGATCCCCCGCTGGGATAATAAGCTGGCCAAAGGAGGACATTCAGATTACAGATGTTAAAACATGGAAGCTGTTCACCATTCATGGAGGGTTCCACCCCAAATCCAGTGTTCAGAGACCATACACTAAGCGCAAAGAGAGAGGCCGAGGACTAGTGAGCATCAGGACCACTATCCAAGATGAAAATCCAAGCTCTATGAATACATCAGGTAGATGGCCCCAAGGGATGAATCACTGAGTAAGCATCTCAGGCAATGGAACCTGGAGGAGAATGAAATGGAGGAACCATCATGGAAGGACAAACCCCTGTATGGGATGTACCACCAAGAGATAGCTGAAGTGGCAGATATGAACAAGTCCTATCAATGGCCAGAGAGGACTGGATTCAAGGACAGCACAGCAGGTCCACCTGCTAATCATGGCAGCATAGGAGGAAGCCTTGAGTACTAGGGCAATCGAGGTCCAGATCTACCACACCAGGCAAGACTCTAGGTGGAGGCTGTGCAAAGAGGCACTTGAAACAATCCAGCACCTCACAGGAGGGTGCAAGATACTGGCAGGCAAAGAATGCATGAAACACCATAACCAATTAGCTTGGTATAGTGTATAGAAACATCTGTGCAGAATATGGACTGGAGACCCCCTAGATCACAATGGATCACACCTCCCAATGTGGTGGAGAATGAGAGGGCTAAAATCCTATGGGATTTCCAAATACAGACCGATAAAATGGTGGTGGCCAACCGGACATTGTGATCATGGATAAACAGCAAAGGAAAGCCAAAGTGATTGATGTACCCATCCCCAACAATGGAAATATTAGGAAAAAGAAACTGGAGAAACTAGAGAAAGACCAAGGACTCAAGGGAGAGCTGTAGAAAGTCTGAAAGGTGAAGGCTTATCAGTCAGATGTATTGATTGTGGATATATTTGACTCTCCCCTTGTGGTTTGGGGAACTAGAAGATGAAAGTTTTGTAATGTGATCACATTTCTTCTAATGGGAAGGCAAAGAATCGCTGACCTAACATTTTTGACACAATATTTGTAATGGGTCCGTCTATTTATTTATTCATGAGTGTTGGAGTGTACACTACTATATAATAAACCAAAGTTTTGATTTTTACACTTTTCTTACTTCTTGGTTTGGTTTGGACAAAACATTACTTTGGTAGGGTTAGGAAACAGACAGGGCTATAATACAATACAACATAGATAAACACATAAGCTGTATCTGCCTGCGTATAGTCCCCACAAGGACATTTTGTGGGAAGCAGAAACACAGATATTTAGACACAATCAGAAGTGATGTCATAGGCTATCTGAACCTGATACCTACTCTTATACCACTTTCATCAATAATTCATTACCAGCTTATTTGGAATAAAATGCTGAAACAGCATTTGCGTTCCTGAGATCTCATTTCAAAAGATTAATTTTTAACACATTTAAAATCTCATTTTTATAAATGCCTAGAAGATCTTTGTTGAGTCATTTGTTACTATAATTAATATATTTGGACAAAGCGTTTTTATAAATACTCTTGTAAGTTTTAATTCTTTTTTATTACATTTGTATAATATACAACATCCAGATTTCTATTATTAAATTTACAAACATTACAATCACTTAGCTGACACTTTTATCCTAAGCAACTTACAATGGTTAGACAGTAGCATTAAGGGTCTGGCCTAAGGACCCAACATTTGTCCCCTGGGGGATTTGAACCCTTTCACACACGGGAGACTGCTGCTCTGCCAACTGAGCTAACCAGCTGCCATAAAAGAGGATTGTATGAGGGAAGAAGCTCCTCCTGAGTGAGATGTTCACTTTAATAAACCTCAGGCACCAGGAAGAGTAGTCTCTCCAAACAGACCATTGTTAGGATGATGAGGGTCTCTCATGATCCTGTTCATTCTGGCTGTTCTCCTCATGAAGATGTCCTGTACAGTGGGGAGTGTTGTACCCATGGTACTCTCTGCTGACCTCAGCACCCTCTGCAGGGCCCTCTGGTTACAACCGTACTGTTCCCATACCAATGGGTGATGTAACCAATCAGCACACTCTCCATCACTCCAGTGTAGAACATCTTCAAGATTTTCAGAGAGACTCAGAACTTCTTCTAGTAATGTCTGGAAAAATGCATTTAATTGCATTTTAATTCCAAACAGTAGAAAAAGAAATAGAAAATATCCCTGGCCCAAAATAAACAGACCTAAATTTAAAGTGCCATTTTAAGTACTTTAACTAGCTACTCTGGCTCTTCTCTGATTAAGCGTGTGATAGACTGTGCAGTGAAGGACAGTTTTAAAGTTCAAAAATGGTTTTTATTTTAACCCCAAATAAGGTAATCCAAACAATTTACTAAATAAATGAATGATCAAGTCCATAAAAGACGTCAAAATAATGGATCTCTAGTTTAACAACCTATCACAAAAATAACTCAAACAATCTGAGCAAACAAATGAAACACAAGAGTAAACTTAAGTAGTTGCTGATCAGCCCAAACAAAAAGTCAAAAAGATGTAACACACAAAAACCTAACTAAGCTAACAAAGAAATCCCAATTTTCCACCGTGTTGAGGCTCGTGTGTGGTCCGGTCCAATTAGTTGGCTCCGCCCCGTGGCCGCCTGCTAATTGTCAAACCAATGTACTGGAACCACTAAAACAACTCAAAAGATAAATAAATTACACAATAACATAAACTAAAATGTGCGGCAGTTTTTACTACATGTGATGTTAACCATTAAGTTAAACTAATGTCCAACAAAATCATATACTGGTCTGTGTGTTTGTGTGTGTAGTACTTTTCATTGCAGGTTACCTCTTATGTGCGGCTGTAAATGCAGCCACCACAAAGAGTCTAACATATGAGCGTAGCGGACGCGGGGTACGCAGGGGACATGTCCCCCGCACTTCCCGTATCTCTGTCCTCTGTCCCCCGCACTTTTTACAGCCACTACAACCACTAAATTTATTTTTAACATGTGGAAACACGTTTTTCTGAGCCGCATCTGAACGCAACATGAGCAGACGAAGCTAAAGCAGCGTGAACAGAGACTGCTATCTTTGGTGTGATTGACATTTTCAAACATGTTCAGCAAACCAGTTTCTTCTACACAACCCCTCGTAAGATAAGTAATGGTGTTGAATGTAGATACTGTTTAGCTAAAACAGTAACCTTCTATATTGTATATCATATATTATATTGCCCATGAGGATTTTAAAAGATGACAGATGTCAATTTAGTTAGCTAAACTAGCTACTTAAGGTAGAGGTTGTAGTATCTACTCCGTTACATTTACTTGAATAACTTATTGGATAAATTGTACTTTTGAGAGTTGTTTTGTTGGAAAATAATTTTTACTTTTACTTGAGTAATATTCTGAAGTAACAATAGGCTGCTCTTATTCAAGTAACGTTAGGCTACTATTTTGGCTACTCTAAGATTACTCACTTCTGGGTAGAAAATAAGAATATAGAAATAGAATATAGAAAAGTACATGAATTTGCTGATTGCTGATGAATTTTTTGATTGAATGATTGCATTAATGTTATTTGATTAATAAACCAGATGTTAGGCTACACAGTACTTCAGCAGGTTTTTCACTTGATACTTTTTTACTCTTACCCAAGTAATTATTTGGATGAGTACTATTTACTTCTACGTAAGTAATATTATTCTAAAGAAAAAAATACACTTACTTGAATTTTTTGGCTAATCTACCTCCTAGGAATAAACCCATTCCTCCTTAATTTCTGCACAGAACTTGTGCTCGCTGTTGTTTTGCACATTTCTTTTTAACCTTTATACAATAGAAAGAGCAGGGTGAAGGAGGAGAAAGTGGGCCAGGGGCCAGCAGCAGGGATGGACATGGAGGGTCTTCACAGCAGGTGAGAAGAAATTATAACCAAGGTTCGTAGAATGTCTCTGTTATAACTGGCTGAGAGAAAATATCGATAGCATTAAAAGGGATTTTGGGGTTAAATTCTATAATAATTTTACTATTACTACTGTTTTCCTAATTCTATTTCAAAATGTTGCTTTCCACAATTTTTTTATTATTTATCTCCACAATAGAAAGAGCAGGGTGAGAGAGGAGATGGTGGACCAGAGGATAACAGGGATCATTATGCAGGGTCACAGGTGAGAAAAGAATACAACTAGCTGAGAAAAAATATCGATAGCATGACTGACTTTATGATTAATTTTCACAGCTGTGTCACCACCACTATTCTTAACTCTATTTAGAAATTTTACTTTGCATGTTTATCTACATTAATGCAGGAGAAATTGTCAGAGAAATTATAACTGGCTAAGGAAATGTATATAGGATAACAGTGACTAAGATTAGCATTTCCACTGCTATTTCATAACTACTCTTATTTATACTGAATGTTTTTGTCTATGTTGCAACAGGCAGCACAGGGAGAAGGTCATGTGTCAGAGGAGAAACCAGGCTGCAGCACTGACAGGCAGGGAGAGGCTTCAGACAGAGATAAAGCAGAGCATGGACCTTCTGTGGCCACTTTTTAAAACCACATCAGCCAGATCCTAAGACCATTGTGTCTCAGAGATTGGCAGACAAAACTCTAAGATTTCAGGGACAATGGTATCAGGACTTCCCTTGGCTTCATTTTATCCCAGGTGTTGAAGGAGCATTGTGCTTTTACTGTCGCAAAGCATGTGAAAAGAAAACATCACAGCTTACAAAAAACACATTTCCACTGGTTTTAAAAACTGGAAGAAGGGCCGTGAAAGGTTTGCATTACATGCTCGATCAGAATCTCACAAAGTAGCTTTAACAACACAAATCTACGAGACCAGATCAGTGGATGTGCAACTGTCTAATGTACAGGCATCACAGCAAGAGCAGGCATGGACCTGTCTGTTAAAAATAGTCTGTGCTGTGCAGTTCTTGGCAAGGCAGGGTCTAGCTCTAAGAGGGCATGATGACAGTGAAGGAGATTTTGCACAGCTATTAAAATACAAATCTGAGGATGACCCTGATCAAAGGAAATGGTTGAGTTCCCGAATTGACTATACATGTCCCCAATTTAAAACGAGATCCTGAATTTATTGAGCCATTCAATAATTCGTGAAATTACAGATAACGTCAGGTCACTTTCGCAACTGCAGTTTTCTGTGATTATGGATGGAACACAAGACGTGTCAGGAAAGGAGCAGGAGGCAGTGTGTGTGAGATACGTTGATCATGACCTGATAGTTCATGAAGAATTTGTTGGCATGTATGAAGTGTCTGTGACTGCAGGAGAAAACCTTGCAAAGGTGATTATGGATGTACTGCTCCATCTGAACTTGTCAATAACTGGGTTGAGAGGGCAAGCCTATGATGGGGCTGCAAACATGGCAGGGATATATTCAGGAGTCCAGGCTGTAATCAGGAAGCATCAACCTCTGGCTCCTTATGTACATTGCTTATATCTTAAATATAAGATAATATAATATAAATATTCGAGGGCTTGAGGGTCCAGCGCAGCGGTTCATCTGATCCATCTTGCCTCTCCATGTCCCGCCATCATGACAGAGAAATGACAGATGTATGGTCTTGTCATGCTGTGCATGCGTTAAAAATATTAATGCATTTAATTACATAAGTTAGTTAACGCCATTAACACATTATTTTTTACTGCCCTAAAATATACACATATATTGCCATGGTATTTAGGCTAAGGTTGATATTTCCCAGCTGCCCCTGAAGGCATTCTCCCTCTACCTCTGATTGCTGATGTGCTCCACCTGTATTGTGTCCTATATAGACCAGAGTTTTTCTGCTTTTCATTGCCTGATCGTTCTGTTTTAAGCCTGTGTGGTTCTTTTTGGAATCTGACCTTTGGATTGTTTCTAGGATTGGATTTGGATTATGGACTTTGATAACTCTTCTTTGGATGAATTGGAGGAACATCCAGACTTTTTTGAAGTGCTCTTCCCAGCACTATTAACCCTCTGTCATTGTAACTATCACTGGTTCAGCAGTCTCTTTCAGCTCCCCGGCTGACATTCCTCTAACGGCCCTCTCTCTTATCCATAATTTGGATTCCATCCCTCCTGCCGATACGTGGTGATCTTACTTGTTACATTGTATTCCGATTATTCAAAGTCCTTATCCTTGTTCCCCTACGTTTACAGATGAGCTGACAGCTTGAACCCAGATTCAACAACCCATGTATGTATGTGTGTGTGTGTGTGTATGTGTAATACCTGGTCATCATCAAAGAGGACTGCGTGTATGTAATAGCTGGTCGTCGTGGTTATCAAAGGGGACTTGCCTGTATGTAATAGCTGGTCGTCGTAGTTATCAAAGAGGACTGCCTGTATGTGATAGCTGGTCGTTTACGATACATCCAATACATCAAAGAGGACTGCCTGTATGTAATAGCTGATCGTCGTTGTCATCAAAGGGGCCTGCGTGTATGTCATAGATGGTCGTTGTGGTTCTCAAAGGGGACTGCCTGTATGTAATAGCTGGTCGTCGTGGTTATCAAAAGGGACTTGCCTGTATGTAATAGCTGGTCGTCGTGGTTATGAAAGGGGACTTGCCTGTATGTAATAGCTGGTCGTCGTGGTTATCAAAGGGGCTTGCCTGTATGTAATAGCTGGTCGTCGTGGTTATCAAAGAGGACTGCGTGTATGTGATAGATGGTCGTTGTGGTTATCAAAGAGGACTGCCTGTATGTAGGCCTGTCGCGATAAGCAATAAGTCAATTAATTGAACGATAAGAAAATAAGAGCACGATAAGTATGCCGGCCGCGATAATTTTTTTTCGTCCCCCCTTTACCATAGACTGTGTATGACAATAGGTTTCACTATGGAGTATTTCGACTAAACGCTCTGGTTTCTTGCGGAGTGATCTCTCTAGTGTCACACTTGACTGCAGCATGTTGCAGCACGAGCCGGTAAGCCGCATTTGTTTTGCACGGCTGCCAACACGCAATGGCCGTGAGACTTGCGTATTTAAGTGGCTTCTCACGCTCTCGCGCTAAACCTCCGATTCTCATGCTGAAATATGTAAATAATAGATGCAAGCATCTCCTCTTTTATTGTTTCGCTGCTTCCCACATGTAAGCAGAACACACACATTCTAGCTTACGACGTCAGTACAAAGCCCCCACTTCCTGGTCTACCGTAATAACCCCTGTAATCCGCAGGCACATTACGCAAATAGAATCAGCCTATATACTACCGTATATGACAAAATACACATTAAGAGCAATGCCGGCTAATCGAGAGGTTTGGGAGGATTCCCAGTGGGCCGCATAACTTTTGGGCCGGTGTCCCGGCGTATGTGAATGTGGTATCCCAGCTAACTGCTGGGTTGTAGTTACTTATAAGGCCAACAGAGGGCAGAATGACTTTGTTTCACAAGCAGTAGATTTTGAAGAGCAGAAGAAGAACACGGGTTTTTGTTCGATGTAAAGTGCTGAAGTTTGGTTCGTCATTAAAACCGGC
The DNA here is from genome assembly GCF_017639745.1 of Melanotaenia boesemani. Lineage (NCBI taxonomy): Eukaryota > Metazoa > Chordata > Actinopteri > Atheriniformes > Melanotaeniidae > Melanotaenia > Melanotaenia boesemani. Next base: position 12,803,419 of record NC_055686.1, read on the forward strand.
ATGCTTGTCTACTTGTCTGGAGTTTATTTGAAGATGCAACAGTGAAAAAGGCGCTTTTATTTATTTAGTTTATTGACCTTTGAAAATGTGTACTTGCATTATTACGGCATATGTCACTATATTAGTTGAGAATGGTCTCAAAATGACACATTAGCGCTCTGCGCAATATTATCGTTTATCGCGATAATTTCTGAGAAAATTTATCGTACAGCTAAATTTGTTATCGTGACAGGCCTACCTGTATGTAATAGCTGGTCGTCGTGGTTATCAAAGGGGACTGCCTGTATGTAATAGCTGGTCGTCGTGGTTATCAAAGAGGACTGCGTGTATGTGATAGCTGGTCGTCGTTGTCATCAAAGGGGCCTGCGTGTATGTGATAGATGGTCGTTGTGGTTATCAAGGGGGACTGCCTGTATGTAATAGCTGGTCGTTGTGGTTATCAAACGGGACGTGCCTGTATGTAATAGCTGGTCGTCGTGGTTATCAAACGGGATTTGCCTGTATGTAATAGCTGGTCGCCGTGGTTATCAAAGGGGACTTGCCTGTATGTAATAGCTGGTCGTCGTGGTTATCAAAGGGGACCTGCCTGTATTTAATAGTTGGTCGTCGTGGTTATCAAAGGGGACTGCTTCTATGTGATAGCTGGTCGTTTACAATACACGCAGTACATCAAAGAGGACTGCCTGTATGTAATAGTTGGTCGTTTAAAATACACGCAGTTCATCAAAGAGGACTTCGTATATGTGATAGCTGCTCATCAAAGAGGACTGCGTGTATGTGATACCTGGTCGTCGTGGTTATCAAAGCGGACTGCGTGTATGTAATAGCTGATCGTCGTGGTCATCAAAGAGGACTGCGTGTATGTAATAGCTGATCGCCGTGGTTGTCAAAGTGGACTTGCCTGTATGTAATAGCTGGTCGTCGTGGTTATCATTGGGGACTTACCTGTATATAATAGCTGGTCGTCGTGGTTATCAAAGGGGACTTGCCTGTATGTAATAGCTGGTCGTCGTGCTTATCAAAGAGGACTGCGTGTATGTGATAGCTGATCGTTTACAATACACGCAGTACATCAAAGAAGACTGCGTGTATGTAATAGCTGTTCATCAAAGAGGACTGCGTGTATGTAATAGCTGGTCGTCGTGGTTATCAAAGGGGACTTGCGTCTAAGTGATAGCTGGTCGTCGTTGTCATCAAAGGGGCCTGCGTGTATGTGATAGATGGTCGTTGTGGTTATCAAAGGGGACTGCCTGTATGTAATAGCTGGTCGTTGTGGTTATCAAATGGGACTTGCCTGTATGTAATAGCTGGTCGTCGTGGTTATCAAAGGGGATTTGCCTGTATGTAATAGCTGGTCGCCGTGGTTATCAAAGGGGACTTGCCTGTATGTAATAGCTGGTCATCGTGGTTATCAAAGGGGCTTGCCTGTATGTAATAGCTGGTCGTCGTGGTTATCAAAGAGGACTGCGTGTATGTGATAGCTGGTCGTTTACAATACACGCAGTACATCAAAGAGGACTGCCTGTATGTGATAGCTGGTCGTTTACAATCCACACAGTTCATCAACGAGGACTGCGTATATGGGATAGCTGCTCATCATAGAGGACTGCGTGTATGTGATAGCTGGTCGTCGTGGTTATCAAAGGGGACCTGCCTGTATTTAATAGTTGGTCGTCGTGGTTATCAAAGGGGACTGCTTGTATGTGATAGCTGGTCGTTTACAATACACGCAGTACATCAAAGAGGACTGCCTGTATGTAATAGTTGGTCGTTAACAATACACGCAGTTCATCAAAGAGGACTTCGTATATGTGATAGCTGCTCATCAAAGAGGACTGCGTGTATGTGATAACTGGTCGTCGTGGTTATCAAAGGGGACTGCGTGTATGTCATAGCTGATCGTCGTGGTCAGCAAAGAGGACTGCGTGTATGTAATAGCTGATCTTTTACAATACGTGCAGTACATCAAAGAGGACTGCATGTATGTGATAGATGGTCGTTGTGGTTATCAAAGGGGACTGCCTGTATGTAATAGCTGGTCGTTGTGGTTATCAAACGGGACTTGCCTGTATGTAATAGCTGGTCGTCGTGGTTATCAAACGGGATTTGCCTGTATGTAATAGCTGGTCGCCGTGGTTATCAAAGGGGACTTGCCTGTATGTAATAGCTGGTCGTCGTGGTTATCAAAGGGGACCTGCCTGTATTTAATAGTTGGTCTTCGTGGTTATCAAAGGGGACTGCCTGTATGTAATAGCTGGTCGTTGTGGTTATCAAACGGGACTTGCCTGTATGTAATAGCTGGTCGTCGTGGTTATCAAACGGGATTTGCCTGTATGTAATAGCTGGTCGCCGTGGTTATCAAAGGGGACTTGCCTGTATGTAATAGCTGGTCGTCGTGGTTATCAAAGGGGACCTGCCTGTATTTAATAGTTGGTCTTCGTGGTTATCAAAGGGGACTGCTTCTATGTGATAGCTGGTCGTTTACAATACACGCAGTACATCAAAGAGGACTGCCTGTATGTAATAGTTGGTCGTTTAAAATACACGCAGTTCATCAAAGAGGACTTCGTATATGTGATAGCTGCTCATCAAAGAGGACTGCGTGTATGTGATACCTGGTCGTCGTGGTTATCAAAGCGGACTGCGTGTATGTAATAGCTGATCGTCGTGGTCATCAAAGAGGACTGCGTGTATGTAATAGCTGATCGCCGTGGTTGTCAAAGTGGACTTGCCTGTATGTAATAGCTGGTCGTCGTGCTTATCAAAGAGGACTGCGTGTATGTGATAGCTGATCGTTTACAATACACGCAGTACATCAAAGAAGACTGCGTGTATGTAATAGCTGTTCATCTAAGAGGACTGCGTGTATGTAATAGCTGGTCGTCGTGGTTATCAAAGCGGACTTGCCTGTATGTAATAGCTGGTCGACGTGGTTATCAAAGAGGACTGCGTGTATGTGATAGCTGGTCGTTTACAATACGTGCAGTATGTCAAAGAGGACTGCGTGTATGTAATAGCTGGTCATCAAAGAGGACTGCGTGTATGTAATAGCTTGTCGTCGTGGTTATCAAAGGGGACTTGCCTGTATGTAATAGCTGGTCGTCGTGGTTATCAAAGGGGACTTGCCTGTATGTAATAGCCGGTCGTCGTTGTCATCAAAGGGGCCTGCGTGTATGTGATAGATGGTCGTTGTGGTTATCAAAGGGGACTTGCCTTTATGTAATAGCTGGTCGTCGTGGTTATCAAAGGAGGCTTGCCTGTATGTAATAGCCGGTCGTCGTGGTTATCAAAGGGGACTTGCCTGTATGTAATAGCTGGTCGTCGTGGTTATCAAAGAGGACTGCGTGTATGTGATAGCTGGTCGTTTACAATACATGCAGTACATCAAAGGGGACTTGCCTGTATGTACAGTAGTAGCGGTTTAAAAGTTCCCCTGTTTCCATGATGGGTCCTTGACTGGTTCTTGACTGGTCCTTGACTGGTCCTTGACTGATCCTTGGCCGATCCTTCACAGGTCTGTGGGGGTAATGTAATCCCCCGCAATGACGTCGTCAGCGAGGCTCTGCCCCTAAGCAGCCCAAGTAAAAAAACAGCTGCAATCCCTCTTTTGTCCACGGGGAGGAGCAGTGATTTGATCTTGCTGCTCTCTAAACAGTTTATAATGAGCTGTGTTGCTCATTTGTTGCATTTTTGCCAACATTTAAAAAATGATTTGATTTGAAAATGGCGTCAAATAAATGTATCAAAAAAGCCGACATGTGTAGCTAATGGTGTTATGAGGCAAAGCACAACCTCCTCAAGTCGGCTAAGTGGTGAATGTCACTAGCAGCGAGCTTTCTAAACATCCCGAGGAGCGCTGCCAGCGGTCATTTGACTGCAACGTAAGTTATTCACAGTGGGGGTTGATACAGCTGCTGCATAACTGAATATTGACAAAATCATAACGTAATATCGGCAGGTAAAAATAACATAATACTGATAATGTGTAAAGCAGGGATCACAAAAGTCCGGACCCAGCCCAACCTATATTCTGAATTAGGCCTCAAAGTGCTATTATCCTAAGTAGATAAGTAAATAAATGGTTTATACTGTGAAATGAAGTGTCCCTGGATTTTATTCATAGCGATCTAGTGATAAAACGTGATAAAACGTCATACAACTGTGTCTCAGCGGTGGGACAGCTGCCTGCCCGCTGTCTGAAGCAGGCACATGCGCAAAGGCTGGTAGGAATGACAGGAACCAGCAGCCTATCATCACACAGGGTTTGTGATCTTACAGCCAATCAGAAGCAGAGTAGGGCGGCCATTTATTACAACTCCATAGCCGTGATATACGACAGTTTGGCTGAGAAAGAGTCTCCCTGAGCGGCTCTGTGGAAGTTTAGACGTGCTAAACTGCTCGTAAATATTGATGTGTTTACTTTTCCAAACAAGTAAGCAGGTAAAACTATAGACAACAACTATATAATAAAAGTCCTAAAATACCAGGTTCAGCCGTTTAGTTTTTAATACACTATAAGCATGGTAGCGTGACTGGCGGTCATCAAAAGACCGCTGGCGACGCTTCCAGTGTTTAACACTAGAAAACCCAGAGATTTCTTATCCCTCTACCATGCCCAGAGTACAACCAAAAGGCTGCCCGGTTTGAAATTAACAATTCAATGGCCAACAATTAGCACCTTTACATTTGTAAACACAGCCATTACCTGCCGTTAGCTGTTCAAGCATACTCCTTGGGGGGAGGAGTGTGCTTGAAAAGAGCTAGGGACTGTGCTGTATAGTTTCACTCACCACAAACGGTATTTGTGCTTTTGACCATTTCTCACATTTTCATGTACCCTTTATTGAGCATTGGTCATGTGAGTTTTCATCGTCATCACACTATTGTACGCCCAGCTTGCTTTCAAGTGAGAGATTATCACGTTTCTGTTCCCACAAAGGCAAGAAGGAAAGCATAATCAAGTATTTCAAATGAGAGATAATTACATTCCTTTTGACCTGGGAACAGAAAAGCAAAATCAATTTAATGTTCCTCACTTCCTAATATGGTGCAACAAGGTTCACAGTCCTCAATGTTTTTAGTAAAAAAAAATAAAAAATAAAAAACACCTTACTAACAGGGTGGAATGGAACATAACAGAGTGGAACAGAATATAACAGGGTGGAAAATATTTGTTCCCAATTCCAAATAAAAACGCTTCAATGGCCAGATGATCAGCAATGAATAAAGATATTTCTACAGTGATCCAGATTTTTTGTTTGTTGTGTTTTTTGTTTTACATTTTAGATTTTGTAAGAGATGGGTGTGTTTTAACAACAGCAGTTTTATCCGTGACTTTAATCGATAACTATTATCATTATCCAGTGTATAAAAATGTTGGTGTAAAAACGCCAAAGATAGATAAGCATGATGCTGAACTTCGTGGTCTTAGCTCCTGGTTTGGTGTGTCTTGTTCTGTTTATTATCATTCTGAAAGGTATGCCAAGTTGTGGGCTGCATATATGCAGCCCACAACTTGAACAAAGGCTAAATTCCTCAACATTCGCACTTGCTCCATAAAATTACCATCTCCAAGGCTCCTCCACCACCACTTTGACTATGGATTGATAAGTAAATGAGCCGCAGTTTTGTAATTGTTGCATTGTCAAAACAGTTCTGTTAGTGTTGTCACACAAAATTCAGTAGACTAGTTGGTTCCTATGCAGTGAATTTACATGTTATTACAAAAATACACAATAATAAAATAGGCAAGTGGCAAGATTAGAATAATGTTATAAGTTCTGCGCAAAGACTCCTTTTTCGTTTTCCAAAACAAAACTGACATAAACAATCTTGAAAAAAATGTGCACGTAGGCTATGAGGAAAGAATGAATGCAAGGGACTGGTTGAATAAACACGGTTTAACTGGACGCCTAAGCGAACGCGTTGCAGGATGGCTCCAGATTTTATTGTCAAATGGTTCCAGGTCAACCAAGTCCGAACTGCTTAGAGCAGAGTCCTGCACGGTTCTGTTTTGCTACGCATACCTGCTCTAACCCGTTAGAATGACTCCCGAACCCGACTCGTCACCAATGTATTTATTCCATTTAAATCCGAACCAGACTGATGTTTAACCCGCGACCCGAGCCATTAACGCATCATTGCCATGCTGCACCGCTTCTTTTCCATTATTATAGCCTATTGTTGTTTTATCATTGTGTTAATCTAAAACACATAGATAGCCTATGAATGTTTATTTTAAGCTTACTCAACATTTTTAAAACAGCTTTATATTCCTCTGACTGAACCATTTCAGAGTGAAGACTAAACCAGACCAGTGTGTTTTATTTTGCCACTGAGAGGGTATTTATAATAGGCTACTCGGAGATTGCTGTGCTTTAACAAAATGTAATCCACCTTTCCTGGCAGCAGCTGTGTTCTCCGTTCCTGGACTACAAATCCGGCGGCAGAAAACTCTGCTGCACAAATACCAGCGTAAAATAAACTTTCATATATTTTCTCTGTGTTGTTGTAGTATATTCAGATGATAAAACAACAATATAATAAAAAAGAAGACTTGGAAGGAGGAACAGCGGTGCAGTAGGCTATGGCACACGTTAACGTTAAAAAGCACACTGCTTGTTGTAAATACTTGGTTTATGCTTTAAGAGGTAAATATTTTGGTTAACATGTTGAAGAAATATCGTTGTTTCTTTTTTCATCTCTTGCTATGCTATTGAATTTGGCAACATTAACATGGAAATTCACTGCATTAGGACCGACTAGCCTACTGAATTTCTGGTAGCATGACAATACAAACTGGACTCGTTTGACCACTCTTACCCAATGTGCAACAATCACAAAACTGGGTCACTTGTTCAGCTGCCTCATTGCGGCTCATTTACGTATCAATCCACAGTCAAAGTGGTGGTGGAGGAGCCTAAGAGATGGTAATTTTCTGGAGCAAGTGCGAATGTTGAAGAAGGCGCATGTTCAAGTTGGGGGCTGCATACAGTACCTTTTGGAATGGTAATCAGAGCGTGTCGGGGAATAGCCCACCTGGAGGGGTGACGTAATCGGGATTCCCGGCGAGCAGGAAGTCGCAGCACAGCGAGTGTTGGATGTCCCCCCGCGATTAGACACATTGAAGTGGAAGACATTATCTCTGATCCTGCGTGGGGCTTTTATCTGTCGCCCTGTCTTCTTATGGAGGTGAAATAAATAATATGAGAATAAAATAACCCTTCCTAGCTACCTCAAACAGATTCTGTGTTGCTTGATCCAAATCTGATTTGTCTATGTTAATAATGCTAATATTAAAAGATTAATCAGTATGATAAATACATCCTACTGAGAATAGAGCTAGGGGCTGTGATCCAGTATTTGAAAGGTTTTATTAACCTACTAGCATTCATTTCTGAATAAAACAATTGGCAGCGCACAAGCATGTTACAATTTCACATTCCACGTCAAACGATGATTATGTATTAAGTTTTATGCATTTTTATGAATTGTGACTGGCCATCAGAGGTGCTTTGAGTGGCGCCTCTGCCGGTCAGTGTAAATTCAGATAAAATCTGACAGACTACGGGCGATGAGAAGTCTGTGAGAGAAGCGCCATCTTCTGGGTCTACCCTATATTACAAGGAATGGGTGGAGTTTGATTAAAACATCGACACTCCCAGGAGAAGGAGGGGGCCTCTCTGGCGGCTGGAAGTTGGAAGGCAGCTGGCTGGAACTGGAATGGAACTGGGCTGGAAGCCGGCAGGTATTCGGCTGGCTTTCAGCTTGGATGGGAACTTTTAAACCGCTACTACTGTAATAGTTGGTCATCAAAGAGGACTGCGTGTATGTAATAGCTGTTCATCAAAGAGGACTGCGTGTATGTAATAGCTGGTCGTCGTGGTTATCAAATAGGACTGCGTGTATGTGATAGCTGGTCGTTTACAATACACGGAGTACATCAAAGAGGACTGTGTTTATGTTATGGCTGGTCATCAAGGGGGATTTGCGTGTATGTGATAGCTGGTCGTCCTGGTTATCAAAGAGGACTGCGTGTATGTGATAGCTGATCGTTTACAATACACGCAGTACATCGAAGAAGACTGCGTGTATGTAATAGCTTGTCGTCGTGGTTATCAAAGGGGACTTGCCTGTATGTAATAGCTGGTCGTCGTGGTTATCAAAGGGGACTTGCCTGTATGTAATAGCCGGTCGTCGTTGTCATCAAAGGGGCCTGCGTGTATGTGATAGATGGTCGTTGTGGTTATCAAAGGGGACTTGCCTTTATGTAATAGCTGGTCGTCGTGGTTATCAAAGGGGGCTTGCCTGTATGTAATAGCCGGTCGTCGTGGTTATCAAAGGGGACTTGCCTGTATGTAATAGCTGGTCGTCGTGGTTATCAAAGAGGACTGCGTGTATGTGATAGCTGGTCGTTTACAATACATGCAGTACATCAAAGGGGACTTGCCTGTATGTAATAGTTGGTCATCAAAGAGGACTGCATGTATGTAATAGGTGTTCATCAAAGAGGACTGCGTGTATGTAATAGCTGGTCGTCGTGGTTATCAAATAGGACTGCGTGTATGTGATAGCTGGTCGTCGTGGTTATCAAAGCGGACTTGCCTGTATGTAATAGCTGGTCGACGTGGTTATCAAAGAGGACTGCGTGTATGTGATAGCTGGTCGTTTACAATACGTGCAGTATATCAAAGAGGACTGCGTGTATGTAATAGCTGGTCATCAAAGAGGACTGCGTGTATGTAATAGCTTGTCGTCGTGGTTATCAAAGGGGACTTGCCTGTATGTAATAGCTGGTCGTCGTGGTTATCAAAGGGGACTTGCCTGTATGTAATAGCTGGTCGTCGTTGTCATCAAAGGGGCCTGCGTGTATGTGATAGATGGTCGTTGTGGTTATCAAAGGGGACTTGCCTTTATGTGATAGCTGGTCGTCGTGGTTATCAAAGGGGGCTTGCCTGTATGTAATAGCCGGTCGTCGTGGTTATCAAAGGGGACTTGCCTGTATGTAATAGCTGGTCGTCGTGGTTATCAAAGAGGACTGCGTGTATGTGATAGCTGGTCGTTTACAATACATGCAGTACATCAAAGGGGACTTGCCTGTATGTAATAGTTGGTCATCAAAGAGGACTGCGTGTATGTAATAGCTGTTCATCAAAGAGGACTGCGTGTATGTAATAGCTGGTCGTCGTGGTTATCAAATAGGACTGCGTGTATGTGATAGCTGGTCGTTTACAATACACGGAGTACATCAAAGAGGACTGTGTTTATGTTATGGCTGGTCATCAAGGGGGATTTGCGTGTATGTGATAGCTGGTCGTCCTGGTTATCAAATAGGACTGCGTGTATGTGATAGCTGGTCGTTTACAATACATGCAGTACATCAATGGGGACTTGCCTGTATGTAATAGCTGGTCATCAAAGAGGACTGCGTGCATGTAATAGCTGGTCGTCGTGGTTATCAAAGGGGACTTGCCTGTATGTAATAGCTGGTCGTCGTGGTTGTCAAAGAGGACTGCGTGTATGTGATAGCTGATCGTCGTGGTTATCAAAGGTGACTTGCCTGTATGTAATAGCTGGTCGTCTTGGTTATCAAAGGGGACTTGCCTGTATGTAATAGCTGGTCGTCGTGGTTATCAACGGGGACTTGCCTGTATGTAATAGCTGATCGTCGTGGTTATCAAAGGGGACTTGCCTGTATGTAATGGCTGGTCGTCGTGGTTATCAAAGAGGACTGCGTGTATGTGATAGCTGGTCGTCGTGGTTATCAAAGGGGACTTGCCTGTATGTAATAGCTGGTCATCAAAGAGGACTGCGTGTATGTAATAGCTGGTCGTCGTGGTTATCAAAGGGGACTTGCCTGTATGTAATAGCTGGTCGTCGTGGTTATCAAAAGGGACTTGCCTGTATGTAATGGCTGCTCGTCGTGGTTGTCAAAGAGGACTGCGTGTATGTAATAACTGGTCATCAAAGAGGACTGCGTGTATGTAATAGCTGGTCGTCGTGGTTATCAAAGCGGACTTGTCTGTATGTAATAGCTGGTCGTCGTGGTTATCAAAGAGGACTGCGTGTATGTGATAGCTGGTCGTTTACAATACGTGCAGTACATCAAAGAGGACTGCGTGTATGTAATAGCTGGTCATCAAAGAGGACTGCGTGTATGTAATAGCTTGTCGTCGTGGTTATCAAAGGGGACTTGCCTGTATGTAATAGCTGGTCATCGTGGTTATCAAAGGGGACTTGCGTGTATGTAATAGCTGGTCGTCGTTGTCATCAAAGGGGCCTGCGTGTATGTGATAGATGGTCGTTGTGGTTATCAAAGGGGACTTGCCTTTATGTAATAGCTGGTCGTCGTGGTTATCAAAGGGGGCTTGCCTGTATGTAATAGTTGGTCATCAAAGAGGACTGCGTCTATGTAATAGCTGTTCATCAAAGAGGACTGCGTGTATGTAATAGCTGGTCGTCGTGGTTATCAAAGCGGACTTGCCTGTATGTAATAGCTGGTCGTCGTGGTTATCAAAGAGGACTGAGTGTATGTGATAGCTGGTCGTTTACAATACACGCAGTACATCAAAGAAGACTGCGTGTATGTAATAGCTGTTCATCAAAGAGGACTGCGTGTATGTAATAGGTGGTCGTCGTGGTTATCAAAGCGGACTTGCCTGTATGTAATAGCTGGTCGTCGTGGTTATCAAAGAGGACTGCGTGTATGTGATAGCTTGTCGTTTCCAATACGTGCAGTACATCAAAGAGGACTGCGTGTATGTAATAGCTGGTCATCAAAGAGGACTGCGTGTATGTAATAGCTTGTCGTCGTGGTTATCAAAGGGGACTTGCCTGTATGTAATAGCTGGTCGTCGTGGTTATCAAAGGGGACTTGCCTGTATGTAATAGCTGGTCGTCGTTGTCATCAAAGGGGCCTGCATGCATGTGATAGATGGTCGTTGTGGTTATCAAAGGGGACTTGCCTTTATGTAATAGCTGGTCGTCGTGGTTATCAAAGGGGATTTGTCTGTATGTAATAGCTGGTCGCCGTGGTTATCAAAGGGGACTTGCCTGTATGTAATAGCTGGTCGTCGTGGTTATCAAATGGGACTTGCCTGTATGTAATAGCTGGTCGTCGTGGTTATCAAAGGGGACTTGCCTGTATGTAATGGCTGGTCGTCGTGGTTATCAAAGAGGACTGCGTGTATGTAATAACTGGTCATCAAAGAGGACTGCGTGTATGTGATAGCTGGTCGTTTACAATACACGCAGTACATCAAAGAAGACTGCGTGTATGTAATAGCTGTTCATCAAAGAGGACTGCGTGTATGTAATAGGTGGTCGTCGTGGTTATCAAAGCGGACTTGCCTGTATGTAATAGCTGGTCGTCGTGGTTATCAAAGAGGACTGCGTGTATGTGATAGCTGGTCGTTTACAATACATGCAGTACATCAATGGGGACTTGCCTGTATGTAATAGCTGGTCATCAAAGAGGACTGCGTGCATGTAATAGCTGGTCGTCGTGGTTATCAAAGGGGACTTGCCTGTATGTAATAGCTGGTCGTCGTGGTTGTCAAAGAGGACTGCGTGTATGTGATAGCTGATCGTCGTGGTTATCAAAGGTGACTTGCCTGTATGTAATAGCTGGTCGTCTTGGTTATCAAAGGGGACTTGCCTGTATGTAATGGCTGGTCGTCGTGGTTATCAAAGAGGACTGCGTGTATGTGATAGCTGGTCGCCGTGGTTATCAAAGGGGACTTGCCTGTATGTAATAGCTGGTCATCAAAGAGGACTGCGTGCATGTAATAGCTGGTCGTCGTGGTTATCAAAGGGGACTTGCCTGTATGTAATAGCTGGTCGTCGTGGTTATGAAAGGGGACTTGCCTGTATGTAATGACTGGTCGTCATGGTTATCAAAGAGGACTGCGTGTATGTAATAACTGGTCATCAAAGAGGACTGCGTGTATGTAATAGCTGGTCGTCGTGGTTATCAAAGCGGACTTGTCTGTATGTAATAGCTGGTCGTCGTGGTTATCAAAGAGGACTGCGTGTATGTGATAGCTGGTCGTTTACAATACGTGCAATACATCAAAGAGGACTGCGTGTATGTAATAGCTGGTCATCAAAGAGGACTGCGTGTATGTAATAGCTTGTCGTCGTGGTTATCAAAGGGGACTTGCCTGTATGTAATAGCTGGTCATCGTGGTTATCAAAGGGGACTTGCCTGTATGTAATAGCTGGTCGTCGTTGTCATCAAAGGGGCCTGCGTGTATGTGATAGATGGTCGTTGTGGTTATCAAAGGGGACTTGCCTTTATGTAATAGCTGGTCGTCGTGGTTATCAAAGGGGGCTTGCCTGTATGTAATATCTGGTCGTCGTGGTTATCAAAGAGGACTGCGTGTATGTGATAGCTGGTCGTTTACAATACATGCAATACATCAAAGGGGACTTGCCTGTATGTAATAGTTGGTCATCAAAGAGGACTGCGTGTATGTAATAGCTGTTCATCAAAGAGGACTGCGTGTATGTAATAGCTGGTCGTCGGGGTTATCAAAGCGGACTTGCCTGTATGTAATAGCTGGTCGTCGTGGTTATCAAAGAGGACCGCGTGTATGTGATAGCTGGTTGTTTACAGTACACGCAGTACATCAAAGAAGACTGCGTGTATGTAATAGCTGTTCATCAAAGAGGACTGTGTGTATGTAATAGGTGGTCGTCGTGGTTATCAAAGCGGACTTGCCTGTATGTAATAGCTGGTCGTCGTGGTTATCAAAGAGGACTGCGTGTATGTGATAGCTGGTCGTTTCCAATACGTGCAGTACATCAAAGAGGACTGCGTGTATGTAATAGCTGGTCATCAAAGAGGACTGCGTGTATGTAGTAGCTTGTCGTCGTGGTTATCAAAGGGGACTTGCCTGTATGTAATAGCTGGTCGTCGTGGTTATCAAAGGGGACTTGCCTGTATGTAATAGCTGGTCGTCGTTGTCATCAAAGGGGCCTGCATGTATGTGATAGATGGTCGTCGTGGTTATCAAAGGGGACTTGCCTTTATGTAATAGCTGGTCGTCGTGGTTATCAAAGGGGATTTGTCTGTATGTAATAGCTGGTCGCCGTGGTTATCAAAGGGGACTTGCCTGTATGTAATAGCTGGTCGTCGTGGTTATCAAATGGGACTTGCCTGTATGTAATAGCTGGTCGTCGTGGTTATCAAAGGGGACTTGCCTGTATGTAATGGCTGGTCGTCGTGGTTATCAAAGAGGACTGCGTGTATGTAATAACTGGTCATCAAAGAGGACTGCGTGTATGTAATAGCTGGTCGTCGTGGTTATCAAAGCGGACTTGTCTGTATGTAATAGCTGGTTGTCGTGGTTATCAAAGAGGACTGCGTGTATGTGATAGCTGGTCGTTTACAATACGTGCAGTACATCAAAGAGGACTGCGTGTATGTAATAGCTGGTCATCAAAGAGGACTGCGTGTATGTAATAGCTTGTCGTCGTGGTTATCAAAGGGGACTTGCCTGTATGTAATAGCTGGTCATCGTGGTTATGAAAGGGGACTTGCCTGTATGTAATAGCTGGTCGTCGTTGTCATCAAAGGGGCCTGCGTGTATGTCATAGATGGTCGTTGTGGTTATCAAAGGGGACTTGCCTTTATGTAATAGCTGGTCGTCGTGGTTATCAAAGGGGGCTTGCCTGTATGTAATAGCTGGTCGTCGTGGTTATCAAAGAGGATTGCGTGTATGTGATAGCTGGTCGTTTACAATACATGCAATACATCAAAGGGGGCTTGCCCGTATGTAAGAGCTCGTCGTCGTGGTTATCAAAGAGGACTGCGTGTATGTAATAGCTGGTCGTTTACAATACACGCAGTACATCAAAGACGACTGCGTGTATGTAATAGCTGTTCATCAAAGAGGACTGCGTGTATGTAATAGCTGGTCGTCGTGGTTATCAAAGCGGACTTGCCTGTATGTAATAGCTGGTCATCGTGGTTATCAAAGGGGCTTGCCTGTATGTAATAGCTGGTCGTCGTGGTTATCAAAGAGGACTGCGTGTATGTGATAGCTGGTCGTTTACAATACACGCAGTACATCAAAGAGAACTGCCTGTCTGTGATAGCTGGTCGTTTACAATACACGCACTTCATCAAAGAGGACTTCGTATATGTGATAGCTGCTCATCAAAGAAGACTGCGTGTATGTGATAGCTGGTCGTCGTGGTTATCAAAGGGGACCTGCCTGTATTTAACAGTTGGTCGTCGTGCTTATCAAAGGGGACTGCTTGTATGTGATAGCTGGTCTTTTACAATACACGCAGTACATCAGAGAGGACTGCCTGTATGTAATAGTTGGTCGTTTACAATACACGCAGTTCATCAAAGAGGACTTCGTATATGTGATAGCTGCTCATCAAAGAGGACTGCGTGTATGTGATACCTGGTCGTCGTGGTTATCAAAGGGGACTGCGTGTATGTAATAGCTGGTCGTCGTGGTTATCAAAGGGGACTTGCCTGTATGTAATAGCCTGTCGTCGTGGTTATCAAAGGAGACTTGCCTGTATGTAATAGCTGGTCGTCGTGGTTATCAAAGAGGACTGCGTGTATGTGATAGCTGGTCGTTTACAATACATGCAGTACATCAAAGGGGACTTGCCTGTATGTAATAGCTGGTCATCAAAGAGGACTGCGTGTATGTAATAGCTGGTCGTCGTGGTTATCAAAGGGGACTGCTTGTATGTGATAGCTGGTCTTTTACAATACACGCAGTACATCAAAGAGGACTGCCTGTATGTAATAGTTGGTCGTTTACAATACACGCATTTCATCAAAGAGGACTTCGTATATGTGATAGCTGGTCATCAAAGAGGACTGCGTGTATGTAATAGCTGGTCATCAAAGAGGACTGCGTGTATGTGATAGATGGTCGTTGTGGTTATCAAAGGGGACTGCCTGTATGTAATAGCTGGTCGTTGTGGTTATCAAACGGGACTTGCCTGTATGTAATAGTTGGTCGTCGTGGTTATCAAAGGGGATTTGCCTGTATGTAATAGCTGGTCGTCGTGGTTATCAAAGGGGACTTGCCTGTATGTAATAGCTGGTCATCGTGGTTATCAAAGCGGACTTGTCTGTATGTAATAGCTGGTCGTCGTGGTTATCAAAGAGGACTGCGTGTATGTGATAGCTGGTCGTTTACAATACGTGCAGTACATCAAAGAGGACTGCGTGTATGTAATAGCTGGTCATGAAAGAGGACTGCGTGTATGTAATAGCTTGTCGTCGTGGTTATCAAAGGGGACTTGCCTGTATGTAATAGCTGGTCATCGTGGTTATCAAAGGGGACTTGCCTGTATGTAATAGCTGGTCGTCGTTGTCATCAAAGGGGCCTGCGTGTATGTGATAGATGGTCGTTGTGGTTATCAAAGGGGACTTGCCTTTATGTAATAGCTGTTCGTCGTGGTTATCAAAGGGGGCTTGCCTGTATGTAATAGCTGGTCGTCGTGGTTATCAAAGAGGACTGCGTGTATGTGATAGCTGGTCGTTTACAATACATGCAATACATCAAAGGGGACTTGCCTGTATGTAATAGTTGGTCATCAAAGAGGACTGCGTGTATGTAATAGCTGTTCATCAAAGAGGACTGCGTGTATGTAATAGCTGGTCGTCGTGGTTATCAAAGCGGACTTGCCTGTATGGAATAGCTGGTCGTCGTGGTTATCAAAGAGGACTGCGTGTATGTCATAGCTGGTCGTTTACAATACACGCAGTACATCAAAGAAGACTGCGTGTATGTAATAGCTGTTCATCAAAGAGGACTGCGTGTATGTAATAGCTGGTCGTCGTGGTTATCAAAGCGGACTTGCCTGTATGTAATAGCTGGTCGTCGTGGTTATCAAAGAGGACTGCGTGTATGTGATAGCTGGTCGTTTACAATACTTGCAGTACATCAAAGAGGACTGCGTGTATGTAATAGCTGGTCATCAAAGAGGACTGCGTGTATGTAATAGCTTGTCGTCGTGGTTATCAAAGGGGACTTGCCTGTATGTAATAGCTGGTCGTCGTGGTTATCAAAGGGGACTTGCTTGTATGTAATAGCTGGTCGTCGTTGTCATCAAAGGGGCCTGCATGTATGTGATAGATGGTCGTTGTGGTTATCAAAGGGGACTTGCCTTTATGTAATAGCTGGTCGTCGTGGTTATCAAAGGGGATTTGTCTGTATGTAATAGCTGGTCGCCCAGGTTATCAAAGGGGACTTGCCTGTATGTAATAGCTGGTCATCGTGGTTTTCAAAGGGGACTTGCCTGTATGTAATAGCTGGTCGTCGTGGTTATCAAAGAGGACTGCGTTTATGTGATAGCTGATCGTCGTTGTCATCAAAGGGCCTGCGTGTATGTGATAGATGGTCGTTGTGGTTATCAATCGGGACTGCCTGTATGTAATAGCTGGTCGTTGTGGTTATCAAACGGGACTTGCCTGTATGTAATAGCTGGTCGTCGTGGTTATCAAAGGGGATTTGCCTGTATGTAATAGCTGGTCGCCGTGGTTATCAAAGGGGACTTGCCTGTATGTAATAGCTGGTCATCGTGGTTATCAAAGGGGCTTGCCTGTATGTAATAGCGGGTCGTCGTGGTTATCAAAGAGGACTGCGTGTATGTGATAGCTGGTCGTTTACAATACACGCAGTACATCAAAGAGAACTGCCTGTGTGTGATAGCTGGTCGTTTACAATACACGCACTTCATCAAAGAGGACTTCGTATATGTGATAGCTGCTCATCAAAGAAGACTGCGTGTATGTGATAGCTGGTCGTCGTGGTTATCAAAGGGGACCTGCCTGTATTTAACAGTTGGTCGTCGTGGTTATCAAAGGGGACTGCTTGTATGTGATAGCTGGTCTTTTACAATACACGCAGTACATCAAAGAGGACTGCCTGTATGTAATAGTTGGTCGTTTACAATACACGCAATTCATCAAAGAGGACTTCGTATATGTGATAGCTGCTCATCAAAGAGGACTGCGTGTATGTGATACCTGGTCGTCGTGGTTATCAAAGGGGACTGCGTGTATGTAATAGCTGGTCGTCGAGGTTATCAAAGGGGACTTGCCTGTATGTAATAGCTGGTCGTCGTGGTTATCAAAGAGGACTGCGTGTATGTGATAGCTGGTCGTTTACAATACATGCAATACATCAAAGGGGGCTTGCCTGTATGTAATAGTTGGTCATCAAAGAGGACTGCGTGTGTGTAATAGCTGTTCATCAAAGAGGACTGCGTGTATGTAATAGCTGGTCGTCGTGGTTATCAAAGCGGACTTGCCTGTATGTAATAGCTGGTCGTCGTGGTTATCAAAGAGGACTGCGTGTATGTGATAGCTGGTCGTTTACAATACACGCAGTACATCAAAGAAGACTGCGTGTATGTAATAGCTGTTCATCAAAGAGGACTGCGTGTATGTAATAGCTGGTCGTCGTGGTTATCAAAGCGGACTTGCCTGTATGTAATAGCTGGTCGTCGTGGTTATCAAAGAGGACTGCGTGTATGTGATAGCTGGTCGTTTACAATACTTGCAGTACATCAAAGAGGACTGCGTGTATGTAATAGCTGGTCATGAAAGAGGACTGTGTGTATGTAATAGCTTGTCGTCGTGGTTATCAAAGGGGACTTGCCTGTATGTAATAGCTGGTCGTGGTGGCTATCAAAGGGGACTTGCCTGTATGTAATAGCTGGTCGTCGTTGTCATCAAAGGGGCCTGCATGTATATGATAGATGGTCGTTGTGGTTATCAAAGGGGACTTGCCTTTATATAATAGCTGGTCGTCGTGGTTATCAAAGGGGATTTGTCTGTATGTAATAGCTGGTCGCCGTGGTTATCAAAGGGGACTTGCCTGTATGTAATAGCTGGTCGTCGTGGTTTTCAAAGGGGACTTGCCTGTATGTAATAGCTGGTCGTCGTGGTTATCAAAGAGGACTGCGTTTATGTGATAGCTGATCGTCGTTGTCATCAAAGGGCCTGCGTGTATGTGATAGATGGTCGTTGTGGTTATCAATCGGGACTGCCTGTATGTAATAGCTGGTCGTTGTGGTTATCAAACGGGACTTGCCTGTATGTAATAGCTGGTCGTCGTGGTTATCAAAGGGGATTTGCCTGTATGTAATAGCTGGTCGCCGTGGTTATCAAAGGGGACTTGCCTGTATGTAATAGCTGGTCATCGTGGTTATCAAAGGGGCTTGCCTGTATGTAATAGCTGGTCGTCGTGGTTATCAAAGAGGACTGCGTGTATGTGATAGCTGGTCGTTTACAATACACGCAGTACATCAAAGAGAACTGCCTGTGTGTGATAGCTGGTCGTTTACAATACACGCACTTCATCAAAGAGGACTTCGTATATGTGATAGCTGCTCATCAAAGAAGACTGCGTGTATGTGATAGCTGGTCGTCGTGGTTATCAAAGGGGACCTGCCTGTATTTAACAGTTGGTCGTCGTGGTTATCAAAGGGGACTGCTTGTATGTGATAGCTGGTCTTTTACAATACACGCAGTACATCAAAGAGGACTGCCTGTATGTAATAGTTGGTCGTTTACAATACACGCAGTTCATCAAAGAGGACTTCGTATATGTGATAGCTGCTCATCAAAGAGGACTGCGTGTATGTGATACCTGGTCGTCGTGGTTATCAAAGGGGACTGCGTGTATGTAATAGCTGGTCGTCGAGGTTATCAAAGGGGACTTGCCTGTATGTAATAGCCGGTCGTCGTGGTTATCAAAGGAGACTTGCCTGTATGTAATAGCTGGTCGTCGTGGTTATCAAAGAGGACTGCGTGTATGTGATAGCTGGTCGTTTACAATACATGCAGTACATCAAAGGGGACTTGCCTGTATGTAATAGCTGGTCATCAAAGAGGACTGCGTGTATGTAATAGCTGGTCGTCGTGGTTATCAAAGGGGACTGCTTGTATGTGATAGCTGGTCTTTTACAATACACGCAGTACATCAAAGAGGACTGCCTGTATGTAATAGTTGGTCGTTTACAATACACGCAGTTCATCAAAGAGGACTTCGTATATGTGATAGCTGCTCATCAAAGAGGACTGCGTGTATGTGATACCTGGTCGTCGTGGTTATCAAAGGGGACTGCGTGTATGTAATAGCTGATCGTCGTGGTCATCAAAGAGGACTGCGTGTATGTAATAGCTGATCTTTTACAATACGTGCAGTACATCAAAGAGGACTGCATGTATGTGATAGCTGATCGCCGTGGTCATCAAAGGGGACTGCGTGTATGTGAGAGACGGTCGTTGTGGTTATCAAAGGGGACTGCCTGTATGTAATAGCTGGTCGTCGTGGTTATCAAAGGGGACTTGCCTGTATGTAATAGCCGGTCGTCGTGGTTATCAAAGGGGACTTGCCTGTATGTAATAGCTGGTCGTCGTGGTTATCAAAGAGGACTGCGTGTATGTGATAGCTGGTCGTTTACAATACATGCAGTACATCAAAGGGGACTTGCCTGTATGTAATAGCTGGTCATCAAAGAGGACTGCGTGTATGTAATAGCTGGTCATCAAAGAGGACTGCGTGTATGTAATAGCTGGTCGTCGTAGTTATTAAAGGGGACTTGCCTGTATGTAATAGCTGGTCGTCGTGGTTATCAAAGGGGATTTGTCTGTATGTAATAGCTGGTCGCCGTGGTTATCAAAGGGGACTTGCCTGTATGTAATAGCTGGTCGTCGTGGTTATCAAAGGGGACTTGCCTGTATGTAATAGCTGTTCGTCGTGGTTATCAAAGAGGACTGCGTGTATGTGATAGCTGATCGTCATTGTCATCAAAGGGGCCTGCATGTATGTGATAGATGGTCGTTGTGGTTATCAAAGGGGCCTGCGTGTATGTGATAGATGGTCGTTGTGGTTATCAAAGGGGACTGCCTGTATGTAATAGCTGGTCGTTGTGGTTATCAAACGGGACTTGCCTGTATGTAATAGCTGGTCGTCGTGGTTATCAACGGGGATTTGCCTGTATGTAATAGCTGGTCGCCGTGGTTATCAAAGGGGACTTGCCTGTATGTAATAGCTGGTCATCGTGGTTATCAAAGGGGCTTGCCTGTATGTAATAGCTGGTCGTCGTGGTTATCAAAGAGGACTGCCTGTATGTGATAGCTGGTCGTTTACAATACACGCAGTACATCAAAGAGGACTGCCTGTATGTGATAGCTGGTCGTTTACAATACACGCACTTCATCAAAGAGGACTTCGTATATGTGATAGCTGCTCATCAAAGAGGACTGCGTGTATGTGATAGCTGGTCGTCGTGGTTATCAAAGGGGACTGCTTGTATGTGATAGCTGGTCTTTTACAATACACGCAGTACATCAAAGAGGACTGCCTATATGTAATAGTTGGTCGTTTACAATACACGCAGTTCATCAAAGAGGACTTCGTATATGTGATAGCTGCTCATCAAAGAGGACTGCGTGTATGTGATACCTGTTCGTCGTGGTTATCAAAGGGGACTGCGTGTATGTAATAGCTGATCTTTTACAATACGTGCAGTACATCAAAGAAGACTGCATGTATGTGATAGCTGATCGCCGTGGTCATCAAAGGGGACTGCGTGTATGTGAGAGACGGTCGTTGTGGTTATCAATGGGGACTGCCTGTATGTAATAGCTGGTCGTCGTGGTTATCAAAGGGGACTTGCCTGTATGTAATAGTGGGTCATCAAAGAGGACTGCGTGTATGTAATAGCTGGTCATCAAAGAGGACTGCGTGTATGTAATAGCTGGTCGTCGTGGTTATCAAAGGGGACTTGCCTGTATGTAATAGCTGGTCGTCGTGGTTATCAAAGGGGATTTGTCTGTATGTAATAGCTGGTCGCCGTGGTTATCAAAGGGGACTTGCCTGTATGTAATAGCTGGTCGTTGTGGTTATCAAAGGGGACTTGCCTGTATGTAATAGCTGTTCGTCGTGGTTATCAAAGAGGACTGCGTGTATGTGATAGCTGATCGTCATTGTCATCAAAGGGGCCTGCATGTATGTGATAGATGGTCGTTGTGGTTATCAAAGGGGCCTGCGTGTATGTGATAGATGGTCGTTGTGGTTATCAAAGGGGACTGCCTGTATGTAATAGCTGGTCGTTGTGGTTATCAAACGGGACTTGCCTGTATGTAATAGCTGGTCGTCGTGGTTATCAACGGGGATTTGCCTGTATGTAATAGCTGGTCGCCGTGGTTATCAAAGGGGACTTGCCTGTATGTAATAGCTGGTCATCGTGGTTATCAAAGGGGCTTGCCTGTATGTAATAGCTGGTCGTCGTGGTTATCAAAGAGGACTGCCTGTATGTGATAGCTGGTCGTTTACAATACAAGCAGTACATCAATGAGGACTGCCTGTATGTGATAGCTGGTCGTTTACAATACACGCACTTCATCAAAGAGGACTTCGTATATGTGATAGCTGCTCATCAAAGAGGACTGCGTGTATGTGATAGCTGGTCGTCGTGGTTATCAAAGGGGACTGCTTGTATGTGATAGCTGGTCTTTTACAATACACGCAGTACATCAAAGAGGACTGCCTGTATGTAATAGTTGGTCGTTTACAATACACGCAGTTCATCAAAGAGGACTTCGTATATGTGATAGCTGCTCATCAAAGAGGACTGCGTGTATGTGATACCTGTTCGTCGTGGTAATCAAAGGGGACTGCGTGTATGTAATAGCTGATCTTTTACAATACGTGCAGTACATCAAAGAAGACTGCATGTATGTGATAGCTGATCGCCGTGGTCATCAAAGGGGACTGCGTGTATGTAATAGCTGGTCGTCGTGGTTATCAAAGGGGACTTGCCTGTATGTAATAGTGGGTCATCAAAGAGGACTGCGTGTATGTAATAGCTGGTCATCAAAGAGGACTGCGTGTATGTAATAGCTGGTCGTCGTGGTTATCAAAGGGGACTTGCCTGTATGTAATAGCTGGTCGTCGTGGTTATCAAAGGGGATTTGTCTGTATGTAATAGCTGGTCGCCGTGGTTATCAAAGGGGACTTGCCTGTATGTAATAGCTGGTCGTCGTGGTTATCAAAGGAGACTTGCCTGTATGTAATAGCTGTTCGTCGTGGTTATCAAAGAGGACTGCGTGTATGTGATAGCTGATCGTCGTTGTCATCAAAGGGGCCTGCATGTATGTGATAGATGGTCGTTGTGGTTATCAAAGGGGACTGCCTGTATGTAATAGCTGGTCGTTGTGGTTATCAAACGGGACTTGCCTGTATGTAATAGCTGGTCGTCGTGGTTATCAAAGGGGATTTGCCTGTATGTGATAGCTGGTCGTTTACAATACACGCAGTACATCAAAGAGGACTGCCTGTATGTGATAGCTGGTCGTTTACAATACACGCACTTCATCAAAGAGGACTTCGTATATGTGATAGCTGCTCATCAAAGAGGACTGCGTGTATGTGATAGCTGGTCGTCGTGGTTATCAAAGGGGACTGCTTGTATGTGATAGCTGGTCTTTTACAATACACGCAGTACATCAAAGAGGACTGCCTGTATGTAATAGTTGGTCGTTTACAATACACGCAGTTCATCAAAGAGGACTTCGTATATGTGATAGCTGCTCATCAAAGAGGACTGCGTGTATGTGATACCTGGTCGTCGTGGTTATCAAAGGGGACTGCGTGTATGTAATAGCTGATCGTCGTGGTCATCAAAGAGGACTGCGTGTATGTAATAGCTGATCTTTTACAATACGTGCAGTACATCAAAGAGGACTGCATGTATGTGATAGCTGATCGCCGTGGTCATCAAAGGGGACTGCGTGTATGTGAGAGACGGTCGTTGTGGTTATCAAAGGGGACTGCCTGTATGTAATAGCTGGTCGTCGTGGTTATCAACGGGGACTTGCCTGTATGTAATAGCCGGTCGTCGTGGTTATCAAAGAGGACTTGCCTGTATGTAATAGCTGGTCGTCGTGGTTATCAAAGAGGGCTGCGTGTATGTGATAGCTAGTCGTTTACAATACATGCAGTACATCAAAGGGGACTTGCCTGTATGTAATAGCTGGTCATCAAAGAGTACTGCGTGTATTTAATAGCTGGTCGTCGTGGTTATCAAAGGGGACTTTCCTGTATGTAATAGCTGGTCGTCGTGGTTATCAAAGGGGATTTGTCTGTATGTAATAGCTGGTTGCCGTGGTTATCAAAGGGGACTTGCCTGTATGTAATAGCTGGTCGTCGTGGTTATCAAAGGGGACTTGCCTGTATGTAATAGCTGGTCGTCGTGGTTATCAAAGAGGACTGCGTGTATGTGATAGCTGGTCGTCGTTGTCATCAAAGGGGCCTGCATGTATGTGATAGATGGTCGTTGTGGTTATCAAAGGGGACTGCCTGTATGTAATAGCTTGTCGTTGTGGTTATCAAACGGGACTTGCCTGTATGTAATAGCTGGTCGTCGTGGTTATCAAAGGGGATTTGCCTGTATGTGATAGCTGGTCGCCGTGGTTATCAAAGGGGACTTGCCTGTATGTAATAGCTGGTCATCATGGTTATCAAAGGGGCTTGCCTGTATGTAATAGCTGGTCGTCGTGGTTATCAAAGAGGACTGCGTGTATGTGATAGCTGGTCGTTTACAATACACGCAGTACATCAAAGAGTACTGCTTGTATGTGATAGCTGGTCGTTTACAATCCACACAGTTCATCAACGAGGACTGCGTATATGTGATAGCTGCTGATCAAAGAGGACTGCGTGTATGTGATAGCTGATCGTCGTTGTCATCAAAGGGGCCTGCATGTATGTGATAGATGGTCGTTGTGGTTATCAAAGGGGACTGCCTGTATGTAATAGCTGGTCGTTATGGTTATCAAACGGGACTTGCCTTTATGTAATAGCTGGTCGTCGTGGTTATCAAAGGGGATTTGCCTGTATGTGATAGCTGGTCGCCGTAGTTATCAAAGGGGACTTGCCTGTTTGTAATAGCTGGTCATCATGGTTATCAAAGGGGCTTGCCTGTATGTAATAGCTGGTCGTCGTGGTTATCAAAGAGGACTGCGTGTATGTGATAGCTGGTCGTTTACAATACACGCAGTACATCAAAGAGGACTGCCTGTATGTGATAGCTGGTCGTTTATAATTCACACAGTTCATCAACGAGGACTGTGTATATGTGATAGCTGCTGATCAAAGGGGACTGCTTGTATGTGATAGCTGGTCGTTTACAATACACGCAGTACATCACAGAGGACTGCCTGTATGTAATAGTTGGTCGTTTACAATACACGCAGTTCATCAAAGAGGACTTCTATATGTGATAGCTGCTCATCAAACAGGACTGTGTGTATGTGATCCCTGGTCGTCGTGGTTATCAAAGGGGACTGCGTGTATGTAATAGCTGATCGTCGTGGTCATCAAGGAGGACTGCGTGTATGTAATAGCTGATCTTTT
Organism: Melanotaenia boesemani; assembly: GCF_017639745.1. Classification (NCBI taxonomy): domain Eukaryota; kingdom Metazoa; phylum Chordata; class Actinopteri; order Atheriniformes; family Melanotaeniidae; genus Melanotaenia; species Melanotaenia boesemani. The sequence goes on from NC_055686.1 coordinate 12,827,829, forward strand.
ACAATACGTGCAGTACATCAAAGAGGACTGCATGTATGTGATAGCTGGTCGTCGTGGTTATCATTGGGGACTTACCTGTATGTAATAGCTGGTTGTCGTGGTTATCAAAGGGGACTTGCCTGTATGTAATAGCTGGTCGTCGTGGTTATCAAAGAGGACTGCGTGTATGTGATAGCTGATCGTTTACAATACGTGCAGTACATCAAAGAAGACTGCGTGTATGTAATAGCTGTTCATCAAAGAGGACTGCGTGTATGTAATAGCTGGTCATCGTGGTTATCAAAGGGGACTTGCCTGTATATAATAGCTGGTCGTCGTGGTTATCAAAGAGGACTGCATGTATGTGATAGCTGGTCTTTTACAATACATTCAATACATCACAGAAGACTGCGTGTATGTAATAGCTGTTCATCAAAGAGGACTGCGTGTATGTAATAGCTGGTCGTCGTGGTTATCAAATGGGACTTGCGTGTATGTAATAGCTGGTCGTCGTGGTTATCAAAGGGGACTTGCATTTATGTGATAGCTGGTCGTCGTTGTCATCAAAGGGGCCTGCGTGTATGTGATAGATGGTCGTTGTGGTTATCAAAGGGGACTGCCTGTATGTAACAGCTGGTCGTTGTGGTTATCAAATAGGACTTGCCTGTATGTAATAGCTGGTCGTTGTGGTTATTAACGGGGACTTGCCTGTATGTAATAGCTGGTGTTCGTGCTTATTAAAGAGTACTGCGTGTATGTGATAGCTGGTCGTTTACAATACACACAGTTCATCAACGAGGACTGCGTATATGTGATAGCTGCTAATCAAAGAGGACTGCGTGTATGTGATACCTGGTCGTCGTGGTTATCAAAGGGGACCTGCCTGTGTGTAATAGGTGGTCGTCGTGGTTATCAAAGGGGACTTGCCTGTATGTAACAGCTGATCGTCGTGGTCATCAAAGGGGACTGCGTGTATGTGAGAGGCGGTCGTTGTGGTTATCAAAGGGGACTGCCTGTATGTAATAGCTGGTCGTCGTGGTTATCAAAGGGGACTTGCCTGTATGTAATAGCTGGTCGTCGTGGTTATCAATGGGGACTTGCCTGTATGTAATAGCTGGTCGTCGTGGTTATCATAGGGGACTTGCCTGTATGTAATAGCTGGTCGTCGTGGTTATCAAAGAGGACTGCGTGTATGTGATAGCTGATCGTTTACAATACACGCAGTACATCAAAGAAGACTGCGTGTATGTAATAGCTGTTCATCAAAGAGGACTGCGTGTATGTAATAGCTGGTCGTCGTGGTTATCAAAGGGGACTTGCGTCTAAGTGATAGCTGGTCGTCGTGGTGATCAAAGGGGACTGCGTGTATGTGATAGCTGGTCGTCGTGGTTATCAAAGGGGACTTGCCTGTATGTAATAGCTGGTCGTCGTGGTTATCAAAGAGGACTGCATGTATTTAATAGCTGGTCTTTTACAATACATCCAATACATCAAAGAAGACTGCGTGCATGTAATAGCTGTTCATCAAAGAGGACTGCGTGTATGTAATAGCTGGTCGTCGTGGTTATCAAATGGGACTTGCGTGTATGTGATAGCTGGTCGTCGTGGTTATCAAAGGGGACTTGCGTTCATGTGATAGCTGGTCGTCGTTGTCATCAAAGGGGCCTGCGTGTATGTGATAGATGGTCGTTGTGGTTATCAAACAGGACTTGCCTGTATGTAATAGCTGGTCGTCGTGGTTATCAAAGGGGACTTGCCTGTATGTAATAGCTGGTCGTCGTGGTTATCAAATAGGACTGCGTGTATGTGATAGCTGGTCGTTTACAATACACAGAGTACATCAAAGAGGACTGCGTTTATGTTATGGCTGGTCATCAAGGGGGACTTGCCTGTATGTAATAGCTGGTTGTCGTGCTTATTAAAGAGTACTGCGTATATGTGATAGCTGCTCATCAAAGAGGACTGCGTGTATGTGATACCTGGTCGTCGTGGTTATCAAAGGGGACCTGCCTGTGTGTAATAGGTGGTCGTCGTGGTTATCAAAGCGGAGTTGCTTGTATGTAATAGCTGGTCGTCGTGGTTATCAAAGGGGACTTGCCTATATCTAACAGCTGGTCGTCGTGGTTATCAAAGAGGACTGCGTGTATGTAATAGCTGATCGTTTACAATACATGCAGTACATCAAAGAGGACTGCCTGTATGTGATAGCTGATCGTCGTGGTCATCAAAGGGGACTGCGTGTATGTGAGACATGGTCGTTGTGGTTATCAAAGGGGACTTGCCTGTATGTAATAGCTGGTCGTCGTGGTTATCAAAGGGGACTTGCCTGTATGTAATAGCTGGTCGTCGTGGTTATCAAAGATGACTGCGTGTATGGTCTAACATGTTACAGTACTTTTAATGTTTAAATGTTTTCATCCACACTCTTAATTAATAGACAATATCTGTCTGTCAACCAGGTGGGATCAGCTTTGCACCTTATTTTCAGTCTGGTCATGGAGCAGAGGTGAACATTATTATCAGTTTATTGTCTTTACTTATTTAGTCAGGTGGTGCAACTGATAATTGTCAGGTGGTGCGACCATGTAAAATATCAATTTAAACCAATAAATAAGGTTAATACGTTAAAATTAAATTTTGTTTGACAACTATGATGGGAATAGCTGTTGTATTGAATGCCCTCATTTGTATATTTATAAATTACTTTTCTGTGTTTAAGTGTAAAATCAGATGCTGAAATAAGGAAATATTTGACAATTACAACATATTTTAAATTACATAAACATAACCACAAAATAATGTGTTGCTCACTGTAGACACTGTAAGGGACACTTGCAAAAGATTTGACTTAGAGTAAATCATAAAAAATTTACCAAACATATACTCAAAAATATGCATGCCATTCATTTTGGCATATATACTGTATATATATCAGGTCCTCACATATATGAAAATCTAAGCCCAACTTTATGTGTCTGTGCATGTTTCCTGAACTCAGTTTAACTCCTGCACCTGCTGGGCTCGATACACATTATTATGAGTTCATCTAAAGTTTATGACCTCACACACACATTCACACACACCTGTGGTAATTCCCACAGTTGATTTATGATTTTATCTTGTCATCAACACCTACGTCTTTTGTCACATACATTCTTTCACATTTCCCTTCCAGTTAGGGTGTCATCAGTTGCTCTTTCCTTTTCATTTCTTCCCCTTTCTGTTTTTTTTAATCCATCTCTGTTTTGTTTTGTTTTTTTTTATTGTTCCATTGCATCACATTATGCAACAGTTTCGCCTGTGGTTATTTCTGAATGAGTCACTTTTTTTTTCTCACTCTTGCAGTATAATGAAAAAGTTAAATAAACAAGGCAGATACTTAAAGTAGAGTAGTATGAAACGACTGTCAAAAAGAAACTAATACTTTATGTGGGAATTTTTGTCTCTGATTGGAAATTTATAGGGTTCAGTAGCTTGACTTCCAGTGGTCTAAAATGACACTAAAATTACTCATATGAACTATGTAATGGAATTGATTTTAATCTAAATCCTTCAGAGGAATCTAAGTCCGAGTCTTCACATTTAAACAGATTTTTTTACTCTTAAAATTACAAGCTTTTTATTTGTAAACTATTTTTGATCTGCACGTTTTTCTTTTTTTCTTTTTTTTTTTGTTTTAATATCGTGGTACCTCTATTCTTTTAATCCTAGTCAATATGCAGAAATATTTTTCAGTACAGCCTCAGTTGTCAGATTATGATGCTAAAATGAATGTTTCAATAGATATGGCACCACAAAGGCCAACCCAAAACAAAAGAGAATTTATAACTAACAGTACTTTTTAGAAATATCACACAGATAAACAGTGACAAAGCCTTTTCTCATATGCATATCATTCCCACATTCAAGTGTTAGCTTTCAGGAGAAAAAATATTAGCATTGAAACAAACACACAACAGAAACTATTTACATATTTACCCTTTTCTTCTTATGCTGCAATTCACATGCTATTCACATGCTATACTTACAAAACTAACTAGTTATTGGCACTACCATGCATCAAAATGTCTTCTTTGCTGTATTCCAGCATGGATGGACATTATTTTTGTCCTATTCAGACAACTTTCTGATCACTTGTTGATTTTTGCTGCTCCTCATTGGACATTGCCATCAATTCAATCTATCTAATTGGATGAAATTTTGACAAGAAGTAGCTTTATCATAATTTCCAGGTCAAAGTGGCGGTCTCGTAAGGCCCATTTATACTCCCTTACATATGTAAATAGATATATCCATTTCAAACATCGCTGTCCTCATACTTCCATGCGTCTTTTAGTTTGCCATGGTCAATTCATCCACTATTGGGCATCGCTTAAATAGAGTTCACTTCCATGTTCTGACATCAGTTTCAGGCACAGGTTGGCGGCCATAATGGACTCCTATAAAGTTGTTTGCAACCACCCAACGCACTTACACAGCCTTACTTCGAAAGCTCTACAATTATTGCCTTAATCATCATCATCTTCCCTTTCTGCTTGCTGTTCTTCCTGTTCCTCTTCTTCTTCTCTGGTTTGTTCCTTTATCTGGTCACATGTCAGCTATACAGCTCATCACTGCCCCTGTGGTTTCAGGTGGTACAAGTTTGTTGGCTGCATGAAGTAAGAGGTCTGCAAACCCCCAGAAACTGACCAAATTACACGTGTAAACGATGCAGGAAACAAAAAAGTGTGCATTCATCTGCATATTTCTCTCATTCTAGGATGTTGTGAAACTCACAAGAGTCCTGCTACCTTGCAAGTTAGCATGTTTGACTAGTGTGTAGCATTCATGAAAACATTTCTTATAAATCTGATAAAGGAACAGGACCATTATTTTTCATGAATTATCTTGTTTGAAAACTAATTAGATCTCAATGAATTGGGATAAACTGAAACAAAGTAAATTGCCCTGAGATGACCTTGTTGTGAAATGGCACCAAACATTGCACTGAATTGAGCTAAATTACTCAAATTTGTGTTATTTAAATTAATATGAAGACAAAATCTCATTACCACAGACAAGGCCAAAGCATGTTAATTATTAATTGATTATTATTAATTAATTTATTAATCAGCTAATCCGTGTGATGGTCTACTGGCTAAAGAAAATAGTTTCTTTTCTGTTTCTGGAAATAATTTCTTTTTAACAAGATAATGGAAAGCAAGGAGAAAAAAAAGACACTTTTGTAGAAATTCTATGGAATTATCATCTGCATTAGATTTAAAAAAGGGTTTGGCCCTATTCTTTGAAAGTTTCTTTTACGATAAAATTTGCTAAGAAATTCATCAGAATGGTTAAACACATCTGAAACTCAGAAGTTAAAAGTGCAAAGTGAGTTTCAGTTTGTGTGTGTTTGGCTGCACCCACACTGCATAGTGATGGATGGAGACACAAAGTGCAATGTCCTCATGTGGAAATTCCTGGAACAAAATGTGACAAGAATAAACTTGAAAGTGCTAGACATGAAAAATTGTTTATGGAATTAACAAGGCAAATTTCCCCAAAACTTTTTCACCATTCATAGACGTTTATCAGGAATATCAGTTCTTAGAATATTAGTGTCATCATTAATGAACGGTAAGTGATTTTTTTTTTTTTTTTTTTGGTATTTGTTGGGGGGAAGTTTGTCTTTCACAAACTGCAGGAAGATGTGTAGATGTTTTCTACCAGCTAGAGCTGTCAGCTTGGTATTTGACAAGCTGTCATACAGGGAAGTCCCGTATTAATGCAAGGAGGAAAATCACACACCTCATGCATACCAGAACATGTGCTGGTTTACCAACAGACAGCTCAGTCTGCCAGGAGATATACTGACAGTTTTACAAGTGTAAGCTTGCACAGGCAGAAGCACTAGCTGACAAATATTATATTTTCTCAGAGGATTTTAACCACACTGGCTCTGTAACTTTGTGCAGATTTAGGACACACTCCCTCTCCCCCTTTTCTTGGAGCAGAGAAAGTGGGAATCCTTTCTGTCTTGTCCCCAAACACTCTACTATTCTACTTTCTCCTACCTAATATTTAATGTCACTATTTAATGTAGCCTGAGACTGAAACTTCCTCCTTCAGGTGCCAACAGATTCTTGTGCTTCCAGCTTAAACCTTGTTCTTGTTAATGGGGAGGGAAAAAAAAAACCCAGCACCCTTATGGGAAATGGTGTATGAACTGAGAATGATACTTGATGACAGGCTAAATTAGAATTTCCTCAGCTGCCTATATGTCATTTCATAAACTGTCATAAGCAGTTTTGTCTCTGGATCCCCATACACAGCTGAAACTGCTGACACTTCCTCCAACCTTCCAGGGAAGTTTCTACCTCATCATGCTGATGGTTGTTGCATGAAACAAGTTTATAGTAAAAACACATATTTTCCAGGTAACTTCTTTGCCACCTGAACATTTGCTTTTGCGTTTACCCCGAGGTAGATGAAAAAGCAAATGTTTAGGTATGTTGTTCCCTCCAAATATTACCAATAGGACCATAAAATGAACATGGGGGCTTTTGTGATGATCCAGGAAGGACCCAGAAAATCTATTTATGCCTATATCTGACTATGTTTGAGATATACTTGATGTGTACGCAAACGTGCATGTTAGTATTCTGCACCATCTGTGTGTAGCACGACAGCAGCATGACACCAGCATTACGCAGCACTGTGCAACATAAGGAAAAGTCATAAAGATGCCAGTAGTTGTTGACAAGGTCCAAGAGGCTCTTTTCAGAACTATCCGCCATTATGTTCAACTCTGACCTCGTGTTCATGCTCTTGTTCCCATGAGCACCTCCAGCGTTCGAGTCAGTTTTGCAACTTGTTTTTTTTTTTTTTTTTTTTTTTTTTTTTTCTCGCTATCCTGCACATTTTCAGGGTGAACTGGTATCCTGCTTCCAGGATATTTTTGTATTTAGTCAAATGCAGTGTTTGTTTGGTTAGTCAAGATATAAAACACTGGCCCAACTATAATGTAATAATCAGAACATGTTGCTTTACGAGATGTTACATATATTTCTATATCGCCAACTACTTGAATGGAATAAAATCTATTTGGCTGCCCTACCACTGCTTTAATTAGACTTGCTTATGAAGCATTATTGTAAGGAACCTGTTAGCACTGAGCTTTGTTTCTACTTTCAGGTTTATTTTTGTTTGCACATATTCAAGTCTAACCTTTAAATTTACATTGTAGCCCAGTTTTATTCCACTTAAGGGATATATTGTTGAGGGAATTGATCTGTTTGGGGTCAATAGCGCTGATGGTTTTAGTCTGTGTTTCCTTAATTCAAATTAGTTCAATTAAAAAAACTTTATTTGTCCCTGTGGGCCATAGGTGACACTCAGACTAGTTATCAGCACAATATGTGGAAATAAAAAATTAATAGGGCAGATAAAACAGGTAGCTGTGCAAGAAGGGGATAAGTATGGTAGTGATCTACAGTAGCCTTATCTGTGTACATATAATCTTCAAATTTCTTAATCTTCTTAAATCTAGCCCGCAGTAAAGTGGTCACACATGATTAAATCCCACTAAGTCCTCCACTGAGTTTTTGATTAACATAATTAATTTCCGTCATTATCACCACATGACATGTTCAGTACTGGATTGGACAGTCGCTCCTCTGTTTCAACAGGAGTCGGATACTGTAGCATCTTCGTGCTGATGATTACTGCCCATAGTTCTTATGATCCATACCTGCAGCTGAGGCTTGAGCTGTGTGCTTCTGCATGCTGCCCGCTGGATAATAGCTGAAGTTTAATCCTCAGACAAAGGAAAGAGTCACAGCTGAGCCATCCTCCATTCCTTCTCATCCATCTCCATTAATCCCTTTAACTTTGGTCCTTCTTTGTTTTTTCTTGTAGCTCATCTAGGTACAATAGTAATACTTCATTCCCAAAACTTTGTGTTCACAGGTAAAACTGCAGTCACAAAATGAGCCAACTTATCATATTCCTCTTAGTGGATCTTCTACTCAGTTGCAAATCTGAAAGTTTGTGGGGTTATAGAAATGCAAATGTAAGAAAATAAGTTGGACTGTTTTCATTAACAGTGCCTTTACATGGTAAACAGTAACTATATTTTAAATGATTCATTATGTAGTGTTTACTGAATTTTAGAAAAGTCATTTTTGCTCAGAGAACATTGAAATTAAGCTGAAACCAGTGAGATACAGTGACATACTTTAAAATGGAAACATTGTTCAAAGTTTAAACAAGTCATGAAACGTTTACCTTTTCAGATAAAATCTATATTTTCATTTATTTCTAAACTATCACGGTTTAAGATGTAAGATTTTTTTGGTGGATATTCTTCCACTCAATGCTCAGCTCCGAGTGTTGATATCACAGAGTTGCGTGTTGTTCCCTGGGCTTACTTGATGGTAAGCCAGGATAGTTTCCAGGTGTGACAGCAGATTATAGAGAAAACGTTGCATTGTCTAAATATTAAAAAATAAATAAATAAAATAAAATCTACCCGAAATACGATGTGGGGAGGAATACAGCGTAAACACAGGTCCAGTGTTTCATCATAGGCTTTCTTTTTTCATGAAAACCATCAAGTAATTTACACACCACAACCAACAGTACAGACATCACACACACTTCCAGTTCCCTTGAAGTGACTCATGTTGGAGTACTTACTGCGGCAAACAGTCTCTGTCCTGGCAGCAAAACTACAAACAGAGCTCAGCTTGTTTCTCCCACGAGCACTTTGTCATTTATTCATATTTTATATTTCTGTTGTTTTTGAAGTTTTATACATTAAGCTTTTGTTTTTGTTTTTTGTTTTTTTGTTTTTTTTTACATCAGTTCTCATTATAATAGCTTTTTTGCTTCTCTTGGTCTCTGCTCCTGTTTTCTATTAAGCAGAAGAGAAACTCAAGGCCTATACAATGGCATGTTTCTTGACATTCAGAGACCTCGATCTATGGGCTGGGAAATAGAAACGGATATGGAGGCATTAAGAGATCAGTAAGTGGGCTGAAACCCTGAAGCAGGCCAACAGTTAGCACTTCTTTTCCTTAGAGAGAGAGACCAGATACATATCTTCAAAGTATACACTGCCTGGCCAAAAAAAAAGTCACCACCAAAAGAAAAGGTCACACACTTTGTTTTGATAATATTCTGAGGTGTCTCAAGATGTATTTCCATCTGGTGTTGCATTAATTTTTTACCAAGATCTTGTGGTGATAATGGGAGAGTCCTACAGCTGCACAAAGCCTTCTCCAGCACATCCCCAAAGATATTTAATGGGGTTAAAGTCTGGACTCTGTGGTGGCCAATCCATGTGTGAAAATGATTCCTCGTGCTGCCTGAACCACTCTTTCACAATTTGAGCCTGATAAATCCTGGCATTGTAATCCTGGAATATGACTGTGTAAGAAAAAAAAATCATTGACAGACAAACGTCATTCAGTTTATTCAGGTATCAACTGACTTTATTCTTTGGACACATATTTGTTGCTGAACGTAGACCTGACCAACTGCAGCAACCCCACATTATAGACTGCTTCCACAGGCTTGTACTTTAGACACTAGGCATGATAGCTGCATTCCTTCATCTGCCTCTCTTCTTACCCTGATGTACCTATCAGTCGAGACCAGGGTCAGTTTGGACTCATTATACTACATGACCTTATTCCATTGCTCCAGAGTCCAATCTTAATACTCCCTAGCAAACTGAAGCCTTTTTTCTCCTGTTAGCTTTTCTGATTGTTGATCTTTTCTTAAGGCTACGCAGCTGTTCAGTCCCAATTCTTTGAGTTTCCTTCACATTGTTCATGTGGAAATGTTCTTACTTTCACTATTAAACATATCCCTGAGTTCTACTTGTGTTTGTCTTTATGATCTGATTCACCAAACGCTTAAGCGATCACCGATCACCATAATTCAAGATGCATCCAGGGTGCTGATGCATTGGACTCTTGGCCGGGCCGGGCCTTTGCCCTTCTGCCCTCGGGTGGTCCTGGGGAAGCGGGGGCGCCTACAGCGGCCAGCTGAGGAGTTGGCTGCCTGGGAGAGAGATCTCTCTCCCGGTTGTGCCCCTCCTCGAGCCCCTCTGCTCCCCCGCCACCCCACATCATACACACCACACATAGGACACTGTGGGGCAGGGAGTGGGTAAGGATTGGGGTAAAGAGGGGTTTTTGGGGGAGTAAAGGGGATGGGGGCCCAAGGCCCCTCTGCTCTGGTCTAAGTGAGCCGCTGCTCTGTCTGGCCTGGCCTGGGTGCTCTGTGGACCTGCTGGGCCTTTCGGGCCTTCGGCTCTTCCCGTCCCCCGCTGATGCTTCGGGGTGCGGCGTGATCACAGCCCCCTTGCAAGCACACATTTCTTTCTTGTTGCATGGCCACACACGCACGTTCACACGTGCATGCTCACAAACTTACTCATCTCTCCATCTGCTTCTGACTAGATGTTGCTGATGTTTGTGTGTTGGTTTGTTTCTCTGCAGGTACGTTTGATGACTACTGTACTTTTTAGTATCATCATTATCCTATTTTCTTTGTGTATCATGTAGTACTGTGGTAGTTTATATTGTTTTCTGTGGTGTGTTTTTCCACATTTTTTATCCTGTCCTTTTCTCCCTTTTTTTCCCTCTTCCTCTGTCTCTCTGTCAGGTTTGGCACTGACATATAAAAACTAAAGAAAATAGGGTTACATTAAAAATAATAAAAATTTCAAGGGCAGCCATGTATATAACATGTCTCCCTTGGTAGAGCAAATCTGTCAAGCAAAATATGGCACACAGACCACCGTTCTGTATGTTAGGATGCTGGACAGGACAGGGTAAAAAAAAAAAAAAAAAAGATGTTTTTTTTACCATATTTCTTCCTGGAAGACGAGGGTTCCCCACTGTCCTTCCAGTTTTTAAGAATGTGTTGGACATTTCTTATACCAATTTAAGTAGTTTCTGCATCTCCTTAGATGTTTTCTCTGGTTGATGCATGCCAATTATTTGACCCTTCTTAAACAGACTTAACATCTTTTCCACGACCACAGTGTGTGTCTTTTCACATGGGTGTTGAAGAAATGAGAAGCTAGTCGTTGCATCCATTGGGGTTAAATATCCTGTTGCCAGCTGAGAAGAGTGTGGCATTTGGTTCTTTTTCAGAATCAGAATCAGAATCAGAAAGGTTTTTTATTGCCATATGAGTGAACAGGTTCACATCATTAGGAAAATGCTGCGGTACTTGGTGCAGACATAAAAACAATATAAGTTATAAGGTTTAAGCATGCAATAAATATAAAATAAAAATTTTAAAACAAAATAAAGTCTCTACACTTTAACACAAAATTACAAAATTACAAAATATGCTTAACTTCTGAATTCACTTGCTCATGATTTCACAACTTCAGGCTTGTTGGCTCTTACAAGCTATCGGCCATGTTTGACTAGTATGTTGAATGTTCACTTTATGTGGTTTGATACAAAGTGTTAATGCATGTTTCAGCATTTCTGAAAATTATTTTGGTTTTTGTGAAGGTGTGCCTGAACACCTAACAAGTTCCAACTTTAACAGCATAAGATCTCAGCATTGGTGACGACGAAGTAGTTTGGTAATGCGTGATGAGTAGCTGTGCATATATGTCAGTTTTACTGATGTTTTATTAGAGACGCAGGTAAATGTCTCAGGAACCCATCAGCTGATTTTGATTATCAACACCTCTGTCAATCATCAGTTAGGAGAAATGAGGGATAGCCCCCAAATTAACCTCAAACACCATGAAGATCCAGAAAGAAGTGAAGCGCCAGATAGTAATCACGAGGAGTACTTTACAATAAAACCCCCTTCATCTTCATGCTACCAGGACCTCCATGATTCATGTCAAGCAAAGATAGTCATATGCAAACACATTAGCAGAGGCATTTTTAAGTGGAAAAAAAATTTCACCACAAAGAGAGTCCAGCGTGCATTGTAAAGCTGGATTTATACTCGCGCAGCGTCTGTGTAAGGTCGGTTACAGCGTCACCACCATATGCTTCGTGTAGGTCCCTGGAGGCTGGACATGCACCTCTTTCAGACTTGATGTGCACCCATGCTTGCAGAGCGGTTACGTGGAAGTAGTCCTTTGTGATTATGTGTTTCAGAATTTCTGAAGCTTCTCACTGAATTTGTGCGGTAACCCCAAAGAGAAACTACAACATAATGCTGTAACCATATACTTAAGTGTGAGAGCACATTTCACCAGCGTCAGCACACACCTCTGCAGTATAAATCCAGCATAAGTGTTAGATAGCTGAAGCCACCTTGTCTGTTTACTGCTGGTTTTTTTGTTTTTTGTTTGTTCGGGGCCGATGTGCTTTTGTTTCATATAATTGTCCTGTGTGTAAGCACTCCTAAGTCCACAGGTGTAAATTACTTTCCTTATTGAGGCATATGTGGGCTGCTGAGTTTTGACCTGAGGAGTTGACTCTTCTGTGTTCTCATGTGCCCCTGAATAAAATAATCTGAGTTCTTCTTTAATGCCTACTCAGTTTATATCTAAGATGAAGTCATTTTTGTTCGAGGTTGTTTTGGGATCTGGACATTTATGTGCTGTATGCTGTATGGCTATATAAAATTATATTTTCCCTCAATATCTTTCAATTTCTTTCATGGAATTATAGGATATATGTTAATTTATCTGTACCCAGAAAAATCCAGTAAAACTATAATGCTCCTGATGCATACCACCTCACAACCCACCTAACAAGCCCCCTGTTTACTTGTATGTCATAGACTGAATACTGAAAGCTATTGCCTCAGAAAGCCCAGAAGAAAATGGTGCCAGAATGGGACACACTTAAAAAGTTTTTCCATTATTAACAGTCAACTTATATAATTTCTTTTTCAGCAGTTCCTCTTTTGACATTTTGGATGTAGTACAAAGCATTCAGAAGTTGGATAACTTTTTTACTTTATAGTTTATTACAGGAGTACACGTAGCAATCTTGGTAACAAAAAGGGAGAGGAAAAAACTAGCACATGACATTCATATTTAAACTAAATGATTTTTCTTCCTGTAAAAAGAAATACAAATATGTACAGAATGACATAAGACAGGTTCAGAAACCAACAGGTGAGAGGAAAGGGAAGTGTAGTCACATGGCACTTAAAAATAAAAATATCTGGCAAGTGCTTTTTGTTTTCCATAATTAATAGCAAATAAAATGCAGTGATAATAAGTCTGAATAACAAAACAAATATTTATTACAGTAATCAAATCAACAATATTAACATTTTAAACACTGTTTACAATATAAATTGAAATACATAACATTCTAAATACATCCAATATTTACCAAAGACCTTCTCATGTAGGCTAAAAACTCTAAATCTGTAATAGAATAAAAAATAGCATTTCAAATATCTTATAACAACAATATTAATCATACAATAACATTAATTTTAGGTTATTAGTAGATGTAAATAGCTAATTTTCCCCATGGCTTGCTAAGTAATATTGTACAAATTAATATACACTATAACCTATTAATGATCTTTTTTTCTTTCACAAAATGCAAAATATTTTAATCAGCTAAATTATATATAAAAAAGGGAAAGAAATGGCAAATCTCATTTGATACAAACTATTGCATTCTAGAACTCTCAAATAGAAAATGTACACAAGAAAAGCAGCAAAAAAATTCTATTTTTATATTTTTCTATCATGAACAAATCAGTGGTGTAGTCGGTAAAAAATAATGTACTTGTGGCACAGGCAGATCCATCTGGAATGCTATTGGACGATGGCATCGTCCAATAAGAAAAGTCCTCAGAGTGTGACTTGCACCCTTCCCCTGAAACCCCATTGGTCCTTTTCTCTTGTGCTCCGGTTTAGAGCTTCAAACCCTGTCCGAACAACCTGGGATGTTCCAAAGTTCCTAAACCAAGCTCCAAAATTCTGTCATGGAGGCTTTTCCCATATAGGAACGAAGAGCAGAAATGTCCTCTCGGTTTTGGAACACAGAAACTCAGAGTACAGATTTGTGCAATCACCTCAAGCAGTAAATCTCTTTCAGCTCATGTAGTTTCTTAAACCAAGAAAATGATTTTGCATTCTTGTTGATTGGAGGAGTAGCAACTAAGAGTGCTGCCTCCTTTTGCAGAACTCAAAAATGGCTGCCCCTTCCCCAGGGAGCCGAGAAAATAAAGAGAGCACAAAAATCAACACAAATAGAATAACAAGGCAACACTTAAGCAGCATGTATGTAGGTTTCTTCCTCTGTTTTCTCCTCCTTCAGCCCAACAAGTTTTACTGCTTCACGAGAATAAGTTTGCTGTTATATACTTGCTATTATCCAAGAAAGTATAGTCTCAATGCAAGTTGAAAGTGTAGTTTATAAATCAAAGCACAGGTTTAGAAAGTTTACAACCATGTTTCTTCTGACCAGGACTCAATAGCTTTCATTTTATATAGTGTCAAAAGAAATTACCTGTTGGTTTTTTTCTGCCTTGTGAAAAACATTGACAAGATCATAAATATGTGAATATGTGGTGAAAGGAATCTAGTCATTAGGAAAGAAATTTGTCCAGCTTGAAAATTATAGCACTGAGTAAGAGATTTTATTTGCTGTCTGAGATAAATACTAATAAGCTGAGGCTTAATCATTACTTTCTACTATTTCTACTCTGCACCTGAGTTTAACAGTCAGGATTAGTAGGGTGTGGGATGCCATTACTGGGAAACATTAATGTTAATACAAATGTGCAACCTGTGGGCTTGCAGAAAAGAAAGAGGTATTGAGAAAGTTCAAGATGGAATTCAGGATGGCAAAGGAAGACCCATGGTTTGTAATCTTAATCCAATAAAGTAGTTTTTAGAAAGTCTAAATCACAAAGATGGCATGTATGGCATTGATCCCTCATAAATATTTAATGTTACATCCTCTTCAGACTGCCTAGTTTCTCTTTCCTTTCAAACCGTTCTCTCTCCAATGACAGCATATTCTATTTTTTCAGAATCCTTGGCATCACAAATAAATGCAAAAGGTACCTTTTAGAATCAGTTTTTAATTTGTCAGATTTTGCTAAGCAAACTGAAAATGGTATTTTAGTGTTATTATTGGACTTACTGAAACCTAATCCAGTAGTTCTGATTCCTAAACTAAGGGGGTTGGGTTCCAAAGCCTAACCATGTACATTTGATTTAATGCTTAAATGTGACCAAACAGTGATTGGAACGGGAAATAGATTAAATTGAACAAAGTGGAAAGGGGTGTAGGTCCTCTGACGTTCTTCCACCTCCCCTCCAGCTGGCTTATGGGGACATTATTGCTTGTGCATTAAGAAATAAGTTTGCTTGGCATCTAAGGGCACTGACACATAAGGAAACCTTTTGCATATATTAAAGATGCCATGAACTTTGACAGAAGGCTGGAGATATTGCAAATACACTCTTTCTCATCTTACTCAGGCTTGAAAATCCCTTAATCAAAGCACCGTGGTTCTTAATCTTTTTGCATCTAGTATTTCTTAACAATCCTTTTATCAGATAAAAGCTTATTTCACTTTATGGCACATGGGTGGAGGGAGGTAATATGGCTAATGCTAACCTAAAATTTGGTGAGGAGGATGCTAGAAAAACAGCAGGGGAGGTTGTTGGAAGCAACAAATTCCCCATTTACATCCCTTTGAAAAATATCATCTGAATACATCTCCACTATCAAAACTACAGCCCTCATTTCTGAGCACAACCCTTCCCATCACTGCCAGCATTGATACTTCAGTCTACCAGTAGAGCTCAAAGTTTCAACTGCATCTTGATTCAGTTAGCTTGTGAAAATAGCCTATCTGCATCATCTAATATGCTACAATCATTTAGCCTGCATCTGCAAATTACAAAACTCTTTGAATTTTGATTAACCTCTAAATGGAGAACACCTTAAAAAAAAAAGAAAAAGAAACTACAACTAATTTAATCAAATGGCCCAAAATTTTGTTTTGCATTTGGTGGTATTATTAAAAAAATACTGGTTCAAAATTACCAGGGAGTCTCCTATTTATATATCTATCTTTCCTACCCTGCTAGACAATTGGTTTTCTGACTTTGATTAAGCATAAACAAAATGGTAGCATATAATATTTTTCATCCTATACCCTGATTTATCCATCTCACCCCCTCCCACATTTGCATTTACTTTTCTAATTTCAACACTTCATTTCACCAATGGTCCCTTTGTGCACTACCCACCTTCTCTTTCAAATTATATTACTTAGCTTTTTGTACGTATTTTTGTTTGTATATTTCATCAAAAAATACACAGAATAGAGAATAATTAAGAACTTTTTGGCAGCTTCTTCCTTTCGTTAAGGAAAGTCCTGATCACTAGCCATAACAAGATGAAGACTTCGGCACTCAGTCTGAAGGGAACCTCCGACTTGGCAGAACAAATGTGGAGATAAAAAATAATTCTGCAATTTCTTTTTTCTTCATTCATTTTTGTCCAAAAAGACTTCCATCACTCACCCTTTTCCACCCCACCATTTATCAGCTCTCCACCGCTTAAACTGTCGCCCCCAGCAGCTCTTCTGATTTGGCCATGATCTCGTTCTGGTTGGAGTCCAGGCCGTAGAACTTGACTTTTAGCCCGTCGACAGGGTGAACCACGGGAACTGTGATCACACGAGGGAACTGCCGAGTGGCCAGCTCAAAACGGCTGGAGCTGGCCAGCTCGATAGCCAAGATACGAAGGAAGAGGGTAGCGAGCTGCTTCCCAAGACAAGACCTGACACCGCCGCCAAAGGGCAAGTAATGAAAGCGCCCCTCTTTGTCTTCACTCCTCTCCTGACTGAAGCGTTCGGGGTCAAAGGCATCCACATCCTTGAAGACAGCGGCTGTGTCATGTGTGTCCCGAATGCTGTACATCACACTCCAGCCCTTTGGAATCTGGACTCCCTGGAGGAAAGAAGAGAAACACAAGTTAACAATAAGCAGGTTTATAAGAATGCCATCATTACATCAAGCAGACTTGGCAGCTTTATGACTATAAGGTGCATAGAAACAGACTGCTTTTTGTGCCCATCTGTTGGGTTTTGGACTTCTTTCCTGTAGCCTGCTAAGTCACAGCTCCTATGATTTTGCTTTTAGAAACAAGTGAAAAGCTTTGTGGCTGATAGTTAATGTTGCATCCTAATCAGCCATATTTTAGTCTTAAAGAGAATAATTATTATTCTAAGTATACCAACTACAATCAGCTGA
Organism: Melanotaenia boesemani; assembly: GCF_017639745.1. Classification (NCBI taxonomy): domain Eukaryota; kingdom Metazoa; phylum Chordata; class Actinopteri; order Atheriniformes; family Melanotaeniidae; genus Melanotaenia; species Melanotaenia boesemani. The sequence goes on from NC_055686.1 coordinate 12,845,026, forward strand.
AGCATGAGTCTGAGAGGGACAATGCCCAATAAATGGCACATGAAGATGACTGTAACACTCACGTCTAGCTCGAAGGTCTGCATGGCGGTTCGGTAGGCCCCAGAAACGGGTGTGAAGAGTCTCAGCACCTCCTTGATAACACAGTCCAGGTACTTTAGGCTGATGATGGTGTCCAGCCTCAGTTCTCCTTCAGGACAGAGGCAGCCGTTGTGCAGGAGCCCCCTGGCTCTCAACTCCTCCCTCAGGCGCTCCAGGACAGTAGGGTGGCGGAGGAGCTGCATGATGAGGGAGGTGCTTGCGCTGGCGGTAGTGGCGAAGGCAGCAAAGATCAGCTCGATGGTTGATTCCTGTGCCATGATAGAAACCAGGCATTGCATTAGTGTGCCTTTCTAGTTTTATTTATCTTGTAATCATCTTATATCAGGGGAATCTTAGCCTTAGGTTGGCAACCAGTATATCACTGGGTCCAGTATGGGATCAGAGTCAGGATTAGTCTTTTTCGTGCTCTCTCTCTCTCTCTCTCTCTCTCTCTCTCTCTCTCTCTCTCTCTCTCTCTTAACTTTACCAATGCTCTTTTCCTTGTAGAATGTAATATTGAACAGAAGTAGAAACATAAATTCCACTTCTGGATGGTACTAAAGGTATAAGAGTTGATTTTCTTTCCTTTTTAGACAAAACAAATGGATTCTTTGTTAGCTTTTGATGGACTAATTCATTGTCATTTCAATAAATTTGTTATTTAAACCTTTTTTTTTTTTTTGTGAGGAGGTGTAAAGTCAAACTCAAGTTTTGCATACAACACTGGGCACAAATATGAACCCCACACCTTAAAAGCACAATTTGTGCTAGGCCTGCTATTGAGCTTGTGAAATAAATAACAGCGAGGCTGGGCAACATGCCTCACATTGTAAACCTCTCATCTGCTATCATCTTTGTCAAAACATGCCTCTGCATCACCGTACGTGTGTGTGTCTGTGTGTGTGTGTGTGTGTGCGTGTTTGTATGCGCATGTCAAAAAAACTGAAGGAGAGGGCTTCAGGCGGGGCATCTGTGACAGGGCCTCCCCAGTTCAGTTTGTGTGTACAGCAGGCCTCATTCAGACCCCTAGCAGGGGCAGTGTTGACTTATTTTTGGCTCTGGACTTTACCCAGAAACCACAAAGCGAGAAAGCAGCAGAGTTGAGTTTCCACAGAATTTCTCAGTTACTTAAATAGGTAAATAGTGGGTGTGTCTGTCTCTGACTGTGTGTGTGTGTGTGTGTGTGTTTCTTTTACTTTTACTGTCTGCTGGTGGGCATCAGTCTAGCATCTCTTCATATTTTACAAGAGGATCTTATAATGAGTCATCTGCAGTGCAGTGGCTGTACACACGGTTTGTTTACATGCTTGCAAGTCCTCTCCTCACTTTCTTTTTTTGGTGCAAAGGTGTGTTACCTTCAGCTCCTGCATGGTGAGCTCAGTGCCATTCTCTTTGGCGCTATCCATCAGGACATCCAGCGCATCGCTGTAATCCTTCCCCTGGGAACACAGTGGCTTTTCCTTGATGGCTTTCTCTATGCTTTTCTGGAGGGTGTCTCTTGCACGGATGCCCTGCAAACATGCAGAAACACATTAACCATCAAGCAAATTTATCCTCACTGTTTTTGCATGTTACAGACATTTATAGAAACTGTTGTTTCCTGCTCAGATGAGTAAAGTCAAGGCCCCAGCTGCAGCTGATGAAGAAATCTAGTGAATTATTGTTTGAATTGTATATTATGAGCTTCCATGAAAATAAGCATTAACTTTGCTAAAATGGAGTTGTTTAAATATGAAAACTTACCTTCCTGTAGCCGCTAAACGGCAGGTCTATGGGTAGGCTGAAGAGGTTGTTTACAAAATCTTGGAAAGTTGAGAACAGATGCCTCATTTCCTCCTCTGACACCCTGAAACCCAGCAGCACCCTCACAGCCATGGTAAACGACAACCTCTGGCTCTCCCTGTGGGGATACAGTTGGTTAGCTACGACTAATGAGAGAGTCCTTGTAGAAGACTCAACTTTTCCTTTGCAGACATGTTCCAACTCTTTCCATTTGACTATAAACTCCAATTAATGCCTGTATTTCTGATTCAGTACATTTAAAAGGGAATTATTTTGCTCTGTGTTTGAGAGATTTAATTACAACTCACTTTAAAAGTAAAGATTTTACACAATTGAAAATCAAGTCATCATAAATTAAACCTTTTGATTTCCAACTTTTTTTTCTCATGTCTTGCAAGCGGCTAAATGTATTCAGTGTTACATTTCAGATGTTACACTGCTCAGAAAGTTTTAAGCTAAAAAATATTTTCCCATTAAATCAGGTCTTTCTTTCTTCTTTCCCCCATTAATCCTCTCATTGGCCCTCTGATGTATCTGCTGTTCCTCTATGTTATAACTACATCTAAGCAGCTCCATCTCCAGCAGATACAACAGAAATATTCTGCTAAAAGAGCCCAAACCACTACTTTTTACTGTAATAACTAATCTACATTGTACTTAAAATATGTCCTGTTTTCCTCAAGTGGGATTATTCATGTGAAGATTTTGTTTGTCCTTTTATTTTCTAAATTTTGCATCATTGTTATTTATACTTCAGTAACTGATGTGAACATTTGTTCCACCACCACCAGGACTGCTGTTGTACCTGTAGACGTTGATGGGCTCAGGGTTAGAGCTCCACACTCGGAGGCTCTCCTGGATGACCTGCTGGATTTTGGGGAGATACGACTCCAAGGCCTCATGGCTGAACACTTTGGCAAACACCTGCAGAGACAGAGTGAGAAGCCGATAGCGTTATTTCAAATGCACACCTGGTCTTGTCTGCTCTCATATTGAGACCAGAAACACCATCCACTGAATCCTTCCAAATTCATTAATGAATATGTGAGAAGGCAGTAGAAAAACATGTTTTGTCTTTAGAGACGTTTGAGCTCATTATCACCTCAGAGAAAAATGTTCATAAATTCAGTGAAATTTAGTGTAAGGTTAAGCTGCGTACCAAGAGAGATTTGATTGAAATTTGGTTTAGATAAAACCCTCTTGTGTGACAATTTTCTCTCTCTCTGGAGCCCCAACTAGAAAAGACTTTCCATCATGTGTTCATTCCCATTATTTTTCTCTGATGTTCTTTCCTCATTTATCCCCAAATTCTCCCCCACATCCCTCATCCCTCGTGCTCTAAAGACTTATACATTGTGGAGGTTTTCCCCTGCAGTCAGCAAAACTAGAATGACAGGCAGAGAGAGCAAGAGAGGAGGGGGTAGATTTGAGTCTTTCCTGGCTGCTCGTAGTATTTCTCTATTTGAATCAGTCACCAGTCTTCAGTGCTGTTTGGACAAATAACATTCCACCAGATTTAACCACCAAAACGGCCCTTAAAACAGACCTAGACGTGATTTAGGAATGGAGAACAGGGCTTTTATATTAATATGGAGTCACCAAAGGCTAGGTTTTATTTGGATTAATAACATTTTTATGCATCTAACCTTTAGAGCCATGATGAGAACAGAGCAGAAAAGGTGCTGCTTGTTGGGCGACAACCATTTGGCGGCAGGCAGTTGGGGCCAGCTGGTTGGTCGGCAGCTTTCTAAAACTATCAAGGGCTTTTTGCTTCTCCAATTGAAGCTTGACAGATTTTTCCATTACAAGGTTTTATTCAATCAGAAGTTGAAGAAAGACAATGAAGCTCATTCTCCAGCAAAGTTGGGTGACTAGTACACATGGTTTGCATTTACTGCTCAATGAAATGAGAGTGGAACATCTGAACAAGCAAATTCTGTATTAGACACTGTGTATAATGATCAGTGGCCAGTTAGTCCCATCAGTTTGCTTTGAGAGGCTCGTTTGTTTTGATTCAGGTTCATTCAAAAGTCACATGCAGATTTGTTATGCACATGTGTTGTCTTTCCTTTTCTGTTTATTTTGAGGGGATTTTATGTGTTTTATGTGCTTACTCTTTAATATCTAAACTACACAAACTAAGTGCACTTGTTTTATCCCTGCAGACTCTCTTCATGCCTTCTGCTGTACTTTTTATGACCATGCAGAGACTCTAAACTCAACTTGCTTTTAGTTACTACAAAGAAATGTTGACAGCATATACTTCTAAAAGTGGTCATAATCTAGACCGAAAAACCAATCTATGTAATTAATAGTTTTGAAATCCCAAGCTGCATGGAGACAGTTGCCTTATTGTTTGTTTAGGATGCACTTTCCATATGTAAACACAATACAGGAGCATATGAATGAAGACAAAATGTTCCTGCTTCTTGTCAGAGTCATAATGGAGGTTGAGAGGGGAGAAAGGAGTTTCCAGTGGGATTTGATCCCAGGCCAGTGAGGGCTGTGGTTTTTGAGGTCGATCCCCCAGCCACCAAACCATCAGTTGGGCACTCACACTCTCATTCTGTCCCCTTCTTCATTTTCTCTCCTCAGCTGCCCACCATGTCTCCTCATCCTCCCAACCCTGCTCCCCTCCCTCCGCCGCCCTCAGAATGAATGAACAATAGTCCACTGAGCCAGCGCTGTGCGCGCCAAAGTGTGCACATGTGAATTACGTGTGTGCACTGTATGGGCATGTATATACTGTGTGTGTGTTAGGGAGTGGTTAGAACAGATCACAGAGTGCTCTAAGATGTTAGCAGTGCTACATTTCCTCTTTCTGCCGCACCCTGGGGCTGCTGGTCACAGATCAGTTTACATGACCTGCTCTCCATCCCCGACCACAGGAGATTACACACAGTGTCTGACCTCAGAAGAGTCTGAGACAAAACACGAGCTGTCATGACTTCTTCTACTCATCTTGGAGTCAGTGTGTTGGCTTGAGGAATAACTGAGTCATTATATTTTCACCTAGCTGATTTATGCTGATTTAGATTAGCCTAAAAGAAAACTTGGATGAATAATGGATTCCATGTAAGCACTTTAAGCGTCATATAAATCCTATCCATTATTGCTATTATCGGTAGAACGATATTTGATGATAGGCAAAAAACAGAAAAATCAAAGTACCCATCATGTGGCCTGAGTGTCCATGGCAACGTTGGATTTGAAAAAGCATGTCTCAACAAACCAAAGGATCCAACACCACTGGACATCCCCAGAAGTCCAGGTTCACAGAGCACTTGCACAACACCGATTTTCAATATGTAAAAGTTATCAATGAGCTAGTTTGTCTACTTATTTCATTTTTTTTTTTTTTTTTAGATTAGCATTAGAATCTGCAAAAGAAGACGCACTTAGGAGACAGCGAAAATTGATTTAGCGAAAATACTGGTTTAACCAGAAGTGATTGTGTAACATTGCAAGTTTACCCGTTTGGCCCGTCTGCACTGGATTATGTATAATTGCTAAATTTGAGTGAGCACTTTGTGTATTCCGACACACACACATATACACACGGACATAAATAGACATTGAGTTTAAGGGTTGAGCTACTGTAGCACCAGTGAGTCAGTCAGTGTGTGGAGGTAAGGCTCTGAAAGGTAAATACAGGTCAGACAAACACACACACTCAGACACACGCCCAGCATCTCTCTACACAACCTGGCTGCCAATCAAACACAGTTTTTATGCAGTGTCACTGTGGGACGATCCAAGCTCCGCTCAGGAAGAGGGTGGAGGAGGTGGCATCTTTGTGTGCGTATGTTTGTGTGGTAGTGTGGTGCGTGTGTGTGTGTGTGTGGGGGGGGATTGTTTAGTACAACAGTCATTTTGCTGCACCACAAAAACGTGACTGTCTTCTGTAGCCTGCAGCTCAAAGACACAGGCTTTAAGACACGCACACACACAGGTCACACACACTCTCAGGCTCTAACACACACATAGACACAGTTGTCCTAATAACGTCCATATGTCTTAAATTATATGAAAGTGCTGCGAGCTGCTGGTTCTACAGACATGTAAAGACTCCTTTATTCTTTTCTCTGCCCTCGCTGCTCCCACCTCTTCCCGTCTCTCCCTGCCCCTTCATCCATCCTCTTTTTAAAAATACTCTTTCTCCTCTCTCTCTTTTCTTTCACTGTGCTCTGTATGTCTTTCCATGCCTCTATCGTCACGTTGAATCAGAGAGGGACTACTTTGTTGGTGAGGATCAGCATGTCTCAGCAGCTATGTTTACAGAATTACATCAGGAATGGAGAGCAAACTGCCCAACACCAAACTTTAAGATCTAAGTGCCTTCTTGATATTTCTTCTCCACTGCAAACCTTTGCTGGAATATCAATAATTGCTGTTTGCATTTCCTCAACAAACAAAAGATCTCAGCATCCTTCAGCTGGAGGGCTGAGAAATAAAAAACACTAAAATTGCAGGTTTCTGGAGGTTTCTTGAGACCAGGAATGCTTGTAGAAGTTATGTTTAAGCTGCATCACTTTTTGCATTTCAAGAATCCTCTTGAGTGAGGATTTCATCTTTCACACAGGTTATACTTGTAAAGACAAATATTAGAGGCTCAGCTGAAAATGGCAGTGCCCTCTACTGATGATGAGCAGAAGCACAATAACACAGATTTGGGGTGCTACATGCAAAGCAGCATCCTGTTCTTGGAGTTTTCAGGGAAGTGGCAGCGTTTTACAATAAGAGGTATGCATGATTATTTGGTTTATTCCTCATTGTGAGAAACAACTGGCTGAAGGTAACAAGCTGAGGTGCTGAACAAAGGCAGAGGTGAGTTTCTTGTCCAGTCTCATCTCCATGTCTGCCTCTCTGTTTTTGCTGCCTCCGTTTCTCTTTAATGTAGGAAAAAGGCATCTGTCCCAAAAGAAAGAATAACAAGGGTGGAAGGAAAATGTGTTTTTTTTTTTTTTTTTTTATAAGGAAAATGAGGGAATCTCGGCAGCTGATGGTTAAAGAGGATGAAGTGAGAGGTATGCTAGGAAGGTGAAAACAGAGAATTAGCTGCCACTGTCAACATTTTGCACAGCCTTGCTCCACCACAGAGGAACATTTCTCCACCACAGGTCAACTTTCTGACCACAAAACTACTCTATTTATACATTTGTAATGTCACGCGAGTTAAAGAAAGTTCCTTTAATCATCTATATTGCATGATCTGAAAGACACAAGATGCTAAGATTTTAGATGCTAAAGATTTGGATGTAAGTTGTTAAATGAGATGTTTTAAGATTTAAATAACTTCTAATCAAAATTTCTGCATTATCTGTCTCATCACTGTTTCTAAAGGGGGAGATAACCTTTGTTTAAGCTGTGCTATCCGACTTTGCGGTCCCTCCCAGCTTTGCAGAACACTGTAGGGTCTTTCAACTTCAATCCATTGTTTTTTACCCGCTTCACCCTGTTCACGGCTGTGGGGGCAGGAGCCTATTCCATCTGTCATCAAGCAAGAGGTGGGGCACACTCTGGACAAGCTGCTAGTTCATTATGCTGCTAATATGGAGACAAATTAAACTAACAACCATACATGCTCACTTTCACCAGATTTGGTGAAAGTGATCACCAAATAATCCAAGATGCATCTCACCACCCTCATTTTTTTAACGTTACACCAGAAATGATGCAGTTTTAAACTGTAGAAAACAACTGAACTCTAAGCCAAAAACAGAAAACTTAGCAACTCATGGGTAAACACTGTGTAGCATTTAGCTTCTAAAGGGATAAACATTTGTGTCAAAAGCTGCTGGAGACCCGGAAACAGCTGAAACAAGAGCTCTGAATATTTACCAGGTGGCCACAAACACTTTTTTGTCATTATCTGAATCAAACAGGCTACTTTCCTTTATCTGGTTGTAGGTTCTCTGCTAGGCAGTGCGGTGTTGTCCGTGACATGTCAGCTAAGCTGCATAAGCAGTTGCCTGAGCAGTAGGCCTATAGGAGAGAAAAAGGAGAAAGGTCTTTGGGAATTCTCTTTATCTTTATTTGTCTGTGTAATTTTTTTTCATATCTGTGAGTTTTAGCCATGTTTGTTGTCCAGTGGCAGAAACAGCTGCTTGTTTGCGTGGTAAATTGTGCATACATGTTCTGTAAGTCAGAACTGATTTGTAATAGACATTTTAATTTACCCTCATTTAAAGTCATCTTTTTACCATCTTGAGCTTTTGATCAAGAGAGTGTAATAATTTGTTTATTTATTTGAAATATTGAGGAAATCTTTGCAAAGAGTTTTGCAGTTTGCATCAACTTTCTATGGAGTACAACTTTAAATATAAGTGAAATTGAAGCTATCCCATATAAATCGCATTTTTACCCTTTTTAAAAGTTAGCTTTTAATGACCAGGTTGCGCAGGGATCAGAAGCTAGCCTAACATCTGTGCAAAGTTTACAGTCTGTGATGTTCAAACCTGCTTTATGTGTGGTAAACCCAGACATCACAATACTCTGAACCCCTGCAGACTGTCCACTGGCTCATCAGCATCACCAAAGTCATAGTCTGTCTGCTTTTCATGTTTGATGTTGATCCGAGCTGAAGATGACGTGCAGGTCCTGACTGTTGGACTCAGTTTGGCCTGTAGTGGAAAGCCCATCCACTGTGGTTCTTTGACAGAGCTAGTTTCCCAGCTTAACACTGGGTTATATGGAAACTGGCTGGCTCTGTTGATCCACTAAAGGCTAATGTGCTGTGCGAAGATTGTTTTTCCGTACAAAAACCACAAGGAAGGCAGAGACACACACAATCACATAGAGAGCTCTGGTCCAGTGGATCAGACAGTAAACTAGTCGCTCATTCTTTCTTTTAGTTGATGTCGTCTCGCCTCTGTCTGTTAACAGAGTTTTATTATGCGGAAAACAGCAGTGAATGCTGCCAAAACACACACACGCATACACACATAAGTAATCACACTTTGTACTGGTTCAATACAATCTTTGGTTTTAGTTAGTTAGCAGTTGTAGCATTTGCCTCTGTTCTCATGGTGATTCCTAAGGAGTCGTCAATGGGAAAACTTGGATGCCACAGCATGGTGTGAAAGTATGTCCTTGAAAAGTTAAGGAAAGTGAACAAGTGAAGGACAAAAGAAGAACTGTCAGCCCTACTACTGCAGAAGAACAGTGTCTGAAAATCATGTCAAATCCACTGAAGACAGACACAGGACCTGAGAAATGCATCTGGACCTTCACTTGATCCGTCTCTGATCAATGAAACCTCATGAGAAATGGTCTCATGAAAGATGGCTGTCAAGAAGCCATTTTAAAGGATGAGAAGCAAAAAGAAAATGTTAAAGCATGCCAAATGGCACAAGAACTGGACTGAAAATCAGGTCTTATAGAGTAGTAAATCCTTCCTAGAGCCCAGATCTCAACATTATTGAAGCAGTGTGGGATCATCTTGACAGAGTACCTAGCAAAAGGCAGAAATCATCCAAAGAAGAGCTTTAAAATGTCCTTCAAGAAGTCTGGAGAACTGTTCCTGAAGAATACTTGAAAGGACCCTATTATGCTATTTCGACTTCTCTGAGCTTTCTAGAGTGCTGTAGTGTTAAATATTCATCAGTCAAGTGAGCGGAGCCGTTTTTTTTTTTTTTTTTTTCCATTATGTCTCTGCATTCAATTTCCATGGTGCTGAAAACAATAGGTTTTAGAGTTTTTTCTAATTCGATATTTCAGTGATACGTTTGTATTTGTTACCAGCACTTGACCAAAGACTGCTGGATGAATAAGGATCGGTATAACGAGGGATTTGCGATCAGGCTTTAAATGAAAGGAGGGTCTGTTCCTACAATGAAGGACCGCGCTCCGATCCTGAGCCACAAGCTGTAAGTAAAACCAAAAAAGCTGTTTTGTTTGTGTGTGAGTAATGGTCAAAGTACGGCCATAGTAAAGAAATTAACCCAGACTTACTTTACCTGATCACCACCAGCAGGTAACACACATAAAATGATGACCAGAAAGTTAGCGATCAACACTGATTCCACGTCTGTTGGCATTATGCTACATTTGCCACATGTACGCCTATTAACATGTAGAAATATATTGGGCGAGTGAAGGACGGTAAACAACGTTACATCAGACTATAGCTGGTAAGCCGAATATTTACCAGATACAGATACATCCTGCTGCATTCCTTGATGCAGGTTGTTAAGTTGTTCACCCTCGTTTTTGGGGTCTGATTTGGGCTTGAACATGTTTGACTGTATGTTTTGTTTTGATATTGTTTACTGAGTATTTATATTACTTTGGTTTGTTTGCGAGATTGGCCAGTGTTTCCATGACGAACACAATGCGCGCTCCCAACAAGTGCTCCCGGCAGTTGACCATCAGAGGGAGGCGGGGCTCAGGGTGGAAGAGTCTCATTGTGCTTGTGGCTGATCTGAGGGCCTACGGAGAGGATCAATATAAAATAAATAAAGGGGTTTATGAAAAATGCTGGATTGATTCCTGCTCTTGTGGACTCGCATATTAAAACAAATTAGCCTGAAATGAGCATAATAGAGACACTTTAAAGAAAGTTTGTCTAAGAGCGTTGACGTTCAGTCTCATTAAAATAGTGCAAACTCTTTATTTGCATTATATAGCCCGTTTTTCCATTTATGTTTGCATGTGAGAATATATTGCTGCAACTTTTTTCCCCATTTTTCCTGCCAGTTTATAACAAAATGATGGATGGCTCAAGACTTTATACCCCCAGTGTACACTGGCAGGTGTCACGTCCTCACTATAGAAGATGTTGCGACAAAACATGCTATTCATCTTAATATCAATCCATATGACTAATTAAACTGAGTAGTTTTTGCAGCCATGGATACTTAATTTTTTATCTTGAAGTTATTGTCTGAAATGATTTGATTTTCAGGATCTTTTTTTCTTTTTATGCCGGTCAAACATTTAACAGATGCAAGATGCAATGAATGAATGAATAATGAATAACCTTTTATTTAATCAGGAAATAGCGGGAGGTGAATGGTTGATGAAAACATTTACAACAAGACTTAACGACCTCTGATAAATGTAATATTTGCTGGGATTTATTGAGTAAAACCACCCATTTAATATTCAGGGGATTTCACAGCGATTCCAAACAGAGGAAGCAGCATATTTAAATATATTTTTTCCCAATTCACTACAGGATTTGGGGATAGATAACTCTATAAACAACTTACTGACCTCACATCCATCTCTGCATCTGGCTTTTTGTGTTCAGGTGTGTGTGCAATCATGCTTTTACATACTGTGTGTGTGTCAGGCCCCCACAGAAAGCCCCTCTTTGTTCCGTGTCGGAGGCAGCCTTCCTAATCAGGGGTCATTACATGAGGTTAGTGTGGGGGTCTCCAGGGAGAAGAGAGGGGATCAGAGCTCAGATTAGACCCAGCCGACCCCTTGCCATCCACAGGCACCGCAGCAGCGAAACCTGACCCCGCCTCCAAAGCCCACCACCCCACCCACCCACCTCCACTCTGCAGAAGGAAAATGAGAGACTGATTTACCAGAAAACACAGCAGACTCTGCTTATTCTACTGATCCTTTGTGTGTTTATCTGTGACTTGTGTGTTGTGTGTGTTCATGCATCTGGTGTGTGCATGAAAGAGCGGGAAGGTATGTGCCCCAGGGAAAGGGGATAATAGGAGAGAGAGGTAAGTGGCTGATTACCTGAAATGATCCTGGCTCCAACAAGAGGGAGGAAGCAGGAGAAAGAGAGAGGGTGAAATGAGAGAAATTAAGCAAAGACTGTAAAAAGGAAAAACAGATAATCGAGGGCCGTCTCCTGATGTAGAAGAGTAGAGCGGAAGATAGAGTGATGGAAGGGTCGTTCTCACGCTTCAGTAGCCAGAATACTGCTGATAAGACTGAGTCTACAGGATCGCTTTACATTCATTCTGTGTGCACCTCTTATTTCAAAGCATGAATACTGGAAATGTGTATTTATTATAGATGTTTAATGTGTTTGAAGTACATGTTGCATTCCAGTTGTGCCTCTGTTTCTGGATACAAAGCTCCTCAATATCTTTTGTGTCGTGACTGCAGTAAGAACATAATTATATAGAAAGTGTCCTTTTAAATGCTTGATTTGGATAATTGCTGCATGTTCCCACAGAAATACATAAAACAACGTCTTTAACAGCGTTACGTGGCTGCACATAATCTGTTCAAATTATGTTGGCTGTGGTGGACACGCACATTCCCTCATTCAAGACCAACAATAATCTACATTTTCAGGCAAGATGGACTGGTGTTGGAATGATATGAGAGCAAGATTTTCAACCAAGTTGAACTAAATATTTGGGTTATTTTTCCCACCTAATAAGGAAGCTGGATAAGGCAGATGGTCTAAAATAAATACCCAAGAAGTGATTCGACTGGCTGTCTTCATATCTGGTAGCTATAATAAGGCTGTGAAAAAAGCAAACATTGTTATTTTTAACCCTTTCTTAAAATAAATATCTTCTCTCCAGTTCAGGGGAAATTCATAGCTTAAACATATATCTGACTGATCTTGGAACCATAATTTTTGTCTTCAGTCCCATTTAAAGACGGCCTACGGGACAGCGATTGGTGTAAAATAACTTGCAGTAGTCACAAACAGGAAGGACAAACACTGCTGGGCTAGGTAAGGTGAGGCTTTGAAAACATTTCGGCGACGTCGCTTTAAAAAATGAAGGTCGTAATCTGTTTTTAACAAGTACAGGAGCGCTTACATCATCACAGCTGGCTCACCTCAGTAAGAAAAATTTGTTTCTGTGAAATTAAACGCAAGGTTGATTTCAGATAATTCTCAAGTTATGAAATTGAATGCATGAATTTAATTATGATGATAAACTTGTTAAGTATTTTGTATCAAGATACACAAACTGCAGTTTTCTTATTTAAATTTATAATAAACTGCCTATGAAATCAATTATTTTGTTTTCATTTAACAATTAACAGACAGGAGTTGCAGTATATCCTCCTTTAACACACTAGATTACAAGTCCTTTAATCTTTTCTATTTTTATTTATTTGAATATATAAAGGTTTGTGAGAAGTCGGTTACAAGAAAGAAAAATAAAAAATTGTTCAGTTATCTATTGGATCGGATTGAGGTTAAAATTGGTCAATTACTGGCTGATCATTCAATGCATCCCCAATTTTGTTTCAGACAATTAGATAAACAAAACCTGCAGAAACATTTAATCTTTTTCAGAATTTAAGAGATTTTTTGCCCCCATTTAGCTGATTTTCCTGTCACCTCTTAAACCATACTGTTGTTCTCATTAGTGGGATTTCTTTTCATTTTATTATTTTCTTTGTGATAAATTGGACAGAATACACAGATTTCTGTGTCTCACATACCGCAGGAAATAAGATTTTGCTCATTTTTCAGTTTGAAAGTAGTTATTACAAATTGATATTTATAAATGAATAAATCCATCTCCAGTCATTCCCGTCGTCTCGGTGTTTATATCCCTGCTACAGCATGCGTCTGCAGTACTGATGTAAATTGTAGGCGCATGTATTTAATGCTAATTTTTTACTTAATTTATTTGTGACAAATAAGACATCCATTTTTGGGTTGTTTTATTTTGTTTTGCATAGCTCACAGAGTTGAGTAGCACTGCACTCAGCTCCGACTGCATCTGCATGGTGTGTTTTGTGTGTGTGATTGCAGTTGATTTACAGAATAAATTGCGTTTAATGATCAAATGTTTATTTTATCAGAACATAAAGTTTCAGATAAGCAGAGCTCAGCTTTGTCTTTCCTTCCCTTCATATGTCTCATAAGTTCAGTGAGTGTTGTGCTTCCTAACCTTTCTCCTCTTGCGGTGGATGTCTCCGATGCTGTTGGCCAGTGAGTTTGGTCCCAGCAGCATGGCGGTGCTCTGAGGCCAGTCCACCGTCACCAGCGTGTGCTCACCCATCAGCACCTTGCGCACGTTCTCGGCACCCGTCACCCGAATCACCGGACGGCCCAGGAGGTGGGTCTTGAACACGTTTCCATATTTCTGTCTCCTCGATGCGTGGAAGCCCGAACCCTGGACAGAGAGGAGGCACATAAGATCATCATCAGTGTCTTCATCCAGACGAAAGCACCAATATTTTTAAATCACATTATCTTTTATGTCTGTTTAGTTATTTTTTCAGATTAAACGGTAAAATTTTTTCAGATTATTTCCAGTAATTCTTGTTTTCCTTAAGACAGAAGCTGGAACCAAATCAGGACAAGATGAGTGGATTTAAAAGGAGGACACAGTTTAGAAAATTATGTAGATTTCCCTGGAAGATGGATTTTCCCTTTGCAGCTACTCCTTACAGCAGAAGGTGCAAGACGACTTTCTTTAGAGGAAATCCCCAAACACTCCACCCTGCATCACTGACATCAGACCAGCACTTTTCTCCTCCTGTGGATAAAGCCCACCCTCATCTCCACTTCCAACATAGTCAACCAGTTTCTGTTAATATTCTCCATTTTTGAGGCTCATTTTGAATGTTTATATGTTAAAATCATTATGTGCACCAACAATAAACTATTAAACATAACCAAATTTAAGCTGAGCTTAAGAAAATGGCGTCAAACTCAAGTGCATTCTCTCTAACTGCCTAAAACTTGTTCCCTTGGTCTGCTGTTTTTTTGCCCCATTCTGTCATTATTATCCTCTTTTCATCCTAAACATCATCCACAAGCGAACAAAGCTGCATTTCATACAGTTAAGCGTTGCTCCAGCTTTGATCTTCATCTCTAAAACGTCTCACTAAGTATGTCTTCTTTCTGCGGTTTGAGGCCCAAACAGACTGTTTCTGGTGAGTCCCTCGCTTATAGAAAGCTTACAGAGAAAAAGAGAAGGTATCCAGTGATGGATGCAGGCTGCAGATGTTAGAGAAGCTTGTATATACAAGGATAATGTAATGAAAACTGATTTAAGTTGCCTTCAGGACATGTTCTGAGATCAGCTTTTACATCGACCTATGAGTAATAGTTGAGGTTAAAGGTTCTCCAAACATTTTCAGCACAGGGTTAAAGTACAGTAAATAAAATTTCTCATCGAGGTGGAGCTGATTGAAGCTGTCAGCGTGTTCATTTTTCCACATGTCGCCTCATTTATTACTATTAATTGAACTTCTTTCAGCTTTTCCCAGTATTTTTTTTATGACAAAACAATATATTTATCTTTATCACTTGATTTGTGGTAACACTTTTTTCTTCTCTGTTCAAATGAGTGTAGATATTAAACTGTACGACATCTGATTTTCCTAATCCGGAAGCTACATAAATTTTAGCACATAAATCCTTTTTGCAAATTTTGGCCCTAAGTTCTTGTCACTAATAGAAAATCATGTTGGATGACTAGAAACAGAATTGAATCATTGATGCATCTCCATTTAAAAAAAAAAAATCTCTACATTGACCACTGAACAGACAGAGGAAACTATGAAAGAGAACGTAACGCAAAGATGGATATTTAACTGCTTCTAAGATTTAAAAAAAATTACTTCATTTTTTTTGTTGATGACAATAAAGAAAACATATTCACCCTGTTTTTCTTCTAATTCACCAGAGCCATGCAGCCCATTTTGGGCCCCTGTCCTATATTTTCAACAGCCTGGCTGCTGGTAAAATCCCAGAGGACCAGAGCTGGAGTCAGTTAGCAAGATGACCCCAGTGCAGCTTTGACTCTGACCTCTAAGTAAGGAGGTCATGGCAGAGCAAGAGGGAGCTGACCCCAAAACTATATATGGGTTGTTTGACTAAGAAATATATATATATATATATATATATATACACACAACCTGAGGGCAGATTACCGTGTTACACACATACAGGACGTACATACACAGCACACTGTATCTAACGTTCACATGCAAGTATTCACACATACTGTAAAAACACACTGTCAGCACATGCATGTTTAGGTCCCGTATATACACACTTTATCAAATACACACTCTAGTTTCATATAATTCACAGGAAAAAAAAAACAAAAAAACATGCAAAGTAAATACACAGAGGCCCAACTGCAAATTGCCGTGACAACACTAACTGGTTTGACCCCAGTTTACTCGAGGGGAAAGAGATATGTTCAAGTCTGAGAAACACGCACACACACAGTGGTAATACATGAAAACATACATGTAAAAGAAGCAGAATGAGGTGCTGTTGCAGGACTCAGCCCAGCTTTATTAGTGAAAGAATTGTTCTTGTCTCTACATTTTCCCTTTAAGAAGGAAAAGATCACATGAAACATTTCTGATTGGAATCAGCATAAAGAGCCTCTGTAACTCTCTCACTACTGGAAAACAAATGCAGAAATTGGCATCTAATTCTCGCGGCTAGTTTGTTTCCGGCTTGGGACACACCTCTGGCAGCGCCCGTGCTTTCAGTTTGTGCACATGTGCGTGTGCTCACACAGCTTCGCCTTCTCGCAGTGATTTAGGTTTACGGTGTAATTTGTGGCTCAGAGTCCTGCAGCTTAGCCTTGATACATTCAATAAAATCTGAATCAAAACCTGCTTCAGTTTCCAAGAACTGTTAAAAGTGAAGAGGTGTTTAGGTTCTGCTCTTGAGTACCTGCTCGCTCGTCCTTCTGGATGAATTTATCAACCAAGAAACCGGGAATTTCATATTGAAAAGCTGCTGGAAAACCGTAAAGGGTATCACTGGTTCCGTTTTACAGGAGTCACAAAAAAACAAAAGACACTGTTGACACTGGTCTCAGGAAACAAAAAATGCCAAGTCCTGTCGTGTGTCAAGATGAGGCATTTTGTGTTTAACGTGTTTCGCTATCAACCTTGCTGATAAGGGATGAGACCCTACAGTGTAGCGTTATGAAATAACCTAATAATGCATTACAAAAATGCATCCTTTTCTTGCTCTGAATGTATAACACTAACCCACTGGATAGGTTGCCATGACTACACATTACCTTTTTAGACAGCTTTAGGTTAAAAATTTGTCAGCTCTACACATCAGATGTCTGCAGAATCTGTCGTTCAGAGGAGATTGCTGGAAGGTGTCTGGTTTGTGACCAGCTAGCAGGCTTGGTTTCACCATCATGTAGACAGGAAAAACCAAACATCTCTACTGGAATGTAATCTAAAACTTCTGGTCATAGGTTAGGGACAGTTTAGCATTTAATCCATATTACTTCCAGGATCTTTTTATGAAGCTTTCATCACATACAGTGTTGTCCAATCCTTTGGTGGATGTGCACAGATGCTCGTTCTCTTCTTGAAGTGTGCTGTGAGGCCGGGGTGTGATTTCGGTGTCAGCCCTCCTTTTAAAGATTTCACCCCGGATGTCTTCTGCCTTCTCCTCCAATGGTGTTTTTATTCAATTGACAGGCAAAAAAAAAAAGACTCTTAAACATTCTTTAATATCCAGTTCCATCGCAGACAATGGGGCAGATTTCACAATGAAAAATCAGGCTCCTCCCACTCCGACATGGTGTGCATTAATATCACACACCCAGCAGTTTAGTAATAAAAAATGAGATAAAACGGGTTTTTCAGCACGTTGAAGAACACTTTAAAGTCACACTTTCTCTGTTGTTTATGTCTTGTCTGCTTGAATACTGGAAACTCACACTAATCTAGCAAGGTGCCAATACACAGGCATACTTTTTTTAAACTTTAACCTTGCTCAACTCAGTTTTCTTTGAGATTACCTGTATATTGGACGATTCAGCACTTTTGTTGTTCACATACAATGTTTAGATTAGAAAGTAGTGAGTCCTTCTTATAACAGTAAGAAGTAAGTCTTGGTTCATTCAGTTTGGCGCAAAGTATTATAATCATTATTATTATTATTTTGGGCTTTATTTACACAACAAAAGCATGTTGGAACCAACATGGCCCAAAGCACCTGTCAAATCACAACTGATGATAGACTTTGGAGCTGAGATGACAAATCTGCGTTCTCGCCAACTCATTTGTGTCCCTCGGCTGTTTCTCACCTTCCTGCGACACACCTCACATCTTTCTCTGTGTGAGCTAAATTGAACACAGATGCTTCAGCTTCCCTGCAGCTCTGTTAGTCGTTTCATGTCGCT
The DNA here is from genome assembly GCF_017639745.1 of Melanotaenia boesemani. Taxonomy (NCBI): domain Eukaryota; kingdom Metazoa; phylum Chordata; class Actinopteri; order Atheriniformes; family Melanotaeniidae; genus Melanotaenia; species Melanotaenia boesemani. The sequence continues at coordinate 12,862,956 of NC_055686.1, forward strand.
TTGAAATCTCTGATCACCCGACTGCTTTTATAGATGAAAAATGCAGCTAATTAGCATTCTGACCAGCATCCCCACCCCCTCCTCTGTGGCTGTGTTTGTAACTGTACTTAAGCTCCTTCAGATGTTAAGACCTCTTTGTGAGGTGTTGACAAAATTTTATTTACACCATATGTTTACACCACGTTTTTCTATAAAACTGTCTGGCTTCTGGTTTACGAGTTTACCAAGAACGATGCGTTCACTGACAATGAATTTCTGTACAGTTATGTTTGACTTGGGACGCCCGATTCCTTCACCTTTGCAGATTTTAGTTGCTGTTTCTCTCTGGGTACAAACTGTTGACCTGAGCTGTTTTCACAGCTCCTGTACACTTCCTCTTTTTACTGTGGCATGCACACACACATTAACACAGACACACACCAGGTTGCCGGCTGGCCTCTAAAGCCCTCAGGGTGTGTGTGTGTTAGAGTGGGGTTTTTTTCCAAGCTACATTTTGCTGCCATATGGATGTAGAGTGGTTTAGTATGTCTGCCTGGCAGGCCTGCTGACACACACACACACAAACACACAGTCCAATTCAAAGGGAGTTCCTCAGGCAGCCAGACAAGGCTCCCTTTCACACCCCAAGATACAGCATCAGATTGGGGCGAATTGTGCACTTTTTCTGTGTGTATGGGTGACTTATGTGTGTATTTCTTCATGCATTTTCTTTTTCCATCACTGTTAGTTTTCTTTTCATGCACACACACATTTTGGCAGAAAAACTGGAGGTTTTCATCTGTCATATTCTCTACAGGAAAATGAGAAAAAAAATTGTGCCTACAAACACAAAAAAAAGTTGCACTGAAATAATCTGTGTGAGTGTGTGTGCCAGAGGTGTGGTCTGGATGACATTTAGCTTAAAAGGTGAGAAGTGTACACCCCTCTCCCCATCCCAAATCTGGCAAAACACACACACATTCACACACACAGACCCAGCATGGAAAGTTGTGATGTAATGACACCACACTTCTCTTGCAGGAGAACACGTACGTTTCACAGCAAGTGCACACACACACAAATGGAGCTGTCGCCATGGAGATGCAGGCGTCACAGCTTCACACTGATTGCGCAGGCTGAAACACAATTTCCCTCCAAACTTCAGTGAGGCGAAGAAGACCTCACTGTAAACACTAACTTCGTTTTTGGGGGAAAAAACCTCCAGAAACCAAAATTGCTGCCACAACATTACAGTTGATTTTACCACCGAGGTCACAGGCAGCAGACTCTGATGTGAGCTGAAAACCATAAAGAGGTTTCTCTTAATGATGGCGGGCACAAAGTTTTAAAGCCTCCTTTTTTTTTCTTTCTTTCTTGTGGACATGTTGCCTAGCAACTAAGACTAGTAAAATTGGCTGTGGAGACACAAAACATGATGTGTGCACCACTTTTTTCATGCAGCTCCATGCAGTCAGCAGCTGGAGTTGGGAATTATACATAAAGAGTTTCAGCTGCTGAACTCTGAAGAGTTGCGCACATTTTTATTTACAGTTTACGGTTTGTTTTTTTTCCACCCTGATTTATTCCTGCAGCACTACCTAGCTGCAAGCTGGGATACCTTTATAAAACAGTTAGCGGCGCTGTGCTTACTATCATAAGCTAATGCAGCTAAAAGCTGCCGTATTCTTACAGAACGTACTCTGTTTTAGATACACAAACTTCACATTAAGTATAAACAGATTAAAATAATAATTTCTGAAGTTATTTGAATATTTGATTTTAGTTAAACACAAAATATAATCAGCAAATAAATCATGGTTTAACATTTTAGATTAAGATCACATTAAATCGCAGTTAACAGTTTCAGCATTAGAGAGATGAACATCAGTTCACTTCTACGATTTGATATTTTAATGCTCAAACTTTTGTGATTTCACATAAAAAAACAAATCAGAACTTTGTCCACTTGTAGTAACAGCAGTCTCTACAAAATATTGCACATCATTCAAAAGGAAACAAAAAAAATCCAGTGAAATGAAACACTTTCCATCAATGTCCCTGGAGCTCCCCGTTCACCTTAAGCTAAGAGTAAATCCAGCGGCGATGGACTGAGAGCAACATCGCTGCTTCAAACTGCACCCCGAGGCGTGGTTAAACCAAGGTTAGAATAAGAGTAAAATCACGTTTTTGTCAGGGTTAAAGGTTTTGTACACTCGATTAGAGGAGTTGGAATAGTGTTTAATAACCAAGTAAAGCAACGTCCCTAAGTGCAGCGCTTTTTAACTGTGTGTGTGTTTCTGTCTGGACAGGGTCGTACTTGTACAGAGTCTCTTTTATACTTTTTTTTAACAGAGATTTATCAGATATTTTACAAGAACCTCAATAAAGGGGCAGAAAGGGAGTTTCTATGAAGAGTTTCCACACACGCCATGTATTCACACACACACACAAATCCACTTCAGCTCACGTTTGCCCACTCACATCTACTCAAAGTTTCTGACAAGCGTCATCGTGATCACAGGAAATCTCATAAAATCTCCTTGTTTCTCTTGTTCTCTCTACACAAACACACACACACACACTGTCCAAGCACAGCTAGCTAGCCCGCCAGCCGTGCTAAAAATACCCCCGTCTGTTCTGTTGGGGTTGGCCTGGGGGCGAACCTGGGCCGGGGCTTATAAATGTCCTCTTTGTAGAGCAGTGGAAATGTCCAACAAATGACTCTTTTATTAGAGCAAGACAAAAAACTAAAACAGCTAATTATGTTTACTCAGATCAATCCACACACACACACACACAACGCTAGATGGGCAAGAGTGTGTGTGTGAGGAGTGGGAGAAAGAATGTGTATTTAGGGTGTTTATAAAGTAGAAATATAAGGCTGATGCTATGAGGGAGCAGAGGATTTTGGAGGAAAAGAAACAGAGCATGATGGGAAACATTATATAAAAGTGAACACTGAACATTTAAAACACACAAGACTGTGCTGCTGAGAAAAGGAAAGAGTTGCACGTTTGTGTGCACAGAGATATACTAAGTTCATGGAAAATGGAAGCGAAAAGCCAAATGAACTTTTTGACTCGTCGTTTTGGTTCGATAAATTTCATTGCGATAAGAAGTTGAAGAAAAAAGAGGCTAGAGCGAAAATTCACACTAAAATCTTTTAAGTATCCTATTTGTCTTTAAATATATGTAATCTCTCAAAATTCTGCTGAATCAATTCTGCTGGGTTATTAAACTCTTGGATGCTCGTTCCTCAGTGTCTCTCTTCTTCATACAGTTCATGAAGTCCCGCCCCTCTTCTGCCTCTGATTGGCTGTTGTTTGTCGCCTGGTTAGGGTGAAGTTTAGCTGATTGGTTAGATATTTAGCTGATTGGTTAGATAGTGGAGGTTAAACAAGAACCTCTAAATCACAGCCAATCCGATTTGGAGGTTGTTATGGAGTACGGGAAGGAAAAAAGAAGTCTTGAAGAAAAAGGCATCATACCTTTAAATGACTAAAAACTTGTAGAAACTCTGGATATATTTTATTAGGTGGCAAAAATTACTCTCTGATTTAGCAGGTTTGGCACCTGGTGTGTTTTCGTTTCCGACCATGAATGAGAGCATTTTGAAATGCGCAGTTGGGAACGAATGAAGCTTTAGTTCATAAAGATGATGGCTTATTTTATTAATTCTAACTTTCCAGTTCACAGATGTATATTTATATTGTAAAATGTTGTACTTTTGTGTCCCTGAATGCTAACGCGTAACATTAATAGCAAATTTTGTCTAGTAGGTTGCATGAAATTTAGTCTTTTGACGGATGTAAATTGCAGACTGTTTCGTCCCATTGTGGTCAAGTATAAGAGATTTTTAAACAATCAAAAGGCAAGGCCATTCTTTACTGTGTCGCCACGGCGTCCACGATGGAGCACGTGAGGTATCCAAACCAATAGGAAGAACTGTCAACAGGCTGAGAAGAAAAGTCCATAAATTACAGGACCTGAACCAGAATAATGAAGGCTAAAACCAGCAGAGTTCTGCCCACGCTGTTTGACTGACAGGTAGCTCCAGATGCACAAAGGTGGTGTCAGGAATCTCCACGGTTACACCTAAAATAAAGGTTAAAAACGAAAAGTAAAAAAGCAGAGAGAGCAGCGAAGGAGAACGAGAGGAAACGAGGTCAAAGGCTGTGAGGGAATTCCTTCTCTCTTTCAGCTGTCAATCATTCAGCCGGTGCCAGAGATACCAAGGAACCAGTGTGAGGCCTTTTATGTGTGTGTGATTGTGCGTTTGAATGGTGCGATAGGTCCTCGACTTGACAATGAACCCCGTCCCTTTGCGGTCACACCACCTCATCAGGGAGATGCAGAGAGAGGAGGAGAGAGAGGGGAAATAAGAGAGTGGGATGAGAGAAAGGAGAAGGGAGGAAACTGAGGAGAGTGTAGGGAAAAGAGAAGGAGGGGAGGAGGAGAAGGTGCGAACGACTGGGAGCCAAAAATGAAGGCAGAGAAAGCGAGCGCAGAGCGTGGCAGAAGAGGCGGAGAGATGGGATGGGTGCTTGTTTCAGAAAGGACGGATTAAAGAAGAAAGGCTTCGGATAGTTCAGCCAGAAAACACGAAGAATAGAAGGAGCAGGAGACACAGGGGGGAGGGAGGGCTGGCCCCTGACCCGGGGACATTATAGAAAGGGAGATTATGGTTGTTCAAAACTCTCTAAGCGCTAACCCCAGGACCCCAGCTAATACCCTGACACACACACGCACACACACACACAGACGCACCCAGCTACAAACGAATACAGACACAGTGTTAAACTGGAATTCATGTGGTGATCATTTATTATATTTTCTTTTTAACAAATCTCATTAAAACCAACTTTTAGCAAGTCTTCCTGCAGTCTGTAGAGCAGCATGCTAGCTGAGCTCAACAAACCCAGGCTCTCTTTGCTACGTGGTCGAAATTTTAATTTAAGTCAGAATTAATTGGCAACAGCGCTCATCAGTTTCTTGTTCAACTTTAGATTTTCTTACTGCTTACTCCAGAAAATGTCCTATTTAACACGTCATTTAACTTTTCCTTCAAATTAAAAATCACTGATCACATTGCCTACGTCAGCCGAGAGGAGCGATTTACTGTGTTGGAGGCAAAAATGGCAAGAAGGGACTGCTGAAGTGGACAAATGTAAGTTGATATGTTCATTTTACAATTTAATTATTGATTAAATTCCTGCTGTTAGACTTCGTAAATTTAATTAATGAACTGTTTTAAGATCAGGCAATGGTCCTTATACAGGATTTTGTTTATTTTTTGGGGCCAAATTAAAATTAAATTTAGAGAGACGATTGGATTTATTCTTTAATAAACGTGTGTTTTATTGAAAAATACACTTTGCTTTTCATCAGGACAAAACATAGAAACATGTTCATACATTGCCCGCGTCACTGAAGCCTGAATTCGTGCTCCTGTAACTAAACGGCTTCATTTCGTACCATGTGTATTTTATTTACGATGTTTCCTCAGCTTTGACTCTATACTGCTTTTTGAGATTATTAAAGAACAGAGTGAGAAAAAAGTTGGAAATTCTTACAGTTAATTTAAGTCATTTTGTTTTTTTGTTAAAACAAGAAATGGGTGCAATTAATACAAACTGTGCTCTTTAAATATGTTAAGAGCCGGATTTCATGTCATTTTTAGCAGGATTCTTTGGGGTTTGAATCAGTTTTATGTCATTTGAAGAAAGGTGGGAAACTTAAAATTCTAATACATGGTGTATACAACAAAAGAAGCAAGCTACTGTATATTTTTCTAACTTTAAACCAGGCATGTTGATACCTAAACGGAACTAGGTGTAAATTAACCAAGAGGCAGTATGCTGCGACTGGAAGGAAAAATAGAAATTTTCTGCAATGCGACATGACTGTCTTCCTACTTTTCAGTTATTTTCCTGCACCAGTCTAAAGATAACACTGAAAACTTTTATGTTAAGCTCAACATACCTCATAATAGTATTTAATGAATGATTACAAAAACTTTTGTTAATTTTTAGCTGTCTGATAATCCTGAAATACTAGCTAGACCACTAAATATGGAGGAATCAAGCTTGAATCAAGAGTTTCTGCTTGAGTAACCTGTTTCAGATCCAGCTGAATTGCACACAGAAAGATAAAGTGTTGAAGTCAGAAAGTGTTGAGAAAAAATGTATCCTTGTGTTGGTTTGGGCCTCTTTGTGGGTAGCGTGGGCAGTTTTTTGACAAAGAGCAAAAGACAGAATGACACCAGCTTTATCCTTTTAAGCTTTTGCACACAAAGTTTATAACCAGTAAAAGTGCAACCGTGCTTTCACACACACTCAGAGAAGAGGAGATTAACACTGGGCTCTATACTCGGCCCAGAACAAGAGTGTTGAAGGAGGGAGCAGTGTGTTCTTGGGGTGAAAGAAGGGGCAAGGGAGACCGATGCCAGTACCTCCTGCTAATCTACGAGAGGAGGACAGAGTGGATGGTTGGCGAGAGAGGAAAAAGAAGAGGGAGAAAATGTAAAATGTATAAGAAACACAAAAAGTGCAGTCGATTGCTTTCGGTGTTGTCGCTGGATTTTTTTTTTTTTTTTTTTTGCAAAAGAGTTGCGATCTGATGGACATGTAAGAGAGATCAAAGAAATAACAGTAAAGGAAGACAAAAAAATAAAGCTAATTCAGGAGAGGAACATTCAAAACATGAAACAAAAGGTAATACTGACTTTTACATGCTAGGCTAACAGAAAAAAGCAGCTTTTATCGTTCATAGATTTACCAAAACATGAATAAAAAAAGTGAAAGTGGAAACAAAAGGAGAAGCGCTTGAAGGTTCGTGGGATTCACGAAGAAGCTTTTTTTAGGGGTTCAAGGGTCCTGCTTTGAATGTTAACATTTTTACACCACACACATCCAAAGGGCTGGCCCTTGTGCCTGCTAAATGGACTATGTATCTGTCACCCAGAAAACAGCCAGTTCCCTGCCACTCCTGAAGAAACAAAGACTTTCTCTCTTGATCACCACACTGCTGCATGCAACTTTATGCACATACACTTAAAGTCTTTCCATTTCTGGTATGTGTGTTTGAGTGTGTGCTTCAGGCCTGTGTAACCGCAGCTATGCAGCACACAGCGGGCTGGACCGCAGTAATGGAACCTACTATAGATGAAGCCACCAAGCTCCACAATCCCCCCTCTGTCTGAGCTGGTTAAAGACACAATCCTGCTGCAAACAAAGCTCCTGAGAGCACTGAGTGTCTTCACTTGAAGGAAATTGCAACTTCTGTGGGTGGATCATCAGTTTTATAAACGTTTCAACGTTTTCTTGTCATGTGTGAGAAATGAAAGCAGATCCCAAAACAGTAAATGAGGGCTTTCACCACCAAACTTCCTGTCAAGATTATTCCAAGTGTTCATCTTTTAAATAGTTTATTTTTAGAAAAATGGTGAAGTCAGCCTTACATCCCACAGATGGAGCTGGGTAAAACTGGAAAACTGGGTCCAAAGCAGTGCTAATTACTGTTATTCTGAGTATGTTCACAATTTAGAATATGAGCTCTGTCTGGCTGTAGAAACATTTCCACATATCACCAGCAGGGTTTCACACAGTGGATTTTTTTTTCTTTTTTTTTTTTTACACAATGGTTTAACATGACTGTTGGTCCAAGCTATCTATAAACCATGTGTGTTGGTCAGAAAATGAGCAGAAATCAAAGTTTAGATGTTGTATTTTACAAACAATAAAAAGGAGTATGCACAACATTTAAAGTATTATAAAGGAAAAGCAACATTTAAAGGCACCATGAGACATTAGGACAGGTGCAGAAGAAGAAGAGGAGGAAGGAGTGACAGTGAGATGGAGAACTGTCATCACATTGTATGATGAGTGTGCTTGGTATGCAGGATTGTTATTACCCTGCTCACCATCATTTACACTTCATCACCGTAAAACAGACGAGAAGGCAGGCTGGCAGACAGAAAGATAATGCATCACTGTTGGTGTGTGTGCAGATTTATGCAGCTGATAATGTTTGCACTTTCCATATAGAAATCTGCTGTGTGTGTGTGTATTCTCTCTAGTCCTAATAGCAAACATAAATCACACACAAATGCACTGTTATGCGTTCATTTTGGCTCATTTGACCCAGATTCAGTTGCGCCTCTCTGCACCGCCTGTTTCCTGTTTCCTTCTTTTTTTTTTTTTTTTTTTTTTTTTTAAACGCCAGGATCAAAACAGGAGAAACTGTTTCTTGAAAAGCAAATTTATCACCTTGTTTTCTAGGAACAAAATCGGCAAACATCTAAGTTCGTGTGTCGATGTTGAATCTTTGAAATAAAGAAAAATGCAACGTTTTATTAGTCGGTGTGGCTGGCTTTTTAAAAAAGTTTTAAAAGCTGTATTATGCAAACACCTCTGAGTATGGTGAGAGTATTCTGTAAACACAAACCTGAAATTTTAATTTGCGAAATAAACATCCAAGATTTTGTACTTTGTCGACCCCTTGTGGCAGCTAAAGGTAACTAGCGTCATCTTTAAAAAGTTGATTGAATTCATGACCCAGAAACTGCTGCGTTATCTAAAACAGTTGCATGTGTCTGTTCTGGTCGCCGCTTTAACACTTTAAGAAGTTTATGTGTTAAATCAGGTAAATACCTTGTGTATTTTATATTAGGGAATGGTATATTGTTCGTCTTTGGGTCAAAGATTGTTCAAGTACTTAGAATTCAACAAAAATGGAGAATTTGTGAGCACGAATCTGCAACTTCAAATTTTTGTAACATGGTAAAAGCTAAATTTGAGCTTTGGATCAAAGTATTATTCCATTTTTTCAAAAACATTTTCCTTAGAACCTTTAAGATGTTAATAAAGGCTTTGTGGTGTCAATCTGTTTCATGGTGTTATTTAAACAAAAACCTATGAAGAAAGCATTTAATATTCTTACATGTTACTAAAAGTCTGTAATAAATGCAAGGACAGAGTGTCTGCATATGTACATTGTTATGTGTGAAGCTCTGCAGCATGTAGGTAACGGATTCTTTGCCCATGTGTGTGTCCTCACTCAGTAGCACTGCTGCTTGGCACAGTCACTTCAGAAAGCTCAGGCTCCTAATGAGAGCAGACAGGTCTCTGGCAGAGCGGCCGTAACACCATTTCTAACCACAGATCGCTTTAAAATGAATCCGTCACAGAAATGTGCTGCTGCGTTTGAGTGTTGAGGTAAAAAGATACTGTATGTATATATTGTATACATACATTTAGACTCTTAAAGTTTATGTTAGAGATCTAGAGGAGGAGCCAAGGGACGTGATCTGAGACAGGGAGAGGGAACTAAAGAGGAGAGAAATACAGAAAAGAAAACAGTCGTACATAAGTTGGTTTGTATCCAAAAGAATTTGGTGCATCTTTTACCTAAGGACTCATTTGTATTTAACTGCCTTTTGTACACACTTAAACGAACACACAGCAGCAATTCTTCAGAGTGAGTTCCTGCTCAGTGTTTTCCTGCCCGGTGCACAAATGAACTATTTTGTTTGTCAGTCATTCCTCTTATGGCATTGCCTTTGGCAGCTGAACTTACTGATGAACAGTGTGTGTAGTATGAAGACCAAAATCGAAGCTAAAAGAGCGGGGATATTGGACTTAAATTCTCCAGGTGGTCAGTTTAAATGGTAAAGTTGCTCATAGCTGCGTAAATTAAAATCCATTAATATGTCAGTGTTGTTCTTACATCTTGTTTCTGCTGCCCTCTAGTGGTAAAAACGTCACCTAACCCAACACTGTATTTCAAGTTCTGTTGCTTCTATTTGTACTTATAGGCAGACTTTTTGACTAGTTTATAAAACTAGCAAGTGTGCACTTACCAGATATTAACCTTTGGCTGTTACTGATACGCTAGACACGTTTATAACTAGTTGTGCCTCTGACCAATCTAAGGCGAAGCAGCAGTTTAATATGTGTGCACACTACATAACACCACCACACATAAAAAGATTAATGTTTGATTTTGAGAGAGAAAAAAATGTGCTAGCTAGCATTAGTATTACCACCTACACTCCCTCCCCTTCCCGTGGGGAACTTGCCACTATATTTGATTAGAAAGATGACATACATACTGATTTAGTGTTTAGCATTTGGTTATATAGGAATAGTCTGAGTTAGGATTGTAGAACACAGAAACCCAATTCAAAAGTTACTTTTGTCAAGAGCACATGCATTTGTCATTGTCAACACGCTCAAGCACTCAAAATGAATGAAAATTGCTTCAGAAGTCTGTGATTTCTGGGTTCTTATATACAACGGATGGGTAAGTTTAAATGCATGGAAGTATTTGTCATGAACAATACACAGATAATAATAATAATAATAAACAACAGTCTGAGCAGTTTGCTTGCTCTGGCACTCCGGTGGTGAAAACTTGTATAACTGAACACACTTAAAGCTCAGAGAATGATGATTAGTAAAGCAACACAGGGTGAAATGAAATGAGGAAACAGCAGTTCAGATTTGGCATGTAAGCTCTGTTTTGTTTTGTTTTTTTTTCTGAATCAGGATGTCTACTTTCAAAGGCTCTTGCTTAAGAGACTATCAAACAAGTTGTTCTTCTGGCTCTCTACACCTGTTAGTTTGTTGAGGTCTTTTTCCACACTTCCATTCAGACAATTCCCTCCACCAGCAATCAGGCAGCAGCGTTGCAGAGGAGCATCTGAGCTAGAAGGACTGATCAGATATCTATCTGCATGTCTCACATTTTCATAGTAAATGGGGATAAGACAGCAGCTTGGCACATCTTCCACTTTATATCTATCTTACACACATTTTTAACGTGATTTATTAGGCATGTCACTGACTACATTAACTTCTTAAACTTCACTTTAAGATTTGGTCAGGGTCTCCTCCAGATCAACTCACTGGAAAAGAAGCAGAGGAGCAGCCAAAAACTCGGCTGGGTTTCCAGCGTCTTTCACGTTTTTTACTCTGCTTGCGGGGACATTTGGTCCTCATAAGTACACACAAACGGCTCTATCCGACCCCACTCCCATAAACGTGGTCCTCAGTTTCATTCCGGGAACGCGTCTCGCGCGGTGTCAGATGTAGACTAAGGGAGCATCGCAAGTTCAAGTCCCACACGCGGCCAACGTGCCTTCTCGTCGAGCCCCGCTTTGCTTGCCACCCCCCAAATACACACACACCACCCCACCAGTTCTTTTTCTGTCTTTCTGCTTCTTTTTATTTATCAACTCTCCCGCTTCCAACCCTTTCAGTCTGCGTTCTCCTGCGGGAGCCCCGAGCGCGCTGCTTACAGTGGGACTCACGTGCGGCATGTTGGGGTCAAACTACAACACTGAGCTGATAAATCTCAGATTTTCGCTGTTTAGTCCAAAATTCTGTTAGTTTTAGCAAAAACATAAAGAATATGTACTGATTCTGATGCACATGTTTGTGCCAGTGTACTACTGAAAGAATCTATGGATAGATTGTTTTCATAAAAGTGGTCAAACTCAAGTGTTGAAGCTTCATAACATTTATAGCAGTTATTGATATCACTGGCATGCATGCCGTAAGGTTTTCCGCTCCTGCAGCTTTACACAACCTGTCAAGCAACTTGCCAGCTGGAATCTCGGGTAGTTGAATGATTTCTTCAGCATGCAGCATGCTGGGAAGTTTGTGAAATTCAGCCAAAATGAAGAAGCTGAAGCTCAGCTGAGAGGAGCGCACTTTCTCTTCAGTTTAACTCTTTAATTCCCAGAACTTCCCTCTTTAACACACTTTCCCAGTCAGTCGCCTTTCTTCAGCGGGTTAACTCTGATCTGAATGTACTTCACCACCACCCAGACACCCTCCGTCCCCAGCTGCCGCCGTATCTGATGGGATTGATAGACTATCAGTCTGACTGCAGAACGACCCCGCAGCGCAGGAGCGAAGGGGGGGTCGCTCCGCGGTCTGCTGACCCGATGCGCTCCTGTCTGAGGTAATAGGTAAATAAACTGATCTGATCGCCACTGTAAGAGAGTGGGAGAGATATTGCAGAGCTATAAACTCAATCAACTGAAAAAAAAGAAGTAAAACTCTTTGATGATTATCTGTGTGTGGTTAGGTGGACAGGAGTCATTCAGTCTGTGAACATCACAGGCGCGCAGGATCAGGATGAACCAGCTCAAACACATAGTTGAGGTCAGAATGATTCCCCAGGCTGAGATAAGATTTTATAAGTTTAACTCGTAAGATATTCTTGAAAGTCGTAAAATAATCAGTTTTTGGTGGAAAGAAAAAAGACACAGATCTGTGTTTGTTTTAAATTTAGCACCAAGTGCGCGCGTCATAAGAAATATCACATTTCTTAATAGGTGCAGTATTAGTACTTAAACGACTCTGTTAGTCGATATCAAGATAACCTCGTTGTCCTGCAGACTAAGTCATCAGTAAGTGGATGTTAGAATGCTGAGTGTGTGAAGAACAGAAAAGGGAAAGTGTGGAATTGAGATACACCCCAATTGAAAGTATTAAAGTTTTCGAATGAATTTAATTTAAAAGAAATTAATAACTTCATTATGCAGATAGTCCGCGGAGACCCGTGCTGACCCAGACAAAGTTTCCCTCTCCCCCCTCCCCATCCCGACCCCGCGTGCGCTCTTACCTGCAGGAGCCAGTGGCAGGTCTCGCCGATGAAGGGGAAGCCCATGGATCCTTTTGGCATAGGCAGCTTGCAGTTCTTATCTCGCGTGGCCGTCCATCTGAGCTGCCACAGCTGCTGCGAGACGGCGAGGAGCAGGGCCATGGACACCAGGCAGGCGGCCAGAGTGGCCAGAGCCGAGACCAGGTCGAAACTGTCGAACAGCATGGTGATGGAGAACCGATTCTCTGAACGACTTTCTGAACAAACTTTGTTTGGGATAAAAACAACGTGGATCCCCGATTTAGATTTTTTTTTTTTTTGTTTGTTTGTTTTTAGATTTTACTTGCGTTTAAAAAAAAGCGCGGCGCTTCTTTATGCGCCCTCAAAGTGCTCTAAAATGAAAACGGGCGGCTTTTCTCTTAGAATGAATGAACTGCGCAGAGCGCGTTTTTTTCTCTCTAAGTAATTTTTTTTATCTGAAAATAGTAACAAAATTATGTTTTGATGCCTCACAAGTGCAAATCAGTGTCGGGTGAGCGAAGATGCTACAGGTGAGCTGTTATGTGACAACCGGTACCTTCAATGTCACAACTAAAAATTATAATCAAATCATTCAAACTAACTTTGTTTTAATGATTTAAGTATTTAGGACCAGAATCACACTTTACTGGGCACGGTCCTGATGTTTGAAATTTCATTTTCAGTCTTGTTTGTGTTTGTTTCTGACTTAAAATGATGTTGTAGGGGGTGGAAAAAGTCAGGAACTTTGATGCAGGCAAAAATCTAAAGGTGACACGTTTATGTCAGACACCGGGACGCCCGGGGACACGTGGAAAAAATTAAGTCGAGCACCGGAGCTTACAGGAGTTTGCTTTTCAAAAACTTCTCGATGAACGAAAAAAAAAAAAGTTAATTAAACGAAACGTCTTCCAAGAATCTTGTCTCTGACAACTCCAATCAAAATAAAAAGTTTTAAATGCCTCTTAGAAAAAAGTTTTAATCTCGCTGGAGCAAGGACGAGGGGTTTAAAGAGTTTAAAGATCCGTGAGCTTGCAGGGATGAGTAGGTGCGCAGGAGATGCTCCGTCCTCTTTCTGCTTCTCTTACTTTCTGTCGTCCACTCTCCTCTCTGTGTACCTTTCTGTCTCTGATCGCTCCTTTCTCCCTCCCTCTTACTGCTGGCTGCCTATACAAGTCACCCTCAGTGCGTGTTTGTGCGAATGCGTGCGCAAAGAGTGTGTGTGCGTCAAGCCAGAGGCACCAATGAGTGTTTATATAGTGCGGAGGCAACTGGAAGGCGAATAGGCGGCCAAGGGCTCCCGTTGCCCCCCTCCAACCCCACCCCACCGCACTCCAGCGTCGGCCAGAGAGGCAGCGAGACTCCCCTCCCATCTTCCCCTCCTTCTCCTCTACCTCTCCCCTTCCTCCATCCATCCCTCCCCTCTGCCCCACCTCTTTCAGCTCCTGGTGCACCCCCGTCCCTTTTCCTCCCGTTGCCCTCCCTCCCGCGCTCTCTTCTCAAAATGAGGGGTGGTGTAAAGTGAGCGGCAAGCGGCGCAAGAGCAGAGGAGGCTTGGAGCGTGCTGGAGCTGGCGCAGCGCCAGTGAGAGAGAAAGCGAGCGGCGGAGGGAGAAACAGAGCAGTGGAGCTGCTTTCATGACTCCGTGCAGGACGTGCGCACTAAGCCAGTCACCTGCAGACTGAAAATGCGCGGCGCAAGAATCACAGTCGATGTGACCCAGTTTTTACCGGCTTGTATGTGTACAGGACTCCCAAGTAAATGACTAAACTCTGCACAGGATTCCAGAAAAGTAAAACCTCACCTCATGCGCTTTTACGCACGGAGTTTAGTGCGTATTTGTTGTGTATGTTGCGCTTCTCCACGTCTGCATCACGTGACTTTGGACTGAAACTTTATTTTTATTTTGATGTTTTATTTTTCCAATGCCGAACTTTTGCCAGATACCCTAAAACAATGGAAATGCTGTTGCCAATGCCAGTCTGGTTCGTGTGCAAAAGAAAGAAGCACTTTAGGGTGCAAGTTTCTGTTCGCTAAATAAATCACAAACACTTGAGGACAATAGGTCTTACCGCTTCCCAAAGAACCAAATGTCCCATCATTCAACATAGTTACAGGTGGACTCACCTTCATAGTATTTTTTAATTATTTTCCATTCATTTTGTCAGATTTTCCCAACATTTTCTTTTTTGTGTGTAGGAGGACATTGCTCATTGACTTTACCAGACTTTCAGAAACGTTTGCTCACCTTTAAGTTAAACTATACTCTCTAAGCTCCTGCAGCATGTTCACTCCTATAAATCCTGGATGGATTGGATGTGAATGTTATCCAAGAGTTAACATCTTTCCATCAGCCACCAGTATTTTCCATCAGTCTCTGTCTAAATTCTCCCACATAAAAGTGATGTTGCTTCTCGTGGCCAGCAAGATGAGGCAGCTTCATGTGCTTGGTGACCTCAGGGTCACAGGATGGACTCCAACTCCTGTCCCCGGCCACATGTTCCCCATCCTACTCACGCTGGAATCTTCTTCTTCTTCCTAATTCTCTATAAACTCATCAGATCAATGAGACACAGGCACTTTTGAGAAACTCCTCTATTTCATGGAAAAAAGGCTGGCGGTAATTAAGTCCCCTGACTGTGACTGGGATATTACCCATTTTTACATAACAGAGGCAAAGCAACATCGTGACATTCCCACACCTCACATGGGGAAGGTCATTTATACAATAACAGAGCAAGAGAGATTATTAGTTAAATCTCCCTACACTCCCTCTCCTTTCTTGGAGTTTTATTTCCATCTTTTATGTGCACAACTGCTTTCTTCTCACTTCACCATTCATCTCATTACCTCCTGCCTCTTCCCCCGTGTCATCCTTTCTATTCATTTTTGCTTTACTCATCACAGAACAAACCTCATAGGGATTTCTTTATTTCTTTTCTTCTCTCCTTCTTTTCTCACACTTCTCTTTCTTCCAGCACAAATTCTCCCAATTGTCAAACAGCGGCTCAATGGCGCCGCCTAGCGGGGGTGATTCAAACAGCAGCCACTTTGGCACATAGATGAAGAAGGGCTGTTTCAACTTTAAGTTTGAGTAGATTTATTTTCCCTTCCTTGTCCAGCTTTTTAAAAAGTTTATTCCATCAGAGGTTTGCGGCTCCTCTTTGAACTTCTATATTTGTGAGGACTCTCTCTTAATGTAATGCATCCCCTGTCCCATTCCTCATTCCTGTAGGCTCAGACCCTCAGCCATTTAAACCTTTAGTTCATCATTTTTGGTCCCCACAAAGCTGACTCGCAAGTTTTTCAGACTCACCAAATATCGTAAAACAAAGTCTCAGAGTGATTTCTGATAAAAAATACCTGCTGACGTACCAAAAATGTTAAATCTGTGTTCGAGCAGTAGATGAGTCCGTTTCTAAAACCCAAAAAATTGCTAACTTGCAGCTATCTGTACCTGTTGGCATTTTGTCTACAGTCCTTCATTTCCTACAGTTTGTTTCAGCGTTTAGTTGTGGCTGAATTATTTTTCCCCACATCTGATTTATAAAACAGATTCTTGAGCTATTAATGTTTAAGAAAAGCCCAATAATTTCTTTATTTGTGAAACATTTTATTAATGAGATGCAGTTTATGGAGCCATGAGGAAATGTAGACATTTGAATTTTTCTGTTTCTTTGATCACTGGAAAGAAAAAGGGGAGATGTTTATGATTAATAAATCCTTTGCTTTGTCCATATTACATGCTGGAAGTTATTCTAGATGGTGAAAGAAACCAAACAAGTAAGAACATCTAAAAACCTGACAAATTTGTGTGTTTTTCCATGCTGAAAATAATCATTGCTACAAGAAATAAAAAAATTAAAAGTATATTTTTGCCGCACTGTTTATCTTCTTCTATAAACAATATGAATCTAAGATATTTGTCTTTTCATATATCATTATAATAATATTACAATAATTCATATTTACAATATCATTGTAAGATGGAAAAATACTTACTTACTATTATTAGTATTTCCTTTTGGGGATTAATAACATTTTTTAGTTTATATTAATCTCAAATCCATTACATTAGTTTATAGTCATCCATTTGTACATTTAAAGGGTCAAAGGTGAAATCGTTTCACTGCAAGGTGTGCTGTTGTGCGCTGCATGTAAACCACAACAAAGTGTGTCACACCTCCCTCTACCTCTTTCCTCCAACGCAGCTCACTTCGTCTTTTCATGAATGTGCAAAACAATATCACCATTTTGTGGAACATGTTAAAGTAACTTCTAATGTTTCTGTTGTTACTTATCAGTCCAAGAGAAGAGCTACCTCCAAGTCAAATTGTAGCCTCTTTAGCTCTCTCAGTGCTCACCACTTTGGAAATACAAGCTCAGTGTTAATCCAAGTTCTGTCCCTTTCTTTGGGTTTTTTATAGAGGTTATGTCGGATCATGGTTGTCTGCAGGTGAACATTCTTGGCCATTTTGCTTTGAAAATATGAGCTGCTTTGCTCGCTTGCATCAGAATTTTATAGGGAGGGAGGGCTGAGGGCTCTGAGAAGAGGCTGGTAAACACGGAGTTGGAGATGAACACAAAGAGACGGGGTGCGGCGTCATGCTTCACTCCAGATGAAGTTACACCTCTACATCTTCACACAGCCATTTTTTAATTCCTTCAATCTAGAATGATGAATTTCCACTTATTGCCCCTTTAAGACCTGCAGTATCTTAAAGAAAAGTTAGTTTATAGTTATAGAAAAAAAGTATGTTTTTTTTTTATTGTTTTTAATTAATAATTTTTTAAAGATGTTTTATTATTATTATTTGCATTCTTACTATTGTTTTTTTTTATTTTGTTCATTACATTTTTAACAAGCAACAGTTAGTTGAAGTTCAAATAAAAATGCAGACATCTCTTGAAAATGTGGATGAAAAGCAGACCTGCAGCTTAATGACAGTAAAGAAAAAAAACTCTTTTTAATGTGATGTACGTTCTAATTAAGTGTTGTATTATAATCCACCACAGTCTCACATACAAGAGCCTGTTTCAGCTCTTGTATGTATGTGTAAATTTTAAACTACATGCATGTTTATTAAAGCTCACACATTGTATCTGCGATGTCAAAGCAGGCATTATTTACCTTTATTTATGTGGGATAGATTAAAGGAATCATCAGTTTGATTTTAAAACATGAGTATGTAGTTGTAGTTTAATCAGGTTACACGAATGTTTCACATTTAAAGTTATAAAGAAAGTGAATGTTTACCCTTTGAATTCATGCTGAACTCACACATCCACTTTCTGACTTTTACACAGAGACTTTCAGTCATGGAGGAACTGGAACATTTTTTCTTAACTCTGTCCGTCTGTATGCAGCATCCTATGGAAATCTGCAACTTCAGCAGCCAGTTCCCTTCCTGACAGTCACACACAAGTAAGGCCACATTTAGCCTGTTGTGGTTTATTTGAACTGAGATTACACTGAGATCAGCTGACTGGACGAGTCCAGTGGCACAAAATAGACTGTTGTTGTCACAGTGGCTGAATATTAGGGGCTTTTATCCATCAAACCAATATTAAGAATCAGCTCCAATGAGAGCATCCTCGCTGACTCATCTCAGACCAACGTTTTAAAAGACAAAACAGCACATGAAGCAAACAGACAACTGTACAGCTTATAATCTGCACCTGGGCCAAAGGATGTGGCTGTCCATGGCAGGAGGCGGCAGTACATACATTACACCAAGGGAAAGCAGAATAGAAAATAATTAAAGCTCGCAGCATGTAAATTGTGTCTCTGTAATGTCAAGCAGGTGGACGACCTCAGATTATAGGCCGCTATGATGTCTCTGTGGAGCTTGTTTATTTTAGAGAAAGAAAGATGACCCATTAGAAGCTCTTGAGTGTGACATAAAGTTAGTCATTAGCTTTCTGTCACCACTGCTGCCTACCTTCTTCTGCATACATTTCCTACATAACAACCAACGAGACCCAGCGTTCTTACCGACAGTCAGGACGCAGACTCTGCAGCTTGATTTGAGCAAAAGAAAAAAAATATTAAAGAGAACATTGATGACGAAGTGCACATACCAAAGATACAAGAAAGACGGATATTTACCAATGCTCCAGAACCCAATTTTTATTAATCCTGCATTTAAATCAAACTGATTTTGAACATTTGTTTTAACATGGGATCCACTTGTTTGCATTGTGGTGTCTGTACTGCTGTCTTTTCATTGTTTTCCCATTTTCTTTTAATGGCCTAAACTTTGGTCAGTACTTTGAATATGCTGCCTTGACCTGACTCCTTTCATTAAATGGTGGACTTTATGTCACCAGCTCTACAGTCCTTTTACTGCTCACAACTAGATAGCTTCTTTCAACTTGAGTTATGTTTGATTCAGAACTCTCCATCTGCTTGGTGGTCTTTTTTTCTTTATGTCCATTAGGGATGCAGTTTTAACCCAAAAAACATCAGTTAGCTGTATACAAGAAGGATCAAGATCTTTTTATTTTTTTATTGTCATTCAAACACCACTCCAGAGATGCAGTGCAGAACAAAATTATGTTGCAACAAATCACAGACTAAAAACAGAAAAACAAGCTAAAAACAGCATCAGCAGCCAGAATATGTGGCAGTTAAAACACACACACACACACACACACACACACACATATATATATATATATATATATATATATATATATTCATTCATTCATTTTCTGTACCACTTAGTCCATCGCCTATCCCAGCAGTTAGCAGGTGAGAGGCAGGGTACACCCTGGACAGGTCACCAGTCCATCGCAGGGCCAACACAAAGAGACAAACAACCATTCACACACACACTCACTCCTGGGGAGAATTGATAGTGACTAATTACCCTAACATGCATAAACTAACATGCATGTCTTTGGAGGAAGCCGGAGAACCCGGAGAATCCCTGCACATATCTATAATTTTTCACTGTTCAAGAGTCTGATCGCGGTTGGAAAGTATCACACTAACCTGCTCCTCAAGCTGTGGTATCATCTGCCGGAGGGCAGCAGCACAGGAATGGATTGTGCCTTTAAAGACTTTTTTATATCCTGTGATTACAATATCCAATAATCCAACAACAAACCTCTATGTAACAACAGTATGCCATGCACTTTATCCTCACATGGACTTTTAATGGTCCAGTAAATGTGTCATAATGTAATTCAGCTTCAGCTGTGTAACTGTAACTTCTAACCTCTGCACACCAATGAAGTCAAATCCTCAGAGACTGCCTGAGAGCTTTGTCACCTCACTTCATCCTGACCTCTTCTTAGCGGATCTCAAAGTAAATCATCCAAGTTCCTCTTTCGCCTCCAATTTTAAAAATAAAATGGGAGATTTGATGAATCAAAAAGCAGCTCTTATTCAAAGCTGATTCACAGACTTCTGCTCTGATTTTGATGAGGCAACGGTTGTTTGTGCCAATCATCTGTAAGATCTGATTTAAACAGTTCATAAACACACGCAGACAAAACCTTCCTGACAATCCTCCACTGGAGGAATCAGTGACCTCATCCGCTCCATTACAGGGTTATGACCTCTTGTATAATGTTTCAGACATTTTAGGTCAGGCTCGAGAAGATCTGGCATTGCTTAGCCCTTTAACACCGATGTGTGTAAGTTAGATAATTACTGCTTTTGTGTGGCCTCGGCACAAGTGTGTGTTTCATTGTATAAGCACAAACGCCTTATCTTTACATTCCACAGCTATGTCCATTTAAGCTTTTAACACCTAATGCGCACTCGCTTGCTTCAGTAGTCCAAGCCGAGACTGTCTGTGTGTGTGTGTCTGTGTGTGTGTGAATGATGATGTGTTGCTGTTGAACACATTTTCAATTTCCTCTGACCCTGAGACAACCTTTCACAGCCAGGGTGTTTAGCTTAGGCTTTAGAGGGCTTTAGGGGACACAGGAAGTGAACACACACACACACACACACACACACACACACACACGCTCACACTGAAAAGAAAAAAGAAAGATTGAGGTTCAGCCCAGCCAGCAGAATAAAATGTTCTTGTTTAATTTTCTTCAGAAACTACAGATTTCTTGCCAAGCCCGAAGAACATTGTGTCTAACTGAAAGTCTGTCTGATCCTAAAGCTGCTTTTCACCACCAAGCAAGGAGCTGAAGTGTATTACTGACACCTGATTTCAAAATTATTATATCTTCTCATATCTCCTATAAGGACAATCCTATGAATCTATTAAATGAAACTTGGATATAAACATGATGAATAAAACAGGTGGCTGTGTGCATTTAAACATGTACAGGTATCACTCCAGGGCCGGTGTCCTGCAGGTATTGGATGTTTCCCTGCAGCAACACACCTGATTCAAATGAATGGGTCATTAACAAACTTGTGCAGAACTTGACAAGAAACTATTGGAGATCCATTTTATTTGAATCAGGTGTTGCAGTAAAGGAACATCCAATACCTACAGGACACCAGCCCTTGAGTACCAGAGTTGGTGATCCCTGCAACAGGGTGTACTCACTTGTGTTGCCAATTTTTTATACAAAAATAGCTGTGTGTTGGCTTGATGTGCACCTCTTCCAGACCCGACGTGCAACCCTGCTGCAGTGTAGTTATGCAGAAGTACTCCCTTGTGACTGGCCGGTTTGTGATTACGTGTTTCCAGTTTTCTGGAGCTTCCATCTGAATTTGTGTGGTAACTGCAGAGGAGAAACTTCATAACCCTACATTCAAGCGCAAGGGCACGTTTTTCCAGCTTCAGCTATGTCGGCCCTTCTGTATGCAGACAAGTATAAATCCAGCATAATTCCACACTGCTATACAAGCTGCACGCTGACTATTCTAAGTTATTTCCAAGTTTCATTTCCAAAGGATTCTCTTTAAGGAGTTATAAAAAGATTTTTGCTGAAATATGTAGGATGTACTCACTTTGGTGAAATACTGTAAAAAATGGCTGGGGTCTCCAGGATGAAGGTCCATAATAAAGCTAATTATGATTAAAATTATTTACTCTGATGATTTGGGAGCTGGGGTAATTAGAAGAAAGGGAAGGTAAAGTAAAAATGGAGCAGGAATATATTCACCTGACTTGGCAAATGTTTGTAAAAGAAAAGGTACATTGAAATAATATGTGGTGTATGACTAGATGAAGCCTGTCAAAGCCACCGTCAGACGAACCAAACATTGCACACAGAACCAGAGTGGAGCTCAATTCTCCTGTGATTGTGATCCCAGTAGAATCCAGTTGCTTTGCAAGATAAGGATCTTTATTTTTTACTATTCTGCATTTGTCTGTTTGGCAAAGTCAACTTTTAAACCCCTATATCTATAACCCCTGTGTTTTTGTGTTAATACCAAATCTAACTAGATTATTGCACAATGACAATAAAGTGATTCTTTTTCTTTCTCATAATGAATCTAATCTAATTTAATTAGATAATGAATTGACATCATTGAATAAGCGGCACTTGAGTCAGTGGCAGCTAAAGTTGCTCAAACTGCTAAAACAAGTTCCAGGGAAGATAGAGCTGGATTTTCTTCATTTAATGTGCATGCGGCACTAAGATACAGCACGGTGTGATCGCATTGATATTTAAATGGGTATTCAACAAAGTCTTCCTGATTTATTTTCTTTCATTCATTTTTCCCCACTGACAAACCCATACTGGTGCAGATTATCATAAATAATACACTCCTAGTCAGTGCTGTGCCAGTTAAATCACAGGTGTCAAACTCCGGTCCTTGAGGGCTGCTATCCTGCAGGTTTTCCCTGCTGCACCACACCTCACTGCAATGAATGGGTCATTGTGATGTAGTTGAGAAGAAGCTGTTGGATCCATTTGATTTGAATCAGGTGTGTTGGAGCAGGGAAACAATAAAAACCTGCAGGATAGTGGTTGTCTTCAGGAACTGTTCTCCAGGCTTTTTGAAGGACATTTCAAAGTTTTTCTTTTGTACCGTCTGTTCTGTTTTCTGTTAAGATGATCTCACTCTGCTTCAGTAATGCTGAGACTGAGGTTCTGGGGAGGATCATCACTCTATCAGTCCTGTTTCCACTGATTTTCAGTTACTGGTTCATCCCTGTAGTTTTTATTTTTTAATGTTCATAGGTCAGAGTTACGACTTTATAACTTTCAAAGACCTGCAAAAAGTCTGGAGAACTGTTGCTCTAGACCAAGATCACAACAAAGTCTAACTCCTAGGAAACAAAACATAAATAAATGGGTGGCTTAAACCTCTTGCACAATTCTGTCACTTCAAACATATACACAAAATCACCCTGATTATGAGTTTCATCTTCAACTCTCATCCAAAAATAATTAATTGCACAACATATCTGCAGAGTTACAAACATCAAACACTTCATTTTACAGTGAATAATACAAGAAAGAGCAGAGGCAAATTAAAAACACATCATGAAAGACACATAAAAATGTAATAAAACTTAAATTTGACTCAATACTTAAATTTAGAGCTGGGAAAGGAGTAGTAGAGAGTGATGAGAGAGGAGGAGAGGCAGTCATGACCTCATTATCTGTATAACACACTCCCATACCCACAAACACACACACAGAGCTGTTTTTCCATAGTTTCAGAGGACATCATTAAGTTAAACCCTGTTTCTTTTGAAAAAAAAAAAAAAGAAGCCTGCCAACAGTCTCTAACATCTGGCTCCGGCATTCAGGTCTGGATTAAGTGACCTCGCAGGTATTTTATCTGCTGGTGATGGCAACAGGTGGATATTTTTAACCCCACTTGTTTAACTAAGATCTGCAAAAAACACTAATTTACTGTTTGATGAGTCCAACATGAAGGATCTTAAACTGACAGGAGCATCAGTGCTGCCAGAGCTGACCCTCTGCAGTCCGGTCGAAAATAAGACAGCTGCTTTCTGAAAGTCATGCTAATAAGAAACAAACATCCAACACTCAAATGCCTTCCACTCCTGTTGTGGGAGTGTACAGGGTTGACCTTGGGAGTGGGGAAACCACACACACGTATACACCCTCACACCCCCATGTTTTGCTGCTGTTAACAGCAATAAGAGATGGAACATGAGTTTAAATCTTGCACTCAATATTTACTCTCCTTCTCATTCAAGCCCCCCTGCAGAGGCTCTTTGACCCCCAGTTTGAGAAAGACTGCTCTGTAGTAACCATAACTAACCCTTCTGTAAACAGAAACCTTAAACCAAGTCTTCATCCTATTCAATCATTTACATTATGAGACAGCTGGTTCCTACAAGGTGACTGTGTGAACAGATTTATGTCCACACAACACGAGTAACACACACACACGTAGCATGCCGGTGAGATGACAGCCTGCCTGACTTATGTTAGAGAACAAGCTGTTGTCAAGCTGACTTCATCACCCACCACTTCCTGACTCACTGCACACAAAAACATGCACACAAACAAATCTGACTTACAGTAAGAATCACAGTAACACTGACTCACACACAGCACAGTGAGACTGGTGACCTCTGAGAGTTAATAAAAACACAAGTCACACCCAGAAACTAATCTGCTCCGAGCACAAGATCATCAGCAGCTTATTTGCCGTTTCTTGGTTGGTGTGTGTTGCCAAACAAAAGCAGGGTGAGGAAAGTTACAGCCACTGAGGTGGGTCAATGCCAGAGCTCTTTGTTGACCATGGAAGCAGTTGTGTGGCAAAATAAACATCTTCCAGGAAGTGAACTCTACCTTAATTGATCACTTTAGCTTAATTTCTTTATTATTTTCTATTTATCCCTTATTTTCCTACTCTTCTTAAGTTTTTTTCCAATTTCTTGTTATCCCTTTGCAGCCTACACCATTTGTCTGGTTTACAGTGCTGATTGTGTTGTTTGTTTGCATTAAGATTCACACTCACCAGCCAAATCATACAGCTTGTTAATTGGGTAGGACCTCCCTTTGCCTTTAGAAATGCCTTCATACCAGGTAATGTTTTTCCAGTCTTCAGTTGTCCAGTTTTGGTAAATCTGTATGAATTGTAGCCTCCGTTTCCTCCTGTGCTGTGAAGCAAGTGGCACCTGGTGTGGTGTTCTGCAGCTGTAGACCATAAGCTTCAAGGTTCGATATGTAGCTGCATTTAGAGATGGTATTCGGCATACCTTACCAGCAGTTATTTGAGTTATTCTGGGTCTTCTGCAGGTTTATGATATTTTCCTGCTCCAACACAGCTTATTCAAATGAAACTGATCCAACAATTTGTTGTCATGTTCTGCACAATGACTCATTACTTCAAATCTGGTATCTTGAAACAGGGAAACATCTAAAACCTGCAGGACAGTGGCTCTCGAAGACTAACGTTGACCATCTCTGACTCAGCAAGACCTGGAAAAACTAGTCCATGTTTTCATTTTTAGTCAGCTTGATTATTGTAACAGTGTTTTTACAGGTTCTACCTAAAAATCAATTAGACCAATTAGGTGACTAAGACCAAGAAACTGGACCACATCAGTCCAGCTCTGAGGTATTTACACTGGCTGCCTGTCCATCAGAGGATAGACTTTAATGTTCTGCTGCTGGTCTATAAAACGCTGAATGGTTTAGGACTAAAGTACATCAGTCACCTCTTGACCCAGTATGAACCTACCAGAACCCTCAGGTCATCTGGATCCAGTTTCTTATCAGTTCCCTGAGTCAGAACCAGACATGGAGAAGCTGCATTCAGCTATGCTCCACATGTCTGGAACAAACTCCCAGAAAGTCTCATATCAGCTGAAACACTCAGTTTATTTAAATCCAGGTTAAAGACCCACCTGTTCTCTGCTGCTTTTCAATAGTTTTTATTTATTGTCCAAATCTGCATCTGTTTCTTTTTAAGCTTGAAGTTTTAAACTTGATCATGTTTCAGTACTGTTTTTCCCCACATTGGAACTTTATTTCTTGCATTTTATCTCTTTTATTTTAGCTTTTTCTTTCTGTTTTTATATAATTTTTTAAATTTCTTTTGTTTTTTTAATGCACTTGTTCCTGCACCCTGCTGTAATGTTTTTTAATGTTTTCTGTAAAGCACTTTGAATTGTCTTGTACATTAAATGTGCTACACAAATAAATTTGCCTTGCCATATAAGGTCAGAAATACATGACTGTTATTTACTAATAGAAATGTTATTTTCATATTTTTTTCTTAAATGTCGCCTATTGCTGTTGTAAAAGCCTAAAATGTACAGACATAAGAGTATTTATTTATGTAGTGTAACCTACTTTCACTTTAAACCTTTTCAGTGTCAGTTTCTGCCTTCAGTACTGAGCACATTTTCAGTCCAAGCAGCATCAAGGGGTAATATGCTGAACTTCAAGGTAGCTCAGCAGGTATCTTGTTGGAAAATTGAAAGCTTAAATGGGCAGATTAAATAAAACTAAACTGAAGTAAATTGTGGAAAAAGAAGATCATCGGAAAACCTTTTATTAGATCAATTTGAAATGGGCTGGTGAACCTTTGTGCCGTGCAATCGCAGCTTGCACCAATTAGCTTTGCACATTTTTTTCATCATTTGAACTCTTAGGTAACCTCTATTAACAAAATGAAAGCTGCATGGCACAGCAGGGCAGCTGCAGACCCGTGGTAATGGATAAATAATAAAATGACCCAGCAGGACCGAAGCAGACAACGACCAAACAACAGGAAAGCCACCGTGACGAAGAAACTCGCAGAACCAGCTGCTACAGATGTTGCTGATGGTTCATTTTACTGACAGACGGAGGTTTTCTACTTTGTTTTGGATCTTTAAATAAGCATGGGATCAGATAAATTAGCTTTGCTGCTAATGAACTGTATCCTGATGTGCTGTTCACCGTGTTAATAAACTCTCTAATGTCAGAATAATGAGAGGAGTTCAGAAAAGTTCAGTGGTCTGTTCTTTATTATCAAAATTAATTACCTTTATTCCTAGCATTTTCCAAAACAACTAAATAAAGGTATCGCAGTCTTCTCTTCTTGTCATATGATACGGATTGAAGGCCAAATACTTAAAACATGGAAACTGTACTGAGGACACATTTTGGGGTTAAATGGAGTCTGTGGTGTGTTTGATGCCCTCAGGGTACGAGGTCAGTGACTTAATGTGGTTAAACAGTTGAGGATTTCATGCAGATTCCTTGAACTACTTAAGAACAAAGTGGATGTCCCCCTCCTCACCAAGTTTGCTGGATTGGGAATTGTGGGAAGACCTCTGAATAAAATGAGGATGTGGGCTTTCATGCTGCTCCTCAAGGTTAGTGTGTGACAACTTAATTAGAGCTTTACTTCATCAGAGCTGTGTGTTTCTAGACGTGGCTGAAAAGTAGGCTCCTTTCTTTCTTTTTTCTTGTTTTAAGTTGATGAGAACGTTGTGGGGTTAACCTCATGTTCCTGTGATCCCCTTCTTTCTGAACACGAGCCTGTGAGAAATTGAATCATCGTAAATGGAGCATCGACTGTAGCAACATGTGTTGTTTAAAGTCACCCTGTTTCAGCACACTTTGTGTAAAAGAGAAAACAGCCTGATGTCAAGGTAAGTCATGAAACATGTCCAAATGTGTGTTGAACAAATGCTGCTCTCTTTCTACCTACTAGACTTTCTCTTTTCTCTTTTCTCTTTTAACTTTAAAAAATTACATTAAAGGGAGATAATAAAATAAAGTTTAGAGTGAATCAAAAATGTAAATACCTAAACTAGAGTGTAAAAAGCTGCAGTGTTTACAGGACAGCAGTTCATATTGTTAAAAGTATAACATTGCTCTTCATGATGTATCTGAGCTTAACGCATAAAGTCAAGAAAAATGTGTTAGAGCTGAGTATGTTGTTGGGTTGTGCCCATGAAAACATGCCAAAACTTCTCTGGAAAGGCCAAGCAGCTTATTCTGCTATTGACTCCTGTTTTGTGATTGAAGTATGAAGAAACAAGACATAATGTCAATTTAGCAATTTATCCATGTTACAAACATGGACCTCACGTGTAGAAGAACCATACACAGCCACAACAGCCAAGCACCTCCTCCTCATGCTGGTCGCTGGCCATGGGATGGCATCCTTTTCTTCAACCAGCATTTTTCAGAACTCCGTCAGTGTAATTGAGTTGGTCAGTCTGCCGATAACAGCACGTCCAAGATAATCCCATGACTGTTAATGGGGTTGAGGTCAGGACTGCATGGAAGGATGAGGTCATTCCATCCTCTCATCCTCTGGAGGTAATCTCTGAAAAACCCCACTCTGGGGAGGTGAGCATTGCCAAATCAGAGGATAGAGTTAAGTCCCAGACTGAAGAGATATGGGATTTCTGCTGGTTTCAGAATTTCATCTTTATGATATCCAATGATGACAAGTTTAGTTATTCCAGTGACAGGGATGTTGCCCCACACCATTACACTAGCTCTACCAAAAACTCCTACCTTACTGGTGCAGCAATCAGCACAGCATTCTCCATGTCTTCTCCACACTTTGACCCTATGAGCCTAACTGGCCGCTATAGCAGATGCTGCTAATCAAGCATCTGACTCATCAACCGGGAAACCAGAAGCTCAAAACAAGAATCAATAGCAGAACAAGCTGTTCTGGCACAACCCACATACTCAATTCCGTTGCTCATCCCATGAATACATTGACCCGACAAATGTAGCTTTCCAACGGTATAATATGTATAGCCAAGAAATTTTGTTACAACAAAGAAATGCTTTTCTTACTTTTTGATTAAGTTTTTATTATTATTATTATTAATATTAGAATGAATAATAGGTAAGTGCATGTAACAACCTGGTCTTAGTTAAATACCTAAATATTTGGTGACCACCTTTAGGTAAGAATATTAAACTTGCCAGTTCTCAGTTATACATTAGATTTGATGTGTTTTTGTCTCTGTACCCATGCGGTTTTAACTGGTTTATTTTTTCTTGTTCACAAATATCTTTTGTTTCTTTAGTTATATCATGAAAATAACAACATACATATGTGAAAATGTGCGTGTGCGACGACTCAGGTTTCATAACTGAGAGGTTGCTTTGGATGTTTTTCAGCTGGTTTTTATATTTTCTTGCGTTTGGACAGAGTCTGGTTTTCACCTCAACTTCTTGTTGAGCCAGTTGGTGTCTGGGTGAAGCCTTTTATGTATTAAACAGATCTGATCAAACACAACTGATCTTTCCATCTAATCCTCCTGAAATAAAATGTTGTATTCTGTAAAGTTTTCCATATGACATAATTTCAGAGCACCAAATGTGGATTATTTCTAGTTTTTTTTTTTTTTTTTTTTTTTTTTTTACTTGAGTGATTTAAGATCATGAGACTGAAATATTTAAAACTGACCTCACTGAAGTTATTATTATTTATTAGCAGGAATTGCGCCATCTGATTTGAGTTATTTCACAATATATGTTGGAATATTTAACCTTTTGGGTCATCAAAACCTCCACAGGAAAAAAATGTGCTACTGGTGGGGAAAGAAGATGGTTTAAATTAAGGGAATCTTTTGGTAGACAGATTTGTCACACAGAGTGGCAACATCTGATGATGCAACCAAACTGGGGATTAAAGCAGCGTCTCTGAACCAAATAAGCCCTCAGATGAAGGAGAAGCAGGAGCAAAGAAGAGGACAGAGAGTGCAGCACATTTCACTGACAAAATAAGTGATAAATGACACAAACAAATGAGCCATGGGGAGGAAAATGTAACGACAATGACGCCACTGGCGAGACAGGAAAACTGAGCATCTGCTGCAGGCTACCACGGTGCTGACCACATAAACAACAATGAGTAAAAATTAGCAAAAGAACTGACAGAGAAACTAAAATTAAGGAGAAGATAGATGAGCCTTCCTGTTATTTGCTGCTTTTCTTTAAAGCAGCTCTTAATCTTTCCTCCCAAACATGTAATTTTTTCCTGGACGTTAGCTGTTTTGTTGCAGTCCTCTTTGTTGCCTGTTTTCGTTCCCATTTTAATCCTTTTTTTCTGGTAATTTTTTTTTTTTTTTTTATGCTTTTTGCTATTAAATTTTAGGCAGCAGCATGGGACATTGGGATGAATTCCTTTTTGGTGAATGACAGAATGTTAGAAACATGACATGTGGTGCATGTTGGCCTCTGGGTTGGATATTTTCCTCTAGAGACTCCATCAGCTCATAGTGTATGTATCTCAATAAATTACAATGTGAGTGGATAAATATAAATGGCATTCCCATGAACTATCGTTGTAAGCTGTGTGCTGACATCAAGCTAAGTCTCAGATAGAAAAATAAGTTGAAGCTGAACTTTCAGATGCTGCAGTTCTTCTAATGTTCACGTGATGTGTTTTAAAGCTCTTTAAGAGCGAGTGCTGTAGATGAATGTTGGCCTGCTGTGGCTGCACGATGCACTACTCTAAACCTTGTTACATAGGCTGCAAAAACAGAGTTTTGTTCTTGTTTTCAAGGTGGCAAGGACAAGAAATCATTAGTTTAGACCAGGTTTTTTCTACTTCACAAGAAACTTTGTGATGGGGCGGGGTTCCCTGTAAATCAAATTCCAAGATTTTTATTATAGAAATTTTATGATTTGAGTTTATCAACTTAGTAATTAAAAGTTTTGCGGTAATCATCGTTCATATGTTAATTGATGTTTTATAGTTTAACCTATGGTAGGCCATTAAATGACAGTAACAACAATACATCAAATTCTATAATAAATATAATTTACTTAAATTATAAATTTAATAGACCTCTTTAAAAAATAACACAGGTATCAGATTGGTACTTTGTATCTGCAGATACCTAAACCCCAGGTATCAGAATTGGTATTGGACAGGAAAAATCGGAATCTGAACATTCCTGCTTTGACTAAATCAAGATTTTGTTGTACACCAAAGCTGTCCATACTTGTTTGTTTCCAAAATGGCCTCATTCTTCTGATCAGGGGAACTTAGCTGGTCATTACAGTTTGGTAAAGGTGTTGCAATCACCTCCTTCTTTATTTGGTTGTGCAACACGGGAGCTCCTTGATAGGGCTGTAACTATACATCATCCTGAGCCGCACACTTTCATGTGAAGCTAGCTTGTTTGTAAGCTAGCGGCGCTTCAGCAAGCATGCTAGAAAACAAAAAAGACACCAGCTCCCCTCTGGGAAAGAAGTCAGTGGTGTGGAAATGTTTTGGATTTGGATAAAAGACTGATAATTCACTTCAATTCAGATTTATTTGAATAGTACTAATAAACAACATCTCAAGTCCAATTCAATCCAATTCGTTGTAGTTCAATTATAATCACCTGAATGGCTCGCTACCAGGCATCTGCAGAGCTGAATGACATGTGGATGAGGAAATTGAGCCATTTGATTCAGGTGTATTGGAGAAGGACTGCGTCTAAAAGTTCCAGGATAGTAGATCTCAAGAACTGGACTTGGGCACCCCTGATCTAGAAGCTGGTGTATGATGTGTTGTTGCACCCCTGAATAGGGGTGGCTGTTGAAGAAAGAAAGAAATTATCACAAGAGAGACTAGATGTTTCCTTGTGAGTGAATTTACTGGAATCACACACTGAACAACCCACATGAAAACACCAGGTTCATAATAATAGGATGCATACACAAGTTACAAACATGTGGTCTCTCTGAAACAGTCCAGATATAATTAGCAGCTAACAGAACACACTCTTTCGCTAATAAAACCCTTATAAAACGCATGAAATAATCACTTGAACAGTGCTTAAGCATGTGTCAAGTAAGTTTTATGTTTACACAAATGCTCGACTGCCGTGCTCCCTTGCTAGCGTGGCTAACTCACGAGGCATATGCTGTTCAGTCTGTCCTGAAATTGCATAAACTAATTACTTTAACACCATTACAGTTAAATCCTCCAAGGGAAATAAGTTTTACTGGTTTTACTTTCACACATCTTAAACTCAGTTTTTATCATAAGTGATGAATTAATCATTTTCTTTTCTCTCAAGAACATTAATTGACAGTGTCTTACCTAAGAGGGCACATTTCAACTTGTCACATTGTGCAGATGTCCTGTGATGGTCCGGGCTGGAAAAAGAAGCTGAGTAGTGGTTTCTCAAACTCAGGATGCTGCAGGGCCAGCTCCAGCTGGATTGTGTAAAATGAATGTCATCATCAAAACGAGTCAGGAGCACTAAGTTTTAAGGTTGGAAACTTGTGTAATGTTGCTTTAAGATGTTGAATTCATGCACATTCATTTGATCGGTTTTTCTTTGTGACAAATCCAAAACTTATTTTCTAGAAATAATGTCCCTGTCTCTAACTTATTTAAGGTTGGAAAATTTGTGTCGGTTCAGGTCAGGGCAAAGTTTTGATCTTCCTAGTATAATTTCATTAGTCCAAAAACCAAATATTCTTACTTTAAATAAAACTCTTTCATGAAACTCTTTCTGCGATGCGTGGCGAGGATTAGTGTGACAGAGCGTCTGACCACAGTCTGGTGTTTGACTGGTTCAGCTCCACACAGATCCACGCTCACAAATCTGTAAAATGTCTCCGTGTTGTCGGGCTGTCGGATCTCCTGCTGACACTCACACAGCTCGGTGCCGACAAGACAAAACACACATCGCAAAACTATTAGTCTACACTGCAGGAGAAGAAGGCCCTGTGTGTGTGTGTGTGTGTATCCAACAACACATTTCCCACAAACATCATAAGTCACACATATATAAGACGCACTGTTCTACTCTGACACACACACTGTTAATTAGAGTTTTATAGATAACACATGTAGCAGCAGTTGGCCGTGATGACACATTGCCCTCAGCTACAAAACATGGTTCATTAGGTCAGGGTGGTGTGTGTGCGCAGACTGTAAAGTGAGTGTTTAGCTGTGTGTGTACTGAATGGTTCATTAGTGAAAAGCGTGGCTTAAATTAAGTTTCAGGAGTGTTTGTATCTGAGTTCAACAGTGATTCTGTTGTATGAGGACAAATAAAGACATCTGGGCCAATGATTCAGCTCAGTGTGTTTGTTTTCCTTCTTTTTGTAACTCACTTTTTCCCCCTTTTTTTTCGTCTTTCTGGCTTTGCTGAAAGTCGTCATCAGTGGTGGGAAAAGTTCAAACTCAGTCTGATTAAAAGGTAAAGAGCTGCTCACGCTCTAATGATGTAAACAGGAAGCTGCTCTTTTCCCGTAAAGGTAGTTTGTTTTGTTGTTTCTGTGTGAATTGTGCACAGCTAACGCTCACAAGCCTGAAGACAGTCAAAACTGTAATGTTACATGATCATTTGAATTTTTGGGAACTTGAAAACCGATTAGAGACTGAAAAACATTTTCTGCTTGCGTTTTAGATCTGATCTTTATCTCCTCTCAATGCTCTTGTATTTTATAGCTGCATCTCAAGCAAAGCCACATAGATTTTCCATGACGTATTTGCCCCCTAATGGCTTTTATGTTTAGTGGTTTCCATCATAGATGGTACTTGATGCTTGTTTCCAGGTGAGTTGAGCTGATCTGCAAACATGGAGTACAAATTTATAAATGTTATAGTTGTTAATTTATAAACTGGGAGCATGTAGTCAAAGACAATGATTTGGTGAGCTAGCTTAGTCCCCAGTTTGTTAAGTTTATACCTGCATTACTGCATCAGAGGCCATCTTTACCTCATGCCTGTAATAAAATAAATAAATAAAAACTTTGCCAAGCCCACTTACTTTACATACGTAACTTTTACACAATAGATTCACACACCTCCAGTAACTTTTCAACAAGTGGGCACATCATTATGAAACCTTCTCACAGTACTTTAAGTCAGATAAACTGGTTCTGGTGCTGGATCCATTCTGGAGTACCAGAGCCTTGGTTCCTTCTGGCGAACCAATCCATGTTCAAATCAGTTTAACTGGAACCAAAGTACAGAAGGAAAATGGTAGATTGTGTTGATCATCTGCAAAATTTCATCCTGTTTGCAGTCAACCTGCTGTCTTCACCTGTGGAAGACCCAGAGGAGGGAGGCAGTACTCAGTCAGTTTCCTCTTCAGTTGCAGCAGCTGCGATGAATTCTGCACTGCTGTTCCTGGTTTGATCCAGCATGCTGTCCAGCAGCCTGAAAGGTGGACGTGTCACACCAAGTCTTTTTTTAATGTTTCTTCTTCCCTTTTTTGAGCTTATTGGTCATTTGGTCTGATGTTAAGGTGAACTCAACCTTTGCTCACTGATAATGTCACAGTTCACAAAGAAGAACCACTGTGTTTTACTTCCAGTTGAGAAACAACTTTTCCAGATCAAACTCAACTTTATTTATTTGTTCATTTTTTGGGGTCTGAAAGGATCGACAAAAAAACAAAACAAAACAAAACTATCTCTATAACTACATGACAGCACCTGTGTCACAGCAGTCTGACCACCACTTAATTATTCCGTCCCATCCTGTTTGATTACTTGCTTGTGTTCTTCTTACTCTCAAATGTAAGTCGTTTTGGAAAAAAGCGTCTGCTAAATGGCTGTAGAATAGAATAGAATAGAATAGAATAGAATAGAATAGTTCCAAACCAGGTTTGTGAATTGGGACTGAGTCCTGCTGGTGTGAAAATGCTTCCACTCCTTAAAAAGTACTTCCAAGATAATAATAATAAAAGAAACAGTAAACTAAACTGCAGAAGAAAGATGTAGAAAATTCACCAACACAACAAAGCTATTCCCAGAAGTCATAGTGGTAATCAGTTTCCCAGCTGGATCTGTGTGTGTGTGTGTGTGTGTGTGTGTATGTGTTTGTGTGTGTGTGTGTGTGTGTGTGTGTGTGTGTGTGTTGGGAGGAGGGGGAGTGCACACACGCATACACAAAAATCTCCCCAAAGAGGTCTGTATCAAATCAGATCTAAAATGGCAATTACAATAATGCCCCCCGACACTTTAATGTTTTTGTATTTACCGTAAATACCAGGAGAAAAAGTACACACACACACACACACACACACACACACACAGAGAGAGAGAGTTGTATTTCGTATTTTTGTGGGAACTTTCTTTGACATAATGCATTTCTAATAACTTTATTCCCAAAAGCAAATCTCAACCACACTGTCAACCCAAAGGCAAGACCAGTCAAAATATCTTCACTGTCCAAAAATGTCCTTCCAAGGTCTAAAACTCTGCTTAGAGGTAGACTTAAAGGTACACACACACACATGCACACACACGTTGTAACAATCCCAAAAACACAGAGTGATCAGGACTCTGCTAAGCCTTAATAATGGGCCTCATTATAATTCTGTTTTCTTCATATGTGGTCAAAAAAAAAAGACTGAACACTGGCAAGACATCTCTCTCTCTCTCTTACACACACACACACACACACACACACACACACACACACACACACACACACACACACACACACACACAGTAGTAATTCATTTAAAGAAAAAAGGATTTTTCTGGTCAGGCCACAGCTATTTTGGGGGAATATTAGTAAAAGATACTGGATGAAAAGTGAAAGAGATGGAGAGTTAGGAGATGAAACAGAGAAGGAAAATGGAGGGTGGGCAGTGTAGAGGGTCTGAACCACAGGCATCCAGAGATAAATAATGTGGTAGCCCTGGAGCTCAGGGGACATTTCCAGATTTAAATCAAGCTACTTTAATATTTTCTGCTGTCTGCTAACAAAAAAACATCAAAGAATCCAAGTTTTCTAGGTCAATAAAATCAATGAGAAACTCTTAAGGTTGTGTATCAAGAGGCATATGGGGCAGGAGTTTTGCTTTGTGGGGTACCTCAGGGGTCCATATTGGGTCTGATTTTTTTTTTTTTTTTTTTTTTTGCTCTACATGTTTGCATGGCATCTACTTTGTATGTTATGATGAAAGCAGTGGTCTATATATCTATTCTAGCTAAACATGTAAATAAATCACAGTAATATTTCCTATCACTCCTTTGCTGTCCACATCAACTTGTGCTCTTCTTTTAGAGCAGGGGCGTCAAATAAATTTTAGTTCGGAGCAAGTTCAGCACCACTTGATCTCGAGTGAGCCGGAACACTAAAATAACAACATGATGACCTATAAATAACGAAAGCTCCACATTTTCCTCTTTGATTTAGTCCAAAGAAGTACAACTACATAATCAAGATGTTTACATCTTATAATTATTGTTTTATTGTTTTTTTTTTATTATTATAGAAAAAAGAAATGAAAGAAAGAGAAAGTTAAAGTGGGATAACACACACCCACACACGCAACTATACACACAACCACACGCCGTTTGTGTTTTTTTAACCTTTGACCCCACAGGCTCATCAGTAACTCGGAGGCCAGTGGAAGTGTGTGTGCTGTCTCATCTGTCTTCATTAAACTACTGTGTGTGTTCTTTGTAGTGATTATTACTGTCCACACACTTAGATAAATGTGTGAAGGCGACATAATTCATGGTGCTACAGCTTATAAATTTTCTCTGAGCTGAAACACAAAGACGTACAGATCAGCCTCTTGTTCTTGTTCTCTTCATATCTTTTTATCATCTGCTCATCTCTGTGTTTGGAAGAAGGAAAACTAACACGCTGATATCTGCTGACCTGATTCTTTCATTCTGTCTCACACAGGAGCCAGACGATATGCAAACCAGACCCAAACCAGGAAGTGGTGGATGGTGAAAGCTTTACCAGCGTGCACAGGGTGACAAAGGTACTCCACTTCTTTTTGTCCCTCATTTCACTTCACTAATCCTTAACCTCACCTTCTTATACATGTTAGAGGATAAATGTTAGGGCTAATCGATTTATTGTTTTCAAATCAAAATTGCAATTTAAAATGTTGCCATTTGCATTTTGCTAAGGAGCACGATTCATTTTCCTGCCACACGGCACCCTTATTCCCTTCCTGGGATCAAACCTGCAGGGACCATAGGTTTACAATTCCACTCCTTTAGTCGTAGTTCTTGTCATTTAAACATCATGTGACAGCTGCACTCAGCTGTAAACATTTTCAAATCTCCTCACTAATTTTTTTACATAAATGAAACACTGAGACTAAAAACCACAGGGGACAGAAAACTGTCCAACTTCTGAAATGTCCTGATGAAGTGAATAAAGACGTTTAACTGAGTGGAGTTGCTCCAAATATTCTTAAAGGTCAGATCTCAGATAACATGTCAACATTAATAAAACCTACAAAGAATACTAAATCCATTTTAAGCTGTAATATGACTCAGAAAATTCTACAATGATGGTAAATTCATCTTGTTCAGCTCGGTTATGGACATAAAGTTCTCATATAACAGCAGTGTTTCATCTTCACCCTAAAAACATTGTTTTTTACCTGATTTTCAGGAACAAGAAGCTTCATATTTTCTGACACCTGCATGTGTGCACACGTGTGTGTGTGTGTGTGTGTGTGTGTCAAGGTGATGCGAGGTGCTGTGATGTAAATAAGATAGTAAGTAAGACAGTTTAGTTTTTACTACAAGGACAAAATATAAACCTGTTCTAAAGAAAATGTGACCTTCAGGCTTCAGTGTTTGGCCACAGGCTGCATCTTGTAGTTGGTCATTTTAATATCATGTCATGTGGTAATTCACCATATCATACAGAAAATATATTTCCGCATGAACATTAAACAGAAACTAGAATTTATAGGCAAAACTAAAAAAGAATTAATATTGTATTTCAGTAATTTAACTTAAAAAGGTAAATTAATATATATTAATAAAATAGACTTATTGTATGCAAAGTGAGATATTTCAAGCATTTATTTGTTATAATTTTGATGATTATGGCTTACACCATGTGAAAACCCAAAAATCAACATCTCAGAAAATTTGAAGTGTGAAAAGGTTCAGTGTTGTTACTTCTAAGTGCCACACTAGTCAGCTAATTAATCCAAAACACTTGCAAAGGACTTATCAAAATTACTGCATAGATTGCTTGTGCATCTTAAAAACTTATTTAAGCATTTGCTAGCAATGATTACTGAGCGAGAAGACCTTAAAGGTGTCATCAACTGGTCTTTTCATGTATCCACTGTCCTCTAAGTGTCTATAAATATATTTTTTAAAACTTATTAAATAAAAAAAAATCAAACATAGAGCTTGTTCTGACCCTTGCTCATACCACAACTTTGTGTCGTGAGAGTTCATGCAAGCTTTTGACTAATGTTAATAAGGTCCCTGCAGGGAGGCTGGAGTTGGAAGGGGGGTGGCCCAGTGCATGCACAGTGCGTCCAACTCCAAAACATCAACAGCTTAGTGATGGTGAGCGAACCTGACCGAGCCGCAGCTTACGGAATTCAGCCATTTATGTTTGAAGATACCGAGATGGTGGAAGAAGCACGTTTACAACAAAACGTTTACAAAAATTTACATGACAGAGAACTTTACCCCACTTTTAAAAAAAAGAAAACATGGGGCTCATTTGAACATTGCAGGGGGTTAAACTTTTAGGCTCGTCCCTTAGCGTTAGCGTTAGCATTAGCTGTCTCAGCAGTAAATCATAACTTTATATCATTATTTTATTATATCATTCCACACCTAAAGCATGCCTTTAGGCGTGGTAGAGGGGCTGGCTTATTCAAATGTTCTCCTGTGATGACGAAATCACAGGACCAAATAAAAATCACGTGTCTGCGATAGTTTACTTGTTGGTGGTTCTGCTGTAAACAAAGGGCCCAGATGGAAAAACTTGACTGTCTTCAAAAGAAAGGCTTTCAAGGAAGTTAACACTTCGGTCCAACACCAATACACGCTTTAACTGAAAAAAGTGCAACTTCTGGACAATGACTCCTTCAACATCAAAGTACATTTATCACAAACACGTACATCAAAACACTTACATCCTGTTAAATTTAATGCAGATCTAACAAAGTATTTTCAAACTCAGAGTTTTTATCAGTCAAATTTTATTTATGAAGTAGTTTCCATACTTGAGTAGCACAAAGTGCTTTATATGATAAAAACAGCAAAATATGCATAATGTAAAGAATATAGAGTGAGGAAACAATATATTGGGGGTCTGTCCACACCGGGAGCCACCAGGACCACAGAGGCCGCCACCACAGGAACAGCCTAGATCCGGGCAGGCCAGAGCCCATGCCACAACCGTATGGTTACAGCACAGGACCCCCAAGCCATCCAGAGAAAAGCCATCCCCATGGCAACAACCCTGCAGACCAAGCAGGCAAAGGATCTCTGTTAGGAAAACACTTGAGTTAAAAATGTCAAAAGTTGAAAATCAAACCTAAAAATAATAAGATCATATAAGAGCAACAAATCAAATGTAAGGTAAAGGAGTTCATAAAACAAAACCATAAAACAGAAGAAAAAGCTGCAAAAGTATGTAACTCTTTTTTTTTTTCAGTAGTAATTTGTAATTGATCCCCGTCAATATTTGCTGACTTTCCTGTATTTGTGTTGTGACACTTGCTGCTTTTACATTTGTGCTTTCTGGTTATATGACTGTGTTTTTTTTTTAGATATGACTTAATTTAATCAGTGAGAAAAGCTGACCAGACAGCTGAAGGTAGGTGATTGTCTAAAAGCCTGTTAGGAAACTGGATAAAATGCATTTCCTCACAACTGCTGTTTCATGCTTGATTGTTAGTGTTTGGAGGAAGAAACTCTAGTTTGTTATACAATGACTTCCTGTTTCTATACTCGGCCGTCATGTCTTCCTTGTCTGCTAGAACACAATATCCAACTCGACCATCACGCACACGCAAAGTGATAGAATAAAAAAATGCATGCAGATGAACAGATAGTTGCATGTGTGAGAAACACAGATGAAGGATGAGATTTTTTTTTATTTCTCTGTGTGTGTGTGTGTGGTCTCACACAATACACTGCTGTCAGACTGCTGGCCTCAGATGACCTCAGCAGAAGATTTAAACAACAAAAAGATTTTTGGGAGAGAACATGAATGAAAAGCAGTCCAGTGTTTATTATCTATCACATGGAAGACTATAAGATACCATTATTTGAGTTTTGTTGCACAAGCGTCTCCTTTAATGTCCTTGTCTCACTGTTGTGGCTGTCCAATAAAAAAGTGGAGGATAACACACTTGAGGGACTGAAACAAGCCTTTTACACCTGCCCAATAGTGTGTTTGGGAGTGTTAATATTCAGCCGGTCTTGGACAAAAAAAGTTTGTTCTGTTCTTTAGTTAATAAGAAAAAATTAATACATGTATCCACAGAATGATATAAATAAACAATTAAAGAACCTTTTAAACGTCACTTAAAACTTTCTAAATCAGGACATTTGTGTGCTAGATGAAAAATATTACTCCATAATTTTGTGTATGTTATTAAAAACTGACTGCACCTTGTAAGTACCCGAGGAAGATGAAGATCGTCTGACAGTTTTACTTTTAAATAACATATTCCTCTCCTTGGCTGAGTCTGTATCATGAATTACTGAAGAACCATTTGCTCATGAGGCAGCTGGTACTGATGTAAGAAATAATAACGTTTTTTATTTTTTGTTATTAAATTAGAGACTGTTAGTTTCTCACTGAGATTATTATCACTTATGTTACTGAATCGCACTCAGTTTTAGTAAGAGATAATATCTAGTACTGTTACATGGACCAACACAGGGAACGGATTAATCAAAATCACTTTTTTGTTCTCTCCTTTCTAACTTACTGTTTTATTGGATAAAGAAAAAAAATATTTAGTTGGTTTAAATGTTGTAACATCAATACTCATGATTAGTTTTTAAAAAGAGAGGATGGAAACCACAAGCAGTACAGCCGTGTTGAAGGCAATGACCAGATTTATTGAATATTTTTTATCCTTGTAGCAGTTTTGAAAAGACTTTATATACAGACTCATAATCTTATCTACGTTCTGCTGCTGTCTGAAGGCTGGTCATGTTTTTGGCTCCAGCAGCCAGTAAAGGAGATTGCTCGTGCATGTGTTTTAAAGCTGTATCTGCTGCTTTGAATCCGAGAAAACCGGCTGTTAGAGGAGTAATAATAAGATAACACACCTCATAAAACTTAAAGGGAGCTCACTGCAGAGAGGTAAGCTTTAACATGATCAGTCAAATGTGCGCAATTAAGTACTTTGATCATGAGATGACTGCGATAACAGGAAGTGATGGGAAAACCTTTTCCTGCTGCTACACCTGAGGCTTGTACTACGAAGCGTGATTGACATATCCCGGATAGCTCTCTGTTACCTGGGTTGACTCACTAGGACATTCAGGATCTGGATAAACGGTACTATGAAGCTGGTTATCAACTCGGTTATTCAACTCAGAGTTTACCCATCTTGATCAGTGCGAGCTCCTATAAAAGGCGTGAAATCTGCAGCCAATCCCAACATGCAGACCAAAATCATGCGGAAAAAACAGCTAAAAGTGTATAACCAGTGTACTAAGTGGTAATACAGGAAAATATGGACCTCAAATATAATATCTGAGCTGTATAGTACAGTTTAAGAATTGACACGTTGACTCTACAGATGAATGTTTTTGCATTAACGCATTCATTTTGACAGCCCTAATATAAATCTTTACTTTTTTTTACAGTGATCTGGCAACCCCCAGTTTGAGACAGGCTGGTGTCTATGTCACTTTCCAACTCCAGAGGAAAATTTTCCAGTTTAAAAATTTCTGTGCTGCGCTTTTTGGGCAGTGTCCTATGATTTCTTAGTGTGAGAAACAGTTTGTGCGGCATGTGAGTGTGTGAACAAGCTGAAATGTGTGAGAGTTAAGAGCCCTGCTTGAGATGAATCGTCTGCAGTCTTACTGCAGCCAGCTCTGCGTTTCTACTGCAGCTTCCAGGATAATGCTGCAAAGGAGCATCTATTTACCTGAAAGTTAGTGTTGCATCACTTCCTGGGGTGTATAATGCATGGATTTATGTTTCTTGGTCTCAGGAAGGAAAATTCTCAATCAGTTTGGAAATGAAAATTTGTATTTTACAAAGCTGTTAAATACAAAGTTTTTATGTCAAACAGATTTAATGAATTATCAGCTGAATAACTGTGTAAAGTAATTAAATTGAAACTTGATAATGTGTCACTGACTCAAAGTTTCAGGGAGGAAACAAAACTAAGAACTAATATTCGTAGAGTCAGCTATTAACGAGAAGCTGACGGCTGAATGAATCATCTCCAAATCTGCAACTTTCGTTGAATTTTCTTTTCCTGGTTAGGGAGTGTTCGAAGTCTCAGAAAGCAGAACAAATGAATAAGGCCTTCTATGGATGAAGCTTTCTAAGAAAAAGTTCCAAACTGCAGATGGCATGGGAAGTTCAGAGGAGGTGGGCAGATAGGGAGGTTTTCATGGGACATCTAAAAGCCTTCATCTGCCAACCAGCGAGAGAACACACACTCGTAGAAAGACGGGACAAACTGGAGTCTTTAGAGTGTGTGTTGCTTTAGAATCACACACACACACACCCTCCTCATGAAGCTTTAAAACACGCAGATTATATTCTTGTTAATCACGGTTCTGGTCACAGGAAGGAGAGGAGTCAAGCTGTTTGATAGCATCCCTTTCATTTCCTTCTTGTGGTGAAGTCATGACATATCGCATTGTCAGTATTTATTTAGCTATGTGAAAAATGAAGTATTTAGTCTTTTCTTTTTCATTCTGTTGTAGATGTGCTACTGTGTTTGGCATCATGACTTCAGCCAAGTTTGAGCTGTTAGACAGATGGCTTTGCCTGCAGAATACTTACAACCCCCACGCTTCACTGTAGATATGAACTTGGCTCTCATTTATCCAAAGGACATTACTCCAGAAGTCTTGTGCTTGTTCAGATCTATCTTTGCAAACCTAAGCTGTGCTGCCATGTTCTTTCTAGAGAGACTCTCCTGCAACCCTTCCAAATAAATCATATCTATTCAGTCTTTTTACTGTCATCCATTTTTATATGCAGACTGAGGCCTGTAGAGTTTGAGTTCTGAGCATTTCAGTCTAACCTTGTAGCAAACTTGCTGCGACGTCCTCTGTTGTGGAGATTGCCAGCTGTCTTTGAATGTTTTCTACATGGGAATAATCGTTCTCTGTAGAATAATGAACTCCAAAAAGGTCAGAAATGGTCTTATAGCCCTTCAGATTAATGGGCCGTTCTTTCTGTAAGATGCTTGCTGATGTCTTTCCTATTTGGTATTGTGTTATCACACACACTGAATGCTCCAGACCAGCAAACTGCCAGTTTCATTCACGTGTAAAACCTTAGAAATAAAAGATGTGCATCCCCACATTGTAGTGCTACAGGTGAAACAAACAAAAAGTTATTTATATATATATATATATATATATATATAAAATTAAAGACCAGGATGCTTAAATAGCGGCCTTCAACTCAGTCTCGGTCTCATGCGTCTCGTCTTTCTCTTGGCAATGCCTCATAGAGTTTATATTTTCTATCAGTTTGCTGGCTGTCTGGAAAACAAAGTCAGCATCTACAAAAAGCGTTTCTGCTGAAGGAAGCATGAAGTGCTCTAAAACCTCCTGGGAGACGGCTGCGTTGACTCTGGACTTAATAAAGCACAGTGGGCCAACACCGGCAGATGACATGGCT
This sequence comes from Melanotaenia boesemani, assembly GCF_017639745.1. Lineage (NCBI taxonomy): Eukaryota > Metazoa > Chordata > Actinopteri > Atheriniformes > Melanotaeniidae > Melanotaenia > Melanotaenia boesemani. Next base: position 12,905,983 of record NC_055686.1, read on the forward strand.
CCCCAAATCAACAGACTGTGGAACCTTCATGCTGCACTTTAAGTGTCTTAGATTGTTTCCTCTCCATTCTTCCTCCAGATGCTGCAACCTTAATTTCCAAATGAGATGCAACATTTGCTCCCATCAGAAAAGAGCACTCTGGACCACTGCTCAACAGACCAGTTCTCTTTTTCTTTAGCCCAGGTAAGATGGTAAGATGCTGCTGAGAAATACGACATTTGAAGCCCATGTACAGTATCCATTTGTCTGGTGGCTCTCAAAGCGCTAACTCCAGCCTCAATCCACTCCTTATGAAGCTTCCCCACATTTTCTAAAGGCCCATTTCTTGACGTGGTTTCTTGCACACTTTTCCCTTCCACTCAATTTTGTATTGATGTGCTTTGATGCAGCACTTTGAGACCATCCAACTTCTTTTATAATGACCTTTTGAGGCTTTCCTTTCTTGTAGAGGGTGTTAATGATGATTTTCTGCACAACTGTCAGTTCTGCAACTTTCCCCATGATTGGGATTTCTACTTAATTAGACTGAGAGTCCATTTAAATGCTCAGGAGTCCTTTGAAGGTGTTTTGGATAATTAGTGGATTAGTGTGGCACTTACCCCCAATTTCTACCGTTTGGACAAATTCCCCCTGACGCCATGCAACTGCCTTTTTATGTACATCTTTATAATCTTTGTGTGAAGTATTGTAAAGTATGGGAAAGTTGCATTGCGTCACAAGCACCCATGTGCCCGTCTATGTGAATGAGCGCAACATTTCACATGCATGCAAGTCTTCTGTTGCTTGGCTGGAGGAGGGCAGCGATTTTCGCCTCATTGCGCAAGTTCTATAGAAAATGATGGAGAAGGAACGATGTTGCCTCCCATATGTGGAGCCCATAGGTGTTTATTATTTTTCACCATGGACGATGAGACGTTTATCCTGGAAGTGGAGAATTACAAGATCTCTAATTCTCCAGAGATTTCGTGATCTCATGGATCCAGCTAGGCGGACTGTACTAGCAGGCGCTCCTGGTGTGGACTGACCCGCCACGGAGGTTGAAACCAAACCACAGCGCAGCCGGAAGATGGCACACACACATCCGGTGTAAATGGGGGTTAGAGGCTACAACATTGAACCTTTTCACACTATTCTAACTTTCTGAGATATTGTTTTTTGGGTTTTCATAAGCTGTAAGCCATAATCATCACAATTCCAACAAATAAATTCTTTTAATACCTCAATTTGCATATATAAGTTTTGCATTTTTTTTCCTGTATATCCAGACTTTTAATTCACAAGACAGATATGATAAAACAGAACTTTGTTATAATCTTCCAGTTAATGAGAGCTCTGACTATTTAGTTATGACAACGAAAGACGAGTCGTGTAACTTAAAATCACAGAAGAAACGTCAACGATGGGTTCAACAGTTTTCCATTTATTTCATATTCCTCTGTTGGCGTTTTTTTTTCACAACTTAATTAGTATTCAATTTCATTCATTAGTGGTTTAATACAATAGCGTGTACAGTGCTTCTGTCTCAGCAAATTCTGCTTTACAAAAAAAAAAAAAAAAATATGCAGCTGCAGCATCTGCAGAGTAAGGACTCGGCCCTGGTAGACAGGCTGGACCAATGAAGAGCGTCAGTCTCTTGCTACAAGAGTGAAGTCTCAAACTGAGCGACACTGACGAGAAAAACGAGATGTGCAGGTGGAGTACTTAAAACATTATGACTCAAAGTGATGACGTCAGTGACCAAGTAGGCAGCATCAGACTTTTTATAAGGGATCACCAAGGGCCGGGAGGTATGCAGTGTTTCTCTACTACAACGCACCTGATTCAAATAAGTTAGACCTCTAACAGCTTGTTGTCAAGTTTTGAATCAGGTGTGTTGCTACAGGGACACATCAAATACCTGCCGGAGAGTTGTGATCCCTGCTATATATAATGAAAACTGCAAAAAAGTGTGGCAAAAAAAGAAGAAAAAGCTCTGGAAGAAAGTCATCAACTTAGCCTTGAGTTTGATGTAGACATTTTTTTTGTCTCCTTACTTAGTAATCGGAGTCCAAACACCACAATGCTGCTGCTTCATTGGCAAAAAAAAAGTACAGCAAAGGCACATTCATTAGCAACGGCCATGTTCCCTTTAACATATAAAAAAAAAGAAGATGGATGAAAAATAAAATACACATTTAAACACAAACTTGCGATGACGCTCAGTCATAAACATGATGACTAAACCAATGTTCTCTCTTCTGGACCAGAGAGGAAGACTTAAATTTCCCTTTGGACACGCTGCAGGTTTGAATCCCTTTATGAAGCTCTGTGTAACAACTTAGACCCCAACACCTCACTGCACTTTACTATTATTGCACCCAAGTTCAAGAAAAAAAAAAGTTTGAGAAATTTTCTAGTGTGAAACTACATGTTGTGCTTCAGTTAATTAAATGTGTGTGAAAAATGCCACACTGCACACACAGCTTGGCAAAATGGAAGACGGAGGACTATGTGTGCTTGGCATTAGTACAATAGTTTCTATACAAATTAGTCTCTTTCTGATGAAGCGAGCGAATAAAGAACTATACATTTCATCTCGGTTGCCAGGTTGGAGGATTATCCCCTTATTTAAGACCCATTTTTTTTCTACGTAATGGGTAGAAAATGCTCAGGAATTCAAATCAAGTTTTCCTGAAAAAGTGGGAAAAGGGTTGCCATGTTTGTATAACATTCCCCCTTCTGTCTCAGACACTCACTGTGCTTCCAGGTGTTTAGCTGAAGGAGTAAAACTGCGAACAGAGCAGCGGCGCCGATTCAAGTATTTGCAGGTTGTTTATGAAGTTTTCTGTTAAGTCGGCTTTTACATGTGTAGTCTGCATATAATCTTCTGTAGAGGCAACGCTCCCAGTTTGGAGAAACGACATCAGCAGCTAAATGGAGTTTTGCTTGAAGACGACCAGTTTAGAAATATTTGTCAACTCGTTATAAAGTGTCCAGGCAGCACTTTATACCAGTAAACTAAGCTTAGCTTAGGCTTACTTCAAGGTCAAAATAAATTAGGAGTTTGGGGTCTTCACTGCGTTAAAATATGAATTTGGGTCAGAACTAATATCCCACAAGTTGAGCCAATACCAGACTACCATGCTCTGTGACAGGAAATAACTTCATGGTGGCTTTGGAGAAATATTTTTAACTGCTTCAGGTCTTAAAAAGGAATTTCTAAAAACAAGGTAAACAGGTGTAAATATTTCTAAGGTTGCAGCTTAAACACATTTAGTCGAGGATGTATCCCAGCTTTCATGACAGACCTCAAACTAGGAGCGTTCTCTAAATTTTTACCCCATACAACCCTGTTTATGAATCTCTTGAGAAAAGCAGTGCGTTGCCATATTGTGTCAACATCCTCCCTTTGTTGTTTGAAGATGGTGCAGTAAGATTGTGTCCATCTGTCACAGTTATTTGCTTTTTGCTTGATTTCAATGCTTCTCGGACATATAGTTTAATGGAAGACTAATCCCTCTGATATACATTCAGCATGTTCTGTCGTGCCAGGGTTGTGCTGTAAAGCGACATGGAAGAATATAAAAGTTGGATCAGGACGGGCTTCTTAACTGGACAGTTCAGTCAGAAAATTGCATTTATGGCACAAAAACTTGTCTTTATGCTAAATGCTGTCTTAGACCCTTGTGCATCATATACTGAAGAAACTTTTATCCACAATGAACCTGCGTTGGCGCCATTCTGTGTAGAGCCTGACCACATCCAGTAAGATTTTAAGCTACTGGCAGATTTCATTCTGGCTAGATAGATGAACGGGGGATGTGGTTTAAGAGCAGAACACACAGTTTTTATTTATAATGTTGTGGTTAATCATATCACCGTAGTTTAATTCTATGATCAAGCTTTCCAGTCAGAAACTTAACACATCAAAGTTGCCTTTAAGAACAAGATTAGTTCAAGTTAAAGTGTGAAACTGATTATATTGTTTTTTTAATCCCTACCAAAATCGTACATTCAGATCTTCCTGTGCTCTCACGGTGAAGGAGACAATCTTTAAATTGGCTCACCAATAGCTGTTTTCTATCTAACAAAAAGGGCTCAGTTACATCATAAAACAGCAGGGCATACGAGAGTAAACGGTATCTGAAGGATCCTATTCAACAGCTGGTAATACGGAGGTGACATCAGGCTAGTTGGGAGCTAATTACGGAAAGCCGGATACACTAGGATCCAGTTAGCTGGATCTAAATGTTAAGATTATAGTAGGATCTGTAACAGCTTCTTTTGGAGTGGATGTCCAGTAGACAACAGACAGTTTCAGGGCTTTTTTTTTTTTTTTTTTTTTTTTTTTTACTTTTTTAAGGCTTGACCCCAGCCAGGAAGTAGCCAGTAGGCTACAGGCTGGATGGTGGCTTCAGGCTCTATGACCAATGACGTGGCACACTTTAGGTATGGTGCTGCGCGATGAGGTTGCGAAGCTGTTTGATAACAGTGTCGATGAGTTTCTGCCTGTCTCTGTCCATCTTCCTGAACTGGGCGAAGACGTTGTTCTTCCTGCTTGTCTCCTTCATCCTGGAGGCAAAAAAAAAGGGATGGAGGGAGGAGGGGTAGAAAAACAGGAGATTAATAGGATAAAGAGGAATACAAGTGTTTGAATGTTAGGTAAAGTGATGCGCATCCACACACACATCAGGAGCATGCTCAGCACACACCTCTGCTACAGTCACCTGTTAAAGAAAAGCTACGTGCAGCAGGGGTAGGCGATATGGACACTATTTTTGGGCTAAACAATAAAACACATCTCTATTTTTATTTTCATTCAAACAAAAAGACATAGAATGCACCTTTACCAGCCGGGCTGTAAGGTTCTCTCTCACATCCATATACACTTTTAGGGTCATTTGAAATCTATTTTATTTTCTTCCAGAGTCCGTGTTTTCCATTTTACCCCCCTCATGTTTTCCAGGGGGACGAGTCTAATCATGTGGTGGATGTATAAAATTTCTGAGCTAAGTAGGAAAATATCTTCTTCTTAAAGATATTATTTTGGTTCAAGAGGCCGTTAAGCCTCATAATTTAAAGTCTCGAGATATTGCCCAGCCCTAATGTGTGGTAATTTATGACAAAATACTGAAACTGCTCTCAGCCTCCAGGAGGTTTAGGAGCCCACTGAACCTTTAAAAGCCCCTGCAGGCTTCCTTGTGGCCACAGGAAAGCCACCATGCATCATGGATGAACATGAGAAATGTTTCTGTACTGACTAATAAGAGATAAGAGGACTGTTTGCATATTAAGTCTTAAACATTTGTTTGCTTTTTGATACTGTGTTTGAGCACAAATCTATGTGAAAACTACAAACTCAGATTACAATCTTCAGTTTTCATGCAAGTCGTGTGTGTGAGGATGTGGTTATTGTCATTATTTTCATATCAGCTCAGGCTCCATCATCACGGATGGAACAAGATACAGACAAATGAGGGTGTTGTTATGGCGATAATATCAGTATCATCACGACATGGATTTATTTTTTGCTTGTGTTCAGGTTGTGTAATTACATATCCCTCAGATGAGATTTCACACACTAAAACAGACCGTTTAGTAGGCTTCATACATGCCTGAAACATTACACAGACACACGCAGACCATACTCACGGTTTAAATAACCTGTCAAAACATGATGAAGAGGAAGGACAGGAGACAGAAGAAAGCAGCCGAGTTGAAGATTTGTTTGCATTTGATCAGAGATTTGGATGATTGAGAATAGTTTTGTCTGACAAACACTCCACAACATGTTTATTTAACAAGAATATAAATCAGAGGAAAAAAAAAAGAAAAAAATCAGCAAACCCTCATATTTAAAAAGCTGCAACCATCAGCTCTTTTACTGATTGTCCAGATAAGGCGGAAAGAAGGAAGTGAAGGAACGAAACCAGAGTAATTAATACAGAGTAATGAGTACTCACTTCTCCAGAAGGGCCAGTGCAGTGTGTGGGTTGACTCTCAGGTATTTGCAGGTGGGTTTGCCGTAATCAGCAAGGTAGGTGGACCAGTCCCACTGGGTGAACAGTTCCAGTAACTGGGAGAGATTTAGAGAGATTAGTTTAAGACTTAACGATGAGTTAAAACACTGAGAATATTATTGCTAACAATAACCATGTGGCTGTTGACTTAGACTGCTAACACGTAATGACAAAGCAGGAAGGTGTCTATGCAGCAACTTCTCATGGTGAGAAATCTGGAGGTTTGTGGAAAATGTTAGTAAAAAGAAAAGTACAGAAACATCATAAGAGCTTGAAAAAATGCAGCTGGATGTTTTATTCATGGTTGTTGAAGATGTTTCACCAGAAACCTTAAAGAAAGAGCTAACATTAGCTTGCAAAACATTGGCTGGCTAACACACATGCAGACATGACAGCTAAATGAAAAATTGAATATACTTGACTGTTATCGCTCTTATTTTCAATTTAAGATTACCTCCCGAACACACCTGAATGTTAAGCTAACAGTGTTAGCCAAAAACTATGTTCAGTGTAACTTTTAGACATTTCCTACATTTAAATATCTCTGAAATTTATTTTATGTGGTTAAATTGTTTATGTAAATAAAGCCAGACAAGCTGTTATTTTTTTCAGGTATTCTGGCTTGTAATTGTTTTGATGATGCAGTCAGACTGATTAAATCAAGTCTTCTTAGCAGACCATATATCTGAACTAGATTAGGTTAGCCAGCATCACTATGTCTCTTATAATATTGACATTAGTGATGGTTCATTTCCTAACTGGGAACTTCTACTGGTGTTTTTTAAGATAGGTATAGTTTATTTATTTTTTCCTTCTTTTCTCCTCTCAGATTTTCACATTGTCTTCCAAATTTAAAGAAGGAAGCAAAATGTAACCACTGCAGCTATCTGTTGGTTCCCACAGGACATGAAGGTTGGTGCAAAGCTGAAAGATGGTCAGATCTGCATCACTTGCTTTAAAACAGCTCAACAGGGAAGCAGGGTTGGTGAGATGTGCTCCTTTGGTGACCTTCTAGTCATGGGTTAAATGGATTGTGCATTGTCAGTGGTAAATGAACAATGCAAAACTAAAGTAGTCCTAATCTTTCTAAGAACTTAGGGAGGACTATACAAACAGACTTAGTACTGGATTTATACTCAGTGTAGCTGGTGTGACCCAGTCCTGACCTCCAGAGATTATCAATTTCTTGATCTCCAAGAAGCTAATGGTTTGCTCAGTTTGTATTTATTTCCCTGAATGTAAAAAATGCTACAAATATACAAGAATTGGGGGAAAAAAAAGGTCAGTGATAGGTGTCATCTTCTTCTGAATGACCCACATTTCAAAGTGTTGCATAACCTGCTGCTGCCCTGCTGAACTCTACCTAACACACAGAGCAACAGGCCCTGGCAGGCAAACCCGTAAGCCTGCAGACATACACACACCGCCGTCTGTTAAACACACACACGCGTTAGCAGGGAGCCCCAGTGAACTCTGGGTAACACCAAACACACAGATCTAGAGAAAGAAACCATATGTGAGTGAAGGATGAGAGAAGAGGAGGAGGAGGAGCAGAGAGGGATGGAGAGCAAAACCACATGTGGGGAAGACGAAGAAAATGAGAGTAATGATGGAAACAGACACCGATAGAGTAACAGAACACGAGAGAGAGGCGGAGGGTAACAGCAGGGCAGAGGAAGATAGAGGGAGATAGATAAGAGGGGGAGATGGGATAGACTAGTGTTAGGCGATGAAGGTGCCTCATCAGGAAAACAGGAAACAGACAGAGGAGAACATAAGAGGGCTGATGTAACCACAAAAAACCAACATGGTTGACCAACTAGTGAACACTTAAACCTTTCTATAACATGAAAAATTTATAGAAACACCTGGTCGAATGATGATTAGAGTTAATGGACTACTAGGAAACAAGTGTTATCACCTGGAATATTTAAGTAAGATTAGACAGCTCATGAAATAAAAACATTAGAGTCCTTACAGTTTCAGTTGTTAACAACAGGTCAAATGCTCACATCGGTCCATGTCAGCATCAGATCAGATCAGCAGGATATAAAGCCTCTACATGGAGAAGCTTAAACAGGTGGTGCTATACTGGTGTCTTACTCCCTTTATTGCATTTGCAGTAATGTGTAGTTTCTAAGTTTCCAGTTTGTGCTGGGCACACTGCTACAGCTCAGGCTGGTCTTCTCAACCCTTGTGCCCGCCTCAAATTTAGTACCCTCTGTTGACCTTCGTGTCCAAAAATGTCCATGCACAAAAACCACTATAAAATTATTAAAATGTTGATTAGATGTTGATTGGAAACTTATTCCACCCACACACCCACACACACACACCCACAAAAAAAAAGGATCTTGGTGGTGATCTTAATGCAGATCAAAAACAGCATTGGAAACGAGCTACTAAAGAAGAACTGCAGACCTTTAAAAGTTGTGTTTTTCTAGAAGAAATTTGCAAGTGAGTTCAACCCACAGGGTAACATAATTAATTTAAACTAAAACTGAATCATTTTAGTTGCCTACAAAGAAATAACATAAAAATCTATTCAGCTGTTTCTTAAAGTAGAATATATGTGAAGATTTTGGTGGAAGTTTCCTTTCACATAGACTCCACACAAGCTAGAGAAATAGCTGAACACCCACAGAACCGAACAAGAAATGTGCTTAAATCATGTAGTTACCCAACATTTATAAAAACATTCCAATTTAAGACAGTGTCTCAACTATGGTCCTCAAGGGTCCCTGTCCTGCAGGTTTTAGATGTTTTCCTAATCCAACACACCTGCTTCAGAATAATGGACCTCCTCATCAAGTCTGTTAACGAGTCATTCATTGCAACCAGTTGTTAAAGTGGGGGAACATCTCAAACATGCAGGGCAGTGGTACTCAAGGACTGGAGCTGAGAAACATCGTTTTAGGAGACACAGGGCTTAAAGTAAAAGAAAAAAATCCTGAGAACTTTTTTCCTGGGAGTGGATCGGATGCATACACACTATAGGCAAACAACTTTTTGCCATTGTGCTTGGCATGGCATAAGATGACTGAAAAGTCAAAAATAGTGAGATGTCTTGCAGACGGATGCAGCACTCTTAAAATTGCCAAGCTTTTGAGGCGTGATCATCGAACAATCAAGCGTTTCATTCAAAATAGTCAACAGGGTCGCAAGAAGCATGTTGAAAAAACAAGGCGCAAAATAACTGCCCATGAACTGAGGAAAATCAAGAGTGAAGCTGCCAAGATGCCACTGGCCACCAGTTTTGCAACATCACTGGAGTGCCAAGAAGCACAAGGTGTGCAATACTCAGGGACAAGGCCAAGGTAAGGAAGGCTGAAAAACGACCACCACTGAACAAGACACACAAGATAAAACGTCAAGACTGGGCCAAGAAATATCATAAGACTGATTTTTCTAAGGTTTTATGGACTGATGAAATGAGAGTGAGTCTTGATGGGCCAGATGGATGGGCCCGTGGCTGGATCAGTACAGGGCAGAGAGCTCCACTCTGACTCAGACGCCAGCAAGGTGGAGGTGGGATACTGGTATGGGCTGGTATCATCAAAGATGAGCTTGTGGGACCTTTTTGGGTTGAGGATGGAGTCAAGCTCAACTCCCAGTCCTACTGCCAGTTTCTGGAAGACACCTTCTTCAAGCAGTGGTACAGGAAGAAGTCAGCATCGTTCAAGAAAAACATGATTTTCATGCAGGACAATGCTCCATCACACGCATCCAAGTACTCCACTGCGTGGCTGGCCAGAAAAGGTCTAAAAGAAGAAAAAATAATGACATGGCCTCCTTGTTCACCTGATCTTAACCCCATAGAGAACCTGTGGTCCCTCATCAAATGTGAGATCTACAGGGAGGGAAAACAGCACACCTCTCTGAACAGTGTCTGGGAGGCTGTGGTTGCTGCTGCATGCAATGTTGATCGTGAACAGATCAAGACACTGACAGAATCTATGGATGGCAGGCTTTTGAGTGTCCTCGCAAAGAAAGGTGGTTATATTGGTCACTGATTTATTTTTGTTTTGTTTTTGAATGCCAGAAATGTATATTTGTAAATTTTGAGTTGTTATATTGGTTTCCCTGGTGAAAATAAATAAGTGAAATGGGTATATATTTGGTTTTTGTTAAGTTGCCTAATAATTATGCACAGTAATAGTCACCTGCACACACAGAAATATCCTCCTAAGATACTAAAACTAAAAAGAGCCCCACTCCAACTTCCAAATATATTCAGCTTTGATATTTGAGTCTTTTGTGTTAATTGCGAACATAGTTGTTGTTCTATAATAAAATTAATCCTCAAAAATACAACTTGCCTAATAATTCTGCACAACCTGTACATGTGAAACTCAGGCTAAATAATTTAAATTATTCATTTAGCAAGCATTTAATTTAGTAAAGGGCAATATATATATATATATATATATATATATATATATATATATATAAACAAAACAAAAAAAAAAAACAGTTACAGAGCAACAGTGAACATTTTAATTTTAAATTGCAACATTTCCATTGTTTTTGTTCAAAACCATATCAAATTAGGTTATAAAAAATACAAAACAAACAAATGCAATTTAATACACTAAACTACAAGTCAAGTGACAATATGTCTAAATTTGGTATGATTTTGCAATTGCTTTAACGGGTTTATTAACCCTGCAGATGAAGACGTGCTGTAATCAGAAACGATATCCAGGCATGTTGCTGCTTCACTGTTTAGGTTTCATGCGTTTGTCTCATGCTTGTTTATTGCAAGTATGTAAAGTCCAGTAAGGATATGATTTGTGTGTTGATTTACAAAGTTTAATTTCCACTGATGTTCATGACTTATTTTATTTATTAGAGTACATTTCTTGTTAATAAAATGCAGAATCTACATTAAAGTGGTCTAATATCAATCAAGAGTTATACTGTGCATATTACGGGCCAAGTAGTACCTTACACCCACCTCTTATTCTTTTAAAGTGGAATTTGGTCTCAGAATAATTGTTTTAACATATCAATAGCTGATCATGGGCCCTGTAATTGTCAATAAAACAAAAAATGTTTCTTAAAATGGCTACAGTTTGTTCATGTGAGACATATTTTATAGATGAATGGCCATCTACTTCCTTGCATCCACTACACCCCTCCTTCTATCCATGCCCAGCACCATTTGGTTCTAAGGCCGTTGTCAATTAGGACATCTTTTCTTGGCTTCATGGATTTACTCTGCATTTTTTTAAAAATCTGATTTCGGTGAAACAACCATCGGCTTGGATGCTGCGTTCAAGACCACTTGGTGATAACGTTCAAGTTACAGGTTAACTCGCGAAGAAAACGAAGTGTGGTATATGTCACTATTTGCTGAACACTGAAAACATATGCAGCAGCAAGTTCTGCTCATTTTCGAAGATGAATACGTTATTTTCCGACTTTAACACTGTTCAATTCATTTTCAATTTAGAGTCTCAACCATTATATCCATAGTTAACAGTTTTTTTGTTTTTGTTTTTTTTTCTGAATCACAGTGAAAAGCCGCAGATCCGGCACGGTGCCGGAATACTTTAAAGCCCTGGAGACAAAAACCCTTAAGACACACCAGCTGGTTTAAATCGAAGTAAGGAGGTAATGACTAATATTAAGTTATTCCTGAAAACAGGAAGTGTCCGTAATATTTTCTCCACTCAGTTCAATCAGGTTTCACATGGAAGCAGGCGTTCTTCCTCCTTTCCTTTCCTTCCTTGCTTTCCTCCCTTCTTCATCCACCTCCCACTATCACTGTTTTCGTCTCCTCCTTCTCATCCTCCCTCTCTTGTTCTTACACTGCCATGATCACCTCTCTGTCCTCAGGTTCACCCCTTGTGTGGCCGAGGTTTGACCTGATAATCCTTCAGTATAAACAAGAACAAACAGGAATGCTGCTTGTGCGCACAAACAGGTATATACAAGGTTATGAAACGAAAAAAAAAAAAAAAAAAAAAAAAACTTTATTTATGAGATACAGAAACATGAGGATGTGTGTTAGAAGTCAGTACACACTGTCCTACAAACAACCTGTTTCAGTTTTTAACGTACAATTTGCTAATCTATTTTTCCTTGTTAGTCCACACAAATCTCAAAGCAAAATTAAACTTTTGGAGTGTTTGACAATTTTATCAAATACAAGACTGAACAACCTAATCAACAGAAGTATTTAGACCTATCACCTACTTCTTGGTCCAAGCTTCTTTTGTAGAAATAAAAGCCTAAAGTCTTTTCAGGAATGATCTTACAAGCTTGGCACACATTTTATTTTGGAAGTTGAACTTGGGTAGAGGTGGGAGAGGAGCTCAGGAAACTTGCATCTATCCATCTATTTATCTGATTTACTGTAAAAGGGAGTTTTTTCTTGCCCTTGTTGCTCCGGGGTGCATCTAATAATTGTTCAGAGTATTGAGACAACATTGTTGTTGGTGCTAATTACATGAACTTGTACTGAACCATAAGAAGTGTCTTGCCAGACAGAATGTTATTTGCCTGTTGAAAACTTTAATGTTTTGCAATGAGACTAAAATGGGTGTTTTTGAGGAAAAAATGAGGTATAAGTTGGCCAAATAGAGGCCTGTCCTACAGCTGTTGTATTAAAGGAAGCAACCCTGTAGAGCTGTGTTAACACACACACTCATAAGCGGAAAGAAGGCGAACACACATACCACATGTAGACAGATAAGCCGGCAGCTGAGATCCAAGAGATTTTCATGTTACCTGAGGGTGATTGCTGTCTTTACTCTGGACTCACAATCAGTACATCTCCCTCCTTTTCCTTCTCCCTTTTTTAAACTGATCAACTAAAAAGTTTTATCAGCACGATGAAAGAATCAAGCAACCACACTCTGTACCTGAGAACAGTTTAATGTAAAGTCACTTTCTACCAGCAAATAGACACGTGTGTGGCAGCATCATCATCCAGTTTTTATATTCAACAATTCATCTGTCAATCCTTTTTCCACATTTTACATTATAAGTGATCACTGTCATCTGCCTGAAGATTTATCAAAGCCAGAAGGTAACAGTCGCTGCTGGAGGACACACTTGGAATTTTCTAAAGCATTCACAGGCTTAACACCCAGCATCTGGTCTTTTATCATGCCATCATTATGAAAAAATAATGTGTTCCTAAGGATTAAAAAAAAAAAAAAAAAAGAAAAATCATTAATTTGTCACTAAAGATCACTGAGTAAACTAAAGCCCTGTGGAAACAGGGTATAAGAGTCTATTGATTTGCACCTATGTCCAGGACTGTTCCACACTGCAAGACTTGTGTCCAATTTTCACTCTGTAAAGAAGCAAATCCGACGCTGAATGGTGGTCATCAATTTCTTTTTCTCAAAACCCTGAAGACATGGTTCATAAGGTGTGCTGACACCTGCCAGTCTCTCATCATATATCTAGCTTTCTAACTGTTTCGGAGGAGGAGCTACAGCCACAAAACACCAGGTCACAGGACACAGAAATGGAAAATAAATAACAATCATGGAGCATTGTAATTAAAGTGGTTTGTTCAGGAAACAGAACTTGGCTGAAAAATTTACAAACATCTTGACAATAACTGTTTTTAAGGTGCAACATCACCATCAACCAGGTAAAAAAACAGACCCAATTACCAGGAGCTATTTATCTTAGAGTGTAATGAGACTTGTCTGAATGACAGCTGAACTGCTCAATAAATTTCAGTCAGCTGGAGTCAAGCTGGAGATTTAGTTGCAGATCAGTCGTGTAGATTGAACTCCCTAGAAATTCAGAACACTGGCACTGTGAGCAACACAATGACTGGACAACATTAAAAGTCTTGGGTCTGATCTTTGCTTAAACTACAATCCCATGAAACTTTTGAACTGTTGAAACATCATAAATGTCTCACCAGGACCCTTGTCCTGATAAAGTTAAATCTGCCTGACATCTAATCCTGCAATTCTGTCGTCTTACTTCTGCTAATATTACCCACACAGTTTAAAATGTAAGATTAAACTTTAGGTCATAATCATGTAAATAACAGCTAAATCTAGAATTTCTTCTCTGCTTATAGACCAGCACTAACATTTATGGAAACTTGATGTATGGAAAAGCAGGAAAAAGATGGAGAAAAGGATGAAAATAAAATAGAACAAATGGAACAAGGGGATCTTTGGGTGAAATTTAGTTGATAGGATTTACATTTTTATCAGAAGTTTACAAAGAGAGCGAGGGTACGATTACATGCAGACTTGAAAGTTCGCTGCTTCTAGACATTTCTTCTAACTTTCTATGCAGGTCATCCTACATGAAAGAGGAGCCGAATTCACAGACAACGTTTTCAGCTACTTGAATGGGGCTTTCACTCATTTTGATGCTACACTGACATTCATTATGCATGTTCCTGGAGCTGTCACCGCCCTGCTGCATCCAGGCTGAGGAACCCCTTCTAACCACTTATTCCCAGCCTGGAGCATCACAACAGCTGCATTTCACTTAACGGCACCACATCACATGACAACAACTACACATCAACACAAACTGTGACTGATTCAGCGGACATTAACAGAAGAGAGAGAAAGTAAGAGACCAGAGGAAACATCAGACTGACTTTTTCTAGCAGGAGAGAGCTCAGAGAAGAGACAGGATGCAAGATGGATGCCGAGGACACAAAAGTTTAGTTGTGTTGCTTTATGGGACCACAAGTTATCAAAGTGGTAACTAGCTGCTTTTCAGTAAGTTTCTGATATGTTTAACGGTCTTAACAAAAATAAAGATGTGTAAATAAAAGCAGCTCTATTGGCACTTCAGCTGTGTTTAATACATGCTTCAAAATGCTCCAACCTTCCAGCTTACTGGAGCTTTTTCATGTAATTTCCTCCAATTTCTGTTGGACAAACATGTTTACCTGCTTTGAAGATTCTGTTTTTGGTCAGAACAATATTTTCTTTTCCTCCTTGTGCCATGTAAACAAGCTCAGTGACAGAGGAAGGTGGAGGACATAAACAGTAGGAGAAGTCCAACAAAATGGGAGGACAGGAGGAGGAGACGCAGATAAGACCGATGAAAATGGAAAAGGAAAAAAAAAAAAAAAAGGGGGTGAGCGTGGGCTTTCCAAAAAAATGAGCCGCACGCGAGCCAGCAGGTCCTCCTGGCAAACACACACACACACACACACACACACACACACACACACACCTGACCCTCCATTCACCCCGCACACACACAGAAAACGGCAGGTCTCTTTCTTCACCTCTCGCTGAACTTTTTCTCCGTCTCGCTCCGCCTCTCTCACCTCGCCATGGCCTCCCCCGCGCTATCGCTCCTGTCTCCACACACACACACACACACACACACAGATTATTGCTTCCTTTTATACTTCCAGCAGGACGAGCAGAAAAACAAAGTGATGTTACCCTCACATTTCTTGTTTTTCTTTCATTTCTCCTCTTTTTTTTTTACCCATCTTAATCTTTTTACTTTCAATCATGTGATCTTTGTTTTCCTCCCTCCTTTCTCTTCTGCCTCCCCAATCCATGAGCTCTCCTCATCCCTCTGTTCTTTTCCTCCCTTCTTCAAAACATTATTTTTATTCTTTCTCCCCTCTCAATGCTTTCTTTCCCTCATTTCACTCCCCCTCGCCTCCTCATTATCTAAATGTCCACTGTACTTCTTACTCCTTTTCACCTCCTCCTCCATCCGTACTGCTTCTTCCCCTCCTCTCCTTTCTCCTCTCTCGGCATTTAGCAGAGTTGTTAATGGTTATTCCGGCTGTAGGCAGGATTTATTTGTTTGGGACCATTGGGGAATTGCTATGTTCCCATTCCTAATGGCTAAACGTCAGGGTCACCCAGAATTCATCATGTTTACACTCTGCACACACACAGACGGCGGTTTTGATTATGTAATCTTTCTGCTATGAAGTAAAAAATCTGCGACCAAGAGCAGTGAACCTGAGATCATCCATCTTTACACGGGAGGAGAAAATTGATAAAAAAGAGACCTGAATAAGTAAGATTCTTAAACTTTTCTTCTTCTCTCACATACCTTCACTCCTCTTTACGCCCCAGTAGCCTCTTCCATCAACTCCCAGCATCCACCTCTCTCACAGCTCTCTAAGCTGTCCATCTCCATCTGAATTTGACAGCCCAGAGGTCAGAGGTCGCTAAAAGCAGGGAAAGTGGATTGGACTCTTATCAAGAGCAGCAGCCAGTTTGGCACCCGTCCATCTGCACTCTGTAGATGTCCACCGCCAGACAGTCATCAATCATCCATCCATTTACTGATCCACCACAAGACCTTTCTGTTTAGTCTCAATAAAGTGGTCATCAAATATAAACATGTTCTATAATTAAAACATGTCAACAATTCATATTAATAAAAACAAACAAACAAAAAAAAAAACAAACTCAACTGTACCTCTGTTAGTAGGCCACACTGTTATAGGACTATGCTGGACTTAGGTTTATCCGGGTATATGGCTGTGAGTGATGTAAGTTTCTATAACATAATGACAAATGCAGCCCCTTATCATCGAAATGTATTTACAATTATATAAAAACAAATAGCTCCACTTTTATAAAAAAAAACAACAACTTTAAAATACAATATTAAATAAAATAACAATGAATAAAAATAATTATAAAAATAATTGCATGAATAGAAAATAAAATGAACATATAATAAAATAAACTGATTAGCAAGAAAGAAATCTAATTTAAAAAAGGCCAGAAGTGGTTTGTGGGTAATTTGATGCAACAGGCCTCAAGGAGTAAAAAAAAAAAAAAAAAAAAAAAAAAGTCAGGAAACGATCAAATCCTCCTGCTGACAGAGCAAAAATCTACATTTATGAAATAAATGTAGAATAATCTGGAAACACCGCAGTAAAATGACAGGATGATCATATAAGTAAGTCAATTTTAGTTATACAGCACTTTTCAAGAGTGTATGTCAAAGTGCTTCATAATAATAAAAACACAAACATACAATGGATAAAAACACTTAAGAACAAAAATTAGGAACAGAGTGAATAAAACACAATTTTGTGTCAAAGAGGAATTTATCAGTTTTGGGAGTTTTGTACCGAAACTAAATACAACCAAAAGAAATGTCCTGAGAGGTTGTTGAGCCAAGACTAAACTTTCTTGGTGCACTACACCAAACATTATGATAATTAGCCTTGAAATCCTCCATTTATATCAGCTGCAGCTTAGTTGCAGTTCCAATCAGCTCATATGTCTTGAGGACACCTTGTGGGTTTAACACTCAGGCATGAAAGTCCATCATGTCCCAAGTGACTTCCTCCCCCATTCTACTAAATATACAAGTAAATTTAAAGATTTAATTCTCATTCTTCAAAGACTTTTTGAGCACTTCAACTAAGCCTAACATATTGGTTTCGAGTAACAATTAGATGTCAATTGGGTTTAAATGGAAATGGTAACACCACACTGCAAGGACAAGCTTACTGGACTGAAGATGACGATTGCTTTAGGAAAATGTGTCAGTTCTGCCCATCCAGCTCAAAACTAGCGATGTATGTTGTCGGTTCAGAGGACTAAAGCAAACAGCGATTGGTTTAGTATAGTATAAAAGTTCAACGCTTGTTCCAAAGTTTTGGAACAAGGTTAAATTAGTTCAAACCATCACCATGGAAAACAGTCTACTTTAACACCTGTCTGTCGACAGCAATTGCTTCGAACTTTACTCTACAGCCAAATCCTCAGATCACTTCAAAGTTCAAAGGTCACCATCAGTACACAGAGACCATGCTGACACCTGTCATCCAGGTCTATGCTTAAAGTCAGAAAGAAAAGAAGACATTTGGGCTGACTGGAGGTAACAATGGAGCATCTTGAAACCTGCCAATCACAGTGGTCTTCTCTCCCTCCTTTCCCTTCTCCCTCTGCCCTGTCTGTCTTTTAAGCAAGAATTTAACCCACTTAAAGGAGAGAAAGTAGTTTTTACTTTCATCTTGAAAAACAACAGCAATCTTCAGTCATCCTTCTGCTCCTCCCTTCCAACCCAAGGAGACGATCTGTATCTTTGTTCCCTTTTCCGACTTATCTCCATGTTCACCCCATGCAAGGAAGTGAACAACAAAAGAAAATTCTTTTCTTGTGACTATGAAAAGAGATTAAGTCAACACTTGCTTGGTCATTATTTTATGCAGGTTATATTTCTAAAGCTAAGCCGTTAGTTTTCATACGACTTCTAAAACATGCTGATTTGTGATGTAAGAGGTCGTTTTCTCAAAGTTAGCATATTCCAGACCAGAGACTGTAGCATTAGTCTGCTGGTTATATGCACAATGCAGTTCTCACATGGTTTGTAAAACGTCAACTAATTTAAATGAATCACTCGCAAAATTTCCAACAGCCCAAACTGATGCCATCACACCCATTTTATGTGATCAAAACACAAAAAATTGATTATATTCCAAAATACAGAAAAGTGTAAATGTTCTTTTTATTCAGACTTCTTATAATACACGCACACAATATCTTGTGTGTTTTTAATGGCCATAAACATATTTCATCATTCAGCATCTTTTTTGAGGATGTGTGCCTATCATCATCATTTAAAGCCCAAGCTGAGCAGTCTAAAACTTTTAAAACATATTTAATTGTAGCTGATGTAAAGCAGGAAAAAAGCTGGAATCAGAGAATCAAATTTCCACGCCAAGACTTTCTAAACCCAAACATCCTCCCTGTTAGAAAGCAGCATGTTCCATCTCATCTGCAACAAAGTCTGACTTAAAAGACTTCACACTTAACCCAGAAGTCAGGAGGTCAACGGTCCCATTGGGAGGTTATCACTTGGGCAGCTACTGGAACTGTCTCCACGAGTCTTCTTCAGCTCCTACAATCAACTGAAACTTTATTCTTCATTCAGTTCATATTGCCTGTTTCACTTCCTTTGTTGCTTTGGAGCAACATTTGATTTTAACCTCACATTGTGAGCATATGAAGGATCCTCTAATAGTGCTCCTACATGAACGCGTACCCTGCAGCTTTAACAGTATCGCTTCATCTTCAGCTATAAATGGAATGAGGTAAGCCTGGATGTTTATCACTTTGCAACAGAAAACTAATTTTAAATTCTCACTGGAGGGCCAAGAACTAAATTAAAACCAAAGGCTTGTATCTTTGTACATCTGCCTGCTGCCTCATTTCCACCACCGCAGCTCGCTGCTGCCAGTGACCACAACACAGCCCTAGCCCCACTGCGACACCCCCTTTAGTGCACAAGCTGCACTTTATTAATCCGCCGTTTTGATCAGTGATGATTATTTAGCATCATTTTACATTGTGCCCCTACACTCAAATATGTCATTTTATACAGCAAAGATAAAAGAATGAGAATAAACTGAACATGTACTGTCTTTGATGGACTTTGCTCCACCTGACCTTTGGTCAGACCCAAAATATCAATGACGTGTCCATGAGATAAAAACATGGGAATTCTGTTGATGTTACAGACCACAGCTGTCAGAACTGCCACATGATGCTACAGTCTGTCCGTGTGCATCTTTTTAAAAGAAGTGAGCTTTTCACCCATAAACTTCTAAACCACCAATGACATGCATACATGCAAATGTGAGGTCATTAGTGTCACTGTGCTTTGTCCTTTGAGAACTAAAAAAGAAAAAAAAACTCTTATCTGTAGGTCACTGAGCTAAAGAAAATCTGCCATTTCAGCAGCTTCATGCTGATAAACGGTTCCTGTCCATGTTGAGGTAATACTGTCGGCAGCGAATAACAAAGCAGAGGAGAACAAGTAGAGAAATCAAACTGTACTGTAACTGTAAAGGAGAGGGGAAAAAAACTGGAATAAAAACAGCCTTTGGTCTCATCACGGTACTCTGAATATAGCCGCAAAATATATTCCTATTTTACAAACTTTATATACAACACTGGGGACAACAAAACAATTTTATTGTTATACCAAAGCCACCGAACGGGTGTTTTTAAATTTACTATCATTATTGTCACCATCATTATTTTTTTTTTTTGCTGTATTATCATTATATATATTTTTTGTTTTTTTTTTAAAGAGTTAATTAGTTTGAATGTCGGAGATATCCCTGGAAAGCAGAGTTACTGTTTGCTATCTAATTAAATGAATCAGGGTTCAGTCTCCTTAACTCAAGTCTTTTCAACAATCATGAGAGATTTTACTAGAAGGAATTCGGTCACATTTACAACCCAGATTAACCCTCATTAGCTGACAAAAATCTGCTTTTAAGTCAAGTATCATATTTTCTCGATGTTTACATACACAGTATGTGTTCTTTCTGAATATCCGATACCAGTATAGATGGTGCAAGACCAACTTTCCTGCTCTGCTCTCACTCCGCTCTCTTTTTCTCCATCTTGCTCTCCTTTCCCCATCATCCTTCCTTCCTGGTCAGCATTGACTGATTAGTTCTGCTACCTGCTTAAAAAAGTGAGAGAGCTAAATGGAACGAGTGTGTGGAAAAAAGGAGAGAAACAAAAACGAGACAAGAGGGCTGGTGGTTCAACCAGGGGTCTCCGCTGTCAATTAGACACAGCACAGGCGGAGCGAGCGACATAGATGAACAGAAACGGAGTGAGAGAGAGAATGAGAGGAGGCAAATGAGAGGGACGAGAGAAGACTCAAAAAGAATGATTGGGGAAATATTACAGGACTGCAGCAGAAAGGCAAGGGGGGGGCACAGGAGGTCAGGCGGAGGGTAACTAGATGTTACGGAGGAGGAAGAACGAGTGAGACGATAAACGAGTGGAGGCTGAAGTCAGACGGGCCTGCTGGGAGCTGCTCTGTGCGCTGATAAAGCAAATAAAGACAGAATACTCCAAAACAAACAGGGCTACAAAAACAGCAGCTTTTAGCTGCACTCTGAGCTCCATTTAGATTCAGGCACTTTTTAAAAAGGTCACTTCAGCCAGAGCTACTTTTTTAAAGTCAATTTGGCTCCAAACACTTTTCAGAGGCTAATTCTGGGCCAGGAGTTCAGTTTGGGTTCATCCACTGTTTGGTTAAGTTTGAAACTTCTACCATCTAATTTAAAAGTCATTTCTTCAGAAGTGGATCAGAGACATATACTTTATATGTGAACTCAGCTGTTTTTGTTTTTGAGTTTGTTTTTCCAAACTTTACAACAATATCAACGGTGAAAACTGAACCACCTCCTCAAACTTTATAACTGTTAGATATTTCTTGTCAGTTTATTTATGTGTGCTGGGTTAAAGAGTTTGAATTTAGATAAATGCATGTGAGGGGAGAAAGAGTGGACTGGATGAGGGGCACAAAAGCAAGAGAAAACTTACATTATATCGTCCCAAACTCCTGAGATAATTGTTTTGTAAGTTTTGACTATCCAAAATACCACATTCTTGTTTTACTGTATATTCAGCAGCTCTTCATCATCCTTGATGAACGGCCATCACACACTCTGCTACATCTACCCCTCCCAGCTACATGCACCAGAAGCAAGTGCTACCTGAGCACTTTTGTTGCAACATTTACATTACATTCATTTAGCAGACGCCTTTATGAAAGGTGTTAATATTCGTCCCCTGGGGGAATCGAACTCTGGTCGACTGCATGGGAGACATGCTCTGCCAACTGAGCTATCCAGCTGCAATTTTTAAGTTGAGCATTAAGCATTTTTGTGACATTTAAACGCGTCACTACTGAAGTTTAGCAGATTTTCACAACTAGGATGCCCCCTAACAACAGCTAATTTAACATCCATCTTGCAGCCTAAAAATCAGACCGAAAAGTTGGCCCTTGTCTTATATCTTGCTCTCTTCCTTTCTCTCTTTGCTTCGCTTCCTCCGATAATGTCCTGTCTTTGTTGAATCAGACAGGGTGCGCATTCAAAACTGCTTGTGTGTTGATATCTAGTTGCTTCTTTAAAATTACGCAGCATCCCAGGGGAAAAAGAAAGTGCAGTTTCTTAGCCTCAGGACGCTTAAAGAATGCATCCAGGGCGGCTCAAGGAATGTAGATATTAACTGTCACATTAAACATATGAGTTAAACACATGTTTAAAAGGTCAGAAAATTACAAAGTGACACTTGAAGAAATGTTTCTTTTCAAAAGAGCAACAAAGGAAAAAAATACAGTAATTTCAGGCTGCACACTGCAGGCTGAGAGAAGGAAGAGCTCATGCTATTCCACATATGCTTCAAATATATATATATATATATATATATATATACACACACACACAGAAAACAATGCAACAATATTCATACTATTGCCCAGCTCCCCCTATTTAAACCCTTTCTTGTGATCAACTGCTTGTGTAAAACATTGCAAGCTCAAAATACAAAATATTCAAATATGAACACACATTTGCATGTGTCTGTCCATTTGCAGTGAGAGAAAAATCAAACAGCCTTGGCAGCATCACGCAGCAGTTTTCTCACCTCGTCTGCTTCCCCAAAAAGCCCAAAACAGGAAATGGATAAAAGGTGAGAGTGCTTTGAAGGTTTTAACTCTTTGGTTTGACCATAAGATGACCGCAGAGTAGCACACAAACACACACTGCATATAAACACACACAGGAAGGGGTGTAGATGCAGGTCATATCGGGGAGACTGACGGAGAGGTCAGCACTGATAACGCAGAACAATGACCCGACCCGGTCACCACACGGTCACTGTATGTGTACATATGAAAATAAGTACGACTGGCGGTCATTACTTTGCATGTCAGAGGCAGACTTGTGGGTGTTCGCCGACATCTGATTTAATGAGTCATTTACTAACGTGGGAGAGCTCTTGCTGTGTTTGTGTGTATCCGAGTGCAAGTCGGAACCACCTTAACCCCCCCTGCTCACCTCCAATACCAACCCAATTCCTGACCGCTACTTGACCATCAGTCGGATGTAAAGAACCACCGCTCCCCACCCCGTCCAATCAGGTTGCTGAATAGCTCTGTTGCTGTGACCACTGCCTGACCTGTTGTCACGCCGATAAGGCCGGCCACAGACAGAACAGGAAGTTGAGACAGGGGCCGAGAAACACACACACACACGCTTGAACTCATAAATCCACAGATATGGACGAGCACATCTTGAGCTGCGATTGTTTCTTGCTGCGTTATCTTCAACGCAGCAGGATCACAGACCCGGTTATTACACTCAGAAACAGCTGTGTGTGTGAGTGTGTGTGTAGTCAACTTCACTATGTAAAAATAAGAGCAGAGTGCATGTGAAGCTTGAAGGAAAGACAGGTGTAGCAGACGTTGAGTGTTTGTAAAGGAGACTATGTGTGTGTGTGTGTGTGTGTGTGTGCGTGAGACAGAAAAATCAGATAAGGGTATTTTGGGGGTCTGAAGCAGAGTTCTCACCCCTCCCTGGCACCAAAACCTATCCCACTGACCTCATATTGCACCCATTTTAAGCTGTGCAAACGTGTGAGTGCAAAATCTTTTTTCATAAACAGTGTTTGATTGAGAGATCAACCCCCACAATGAACCATAATCATCATTTAAGTGGAGGACAAGGAGGAAGCAGCGGAGGAAGCAAAGGAGATGGCGGCAGCAGAGAAGAGAAGAACGAGGGATTTTATGACAGTTTATGGACATTAATGTTAACACAAGAATGAGAGAATACAGTTTACAGGAATTGCACTGAAGTGGATAAAGAGACTCTGGTTCGTTTCCTTTTTTTCCTCTGCTGAGTGGATCGCTTGTTTGGTTTTAAAGGGAAGGGGGATTTAAAAAACACATTTTTGCTGTTAAAACATGTGGATCTCATCAGATCTTACTGATAAAATGACTTTGAAAAAGGCTTTTTGCAGCACAACCATTAACTCCATCAAAATCAAGAGGCCAACAATGTAGGATGCCCAGCAACTTCATATTTCTTGGTTCACCATGATTGTACTGAATGTAAAATAAAATAAAAAAAAAAAACAATCGTATACGATCTTGATAACGAACATCTAGCAAAGCTTGCTTGCTAGAAGCTAATGCATCACACTAAGAATTTCTTCTGTATGGTCGGCAACGTGTGATCCGTAATGAAGACAGATGGATGTTGGCTACCAACTCCATCATCCTCCTTGTGGCTTCAATGTGGGGTCTTCCAAGGCCTTTTGTCATTTCCCCCCGTCTGCTACGGCATGCTTTTTCCTGCAACCAAATTGGGTGTGAAGGTTGTCTTTGCAAGACAGGCTTCCTGTTGTTAAACCACCTTTTTGGACTTTGCTACACCCTGGAGGACCATGCTTGGATTGACCACTTCCAACCCAATGCACACACTCCCTGCAGTGTGCTCGGATGGCTCAACAGATTCCCCATCTGGTGAGTTTCACTCCCAGTCTGGCCTGTAGAACCTGGCTCTGGGTACCCGACTCTCCTCCCTCTTTGGTGGAAGCATGGGCAAGTTGAAGTCGGAGGGTTATAGTGTTCCCAAGGTTTAATGTTTTAAAAAAAACATACAAATGTTAGGAAAATAATTTCTGTAATAGTCTATTATCAACATTACAGAGAGGTGTAACATCATCTTGGGACAGTTAGCAACAACCTCTCAAGAAAAACCCTCTTTGCCCTGATTGGTCAGTTCCAGCGGCCTGATCAGGTACCCCTCACTGAGTGTTTGATTAAACAAAGTTTGTGTTTTTGGGAGCTGAATAACTAAAATACCATTAAAACCAAAATTTATAACAACAAATATCTTTGACAAAAAGATTCAAATGATTAAAAATATACCTCTCTATAAGTATCCAATAATTTTACTAAATCAGTTATCTTCAGTCATTTATGGTCAACAGGTCCTACATGGGCACACAGCATTATCACTGTAATAAAAGACAGAAAAGATTATTCTTCAGAAATCAGCAAGGAACAAAGTAGAGAAATCAGTGGATGTTAATGTTATTTTGTGGGAAATCTGTCGTTAAGACATAAAAAAAAAAAAAGGAGAATCATACTTATTTGGTACAGTAAGAACAAACTACATCATTTAAATCAACTTCTTCAAAGAACCGAAAAGGTAAAGGGGACAATAAGTAAACGCAGTAAACAGGAATAAATATCACATGGAAATCGCTGACAATCAACCAAAGTCTTTGAAATGATACAATACTTTGTCTCATCCTGGTGATACAGATGCATCTTGATCGACATTTGACGACAGTTGCTATCTCCAACTTGGTCACTAGATGTCAGTAAATCATTTAATACTCATAAATCTGCTTTCATTAGCAGTAAAGTATATTTTGATTGAGTCATTTTTGTTAGGATAAATTTAGTTTGTTCCCGACGTTCACACTGTTTCTAAATTTAATCTATTATATTTGAATTTTTGTGTAGTTAGACGAAGGTAACCAATTTCAGTAAGAACAGCTGGGAAGACGTGTCAGTAAAATCATACAGAAAGTAGCTGAAACATTTAGGTAAAGATAAAGAACTACATTACAACTGTTGTACCTTCAAGAAAATCCAAACATGATGAATTTATAGCTAATCTATTAAATTTCCTCTATTTTTCCCATCTTAAAGAATGAATGGTGTGTTCACAGGCATTTGCAGGCTGCAGTGGTTACAAAACGCTACTATAAAGTTTTTTAAATATAGTCATTCCCAACAAATCGAATCATTTTATCCATTGCTGTCCATCTGTGTGTGAAGGCTGGTTAATTACAGCACTAGTGATAGTTTCACAATGTTGTCTTACAATAACAAAGTTATCCAATAGTGGGACGCAGCGAGGGAGCTTGAACAGACTTGACCTTAGGACGTCACGGTTGCATGGTTACACTGCTGGTCTTTCAGACTGCTTGGTCACCAGGATGCCGAGTAGAAAATCATTTCTGTGCACTTTTCAACAAATGTGATGTCGCCCATGAACGATCGCTACAGGCTGAAGTGCTGCGGCATTTTGTGCAAACTTTTTGCATCCATGTTTTTGTTTTAACGTCCCTCCTTCACCCGCTCTTCCAATAGATCTGCAGGCGAGCATTTAGATGTCCGTCTGCTGCTCATCCTTCCTTCGCCCTCTTTCTTCTCCACTCATCCCGCTCTTTCACCCCTCTCCACTCCTCTATTCATCCCCCCTTCTGTGACCGGTCAAATGGCTGAAGAGAAGTGTCAGCCTACCGAGGAGACGGAGGGGGAGAGACAGACCACCCTGTACGTCCGTTTGACTCGCCGTATCACTTTCACCTGACTGCACTCTTTCATGCGTGATCCCTTACTTTTTGCTCCGCTCCGTCAACATTTTCACACATTCATGTCTCGTTTTTTTTCTTTCCTCTCTGTGAGTTCAGGATTTGGCCAAAGCTCCTTTGCTTTTTCTCATTTCTATCTTCTCCTGTCATCTTCCTTTGGATTCATTCACCCGCTCCTTCACTTCTTCTCATAAACTTTCTCCTTCATTTCTGCTTCTCTGCTCCCATTTTGCACTTTCCCCATCTCTGCTTCTCTGTCCCTTTATTTATCTTCTCTTACATGTTCAGCCTCTTTCTCCATCTGTCTGGGTCTGGCGAGGAGTTGAAGGGTCAGAGGTGAACCTGCTGCTGATGTGGTGGAGTGTGCACACTGGCAGCCATTCAGTCTCACCACACACACGTATTGGTACAGTAACCTCCGGTTCCCCCTTTATGCTGTAGCTGTCCCAGCATGACCACAATCTTGAGGAACACCACGCTGGGGGCTCTGCCTGCTCAGTCTGGGGGGTGTTGGTGCAGTGATTGCCCTTGTCTGGGTGTCTGGGCCCACACCACAGCCATAAGGCTGTAGTGCAGGGCCCCGGTCTGCCCTGATTGGGGTGGTTCCCATGATGGCAGCCGCTTTAGGACATGGGTGGACTGGCTCCTGGTGTGGATGGATCCCATGATATCGTTTCCTCACAGCAGCATCAAGCCAGATGTTTATCCCTTTTAGTGTTTTATACTACTTTTAGTACATTGACCGAAATCAAGGAGTCATGTGCAGAATGGGAGTGGGGGTGTATCTGCTTTGTGTGTATATATGCATGTTTGTGCGTGCAACTGTATGAAAGACTGACTTTCTTTTTTTATTATGCAGTCTCCTTTGATGTGTGCAAAGTCTCGTTTTGTTTTTAATATGCATAAATTGATTTTTCATGTAAAGCACTTTGTGTTGCCCCAGCATGAAAAGTGCTTTATAAATAAAGTTTGATTTGAACGTCACAGTAGCAGATCTCTCTTTATTTCTCTGACCTCCATCTCCTCTTGTCCTCACTCTCACCCCTGTCCTACCCTTCTCCTAATCCTTAATTTTTTTGCTCTACCTTTACCTCTAAAAGGCCTCTTTTGCATTATTTTTTCCACATCTTACAAAGAACTGCAAAACAGCTGAGTCGAAAATAAGCTCATACAATTTCAAGTTTGAAGGCCTTGCTAAGGTCTGGGAATTTCTGCACTGCAAGGTTTAAAAGGATAAATGCTGAATGCATATGGTTGCATTTAACGTCATGCAAACAAACTTATTTTTAGCTCTTTGATTTAGAGAAAACAACATGAACATGTGACCAAACATGACCACACTGAAATTTCACTACCTCATCGTCCAAGTCATGTCTGATAGATTTCCATTTGTAATGACGAAGACTATGATTGCCTGCTACTTTCATGACATTTTCTAGTGTCAGGTATTACACCTTCATATAGGTATAAAACTGCTTATATTTTGGTCATTGGTTAACTTTGTGAAGGACACGCCAAAGTAAAGAGAATACCAAAGTACCACATTTTTAAGATGTCTCTACGAGGACTTAAGGTATTTATTGACTAACGTGGGTGTGATTTTGCCGTATTCAGGTGACAGTAAGCAGGTAACTTAAATACCATATATTAAATTAAAGGGGTTGTTTTAATAAGTTACTTCATTTCAAATTTGGTAATATGACATTAACGTAGGCAGACCTCAGGTGGAGAAATGTAGCGACACCTATAATTAGTATTACGAGAATCAAAGTGTGATGCTCCATAGAAAGTCGTTTCAGGAGACTAGCGGCATGTCCTGAATTTATTCATTTTAACAGGAGAAATAAACACAGAGCCTGTCCTGTTCTATTCTTCCCACAGTCTCTAAGGAAATACTGGAAATATTGTAAAATACTGGCACTAAATTTTTTTTTTTTACAAGAAGAGGAATTAATTTTGAGGCTTCTCTCTTTGGGAAAACTGATCTAGAGAGTATTTTAAGTAGTCCTAATGTAACCTAAATACACTATTTGAAAAAAGTTAGGGATATTCAGCTTTCTGTATGAGGTCAGAATGTATTTAAAATGGCCTATAACCTGTGCAGGTGAACTTAATTTGACTTTCTCTAAGCTTTTCAAGTAATTACTGTAGAATCTGCTGTTCTCTAACAAGATGAATAACCACAAAACAAAATAAGTGAACCATGAATCAACCACTAAATGCTCTGTTCAATGACAGCTTGTACCTACACCAGTGTTTCTCAGTCCTGGTCCTCAGGACCCACTGCCCTTCATGTTTTAGAAGTAACCCTACTTTAACACACCTGAACTAAATGAATGGCTTGTTAACAGGCTGCAAAGAACTTGATAAGGAAGTTCATTAATTTGAATCAGGTGTGTTTGAGCAGGAACACGCCTAAACATGCAGGGCAGTGGGTCCTGAGGACCTGGACTGAGAAACACTGATCTACACAGTCCTCTTCATCATACTGTTCACATTTTAAATTATCAGACCAAGACGACACCTAACACATGACAGGTTATTCGGACATTGACATTTTATGTTGTGGTATACCCACCACTTAACAGCTTGAGATAAAAGAATTATGGCTGCATGATTCTAAAGTGGTTCACCTATATTGCCATTCCGGGAACTTGAATCTGGGTCCTTCAGCCCCAAGTCCACATCACTCCTAGCCCATACACCTCTACACATAGTCATATAATGGACACTCAAAACACTGAGTTATGAGATTAAATTCATCACACTGGAAATGGTGAAGAAGTCCTGATGCATTGTGTCTTTAGTGCACAGGATCTTTTAAAAGAGGCAGATACAGGTTAGCCTGGCATGGCAAAATAATCTAAAAACTGTACATATTCACTTTCATTGCAGAAAAATCTCTGTGGGCTCAACTAAATAGAGCGACTGTATTAGCCTTACATGAGATAAACAGATGACTGACCAGAGAAAGGTCTAGTCTGTGGGCTGGTCAGATGATCTGATCTAAAATACAGGAAGGTCGGCAAGTCAAACGCGTTAAACTAAGCAAGAGTTACATTATTTTGAATACATCACGTGACAGGTGATGTGAACACACTTCTTTAAAGACTCTTTCAGACATCAGCTCTTTCCTAACTAGTAGACTACTTTACAACTTCCATCCTATTCCTCCCCAGGCTTCAGGTCAGCCTTTTAAAGAAAAATCCTGGATGAAAACACCAGAAAAATAAATCGCGCTGACAAACAAGTGAGCAAAATCAAACTCCATTCACCCTCATTTCAGGTCTGAAGCAAAACTCTTGGTAAGAATTTAGGACTCAAGAGAAGCTGCAAAACAATCAGGTAAGAGCATAAAACAAAGTTATTGAAACAATCTGATTTTGAGGGATTATTTCCTGGAGGAGTTTATCACGTTTTGCATGGGAGTCAGGCGACAGGGAGGAAGTGAGATGCAATAAGCAGCATTTGCACTCAAGTCAGAAACAATGAAATGACAAACAAACTGTGTTGGAAATCAAGTGAGGGCTTCCTGTTACAGTAATAGATGACCTCGTTTGGTACAACTTGTTTTTCTCACTGCAACAAGTACAAAAAACAAAACAAAGCAATTCAATCTCCCAAAGCAAATGTTGAACTTTATAAGAGTCATTTTGCAAACACTTTGAGTTATGCATTAAGAGTATGACTACTCTGATTCACCAGCCAGTGCTGTGGTGGATAACTGAATAGGCCTAACAGGCATAGACCCAGGGGCCCAAATAGTTGGGGGCCCTGTAGCCTCTATTTGAAATGACGGTTAACATTTCTTGCTGACAAGTCCATCAAACCACAACAAAGGGCCAAAAAAACGGCAGCTAAGAGCAGCAAACAACCACAAAGAGATGAAAGATGAAAATCAACAAAAGCTGTAGCATGAGCAAACATAGGAGACACCAGCTGACACCAGACAGATGCAATGAAAAGAGATGTACGATGGACACAAACAATGGCAAGGCCAATGTAAAGACATTACCCAGAAAACACACCAAAAAGACACAAAACGACTAGAAACAAATGTTGACAGAAGCAAAATTAAGATAAAGGAACTGGAGAAACCGCCATCTATATGATGCGCAAGGCTGGATGCAAAGAAATGTGAAATTACAGTAGAAACCGCATCAGGCTGAAAAGACCCCCAAAAAATAAAGACTAAAAACAAAGTAGAAGATGGATAAATGCAACAGAAAAGAGATTAAAATGGACCAATAGAGCCAAACCTAGGATAATAGCTAAAAAAAGTACCAGAGAAAGACAAAGACAACTGTGAATACTAAACTGGGCTTCATCCAAAAACAAGAGAAGGCAATGACCTACTGATGCACTTCAGTTAGTCCACATAAATAATGGGATGTAATAATGGCTATGTCCATCTTTTATACAAACTGTAGGGTTTAATGCCGTTTAAAGGAGTCACAGTTGAAGGCGGTTTTTAGAAAACTTACCATCAAAGACGGGAGTGCAGCCGGTAAATTAGAATAATTAATGTTCAGTTTTGTACAGTTTCAGAAATAGAGGCAAGATTTTAAAGAAGCACTATGTAACTTTCTGACCTTAGAAATCTGTGTTTCTGATTAATTTTGGTGACAGTAACATTTATTATGTATGTTCCTTGAGCTGCAGTTGACCAGCAGTGTCCCGAAGTTGCAAAACCAAACTTTAAAACTTTTTGTTCCAGCCTGGAGTGTTATTATCCTGCTGTGTTCTGCTTTACGCATCGTGTCATGCCAGCAACTGAATATCAACACTGTAGCTGATTCAAAGAAACACACGCGACATTACTAGAGGAAGAGAGGAAAGGAAAGAGATGGAGACAGAGTCAAAATTGGACCGACTTTTGTTCACTGGAGAGAGCTCTGATTACAGGTAGGATGTAAGCTAGAGCTAAATTAGCCATCGTTAGAGGTCACTTCACTGGGAAAATCGGCCAATGTTCAGTAGTACTTATTAAAAGTGTGAGGCAGGCGTGAGTGAGGAGGGGTGTTGAGATGTTTGATTAAAGAGGACCTTCATATTTAAGAGCTGGTTCAATGTCAGGATTTCCTCACAGTTGTTTCTGGGTCTGAGAAGCTGGAGTTTTCTGCACATTATTTTTCCACGGTTTCATCCCCTCTTCCATCCTTCTCTCCCTCCCACTGCCTCGTTAGTCTGGGTTACGAGGAGGTGAGATGGAGGTTTCCTCTCCCACTGGGCCTCATCTCATCTCTTAGCCTGTCTATTACCTCAACACACACACAGACAAACGGGAAGAGTGTGTTATCCTGTCACTGGGTAATCGCTACTGGCTACGCCGCTCAATCTACAAACACACACACTGCGCTTGGATAAGAGGAGCAGTTGTCATGCTGTGACATGTTGCTTTTGGAGCTCAAGAGGGAAGCCTCGTTAGGTAATGTTTGGGATGCACACAAACGTCAGACAGAGGGCAGAGCATGTACTCAGAGCATGTGTGTGTGTCGGTGTGTGTGCTTAAAAGAAACCCAATTTGTTGACCAATGAAATCCAGCCAGTGAACAGGAGGAGAAAGGTAAGAAAGGCGACATGAGAAGAAGAAATCAAGAAGTTAGTTGGGAGCTGAAGATGAACAAAAGTGAGAAGGAGACAAAAACAGAAACTAACAGCAAAAAATGAGGAAAGAAGAGGAAAAGAAAGGCAGTTTAGAAGAAGAAGAATGAAGGAAGAAACACCAGAAAATTCAAAACTGAAGCAGGGAAGACAGGAACGAGGGAGAGGAGAGGTTTAAGGTTAAAAGACAACAGGAGATGTGGGAAGAACCAGCTAGGAGAGGAAATGAAAGGCCATTTAGGAAAGGACAGAGGAAACAGGAGGAAATGAGAAGAGTAGTTAAGAGGAAAGGAGGAAAAAGGGGGGGAAAATGCCAAAAAGAGGAAAATTGAAGAGGACCAGCAAAACAAGGACAGTCACGTCCACCCAGTTGTTCCCTTTGAGAACAAAGTTATCTTCCAGAAACTTCCAGATTGCTATAAACATCTCAGAGATGATGAGTGAGACAGCTGTCGCTTGTAATTTATAACCAACAGCAACACATTTCTGGCTGCTTCTCTATCTCAGGAGCCTTAAAATAAATGCTAGTTCATTGTGTGTCAGGACTGCAACGACTTCTCCTGGGTTTAACAAACGTTTCGAGCTGATGTGCAGACATGTAAAAGTCATTGAAAAGCATCTGATCATCCAAAGCCTCACCATGCAACTGAATTCCCAGGATGACCAGACCAACTCACTATTTTATGTATTTTTAAAATAATTTGTGTTGTTCATGTGTTAAAGAAACACTATTAAACTTTGGCAGATTTGTTTCAGTGTTGTCCCTCCTTAATGACAGCATCCACCTTGCATCCTGTCAGCACTCTGAGCTCTTTCCAGCCAGTGAAAGTCAGTCTGATGTCGACTCGTCTTATCTCTAGCTCCGTCCCTTTTCCACTTTCTTTTACTCTCTTCTTCCGATAATATCCTCTTGCATTTCTTTGAAGAATCGGCCATGGTGCACATTAGAAATGGCTGTGTTTCTGTTTGCTGTGTGACGCAGTGAATAAAGCAAAAGTTGTGAAGTGCAGATTCTCAGCCGTGAGCCGCTGCCCACAACAGTTCCAGAAATGCGCATATCAAACTTCACTGAGCCGTCAAACAAGTCAGGAATGAGTTTTAAGTTGGAAAGTTACATCGTGATACCTTAAAGTGGCAATGAAAATAAAGAACCATCTTATCTTATCTTAAAACCGCTATTACTGTTATTGCATTTGGTCATGGAGTGAGTTAATTGTGACGTCAACACAGCAACACATTTTATTCTGTACTCATCACTGTTGATATACAAAAGAGAAAGTTGCTACTGAGAAAATGATCCACAAAGCTGGGGGAGCACATATTATGTACATAAATGTAACCTCTAACAGAGAGCTATATCTGTGGGCATCACATTGTTGTTGCTGTGGAAACGCAGACTGTAAAAGAGGTGTGACAAATGTGACACTGCTCTCTGGTGTTAATCAAACTGCCATACTATATGCATGATGGAGGAAGTTTTGGAGGAATGTTGTCACTGGTTGGAAGAACAAAAAAAGAGTTTCATCTTTCAAACCCTTTATGCTGCATTTCATTGGTTACATAAATGAATCAGTTCATTAATTTGATTCCTAAAAGTCTGCATCAGTAACAGAAAACCCAGATTAAAATAAGTGTGAGGATAGAGAGAATGAACGTGAGGAACGGAAATGTGCAAGGAGATAAAGACGGGCAGCGAAGACATGACTAGATGAACTAAGGAGAAAACCAGACAAAGTTCATATTACAAGTATAAAAATAGTTTTAATACAGTTAAAAAAATAGAAAGAAATGACATTTTAGACATGAAGAGTGGATGAGATAAATGAATGGATGGAATTTGACTGACTGTGGTCAACCAGAGGAATGAACCAAGGACCTATCAGTGTGGCACACACAAGTGGGCTGAAGGTGGAAGAATGCATGCCTGGCGCATGAATGGCTGGAGAAAAGGATGAGTGGAACTCTACTGTTGCAAGCGTTTTTCTGGGGGTGTGCCACACCACAAAACAACACACACACACACACACACCACAACACACACACACACACAGATGAGGGGCAGCCAAAGGTTTGAAGTAACCACTGATTTCTGAACGTTCTAAATATAGACAGACTGATAAGATCTGTGGAAAAGAAGCAGCCTGGGGATTGTACACACACACACACACACTAAAACAATCATTCTCCGACGCTCACCAAATTATTTAGCAAATGTAGAGAACAGGAGAACGATGCTGACAGCTCATGAGCTGGATACAGAGAATCAGCCTTTTTCCAGACGGTCAGAAATTGTTTGCTATAAAAGTGAAAACAATTCTGATTAAATATCTTGTTGGGCTTTGAATAGTTTGACAGAGATCCGGGATCTAAAGATTTTTGGACCACAGTCAAACAGAATAAATTGAATTTGAAAAACACAAATTCTTGAAACAATGCCAAATAAATTTGTGACCTACTAAGAATTTGGAAGCAAAAGCTGATGGAAACCTGCTTGATAATAAAGTTTACAGGGGATCTATATAGAAAAACATTTGTTGGAGATCACTGATGAATGGCCGTCCTTAACAAGTACATTGTGTATTTAAGTGATCGGGTGCTTTTGTCCTCCAGTTATAACTGGATACAGATAGTTTCTAAACACCAAGTTGCTTCCAAAAGATACTCTAGCCTGCAGGTATTTATATTAAAATCAGCCATGTGGTTGAATAAACTGTGCTGCTTCAAGACGAAACATAAAAACCTGTCCACTTATAAACTGAAATACTTAAGTTTATTCAGCTATGGAGCTGCTATCAGATCATATTTTGGGTGGTGCTTCATGGTACAATGCACAAAAGAAAAAAAGGGAAACCCAAATTTTAAATTAGAAATTAATTATAAAATATCTTTGATCCAACTTTTTCTACCGAAATCAATAAATTTAAGTGTGATGTGTAGCTTCAACCAAAGAAGCAGGAAGGGTTTAAGTTTCTTGTTTCTAAACTGCCAAACTAAAACATTTGGGGTCATATACAGTATGAATTATCATAAAAATAGCTCTGCACGTATCATAAAAGTAGGTCACTGATATGTTTATCTCATGCAACTTTTCCCAAATACAAAAACACTAAAAAGAATGCATTTTCTGTCCAAACAGGAAGAACTTGATTCATGGCTCATTGTCTGATGCATTATTAAATGCTGAAAGGGATTCAGAGTTTCCTGGCCCTTTGAATAAATATTACCGGATAGGAATCATAATACTGCAAATATATGACTATAATAAAGCACCTTGTCAAAATTCAGGTGCAATATTTGTAACAGACCTTAAAAAACATTAAACCCCAATTAATGTAAAAACTAAAAAGTCTAAAAAAAAATTACAAAAGATATGCCGAAATATGCACATATTTAATTTAAAATAATTCATTTAAATGCACACAATAGTATATGAGTAAAAGATTCCCATCAACGTATTATAAGTCAATAATATTGGCAATTAAGTCATATTTTGATATTTAAACTACTTGTACTACTCACTTCCCTCTGAGCCCATTTCGTTAAGTGTGTGTGCGTGAACACGTGTGTCTCGGCCCTGTCCCAGGACCTCAGAACCCTACAGAACACCAGGACCTGACCACATAACAAAACAGCCCCATCAGCGTGATTTATCGACCATTCACCAACACACCAACATATGTACAATGACGCACACACTCCGGAGCATCGATACGTGCATATGAGCACATATTAAAGTGCGCATGTCGACACACAAAACCATGAAAAATTTACCCGAAAGAATGCGGATCAGCTGCAGAGATGCACACTCAGGCAGATGTGTACACGAAGTTAAGTATGAAAGCGGGTATGGGGGTGGGAGGAATGTGCCTCTTTTGATATGATAAGAATGGTTACAAAAAAACAATGGAAGAGAAGAAATAAAGGAGTGAAGGAGCTGAATAACTCCTAAAGGAGTCAAGTGATGCTGATCAGCAAAAGAAAGACAAGAGGAGGGGGAAGGATGGAGATGACGGAAGATGTAGAAGCCAGTGGGAGCAATGGATGGAAAGGGGAAAGAGCTGAGGAGAGAGGAGGAGGCGGGGGTTTGAAGTAAACATCGATGCCGGATGAATGCAATTTTTTTCTTTTCTCCTTCTCCCCATCTTTCCCCCTTCCATCTCCTCCTCCAAGCGAGAGAACAAGAGGCACTGCATCATCCCGACAGGCGGAGAAAGAGAAGAGAGGGAGAGAGAAAGAGGGATTGTGACGGAGGGATAAAGGGCTATCCGTCTCTGTCTGTCACCTCATTCATCGTCCCCTGCTCCGTCCTGCCGGCCCATCCGTCATCTGCTGTCACACACACAAAAATACAGAGACGCACTTTCCACCAACTTTCACACATTCAACATCAACAGCGACAAACACACACATCAAAGACGCTCAGGCGGACACACAATCTTTGACTCGCTCTCCGCCCTGTTTCACACATTCACTGCGACGACACACAAACAGACACGCACACACACTCAGTGTTCCACACACGCAAACATGAGCGTGCAAACACTTTCTACCCACGATGACAAACACAGCAGCCAGAAAGCCTCACAAACTTTTAGCCCAGCTCTCCGCCCCGTTTCACACATTCAATAACGATGACAGTCGCACAAACACGACAAACTCTTCGAAAAGAATCCGCTCGGAAACCACCAGTGCAAGCTCGAGTTCACATACGCACTTTCATGCACGTACACACTTGCTTGCCAAGCACCTTTTTTTTTTTTTTTGCATTTACAAATGCAACATAAACACACAAAAATACACGCACACACACTCTCCGCCCAAAATCCTGGAGCCGTCCAGTTCTGCCCCTGCTCTGGCTGGTTTTGCTCCGTTTTTCCCAGGACCCGAAACAAGACTCGGCACACAAACTTAGCCACTTCCTGCGCTCTGCAGTTTCGCCACATCCAGCCAGAGGACCCTGTTGGCCCCACAGAGCCTGGTAGAGAGGGTCTAATCTGGTGCTGTGGTGTACAACAAACTTTCACCAGTTCAACAACTTTTTATATTAAATTATTATGTCATATAAGCGAACAAAACATGCTAACGCTGTAGTACACATTTAGTACTATAAACCATCATACTCAGATCACAAGCCACCGTCTTTAGGTAAAAAGAAGTACTGAGGTGGTTTTGCTAGGAGTCAGCATTTCACTAAATAAGTTTAATCAGTCATCAGGTTGTCATCTTATAACCATGCAGATTTCTGTTGGAAAACCTGCAATCTCTTGCCACCCACCTAAACATTATTGCAGACCAGTCACACCCCCTAATACAACAACAGTGGCAGCCTCCCCCAGCTGGAAGGCCTCAAAGAACACAAGAGAGAATCTGAGGTGTTCACCCGGCCTCTAAACTCTCCGGGTACAAATCTGAAGGGCAATGTGAGAAGCAAGCCCAATCCACAGAAACCACCACCCCAAAACCCACAGGGTCCAAATAATCTGTGGTATCGCCCACTACAGGACAACCTCAGATGTTAGTCCTTAGGCAAGACCCTTAACGCTACTGCCTGACCACTGTAAGTCACTGTGGATAAAAGCATCTGCTAAATGACTTATGTAATCTTTATTCACACCCTGAAACTAATGTGAGCTCAATATCATAGTAGTTTCATAAAGAAAAAGATAAGACACGTAACTGATAAGACAAAAAAAAAAAAGACATGTTCTCTAATGTTGACTTTCTGGCATGCAACCCTTTGATGTGGCGGCTCTGAAGCTTATAACCATGTGGAAAAATTAGCTCTGAGTCTCTAAAAACTCAGAGGTGAAAGGGTTAAGTCTCAGATCTGCAAATTTAAATTTTTCTTAGTTCCCTGCTTCTTTGCTCCCATTTTAAATTAAAATAATTAGATAATACCATGAGGAACAACAGCAGCAGAGACTGTTTGATGAAGAGATAAAGAACCAAAAAAGTCTGAACAGTGTTAAAAGTATATAGTATGAGAGTGACAGAATTAAACAGGAAGGAATATTAAAAACAAAACCATCAGAAAACCAAATGAAAGAAGAAGATGGAAACAGGGAGTGTGTGAGGGAGGATG
This sequence comes from Melanotaenia boesemani, assembly GCF_017639745.1. Lineage (NCBI taxonomy): Eukaryota > Metazoa > Chordata > Actinopteri > Atheriniformes > Melanotaeniidae > Melanotaenia > Melanotaenia boesemani. The sequence continues at coordinate 12,943,818 of NC_055686.1, forward strand.
GAAGGAAAGATAAAAAAGAATAAGAAGGGGAGGAGGAGGAGGCAGAAGAAAGATAGTGGGGTGAAAAAAAAAAAAAAAAAAAAAACAGAAAGAAAGAGAAAACGAAGGGGAGAGGACCACGAGAGAGACAAAGACCTACTTGTCTCAAGTCACTGAAGGCCAGAAGCAACGTGTCACCCTGGAAGCCTGCGACCGGGCTGGCTCTGGCAAAACCTGTGGGAAAATACAAACCCGCCCCCCCCCAGTCCACCCCCGGAGAGAGGGAAGAGAGGAGGAGGAGGAAGAAAAAAAAAGGGTGAAAAACAGAATAATAAAAGACCTGGTTGGATTCGCTATGCATCGGGATAGATTGGCAGACAAATGACAGCCTGGGGAGGAGGAGGAGGCAGAGGAGAGGGGAGGGGGGCAGGGTGTTAGAGTCATGTCGCTAGGTCTTGCTGAAAAAGACAGTGTGTATGTGTGTGTGTTTGTGAAACAGTGAGTGTGTGGCTGTAAGCAGCAGAGGTTTTTAGGTGTAGGGTGTCTGAATATGTGATGAAGATGACAAAGTGAATGTGATGGTGTTTCCTGGGAACAGTCGGTGTGTGTTGATGTGCTTTCATGTTCGAGTACAGCTGAAGACGGTTGGATTTTGAACCCAGGGTGACGGCTGTGTGTGTCGGGGTCGTGCGGAGTGTGAGCTGGGGTCTTGGCGTCAGTTGGCCCCCGTAAACAAGCAGACTGGTATTTTGATGGAGGGAAGGAGCGAGAAGAGGAGTGCTGTGGAGAAGGAGAGCAAGCCTGTAGCTAATCTCTTTCACCTCGGGACACTCACACAAGGCCATACACACCACAGCACTCATTACACGCCTGCCATCTCTACTGACCCCTGCGGCACACACAAACAGGTCCTGCTCGTGAACTTTGAAGTTGCAGGTTAAATTAGCCTTTTATCCTTTGCCTTCATCTACTTTTCCCTTTCCATACATAATGAAAAATAGGTTACCTGACATTGTCAGTGGAGGCAACACACGTGAGTGGAAAATATGGTCCATGTCTGCATTTTTCTCGTCTGTTACTGAGCATACATCTAGAAACACCACCCATTCTGGCATGTCCTTTCACTTTTATGCTGACCTCCAGATCTACTTACTTGATTGTATAGAGGAAATAAAGGCATGCATGTTATTGAATTTTCTTTGTTTTAATGTCAAAATGACTGAGGTGTTGCTATTTGGGCCCCCTGATACCTTACAAGACCAGTTGACCTGGGGTTCTTCACTGGTTATCTGAAACCTGCAGCAACAAATCTTGGAGTGCGCTTAGATGGTAACCTCATACTTGATGCACAAATAAGCTCAGTGGTCAAGTCTACTTTCTTTCAGCTAAGACAGCTATCTAAAGTTAAACCATTTCTTTCTCTGCATCATCTCAAGATTTTAATACATGTTTTTGCCTCAAATCGTTTGGACCTCAACGCACTTTACGTTGGTTTTAGTCAGACCTCCCTCGATCAGCTGCAGCTGGTCCAAATGACTTAACAGGCACTAAAAAACACAAGAGCACGTTACTCTGGTCTTTGCTTCCCTTCAATTGGCTAACTCTTCATTTTAGGGTCAATTTTATGATTCTTTCATTTTTAAGTGCCTTCACAGTGTTGCACCACAGTATCTGTCAGACCTCCTACAGCCATATTAATCATCACGATCCCTCACTTTTAACCGTGCCCTCAACCAAAGCAAACTTAGAGGTGACCGAGCATTTTCTGTGGCTGGACCTGAGACTGCGGAACCAGTTAGCTCCACATATTAAGGAAGCCTCTTCACTTGCCGTTTTAAAATCATTGCTTAAGACACTTCTTTGTTTTTAGTCTTTGGGTTTTAACACTAGTTGAGATGTTGGTTTTTGTGATTTTCTTTGTTATTTTAACAGTTTATATTGGCTGATCATATGTTTTTATACTTTGCTGTGTTTGTTGCTTTTATTTAGGTTTGGTTTGCTTTGGTTAACTGTGTTGTTTCTAAAGTGCTTTATAAGTTGGAGTTGTCTGGAAAATGGGAAATAGGTGCACATTTGCATAAATTATTGCCAGCATAAATGGTAATACTGTACTTATGTATGAGAGCTTCAAAGTCAATATTTAGTATTGATGCCGTTATTCCTCACTGACGAGCTTACTTTAGGTAACTTTTAGGAATAGTTCTTCAGGCTTCATGAATGACATTTCGAAGCTGCTCTTTGGCTGCCTCTGCCTTTTTTCTGTTCCGTATCAACATGATCTTACACTGTTTCAGTAAGGTGGACGTCTGAGCTTTGCAGAGGATTCATCACTCCATCAGACCTGTTTTTAAAGTGCAGTGTATGTGTCAGCTGGCATAACTCAGCCTTTTCTCCCCATTTCCTCTACGTAAGAATGATTCCTGACAGCCATCCTTCATGGAGATCATTTCAGATGCAGCTTTACTCCAGAAGCATCTGTCAGGTCTTTGCTGGACTTCACTTCAAGATGCTGAGAGTTTTCAGGCCTGACACTTATTTCTCCACTTGTTCAGTTTATTTAAATCATCAGTGAACACACTGCACACCATACCGAGACATGGCAAGTTTTTTTTTTTTTTACCAGTAGCTTTTTGGGAGTCACCTTGTTGGAGCAAGAATATTATTTTGTTCAAACTATTATCTTTGGCATTTTTATAGCTACAAATAAAGAAATGAGAACAAATAGTAATAATACATTATCTTTTTATAGCGCTTTTCAAGGTACCCAGAGTGCTTTATAGTAATCCATCAGTCATTCACACCTCATCCATACTTACTGGTAAAGACATAATTTAAAATAGGTTTGAGTTGTCTCTTATGTGTAGATCTTAAGTATAGATTGGTTCATCCCTTTAGTTGGGGGCCTCTATTTGCTTAAATCGTTAATAAATTACAGTTAACTAAATTGCTTGACAAAAAAACGGACTCAACTTTGTATTTCCTTCAAGTGTCTAATTCATTCTTCACTCTCATCCCGCTTTATGGAATTCTTGGTCTTATTATATTCTAAAAACCTTGAATCCAGCTACTGGGTGTCGCTTTACTCTTTATTCTTTAATTCTTTTCCTCCTCAATGCTCCTATAGTCTCCATTTTTATTTCCCTCCTCTGCTCATTTTCTTCCCTTCTTCCATGCCCATCTTTCCCTCCCACCCAATGTTCATCTTGTACATCGAAATCCTGAAGTTCCTCCATTAATATAATCCCTAATCCTTCTTTGTTGTGCCCTCCTCTCTTCCTCCTCCATTTAGACTCTAATTTCCATTTGATTCCTCCACTTTTCTGCCCTTTATAACACTTCTGAGTTTCATTTAATTGAATTCACCCCTCTTTCATTTAATCCCATTGTCCTCTTGTCCCACAGTTTCTTTCATCCCAATCTAAACTATCCTTTTTTAATGTCCCTTCACTTATTCAATGTATCCAGGTTTACCATCTTTCCTCTATACTCTGACAGGACATTTTTCTTACAGTTTTTGTGTCATATGTTTTCTTACAAACCAATTATTTTTGTTTTGGACCATCTTTTTTTTCAGAGTTTTCTAATTCCATATTTTTTTTTCAGCTCCCTGCCCCACCTCACACACACACCCACCCACACACACACCCCTCATTCATTAATCTATTGCTACAAACAAACCTTCGTTGACTATCCTTACATTCCAGCCATTACTGTCATTTATTTCAGCCCTCTGCAGCTATCAAAGCTAACCTATTATCTATCCATCCACCTGTTCACATTCAATGCAGGGTGCCTTCATTTTTTGTCATTTATCCTTCCTTCCTTTTATCTAATCCCTCTCTCCCACCACAGCCTCTCTGCTATTCCGTTATTTGGTTTCCCCTCGAATTCTTCCCATCCCTTATATGATTCACTTCTTTGCATTTCATCTGTCGCTCTACTGTATCTTTAACTTCTCTCCCTCACCACTTTGCTCCATATAAGTAATTCTGTGACCTCCTAATCCCTCCACAGCCCTGCATGCATGTCACAGCACATCACATCACAGTGTGACCCGCACTGTGACTCTAAGAACCTTGATCATGTAAAAACCGAGCCAACAACGCCTCACGCTCTTTCATGTCTCCCACTCCTTTATCTGCAAAACCCTGCATCTTAAAGTCTCAGAAATCAGGGAAGTGGAGGCGGGAAGAAAAAAGGGGTGAGGAGAAGCCAGGGCGGGGTGAGAAGCAGAGAGAAGAATGAACTGCAAAAGAGGAGGAGAATGAGGATGAGGAAGGACAAAATGGTAGATGAGAGGATGATTAATGAGGGAGGAGGAGTTAGAAAAGCTGATGGTTTCAAAGATGCTCTACCCTAACCCAGTGTTTGGTTGTTCCGTAGCGCCCCCTGTGCTTTCAAATGTGAACTGCAAATACTGCATTTCTAAAGGCTTTTTAATTGAAAAAAAAAGAAGAAAAAAGTATTTGATCTAAAACTGTGTGGATTTGGTTCAAAGGAAGTGGATGTGAAACATGTCATGTATTTTTAAATAGTTTGTTTATAAACGTGTGAAAATGAGAATTTAGAGAGAGAAATTAGAATATAGGGTTAATAAAGAAAATAGATTAATAAATACACAAAGACATACATACATAATAATATGAAAGAATTCAAACTAAAAAGACAGTAGCAGAAGCAAATTATATATTTGTTTACTTTCTGCATCAGTGTCAATAAAAATCTATTTTAAAATTAGCATCAGAAAATAGATTTTGCATTGATTTACCCTAAAATAAATCTTTTAGAATTGCATTTAAAATAATAATAAAAAAGACGTTGAGGGACAAGGAGATTTGCAAAGTAATGCAGAAAATATACTTCAAAATACCAAAAAGGATTTAGTAAAAATAAGCTCTGAGAAAACAGTCAGCCTCTTTTTAAAGACCAGAATTAGGACTGAACAGTGCAAAAATGCACGTGAAATAGCAACGCTGACACTCACTCTCGCACTCCTTGACGTCGGTGTTGAGCTGGTGCAGAGCTCCCATGGAGATCTGTCGGACCTCCGGGTCGAGCAGCAGCTGCATCAGGGAGGTGGCGATGTGTTTGCATGCAGACATGCAGGCCGTCTGGGCAACTTTACCCTGAAAAAGACAGAAAGAGGTGAGATGTCCATATGTTGGGATCACCTGTTGATCTAGCAGCACAGACAGGAGACAGAAGTAGCCCAGAAACCTCAGTCTAAGGAAAACATCGAGTGATGGTTGCAGACAATGTTTATCTGCTGTGTCCTGGTTTTGTTGCACTGATTTATCCATAAAACATTTAATTTTTTATCGAATACAAAAAAAAAAAAAAAAAGTGAACTCTTTAGTAAATCTTGAAGGTGGTAGTGTGGCATCACCTGAGGGTTGAAAACTAAAACAAACGCATTTGTCTCTCCAGGGTTAAAGTCGAAATATCCTACAGGGACATTCCCCTTAAATTACACATCCACCTTCAGAAGTTTTACTACATCGTGAGCTGAGTAACGTGTGCTCCAATGGGTCAATTTAAGATGTGCAGAATTTCCTAACCTGGGTACTCATCAGTTACAGGAAATTCATTTGACTGTGTATGTTAACACCAAAAGAATTACATAGCTTAACCATGTAGGTCTGACCTTAACCAAGTACTTTTAAATGCCTCGTGTTAATTGCTTATAATGCCTAAATTTAGTAAAGTACTTTCTAACATCAACAAAGTAATAATAAATAATGTATTTGTACAGTAGTAGAACAAAGGAAGTTAAAGTAATGACCAAAGAGTAAAATAGATAATAAAAAAAATGATAAATACAAGAATCCTGGACTTAACTACGAGTCAAATGTTTGAGAGTTGGGTGTTTTCCCCTGTTCTCCCCTCTAAACTCTTTACATTGTACTTATCAATAAGCCAGCACTGTAGAATAATGTTTTCCTGCCAGTGCAACTGTCTATGCAGCCGTAGAGCAGTTCCCTGTATAAGAAAAGTAGGATCCCACATATTTAAAATGATATAAAAGGGCTGGTGGGTATCAGTATGTAACAAGTTTGTATTGAGGATGTGTTAAGTTACAATTCCTGCAGCAATCCCACAAAAACTGAAAACTAGAGTTTATTAAAATTCATTCTTTGAGCAATATCATATTTTTCTATTCTTCTTTGTGACAGTTTTGCAAAGGATGCCTGTATAACTAACATCACACGCAAGGATGAGGAGATCAGAAACATTAAAACAGGCGACATAACTGTCCAGAGCGAGATTTGATCTAGTATGTTGCATTCAGGTGCAGCCAGAATGATAAAGTAGCATAATAAGCATAAAAGCAGCGGATGGGGAAGTACATGACAACGCATTAATAAAGAAATTAAAGCTTTGTGTGTGAGGAAATGTGTGTGTAATCTTAGTGACTGGCCATGGCCTCGGTGTCGACCTCGATGTCTGCATTCCAACACAATGAAGCAAAGAGATCAGAAGGAGAAAACCAGAGGTAAAAGCTACATGTTAAATTGGGAGCAAAAGAGCAGCAGAGACTAAAATAACAACTAGAGCCAAGAGTCAAACTGAGGCAATCTGCACAAGAGAGCATGTTGTGTTTTCTCGTAATCATTAAATAACAATTTTCATAATGACTCATTTCCTTTTCCTTTATTCCATTAACACAGTTTTGACAAGAATCTATGTTGAGAACACAAATTAACCCTCTCACAATGCTTAAAAAAAAAAACCAGCACAAGAAAGAAGGAACTGGCATGTTTTTGCTGAAAGGCCTGATTACACAAATTAATCCTGACGAGACTTTGATGTGTCTGGTTGACACAAACGGACACACACCAATACACTTTCTGATGATTAATAAGGATTACCAGACCTCTCCTTCCAGCCCTGTGTGTTTAATTACCTTCATTAATCACACAGTGAATGTAAACACACACACACATATAAACACAATCAGACAAACACAGATTGTTGTTACAGTGCATCTGCTTCAAGCGCTGCTGTGAGTGTGTTATAATCATATAACAGTGTTTCAGCAGCTCTAATCGCACATAAATTACTGTTTCCATGTGTTGTTTGGTCATGTTTGTAAATGCTGTCACCACTCTCGGAAATCATTGTTCTGTAGTAGCATATACGTGTGTATATATATATATATATATATAAATAAAGGCTGTCAAATGATTCAAATGTTTAATCAGATTAATCACAGATTACATATTACTTGTGATTAATTATGAGTTATCACCATTTGTGACTTTGCCTGAAATATGTCCATTTTTACTTTATTGCATAAACAGAAAGAGGAAGCAAATGCTAACTTGGGTTTTCCTTAGCTTTTTATTACATTAGATAATTACTTTAGTTGTAACAATCAGTTACATAAAATTTACATAAAAATGCATAAAATCAAGGCCTTAAAAATATATCTAATTTGCGCTAACCTTTTCCTGGTCAGTTCCCCTAACTGGGCCCCCATCAAAACATTTCTAGACCCGGCCCTGCATATCTGAAATAATAAATAATTTCTGTCACCTGACAGCTACTTTTGCCGGTGTAGGGCCCTGCTCTGATTTGTACAGCTGTTTCACTAGCAAACACCATTAATAACAGTTATATGAAATAAAGGTAAACGATATATAATTGAAATGGGCGGTTATCAACATTTTTTCAGATTCATGTGATAGTGACATGGATCTGATTGACATGACACCGATACATTTAGCTTACTATTGCATCCAAAAACAATACTTTTAGGTAAATATGTGCTGTGTGAACCATGAACCGCTAGTTTCCGCCTTCTCAGCTGAACGATAAACAAAAGCAACAAGAGAGACGTACTAGTGACAGAAAAGCCAATCAGCTGATCAAACAGCCGTCATGATTCTCAACAGGTAAGGTAGGGGGAGAGCAGGAGCCTGAGGAGGAGTGCTGGGCAGATACAGAGACGACCAGAGCAGTAATGTTTGATTTTTTTTTTAATACAGGAAAAGTCTAGGTGTTATCCTCATCCTTTACAGGTGTGACGCTCTTAAAATCCATCTATTGAGCCAGCCAACTCACCTTTTTCTGTTTCGCCTCTAGACACCTCAATGTCTCACAGTCATAAATGACATTCGTTAAATGTGTTAAATTTTTTATGAGATTAAATAAATTAGCTACCGATGTTAATGTGTTATTTTTGACAATACTGTACCTCAGAGTTAACATCTCAAAGGATCTGACATGACTACGTGCATCAAATCTGTGGTGAAGAAGGCCTGTCAGCATCTCCACTGCCTAAGAAAATTGAGGGACTTCAGACTCTCAATCAGGATACTCAAGAACTTTCACACCTGCACTGTGGACAGAATCCTTACAGGGAGCATCCCCACGTGGATGGAGAGTAGCTCTAAGCAGGATATTCAGGCCATCAGGAGGGTGGTCCGCTCACCTGAGCAGCTCATCAGAATCCTCCTCCCACACTTACAAGACATTTACAACAAATGCTGCAGAACTAGGGCCACCAGAATCCTGAAAGAACTCACTCACCCCTAACAGACTGTTCACCCTGCTGCCTTCAGGGAGCAGACTGTTGTGTTCAAGCATCTGGAGTAGGTGCACAAAATATTTCACTGCTCATTATACCATGTAAGATGTGTAACAAATAAAAGCAATTTAAATTTGACTTTAATCATTCTTATTCTTTAATTTACTTTTATATCATTTCCTCCCTCTGTTGTCCAGGGAGCAGCTCAACTTGCTGCTGCTGTAATAAACTGGTTTCCTCTCAGAGATCCATAAAAATCCATCGTATCTCTTATATAATAAAGCCGACAGCAGCAAAGAGATCAGATTATAGCTGTGAGTGAACCGAGGTCCACCTGGGGAAGGGTCTGGAGCACGGTTCATTCAGAGGTAGCTTTCATCTCACAGGGAAAACTAATTTTACACACATGAGGGCACATATGTTTGAGAAACACACGTATGATCGGCCGGATATCCTCCAATCTGACGCTGGCCTCTGAACTCACACTCCACACAACCCCAGGGTCAATTATCACAGGGTAAAATTGACCGTGAAATGAGCTAATTATGTTTATATGTCCTGGACCTGGACGGGATGAAACACACAGGTAGGTCTGTCTGACACCAACGGTGTTGCCTCAGACTTCAACACACACAACTGGTAACAATTAACCAGGAGAGGAGAATTAAAAAAATAAAAGGATGAAGCTGGAAAAAAAAGAAGAAAAAGAAAAAGTAAGGCCAGAATAGTAACGAAAAAGAAAAATAAATAAATAAATATGTAGAAGAGGGCTGGTGACTAACAGGAAAACACAATGAGAGAAAAAGTAAAGGGTATGAAAGTTGAGAGCAGGAGGCTGAGAAAAAGGAAGCAAATCTGAGAGTACAAGACTGTGGAAAGGAAAGAAAAAGAAACAACTAAAAAGGTAGAGGCAGGAAGCTCGGTACAGGAGAAAAAGAAGAAATGAAAGGAAGAATAGAAACAGAAAGAGATGAGGACAGTTTGAGAAAACATGAGAAAAAGTAAAAGTAAAGATGAGTAAAGTGTTCTAAAGAAAGGTAGAGCAAGAAAGAGAAAAGGGGAAGAAAGGATGAATGTGGAAAGCTGAAGAAAAAAAGAAGATGAATGATAAGTGATAACATGAAATAAAAAGAAAAGGGGGGAAAGAGGTGGCAGGGCAAGGGAAAAACTGAAAAATCAAGGACATTAGAAGTTAAACAGAGATAAAAAATAAAGACAAAAGCAGACAGATGAGCAGGAAAGTTTAGGGAATTGGATGAAAATGGAGTAAAATGATTTTTACTCATTAACCAAAGTCCTGAAATGTTCTGGGTGACATGAGGGGTTGAACTGAAACCAAGATTCAATGCAATCTGTTGGTTTCCTCAGCTAGGCTATTATTTTCTATTAACCGGCTTCTATGAACACTGATTGCACCACAATGAATTGGCTTGAAGGTGCACTGACATGACTTGGTGAGAAACAAATAAAGCTGAAGTTAACTGAATTCATAAGATGTTCTGGAGCAGCATCATGTGAGAACATAAAGCAGAGATTTTCCACCCAGGAGTGCATGTCTCCAGCAGAAAGATTCCCGCTGTGAGGAGCTTGTGTGAACAGCAACTGTGGAAAAAGACCAGACCAAATTGTTGAGGCTACTTCCTGAAAATCCCTGGTGTTCGTGAGAGAAGGTAAGAGGGACAAGTAATGAAAAGAAAGAAAGGTGAGAAGAATGAAACAAGAAAGGGGAAAAAAGATGGCTGAAAAAGAAAAGAAAAATAGAAGAATGGAGGGGAAGCCATATACAGGAGAGGACAGAAGCAGCACAGGTGTAAAAAATGAAATGATAACAGGAGGAGAGAATAAGAAGGGATCAAGAAATAAAAGCACAGCATCAGTTTCCGCTTCTCCTTCAGCCTCCATCCTCCATTCCTAAATCCCCCAATCTCCACCTCTCCCTCCTCCTTCCTCTAGCTAATAAGAAATGTTCATCAAAGCTCATTAAAAGCTACTCAGTTCCTAATGGCTGAACAAATAGACAAAAAAGAAAGAAAGCAGGAGAAGTGGAAGGTGAGAGGTGAGGAGAAAGAAAGAGGTGGGGGTCTGAGACAGACAACATAAGGGGTGGTGAGTAATCAAGGAAGAGGAAGGAAAAGGAGGAGTAATGAAGGAATGTAGATGGATGGATATGACATCAAAACACGTTAATGAACAAATTCACAGTTCAGGACCATTTAAAGCTCCATTAATGTGCGTTTTTAATGTCACTGTTACACAAAAGAACTGCATCTGATTCACAGAGAAAAACTCACCAACCTAAACTTTCAGTTTTTACTTTTCTTTCATTTTACACAAGCACCTGGTCCACCTGCACTACTCTGAAACTTTTAAACTCCTACAGTTACTTTTCTCTTATACTTATTCTCTCTTTTTGTGTTGATTTGTACATGTTTTATATAGATTTGTACATTTTGTTCACAATGTGGACATAGAGCCCTATGTTACAGTTACGTTTACAAAAAATAAACAGTTTTTCAGTTCAGGTGGGGGAAAAAAAAGTTTCCTCCTCAATAATTAATTTCTCTGCATGTAACAACTGTTATTAGTGATATTTCTTTTTGTAACATATCCATTAATAATTTCTAAAAGTTTCAAGTTATATATGAAGTCCCTAAGTTTACACTGATCATGAGCAACTTTAAAACCAGTCAGATCAACTCTGCTCGTCTTGTAACCAAACAACGATCTCCAAGAAAACCTGAATCATGAGTATCAACATCGACGTTACGTTGGCATTTGGCCCCCTACCCTTTAAATATAAAGCTGTGCCTCTGACCAACACTTGTTCAAAACTATGCCTCCTTTGCAATTGAGGCAGTTTATCTTAGAACCAGTTGACAATGTTTCAAAAGCTAAAGCACCATCTATCAGAAAGGAAAACTTTTTGCTGATCCACAGAAAAGAACAGCTTACATCCAGGACTGGTTTGGGACCAACTTAAGCTTTTAGACCAGTTTGTTTAAGTAAACAGCGCTGCGTTAGCATCTGGACTGCCTCATGTTTGTAAATGCTTGTTACCGTTTTGTCAGAAAGGCAAATTTTTTCACTGTACTCAGTGAAGGAGCTGTTTCACGGTGGTGTAATTTAATAAAAGAAGAAAATCCTGGACTACTAACCAGGTGCACCAGGACGTTTAGGAGCATTACGTGCGAGAGAAGTGGATCAAATTTTAGCAGGCTTCATACATGTACTAAAAGCATCATAGCACACCTAAAATCAGAAGAAAATGGGGTTAAAACAAGTTTAACATGGCTCCAGTTTGCTGGATTGGCTGAAAATGGGCAATCCAGCAAACTTCAGGAGCATTATTATGGGTTTTTGTGGTAAACGAAGGCATGCAGTTTCATCGTGGAGCAAATTAATCTGTTCGGCCACAAACACGACGCCAGCAAGAAAAGCAGGTACTAAACAGCTCAAACAAACACAATGAAGTTTCAATTTAACATGTTTTGCAATCTCCCAAAGGCTTTATGTTTGAGTATCATCATGTTTGCTCTAAATTTAATCAAGAACATAAAACAAAAACATTCCTAAGACTAATTTGATGGAGCAACCCGAGCCTCATATGTGAAATTGTTTAGCATGCGTGTCTCCCATTTTGCAGCAGCTGAATTTATCTGCAGCGTCGTAATGCTGGAAGCAGGTTGATTTAGAAACTCGACAGCACAGTAAGTCACAATGCCACAACACACTGTTTCACAACTCCTGGAAGGGATTCGGCATGGTGTATAATATGCTGGCTGTCCATCCAGAAACCTGTCAGTCAAATAAACAGCCAGTCAGGGCAGCCAAAAGTCAAGAGGTGGGATCACAGCAAAAAATACGATACTGGCATGTGATACCCGATTTCAGAACTACTTCACTGAAATCTGTCACAGGGGAATCCAAAGGGTTACAGGTGCTTATTCTGATTCATGACCTGGAAAATGACTGAGGATGGGAATCTTCTTATGTGTCTGAGCCCTACACTCACATAGTGTACATGAAAATGACCGTACAGGGTGCATCCACAGGTTAAGCATTTTGCAATGATCCCAGATTCCTGCAGCATGGCAGATATCTGTTCATGTCACTCAAGTATCACAACAAAAATTAAGTCTGAATTTGGGCTTTGGCTGCATATTTGTAGTGTAGCTTGAACACACACAAAGAACAAAAGCATGCAGCTTGTACTTCAGTGGCTTAAAGAATGCATCTGATTTGACAAAGATCAGGTTTAGAAGTATCTTCAGCCCTGTTAGACTAGAAGTAAAACCTCATTTTCTATTGTTTCTGAATCGCTTCATTATTGTTTTGTGATTCAACTGTTGGAAAAGTTAATACCAGACATGCTTATAGTGGTTCTGAGATTTCAAACACAACATTAAAAACAGAAAACACAACACTGGCTGCTACGCAGGTGCATGTTTGGGGTTTGCTTTTATAGATCGTATTGCTTGTCGCTGTCACAAGAAAATGGTCAACCAATAAAAACAGTCGACTACGTGGCTCGTTCTAAACAATCAAGCACATCCCTCCAGCAGGATGTGTTTTGTGCTACGTTGCTTGCTTATGTTTGGAAATGCAGATTTTGTTTTTCTTGTTTTCTTGTTTTTATCCTCATATGGTGTGTTTCTGAAACATCACTATGGGTTTGTCATCGTTTCTTTCAGTTGTGTTTTTTTTATGCTTCTATTTTGTTTAGTTTATTATTTTCAGTTCTTTAATGCTTACCATCTCTCATTGTCGTTTCCCACATTCCCTCTTTTTCTCCCATTTTTGTATTTTCGGTTTATCCACTGTTGTGTTTAACATTTAGGTTATTTGTTATGTTTTCTTTCATGTTTTGTGTTATACTTCAGGACCACTATACATGCTGCTATCAGATCAAGTAAAGACTCAATAATTTATATAATAACCAGCTATTCACCGTATAATATAGTTTTATAGAAGGAAGGGACCTGCTGTAAAACTGATCCAATGCCATGAAGGTGGCAAGTTTCCACATCCCTGGCTGGCTGGGATACACTTCAGAGCACATGAAAGCTTTTCTAGTCTAACATGCATCACTCCCTTTTCATCTCACATGCATGTGGATTAACTCATAAGTGGAGATTAAAGTCCAATTGTAAAGGTTAAAGAGGTCAGTGAGGTCAGTTAACATCACTCCGTTACTGCAACAACACACCGATACTCACAGGTAAAGTAGCGTGTTCTACAGGCGTTCCCTATGGCAAGAAACATAAACCAAGACATTTATCGAACAGAAAAAATATCCAAACTTCATGTGTCATTAATGGGAGAAATTAAATGTTGAAGCAGTATATTGGCTGCATGGAGATAAACCTCCTCAATCAAATCGCTACAAGAACCTTGGCAGCTTTTAACACCTCTGTGTGCAAAGTACTTGTTGCACACAGGCCGTGGAGATGGAGTTGATCCAACTCTATCAGCCACTCTGTGTAACATGACGAGGCATCGTGGAGAATTCATCCACAGAGAAGCAGCAGCCAGACCTTCTCCTTTGAAACAGAAAACTGATCAAGGGACACTTAAACCATAAAAATGGCTTGTTATGCATCCAGAATTTTCTTTCTAATTTTCACATGATCACTTTCACCCCTGAGGACTTTTTCCGTCTTCAAAATTTGAGACCAGCTCGATTATTAGCATTTCTCTGCAAAGCACAAGACTCGGAGCAGAATCATTAGATCTTGGATACACTTTCTGCTCCAGTGACAACTGAGACGGTGAACATGTATGTGTTTATTCAGTCTAAAATGTCAAAGTCCGCTTCTCTGTTGAAAAAAATAATCAGCCAATTGGATTTTAATTCATTTTCTATTGCTAAGAAAATAATAAAGCCCATTGGAGGCAGATATTCAATCAGAACATAACTTCTTCAAGTATCAGTGTTGCTATTGTGTTAGCATAACCTGCCAAATCTGATATAACCTGCCAACAGGAGCAGAATCAGCAGCTTCAGCATGGATCTCTAAATGTGATTGGACGTGCAGACTCTAGCCGTGAGAAAATTATTCTGTTGGTCATTTGGTTTGGATAAAAATGGAAGTTGTGCTTAAACTCCTGAAACGCATGCTTAATGTGCCAGTAGAAAGTGTCTCAGCAGACATGTCTGTGTTCTTTTTTTAAGCTGACAGAAAACACACCTGCAGAACCAAAAACATGCGGACACAAGGACTAATAACCTGGCAACTATTTCTTCCTGATGTTAGTTTGGTTTACTTTACCGAGCCAAAATATTTCTTCTTCCATTACACTGGCTGGCTGCATCCTGATTTTTACTTTTCTTTCACATGTTCAGTTTGGGCTGTTACGTAATTGACATTTGTATTTTCATGCACTTCAGGCTGTGCTGACAAAGTTATCTGAAGGTGGCGAGTCTGTGGGTCAGAATGTTGCAAAGGTATGAAAAAAAAAACATCTTTTGTGAAAATATGAGCAGAAAAAATATGTTTTTGATGTATGACAGAATAAACTAAAAGGTATCACCGTAACTTTTCTATTAGAAGTCATCTTCTCACTGTCGTTATCTGGATGAAGTCGTCTATTCAGACCACCATGTTAAATACTTGAGGTAAACTAAGTCTTTTCTAACTCGTGCTTTTCTAAACTCCTTCCTAACCTCCACACTTTAGCAGCATCTCATTTTTTTTCTGTGCAACTCGACACTTTCAAATGATCACCTTCTATTTCAGCAGGTCATGCCACCCGGCATTTTAGATCCATAGCATCTGATCTACTTAGGAGGCCCCACGCTGTGTGTTAAACTGTCTTAAAGTGTGTGCGACGGGGTCATGTCCGGGTCTTGTGGGGGTGTAGGAAAAGCTTCTTAGAAGTGCTGGAAAACACTTATCTCAACAACTGTATGTGTGTGGCCTTATGGCCTTGTGACCCGCCTTGTCCAAATCTGGGTGTGTAATCATCTTAAAGCTAACCTGAGTGTGTATGTGTGTGTTAAAAAAGGCTTTAACAATCCATCCATCCATACTTAAAAATACTGGGTAATAAACTGGGTTTTGAGAGTGAAGAAAGAATAAATATTACACATGCAGATTCAACCATCTGTCCATTGTCCGTCATATTTGCAATCTCGGTCTTTATACTCAGTTAACGTAGAGATTTCAACAACACTTTTAGCTGCTCATTTCTTCTTTAAACCACTAGCTGCATGAAAATGATTGTAAGCACAAACATCGTTTGGCTTTGTGATCCTTTAAACAAACAGCTATTGTAATTTATTATCCTGAATGTTATCACAGGAAATGCATTTCATTTAGAAGCGCTGCTTTAGCAGGAAGTGCTTAAGACACTTAATATAATTTCTGAAATCATTTCTACACCATGAAACGACCTCTACAAACTATAAATGTGGCACCACAATATCCAGATTTAGTGTAAGATCTTTAGAGTCGGGCTAGCGTCAGTAGCTTGAGCCTGGGTAATCTACTCAGGCTGACCTGACCAGCTCACCCTTTAATGAGCTTAGAGGGCCCCATGTTAACGATCTAACCCATAAGAAGCCAACGCTAACGAACTAAAGCTGATTGTCCTGCCCTGTGATGTGTCATGCTAACATAATGAGGCGCTCTGGATCCAAACAGCTCTAGGAAGTTCTCATGGGTAACTTAAGGATATTTAGTTTTATTTGTTTACACTCTGGTGAGAGGAATGATGAAGTGTTGTAATTGCCAGGTGGTCGTTGGTGGAGTTAAAATCACATATTGTTGTTTTTTTTGAAGACCTTCATGTTGTTAAAAGTCCCAACACAAAAACTAACATACGCTCACCCCATCTGAAGCATTCACTGTTAAGGTTACACACTGCTCCTCTTGTGACGTAACTGTGGTGAGGTAATTAATAAATAAGACTGCAAAACATAAAGTACCGCGAGACATTTACCTGAGATGTTGCTGTCAGTAGACATGTGTATCTTTAAAGACAAAGTGAGCTGTATTCATTTTTGATAACCTGACCACAGCAAACTCAGTGAGCTAACATTAAGCCACATAAAATCTGCATCTACTACAGTTGTATGAAGCCTGATTGGTGACATGAACAGCAAGTTTTATTACTAATTTACTAACATGTAGGAACAAGAATAAGTTGTGGCCCATGCATTATTAATGCATGGAAATTTTATGGCTATAGCATGCATGTAGGATCAATCTTGGATTCAATTTTAATGATATAACCGAGCTTAGTGGATTCACATAACTAAACAGTTTGCTGCAAAACAACAAATGAAGACCAGGTACACCATCTCACTTTGTTGCTCCCCAAACACTACAAACCCCACAAAAAACAGGCAACAGTCTACCTACTGTATGGTAACTAACCCTGTGAGGACATAACACCATGCTCAGCGTATCCTTCTTTTGCATTTAGTTTGATTTCACATTCCGCTTTTTCGGAAAACTGGATTATTTTTACTTTAAATTGTGAGGAACATCTTGAATTTCCCATAAATAGATGTTGAGAACTTTGTAATCCTGTTTTAAAAGGTTATGTGAAATAAAATTGTCCTGTGTGTGCGTATATATACTAACAGGCAGATTGGTGAAGACACTGAAGGTGCTTCCTAGGAAAGTGATCAGATCGACCAGGTAGTCGCTGGCGCTCAAATTCTCGCCTCCCTGCGGTGCAGCCAGCCAGTTGTAATCAGCCAGCTGCAGGAACTGGTCGATCTTGGCGTTCAGGCTGGTGTAGATCTCCGCCTCGGCTGCATGACGAGCATCCTAGGAGAACATGGAGATTTTCATTAGACTTCAGTTACACAGCGTGATGAGATGAAAGAAGCAAAAAAAAAAAAGTAAGATGTCAAAAAAAAGAAAAAATTGAGAATAAATGAGCCAAAAGATGTAAAATAAAAAGAACAAATGAAGGATCAAAGGACAAAAATGGAAATACCAAATGAAGAGTAAATATGAAAAGAAAATAAGCACAAAGTAAACAGGAGAAAATAAAAAAGGACACAAAGATAAGAAAGAGGTGTGTATCTACCTTAAAGGTGGAAGTCCCGTACAGTTTGGTAGCATTTGCTGTGTCTGGAGGAACGTTGGTTATGTTTGATATAAACTCTTCTAAGAAGTGGCAGCTCTGCTCCAGGTGGGTGGTGTTAATAATCACCTGCACCAACTATAAAATAATCACAACAATGACACACAACATTGTTAGCATCTTTTCATGGAAGGTTTTGTATAAAATGTGTCTGTTTTCCTTCAAATGATATTTAAATAGAGCAGACTGTTGCTAAATATTCTCATAATGCATCAAACATTACAAAACAGAAGATCTGCACGGATTTGGACACATTTTCTAAGAAGATGGAGTAAAGATGAGCTTGAAGCAGAGTCAAATACAGGACACACACTATTGTGCAGAATTGACTTGCATTTTCGGATTGTTAAAGTAAACTTGTAAAACTAATCTGTACTTGCTAACACTTGCAATTAATTAGCTTTGTACTTGTTTAAAATCACTCGGATATGGTGATCCAAGTTACAAAACTTTAGTCTCCGTCTTGGCTCCGTATGTCACAAGGATATGTGGTTTGTGTGTTTAACAGTAGTTGCCAGCAACTGTGTGACTGTGTGGCATACACTTAAAAAAAAACATAACACAAATACATCATAGATTAAAAAATGAAAATCTTTTTACGAATTCATTTTTTTCATTAATTTGATAAGTTTGGATTTTGTCTTGATTAAATGGTGTATAAATGTGTTAGATAAATATAGTACATACCTATAAAGGTAGCATATATACTGCACATTGTTACAAATTCACCAAAAAAGGATGTAAATTAGAAAATAATTTAAATTAAGTTAATTTAAAGCAACAATGAGAAAGTTAATAGCACCTTCATTATTGGCCTCCAGCTAGATTTCCATCATAATAAACAAAATCTTAACTTAAATGCTGCAGTTTATAATGTTTAAATTAAATCTGTGGCAAGTTCTCCCACCACAACAATCCAATGATTACATCCAGTTTGTAAATGAGTGATGGTTGTTCACTAGGATGATCACTGAGCCTGTAGGCGATCAGCATGGAAGGTGGAAAATGTTACATCATTATTTTGAGTCACAGTTTTGCTCAGCTGCAAATAAAACAACAACTCTGTGAAAAGAGGAAGTGTGTTTTTAGAAGCTTAATGAGCTGGAAATGCAGAAAAGTTGCACTGAAGTTGTACAAATAACATCGGCTCGTTGCCTCTGAGAGGGAGTATTGCAAGTGTGAAGCCGAGCCTTTCCCATTAGGACACACACGCCGACACACACACACACATTACCTCTGCCAACCCGACATTCTTCTTCTTAATGGCGTACTGCAGACAGTGGCTGAGGGTTCTGGTCAGCAACAGATTTGTCGACTTGCGGATCATATCATCGACCTCCGTGGAGCTGAAGACACACACAGACACACATGCAAATGAACATACACACACATACACACACACACACACACACACAAGTAAATGCAAAGAGACCAGCAGTGAATCAGCAACTCTTGCAGGGAGCTGCTGCATCTGAAAGCCAGTACAAACCATTTAAGTAAATTTCTGTCTAAAGATTTGGAAAATGTCAAAATGTCAGCCAACTTCAATAAAAACATTTCCATGTCATGAGCTATCAGACTTCTTAGGAGTCCAACACCATCTTAAATCTGATAAGACTGGAGTTTAAAGAACAACATAAGTAAATATGGTCTCTAAACTTATTAAATAACATCAAAAGTAAAAAAAATTCAGTGCATATCGGTCATGCTTTAGCTAAAAAAAAAGAAAAAAAAAAAAAAACACCCCATTACCGGCTGTGCACAGCCAACGAAGCAAAAACCCTGAAATGGGCTCAAATTTCCTGTAAAAACAAAGCAATGGCAGAAAATCAGACCCACTTAGCAACATCTCTGACATACCATCGATTTTGTCACGTTTGAACTGTGGGTGACATTTGCTGAAGAAACTCAGACAAAATTCTGCACAATGTCGGGAGTCTAGAGAAGTTTTTGATGGCAGCACGCTCCTTTGGCAAAGCATCGCCTCCTGTTCAATAACAGGTTTCTGGAGGTGTCAAACTGCACACAAAGTCCTACAACTTCAGGCGTCGTTTGACTCCAGCAGGGGACAAATGTTGACACACACAGTGGCAAAACTCAGAGAAGGATCAGTACAGATGCCAACAGAAAAAAAAAAAAAAAAAGACAAGGACTCAGTGGGAAGTACATACAGGCAAAGGTCTGAAAAGGTCAAACACAAACACAGATAATCAGCGGAAAAGAGAGCGATCACTTTCTCCTGCTGAGAGATGATGAACAATCTGTCTGTGTGTTTTTTCTGTCTCTGATTCCAGAGCCCTGTGGATAACACACACACACACACACATTCCAGCCAAATCAGTAAATTGTCTGAGCTTGGAATTCAACCTAAACACACACACACACACACACACACACACACACACACACACACACACACACACACACACACACACACACACACACACACTCTCAGAGTAGCTTGAGGAGAGCAAAAGCCTGAATTCCAAACTCATTTTGCTTCCAAAAAGCAGAAAAATCCGACAACATTCCAACAATCTGGAGAAGCAGGGGAAAAAAATTTACTGGCACAGAAGAAGTGCCAAGTGGACAGAAATGATGTGCGTGTGTGGAGAGTGGCAAAAAGTCAACGCATGCTGGTGAACTCTGCGAGCACACACGCGTACAAATATAGACACACCGCAGACTTCAGATTGAATTTCATTATATTTATGCTGCCATCAGTCACAATAAACGCCCGGCGGGGGATGCTGTCAAAACGAGGCCAGATGGCTTCAGCGCAGACATGTTTACAACGCGCTGAGGAGAGGGGGACTGAGAAATGCAGAGGTAGTTCCTGAAAATACACAAAAAGAAACAACAAAAGAAAATTGTGCTGTCATCAGGAGTGAAAACATCCAGGCGTTGATGCGCACACAGCCAGGGAGCCAAAAGAACACACACAAAGTGCCATAAAACACACACTCTGGGCAATTTGTAGCTCTAAACTCACCGTGTGTTTTAGACATGGACAGTTTGACTGAGTGTGTATATATGATGTTTCCATCTATGTGTGTGTGTTGCTGTCAGGCTGTCTCGGTCTGCCGACAATAAGTGTGTGTACAATGGCAAGAAATAAAGTTCCACTCATTCTTGGGTTTCCCTCAAATTGCTCCACAGCACGACTTTCTACGTCATGTGTCACTGAAGCAGCAGATTTTAGGCTAAATGCTGCTGCAGTTCATGTTTTCAGCTTCTTGTGATGTGACGAGCACAGTGATATGATATGAAGTTACACGAGAAGAAATCCTGACTTTACCAGCTGCATCACTTCAAATGTACAGACCTGGTGAGCAGCTCAAAAAATCCATTCAAGATTGTACACTAGATGAAGTCGTTATAGTTTTCTTGCAACATTTAGTCTTACTGCACTACAGTTCATTTTATCACAATAAGCATGGACTGGTTATCGCTGAAATACTTAATTTCTACAAGTTTTAACGCTTGTTAAACAGTTATTGTTACATTTTCTCACTGACGTGCCCTAATTCAGCATCCATCTAGCACCCTGCCTCTTCTCTGAGCCTCTCCAGTCAGTAAAAGTCAGTTGGATAATGACTCTTATCTCTTGTTCTGTCCCTTTATCTTTCTCTTGCTCTCTGATAACATCCTCTAGTGTTTCTTTGATGAAACGAGTATTGTGTACATTCACCATGGCTGGTGATATCCAGTTGATAGCATGCAGCCTGGTGCCGTAAAGCGAAATGCAGCTGAAAAGTAATGCGCAAGAACAGAAAAAAAGTCTGGTTTCTCAGTCTCGGGATGCTGCAATGTACATAATAAATATCAGTGTGCTATCAGGACTAATCAGCAGCACAGAGTTTTAAAGTTGGGAACGGTGAGGGGTTAAATTACACTATACTAACAGCCTGGCTGTAACCTACTTGAGAAAAAACAGGTTTACTTCACCTGCATGGTCATACAAAACTGTTAATTCTTCTGAGGTTGCAGTTTTCTCATAGCATCTCATTTTGTTAAAAATTCCTTTCAACAAGAACACTACTTCAGGTTTAAAAAAAGAAGTCTAAAGAACAAAGTCTTGTTTTCATTTGACCAACACTGTCTTATTAAATAAAATGTTTGTTGTTGTCTCCCATTTCTTATGTTAAATAAATGAATGCCAACACCGACGTGACTGCTGTAGTAGGCTTGTGATGTGTTAAAAGTGATACATATGAGTTATGTGCACCGACCGAGTTGGAAAAATGATGCAAAATGTTACTGAAAAGCACCAGAAGGGGATTAAGTCGTGGCACTGACACCTTCAGCTGCCACCTGCTTAACGGAAAACGGGACATGTCAGAAAGTGGCTTTCTAAATGTCAAAAACTGCTTTCATATTGGTTCTTCTCCATCAAAATTTTTATTAAAATTCAGGCATTGGGATTCAGTTTATTTTCTGGCTTTGATAAACCCAAATTAGTAACAGTCCAACAGTAAGGCTGACTTAAAAGAAGGGTCATCGATGCAATATGAAAACCTCTGTGAAATGTTATAAAGTACTCAGTTTTTGGTGAGCCAGCTGGAAAATTAAAAAAGTGACAACAGCTTTAAAATTGTCTTGGCAGAACGTCCACCATGGCTACAAGTCTGCTGGACAAATTCTGACTCTGGACTACTTGCCCGTATTGAAAATGAAAAGAAGCAGCAGTGAATGAAAGTTTTGACACAGTCTTCACCTCACGCAATCTGGCAGAGCAGGCATGCACTCTCTCAGCAACACCCTGCTTCATATTCACAGCTCGACACACTCGAACCCACAATGTCTCCAGCTTCACCTCATCCCCTTCTCCTCCAGAACAAACCCTTGCAACCTTCATCACCGGAGCCCCTGCCAACATGACATCCAGGTGTCTGTCAGGACTCAGAATTACGTCTTTGCCCAAGACAACGCACAGCAACGTAACAGCAACATTTTCTAACCAACTTAAAATGAAAAATAAATGCTTTAGATAATTCCTGACTTCCCTTAAGATCCACACTATTAGAGAACCAACTGCACAGACTAAGCATGGATCTTGATCGGGAGAAGGACATCCAACCAGGACAACACGCTCTGACACTCATATTAATCATATTTGTCAACAACCAACTCAAACCTAAGAACAGTCACAGCCTTTGTTACATATAACAGCCACTATAACAGAGTTTTCAGCTATCAAGAAAATTTGGATAAGGCTTGATCAGATAATGGTCAAGTAATGGCAATGGCCAATGGTGGGTAATGAAGAAAGAGCACAGTGTAGTATGTCTCATATTATCATTATATCAGTTGATAATGACACTAATATTGATATCATTGTCAATGAAAATGGGGCCCTGCATAAAAAGTTTGGGAACCATTTTCCTACAGCAATGTTCCCACTTTGTGGTATGATCTCACTTTCATTTCTGAAATAAATTCACTAATATTTAGTTGTATTATCTTGGGGTGTTTGCGATAGTGAGGACAACTCAGATAAACAATGATAATATTATAGTTGGTGCAGGTAAAGAATGGTGATATATCAATATGATTTTATGATTTGAGCTCAGCTGGTAAATAATAAAACAATTTTGCATAAAAAAAAAAAAAATCCTTTTCTACTATTTTGAGTATAATTCAAATGTCAAAAAAGAAAAAAAGAATGATGCCAATAGCAACCTTTTCCACACGCTTCCAATGGATTTTGAAATAACATCCATATTGTGAATGCTTCAGGCCATGATAATGATGTAATGTAAATTAGATGTTCTGACAGCCCCGACCTGAACAATCTGTTAGCTTTTTAACAAGCTACATCTAAAAATATGTGTAAAAATAAAGTATCTGTTGAGCCTAACACTCCTTTACACATTTCTAATGTTGTATTCTTCTTTTTGTTATTGTTTTAAGTTTTGTTTTAGCACCTGTGCAAACTGGAGGCTTGATCAAGAAAAACTGTGTGAGATATAAAGCTTGTTTATTTACAACCTTCTGCAAATAAATGTTAGCATACAGTTTCACATTCTAGATTCAGATTCTACATAAAGACTGTAAAGGTGAAAACAAATAACTCATACAGATACTTGGGAAGGCACAACTTAATGAGAAAAATGTTATCATATTTTGGAATACAGCTGCAGGAGGAGGAGGATGATTCACTGGGAAGATGATGAGGTAAGGTCTTAAACATCAGAGCTTCCAATCAACTCTGGAAAAGACCGGTTTTGCTTGTCCTCTGCAAGCAATCAGTCTGACATAATTTATTGTTGCTT
Organism: Melanotaenia boesemani; assembly: GCF_017639745.1. NCBI lineage: Eukaryota > Metazoa > Chordata > Actinopteri > Atheriniformes > Melanotaeniidae > Melanotaenia > Melanotaenia boesemani. The sequence continues at coordinate 12,967,701 of NC_055686.1, forward strand.
TGGTAATACTAAAACAAATTTCACATTTGGGATTGTAGTTAGCACTGAAAGGATGCTAACATTTGCTAATTCATTCTAAAGATGGGACATTTGTTGCTGCAGGTGATTAGAAATTATCCATCCTTTTGGGACCATTGGCAAAAGGCACACACAGCATTTTGTGCTGATCCACTGTAGATCCTGACACATTTCACATATAAAAACATAAAAACCACTCAAGTCTTCAGAATTCCTCACATAGCACTGATATTTGCACCAAATTTTCAGATATTTTTCTGTGGATTGAAGGCGATGGAATGAGTGATGGTCAGGTCCTGATAATACTTGCTTGACAAAAAAATCAAACAAAAAAATCGGAATGTGCACCCATGTTTTCATGACAAACACCAACAAGCACACAAGAAGATATGAAACTGACACACATTAAGTATACATGAAAAAGAAAATATGCACACATGCATGCAAGCAAACTCCGTTTCCGGCTAATTAAAAATGCCAGCAGAGGTAGAGGTCAGGGGTCAGGGAGGGATCAATGACCACAATCCGGCTCCATCGTCCCGTCTGCTTCCGCTCTTGTGAGTCAGTGTTGTGTTTGAAGCCGGGAGGAAGGTGTGCCGCCATGGTAACCAGATAGCAGGGTGTGCATGACTGTAGAAATCAAGCCAGGTCAAATAGTGGAGTCATTACTCTGATTGAGGAGGGCGATTAATGCTGTCTGGTCAGCTCAAGTCCAGACAGAAACATCTGGGTGGACACTCAACTGTTTGGATTTGTTCTGCTGACTGCTTCTTAATATGCAGTTATTAAGTTTTTATGTGTTTTAAGGAATTATATCTTCTAATATGTAGACAAAGCTGTCTGGCTGATTGGGTTTTATTTGGGCTCCATTTGAGAACAAATTCCCACTGACATTGTTTCACTGGCCCAACACATCTGTTTCAATTAAATACAGTCCAAGCAAAAATGCAAAAAGACAGTGTCTTTACACTTTTGCCCCGTTGCACCATCCCTCTCCCTTTGATTAGACGCTGCAGACATCCCCACCCCCCCAATCACTCCTTCTGCCTCCGTCTCCCTTTCATCCGCTGGTTATGGTCCAACGGCAACTCCCACATTTCCTGCACTTATTGAGAATCAACACACCAATATGCACCTCTAAGGAGAAGGACTGATACTGTTATAGCAGCACACACACCAGACATACAAGCTTTACAAGAGATATGTGCTTGAAAATTAATTTGCATATACTTTCGGAAAGGTAACCCCACGGGGAAGCACAACTAAAGTTTCCAATACAAAATCCACACGACAGCCCAATCAACTCCTGGGAAAATGGGTATAATAAAAGAAAAACAACAAAATCAGAACACAAAGAACACATTTTAAACAGATTCACGTTGTGTTTCTCTGCTGGTTTTTTATGTTTACATGTGTGTGTCTGGCTGACTCCCAGCTTTGTGGAATCCTTCTGCACAGCAGAAGTTGTTTCCTGATTGCTCATCTCCTCAGCAGAAAAGTAGCTGCATTGTTTTATTTAATTCTTCCATCAACCATAACCAAAATACACACACACACACACACACACACACACACACACACACACACACACACACACACACACACACACACACACACACACAGGAGATTCCTGTTTAACCTCAGCAGAACCTGGAACAGAAGCTGGATTTGTGGCCTGAATATAATGAGGCAAAAATCAGAATGAAAAGGAGAAACTTAACAAGAAAAGTCAGCTGTATGTTAGAGTGTGTGTGCGAGAGCACCTCAAAACGATGGTGATTGGGGATGTCACCATTATAGATTTTCTTTAAAAAAAAGTCCAATTATTGTCAAAGAAATAATGACAATTTCACAGTTAACACAATTAATTTCACAACACTATAAATGTGTAAAAATCACATGAACACTGCTATGTTACAAACTCTGGTGTGTGAAGGCTTATGTGTTTTTATAATGTAAAGTCCTTTGTTCTGCTTTTTCCATAAAAAGTGCGTTATAAATGAGTGGCTTCTTTTTGTAAACTACATTATAAAAATGGGTTTGAATATTTCTCTTAAAACTGAGTGGAGAATTTAGAAATAGAAAAAGATAGGTTTGACTTCCAGCTGTCCTTTAGAAGTATAGCTGCTGTTTGAGACTTAAATAATACTGGAACAGTGGGAATAAATACCATGTATGTGTAATTAAATATGGGTTCTTCTACAGACCATTACACACTGACGGCTGAAAGGCATCAACCTCATGCTGAGTCAGATATGCTTGAACAGCAAAACCATCCATAAAAAAAAAAATCTTTTCATTCATATAATATAATGTAAATCAACGTACCAAATGCACCACTTTGTGCTGTAAATAAAAACCGAGTCGTATATAATTACGGCCTTGCAAAAGAAACAATAATATTTAATTCAGTGTCATGTTAAATAAGCATTAGTTTATTTACAGCTACTCAAAATTTACCATTACTTTAGCATACAAAGCTGGTGGTTATCCTGCAGCTGGTGAAACATATTGGATGCATTTCCTCATTTCTCTGCAACTTTTTAAGTCATGCATTACAAGCTGGTGAGCCATCCTAAAGGCTCAAGGTCAAATAAAAATCTGACAGCCTTTGCAAAAGTTTGAACCTGTTTCTTTACCAGCTTTTGATCAATTATAAAGGAGATTCAATTTATATTTCAGTGTGGATTGCAAAAAGCAGTATCTGTCAGATGAAGCAGAGTTTTAGACATTAATGGATCGAAGACTAATATGAAGAACAGAATAACTTTGATAACGCCAGATAAGATGCCCTCATCAGCAACGGTGGACCACTGTCTAATGACAGTCCAGATATCTATAGCTCTGTCTTTGTCAGCAGATACAAGGTTAGTAAGATGCACAAAGGCGGTGCTGCAACACATACGTCGGATGGATTTGTTTAAAGCTCCTTGTGGCAGTGGAGATGAAGCATGTGTCCCCTGGTGTTTGGCACAAGTATTCAACAAGTCTTTTAGAGTACCTGTGTTTGTTGTGTGTCATCTCTCTTCTAACCAACATAGTTTGAAATAGCCGACGTGCTGCTCTGTTTAGCCTCGTTCTTCTGCATCCACATTTTCCTCGTTCCTCCCATTACCTTCCACCATCAACAAGCTCCCTCCATGTGCTCTAGTGCTGCACCCGTTTGCAACTACATGGAGCATCTGGGACAATTAGAGTTCATTTGATTCACCCCTGACGTGCACAGAGCATGAATGCTCAGCAGCCTTTGGAACATCGCCATGTCATTTCCTTAAAATATGCAAATAGGGATGACTATTTATAGCAGTTTAGACAGTTGTGATATATATATCGCAAAGGCGAATATCGCGATAAAGGTAAATTTTCGAGATATTGTGCAGCCCTATTTGATACCATGATTAATTGTGGACCTGAGTAATCATGACATCATTAATGGTAAAAAGTTTTATGAATGTACATGACAGTGCAGGTAATGGAAGTTCAAATAACTGACATTATGTTGGTCCCTCTTCATTTGAAAATGCAAACTTTAAATCAGAGCTGTATGAAACATGTTTCCTCTAACTGCACAGGTGTATGATTTAGCATTTCAGTGACGTCAGCTTTTCGTCTTTGTTGCAAACTGAATGTGTGGGGGTGTGTGTGCGACAGGTGGGAGTGCTGTACAGAAACAGATAACGTGTAGATGAATTTACTCAACCAGGTTACTGTAAAGCCCTTTTGTATAAATTAACACCAGATATTTTTTAAAGGAATGTGTGACAATTCAGTTTAACGGTTTTTCACAGTTCACACATGTGCTTCACAGCAGGCTGGTTAGAAAATCTCTCCTGCAGACTTTGCACGTGCTGCTGCTCTGGAACATCTCCACAACATTTCAGGCCTCTAGTGCATATGCAAAAATGACCAGGGTGTAATAAAACCTTCAGGTGCCCACATGTAATAAATACAATAAAGACATATGTCTATGTCTGAAATGTCTGGAAGCAAAGTCAAAATATCTGAATTTGGAAACGGTGGTGAGGACAATAACGATATATATGCTGTCCTGCTGAGGACAGAGAAATCATGTTTTGGCCCAAATACCAGCAAGAGAAAATGAAAACAGAAAAGAACAGCAGGGACAAGACAAGGCCGGGCTAAATCTGTGAGAATCGATTTTTGTCTCCAAATTCTGAGGGAGTGAGTGAGTGAGTATGTATGCATTTATTATCAGTTTCAAATGGTTCAGCCAACATGGTCAGACAATCTGATGACCCTTTGAGAGAAGTGCCATCTGCAGTTGTTTTAAGATTTAATTCAAATATTCAAAGTGTGGCTTTCCTTCAAAATTGAATGATATTTAAACCATATTGAAAAAAAAAAGATCTGCACCACTAAAAAGCTGACATAGAAAACAGACCCATCAGCAGGTCCCTCAAATAAGAACCCACCAAAGAAAGTTCCCTCCCTAAATTATCCTCCACTGCAGTTTCCATTAGCTAACTAGTTTACAGCTTGGACCGACTGAAACATGAAACCCACACACTGTCCAATCAGCTTCTCCCAACTGTCGTCTCGTCTTGTAACCAGACGTATTCACACCTGATCAAACTCAGGATCCAGATCTCTTTAACTGCGTCTGTTACTCATGAAAACATCTATCATCTACAATTCCAGCAAGAATTTCTTTGGTTCTTTTTACCCCAATCAGGTAAAAAAAATGCATATGTACCTCAGATGCAGGTCCTCGGAGTATTTCAGGCAAGCATAGATGAACTCTTTCAGCTGGCAATAGACTTTTGGCACAAACTCAGAGAAGGGAAGCTTCTTGGGGAAGGGAAGCTAGAGGAAATAAAGCATAAAACTGGCATTAAGTTATTTTATTCAAACTAGACTACCTCACACAAGTCTGGGCTTTATTTAAAGTCAAGTCTTTTTTCCTCTTTATATGCTCATTTTGATGTCAGTTTTTTCACTATCTTGTTCTACCTTGTCCAGTTCGGGGTCTTGCAAGGGAAACTGGGAAGTGTAATGTCGGTATTCCTGCTCTGTTGAGACTGGGATTGGACTATAGTTGTCCTGGTCCAACACCTGCCTGGGGAAAACAAAAGACAAGTCACAGGTAAGTCATTTCCTCGCCTCTCCTTTCAGGCAATATAACAGAGGTCAACAGGAGTGACCCAGATGCCATCAGTCAGGTTTCTCTCCTTCTCAGAAAAACAACCAGACACATATACACAATCATCCCTCTGGGGGTCATTCTAATGCTTGAGGTTTTCTTGCCACCCTCTTTTCTTTCAACACCCCCAATTCTTTCTGGCAGTCCAGAGTTCGGACGTTCCAGCGTTCCATGGAGAGGCCGTGAACCGGAGAGGGCTCTCTCCCCAACAATACAACACAACATTCCTGTGGCTTCCCAAGTGTGTGTGCATGTGTTTGTGTGTGTGAATGAGAAAGAGAGAGGAAAAGGAGAGGGAATGTGTGTTTGTTTGTCCGTTCTCACTGCTCCTAGTCCCACTGGTGTCATTGCACAAAAGCAATGGTGAAACAATGGGATGTTGAGCCCAAACACACCAAGTCTTAGAAGGGTACTACTCTTTCTGAAGGGTAAGGAATGTTCCGGACGTTGTTTTAAAACACTTCCTCTCCGACTGCTCGTAAAACTTCAAATCCAGGCTGAGGGCGTTTCTCACCAACACACACTGCTGGGTGAGAGTGTGTAGGGGTCCCAACAAATTTGATGTGCCCTCCTGACCTTCTAACTTTAAAGGAAGGGGTCAGCACAGACAACTCCAGTGTTAATAACAGCCACTGATGCTAAGACTTATTAAATCTGTACCTGAAGGTGATATTCCATTTCTTGAGCAGGATTTCTCCATACTGCTCCCTCATCTCCAGCAACATGTCGAAAAGCTGAGACACTGGGAAACCATAACCCTGCAGAGAAGGAATAACAGCAGAGGGTCACTGTCAAGCTGTACTTGGGGATGCAGAAATGGGTCTCTTCCAATTAATGATACCAAACTTTTTACAAATTTTTATTTACACCTTTTACTAAACTAATGTTCTGCAACATCAAAATCAATTTTGGGAACTAATTTGTATGCATTGCACTGACAGTCATTATGTACATTCCTGGAGCCGCCGTTGCCCTGCAGCATTCTGAGATACCCCACCTCACAACAGTGGTAGCAAAAGAAGAGTTCACACCAATCAGCATTTTTACTGGTAACTACAGGTGAGCTTCAGCTTCCCAAAATGCATTTTGACAGGATAGCAGTACTTATGAAACCTTTTTGGTCATGCCTTCGTTAAGAAAGGAATGACGTAGGTACACAGGAGTGAACTCTGAACTCAGCTCTGCCCACTAGTGGATGAATTGACTTCATAACCATAGCAACATAAAAGACGCATGGAAGTATACAAGGCGGCAACTTTAGACAACACTTGAGGCTGACGTACGTATTACATATGTAAGGGAGCATAAATTAACCTTTAGAGTGACAGCTACAAAGACAAGGAGTGTAATGTCTGCAGATATGACAGGGTGTTTTTATAGCACTGGAAATGCAATGTTTCCTCTTCCTCTGTAATTCTGCACTAATGAAAACATAGCAACGGTTATTATTTTGCATTTCTGCTGATATCCCAGAAAGTTATCCAGTGAAACTTAAAGCTTGTAAACGTTTTAATGCTGAATTCTTTATGAGCCTAAAATGGAAGAAGAAAAAAAAATGTTAACATGTAGAAGGCAGAGACTTCATGGCATTAACAACAGTCTAAAAGTAATGATCATGTTTGTTAAAAAAAAAAACACTAGTTTCTTTCTACTGTTAGAAAAGCAAAAAACAGAGCAAATATGAATTCAGCCATTCAGCAGCACCTCATCACTTTACATGAATGACTTGTGGGCACTGGACAACCCATCTATCACTTCCCCTCTTTCCCTCATGTCTCACTTGTCTCAGTGTTCCTTCGATCAGTTTTATACCCACATCCCTTCCATCGTCCCTTCATCCCTCTATCCCCTCATCCATCAGCCTCAGTCTCTCCAGTTTTGTTCATACAGAGAATAAATACACAGAACACTCTGACATCAGATGATGAACTTCTGTTTCTGTCAGGGTCCTGTTAAGAAAAAAAAGCTTTGCTTGAGAGACTGGCAGCCATCCACTTTTAAAACAGCAAAACATGCTTTGAACAAGATTCATGAGCCTCTGGGGTCGAATATCTTTCCAAAACAACTCAACAAGAAATACAAAAACACCACAATTTTGGCAGATAAGCTGGGATGGCGAGGATTTCCTTCCCTCACTGTTCAAGTTCAGATATAAATCAGACATACCTGCAGCGTATCGGCAAACAGGACAATGAGGTTCTTCAGATCCAGCACCAGGTTGGGGTCGTCACAGTACGACTGGAAAAACGAAGGAATGTGTTGGTGTCATTTAGCGGTTTTATGGAAACATGCATTTTGTCTTCAGTGAGTTCATCTTACGGAGTGAGTCCTCAGGGCAGCGATGATTTTGGACAGCGCCAGCTCCCAAAGCTCCTCCACGTAAGCTCTGTTGACCAAACCCCGTGTGGTGTGGAGGACGTGATCTTCAACAACAAAAAAGCTGGATGGAGGGACAGGGGACACCAAGAGATTACAGACAAAACAGAATAACCATCTTCATTTACACTGATTTACTGTATGAAAACCATGGTGTTGAGAGGTGATGTTACAGACTGAAACAGTAATTAAAATACTCGCTGTGCAGCAGCTGATTCTCCTTCTTAACCATTTTTGTAGAGATTAAACAACTACGATATACAGTGTTAAATGGCTGAAGTAAGAAAGTCGCTTCTTCCATCTCCAATCTTGGCTGTACTTTATTTTTAATGGGTATGAAATAGTATCCACCTTCTCACATGACCCCTGACAAGAAAGCAGTAAGTGTGAAGGAAAGCCTACAGACAAAAACTTAAATATCAAACAACTAATGACAACAACAATAATAAAAACAATAATATTAATAATGACTAAAATAAAGTGTACATGAAATAGAAAGCACACCATCTGTCAATCTTATAGCTTAATATTTTAAGACATAAAAAATATCTGGTCCATAACCAAATCTTAAAATGGAGGTAAATACAACCTCAAACAAACAGAAAACAACATATTACACTGTCATTATCATTTTAACAAAAACTGAGCCAACATGCAGAATCAGTTTGTAAAAGGCAAAGTATATGCCATGATTAAGCTTGTCGAATCACCTTTAGCAGCAGTAACTGGAAATAATGGTTTTCTCCATGTTACCAGTCTCACATCCTAAAGAATTTCCACCCAGTCTTAAAAAATGAAAAAAATAAAAAACTGCTTTAGTTCATTAAAATTTGCAGCATTAGTTTCTCTCTTAAGGTCCCCCCGCAGCAATTCAATCAGGTTGATGTTTGCACTGACTGGACCATTTCTCTTCTTTTTAGTCATTCTGTTCAGTCATCATTGTCCTCTTAGTTTTGACGGTGAGAAAGATGGCCTGATATTATACTCTAAAATACTTAAGCATACAGAGGAGAACATGGCCAACTCAATGACTGAAATGTGTGTGTGTCCCGTGGCTGTACAACAAGCCTAAATCAGCAGATTTTCACCTTCATCTTGACAGATGGTATGAGATGTTTGTGCTGTTTTTTTTTTGTTTTTTTTTCCCCAAACACGGTGTTTAGATTATGATTATTACCATTATGGCCAGACATCTCCATTTGGATCTGGTCTCTCCAAATGACAAAAAGTCCTTTTTTTGGATACTTTCTACTTGTTATTGTGCCAACGCACACCTAAATGCTCCAGACCAGCAAAGTGCCAGAACTGCTTGCTCAGCTAATAACGTACATGTGATCAGCTGTCCCGGCTGCTTCTTACCCTCTTACTTAAGTCCCGCTTCAGTACCATTTAGTTTGTCGCATACTGCTTCTCTATGTTTAAGTTAAGCTTAGTTTTTATTAAATAATAACTGTGTTTTTGTTCATCTGCGCCTGTATTTACCCTATTCTAAAACCTGGTATGGACCATGTGGAGATTTGTTTTATGGCTGATAAATAAAATATTAAAACTGAATGAGAGCCTACTCTCTTTTTCATGTTACTGTAACTGTATCCTCTGTGTTTTATTTATATCCTTACATTTCTTTTCTAAAGCCTCCTTTTGCATATAGTTCATGCTTACACTGACAGCTTTTCCAGAGGAGCTGCCACAAATCTCCAGTTAGAAAGTTGAGCACAAATGACAGCCAAGCAAACGCCTCACTCATCCAGTCACGCATTAAAAGATGCTGAAATCTGAGCAACACACTGCACTCCTCAATCTTATGTTGTGCTGCTTTCTTGAAATGAAGCCTGTGTGAATGGATCAAACCGCCTGCAAAGTGACTTTAGTTTATGTCCACAGAGAACATGCATCTCTCAAACCAGCGCCTGCTGAGGCTTGCCAGACCACAGTGAGCTGCACCGTGCTCCAATGTGCAGCTCGGCTGTGCACGCTTACTTTTCTTTTTGTCATTACAGATGAAAGCGAATGTTCATTTTCTCTGATCGACTTTAAACATTTTCGAACATTTGCTTTGGTGAGAAACTAAAAGCTTTTGCTGTAAATTCACTGTGAATTTAAACAGCTTCTCAAATAATCTCATAATAACTGTAATTTAAGTCACAAGAGTTGTCCTAAGCAGGTTAGCTAGCACATAAGGTTCATTCACTCTAACACCCCCCAAAAAAATCAGCTACGATTCCCCTATGTTTACAGAGGGTGCATTGCAAACATTGTCTTGGGGACCTTTAACCATCTGCTGATACTGGTGACAGTTGACATCTCCTATAATGATGTCAACACCAGATCAACATGGAGCTCACACCAACACTGTCTATCATAATTTAACAGGTTAGAATATGATAGACCCAAATGAAGGTGATTCAATCTATTTGCTGCTGATAAGCGTCCTGATAAGAATGCTGTTTCTCTAAAAGTGCTTCCAGTCATGTTTCTTTTGGTCCTTTACTGGGTTTGGCCTTGTTGTATCCCTTAACTCCGACTCTTGTGATCTAATCGGCTGTTAACTCCTTGGTAATGGCTCACTCCTCCTCTGGCAACTTTTTAAAAATATCAAACATTTGAAAATCAACAGGAAAGAGACGTATGAGCCTTATAGATCACATCTAAAGGACTCACATACCACAAAAGACAACCACGAATCAAAATGCCAGTTTGCCTCATTTCTGAGCCTGTAAACAAAACCCTGGAGTATAAACGTAATCCCTCTCTTCTCTGTTGCACTAGTCTCATAAAAGCTACTTTTCAATATTTACCAGTTCTCTATTTGGTCATAGTTTTTATCTAATGTTTGCACTGAGGGAAAAAAAGCATTAAAAATGTTTAACTGCTTTAGGACAATAATAATAAAAAAAAAATCTTTAACTAATGGTTGAGATAACACTTAATGTTACAGTAACAGTAGTTAAATGGTCAAAATTGAGACAAGCACTTGGTATTACATACCCAAACCCAGTAGCTAAAAAAACTTTAAAATGAGATTAGAGTCACTGAATATTTTGCTCTACCGAAAGAGCAAGCAGTTAAAGGATTAAAGTGATGTCAAAAACAACTCGGTATCAAAGGATTTGGGGTCTAAACTGCAAACCAATTAAAACATATTGCACAAACACAAATGTTCACAAAGGTCACAAAGGTTTTTGTAAAAATAATACTGTTACAGAAATTACAGTAAATGCAGATAAAATAAAATGTTTCACTCAGATTCGTTTGCATCGTTTCATCTTTAAAGTTCAAAGTATGTTAATCTAATTAGTCTCTTTATTTGCCAAAGAAAGTGACCAAATACAAGGAAGCCCTGCTTACGTATGTCTTTTATGTATATGATCGGCTTCCATGTGTCGCATCTCTAATTTATTTTCCTTCGTATAACAGATCATATTCTACTACTTTAACATACCTTAATTTTCACATGCAATACATCAAGTATGCACATAAACAGATCATCAGAGGAGTTATTATAATAACAGATATAAAAAGATATAAAAGGAAACTTGTTAATAAGCAGTCGAGTTATTAGAGAGCACAGTTAATAAAAGACAGATTTCAGATAAAAAGGATGAGTGACTGAATGGAGAAACAATGTTGGATAAGAGACAACAAATAGCACTCTCCAGCACTTCAGATGGGAAAAACAGACATGAAGGTGTGTGTCTGTGTGTGTCAGTGTCCACTCTTAGTCATGTTTATCGAAGTATCTGCTCCAGACAGACAGACAGAAGGAATAACAGCAAAACGCCAACCTCCTTCACGCACACCCCATCAATTGCCACCGCTGTGTGAGACAACGTGTTCAGATGAGCGTGCATAGATATAATGGAGAGAACTGGATGGAGTGATGGATGAGAGTAAAGTTAAATGGAGGGGAAGACAGAAAAAGGGTGGAAACAGCAACCGGAAAGGAGAAGAGACGAAAAGATGTCAAGCTGTCAGAAGTCACTTACAAGAAATGAAAAGAGGTGATGCTAAATGCAGAGTGTTTGCACTCACTAAAAGTGTCTTCGTCTCTCTCAACTTCTACCAAGTAAAAGATAAAACTCAGAGTGGGTGGGTGGACAGAAGGATGGACGGATGGATGGAGAGGTGGGTAAAATGATGACAAAGATGGACAAATATGGCACCCCATCAGAAAATTTATATCTGCATCATTTGTGGAAGTCATTTAGAAATATCTACTAATTTTTCTAATTCAATTCAATTTATTTGTATTTGTTTGGCACCAATTCATAGCAAAGTCGTCTCAAAGCTCTTTACAAAGTAAATTCTAGTCAGATTCAAAATGAAGTCTAAGGTGAGCTGCATTTTTCTTTGATTTCAGCTGAATTCAAGAACAATTTCAGAGGTGATTAGTGAAGGTAAATACAGACGACTTACCCAACAATCTGATTGAAGTACCGTCTGTATCCCTCCAGGGTTTCATGCTAGAGATGGATAAAAAGAGATGAAATGAAGGACGAGATGGGGCAAAAACAAATAAAGAGGTAAAGACTCCAACTCCAAAAGAGAAACAAAATTAAAAAAAAAAAAATACAGGAACAAAAACTCTGACCGGCTCTGATTACTATACAGGTCCATGAACCTAACAGGACATTAGCTTACAACATTTAAAAGGCCTCATTTTAAAGAGAAATGTCAAAATCTGACTGCCGTTAAAAACCTTTGTTTAAATAAAACATTTAGCACTATGCAAAATGTAAAAGACAAAAGGCAATGACTCGTAAATTAAGGCTGAATAATGTAATAAAAATGTAGTTGTTAAATAACGAATGAAGTTTGTAAATGACTGCAGAAAGTGAAATGTTTTCTACAGTAGTCTGAACTACATAAAACAATTAAAATAAGAGGGCTGCTTTCCATTTAAAAAGTTCAGATTTGTGCATAGTCTACAGATAACACCTAAACTCACCATCTACTGAAGAGTTTGCGTATATATCATAACTTATATAATCACTGCAATATTTAACAAGGGTTAGGTTTTTTTTTAAGACAAGCTTTTACTCCTTTATTACAAACACCCAATTATCTTACATCTTATAAGATTTTTCTATAAAATGATAATTTGCTGTGAGATGTGTTATGGGCGAATTCGTCCCGACAATCGGCTTTGAAACGGGTCGTGGCCGACAACCGGAAGCATTGAACATGTTCAATATTTATGACCAAAAATCTTCACGTGTGTGAGGAAAGCCGACGACTCCTGAGTTGTGACTGTGTGGATGGTGAAGTGGAACGGAGCGCAGCCAATCAGAGAGCGAGCTGACTGGGGAGCAAGGAAGGATATAAAGTCCGTGTTCACGCCGTCTCTAGTCTGTTATTTTTTTCACTTCTAGATTTTTCACCACCAGCATTGCCTCGTCTTGTATATCCTCTTTAATGCCGGGTGTTGTGTTTTGCTACGTTTCTTCTTCATTTTTTACCAGTTGATATGGTGGTTCTTCTAGGTTAGATCACGTCTCGGAGGACACGTTATGTGTGCATTGTTCTGTGTCTAGATTATCGAAGCACACCACACAATATGATCAAAACTGTTAAATGCTTGATTTTTGTCTTCATGTGTGAGGTCTATAACAGAAAAAAATCTTTATGTATGTACCAGGCTTAAGAAGTTCATTAGCTGCAGTCCCCAATATTTTCACTGGGTTACAGAACTGCAGGAGCAACGGTCCAGCAGTTTACTGCTGCAAAACAAGCTGACTGTAGTTTGGAAATGTCCTCTGAAATGAGAGAAAGTAGTTTGTGTGGCAGCACATGTATAACCTGTAAACATCATTCAGGATTAAGTGTGCCTTCATAGAAAGAGGTGCACCACATTTCCTTTGTACAATCACAGCTAATGACTTTGGAATTGTTGGCTGATAATAAGCTGGATCATCTCAGCCCGGAGGACACGTCCATGATTTCCAAAAAGAATTTTAGATTTATATTGGCGAGAAGGTTTTCCATCTTAGCGGGACTGTTGGCCGGAAGAGTTGGCAGTGGTTTTGCATCTTGGTTATTTTCTTTTCTTTGCATGGTAGAGCTTACTTTGGAGTTTTGGATTCAGAGACAAGCTGTGTTCAATTACAATGCTTTTCAGAGGTGTTGGAACATTTGCAGTGACCTCTTCAGAACTGTGTCTGGTTTTAATGCAGAGCTGCCATAAAATGATGATCAGAACAATTTAATACTGGCTTTTCATCTTGTACCTCACATACAGAGACTCCCTGAAATTCTCTTCATTATTTAAACATTATAGATAGATGATAAAATCCCCCTTTCTTGCTGTTTATCACCAATCACCCCAATTCTTATGTAGACAATGTAAAGTTGATGTAAAGCATCTCTTTGTTAAGATGCTTATTTGTATTCTTGCTTTTTCTCAGATGCATTTTGTATGCACGGACCCTTACTTTTTTTTATTCATGTTCGTGTTTGGAGTCGACCATCAAACTGTAGGATCAACCTCTTAAATCCTATCTCAATTTTTATTAATCATAACCAAATGCCAAACACAGCCGTCCACTGCAAGTTTGAAAAAACAAACGCATGATTAAAACGCATATTTATAATTAATATTCTGCTTTATAAAACCCACTGTATAACAAGATACAATGATTAATGTGTGCGGAAACATTACAAGTTGTTTGCTTTACTAAATTGGCCATATAAGAAATAAAAAGGAGGAGGGAGGTTTTAAGTAGGATCAGATTTTAGCACAATACCAGCTAATTAATTACCAGAGCTTGCCTTCAGTGTTGGGATTTGATCCCTGCTAGTAAGGTCCATCTCTTTCCTTCTCTATTAGTTGTGGTTGTTTTGAGACAGAGGAAAGAGGAGAGCATTCCTTACAAGGTGAGACTCCCGTCCCAGTATGTAGCTAAAGTATTTTTTAGGGTTTAAACATTCTTCTTCTTCATCTTCTTCAAGACACAGCCTCTCTGTGATTGGCTTCTAATAACCAGTGATTTACTAAACTTTTACTTCTCCAGCCTTTCTAGCCCCGGTCTGAACTTTGTTTTAAACATGCTGCCTGTATCAACTTCAAAATGAGCATTTTAAAACTATATATCTGCTATTTTTTAAATAAACATTGAGTTTAAATACTTAGCAAATATTGGGATGTTGCTTTGCCATTTCACATCCAATCCATTGTTTAACATTTCTGACATTAAGACAGATTAAGGAGTGTGTGTGAGTCAGGTGGAGGAGTGTGTGCAGGAGAGGGGTATAGTAGGTTTGTAGTTAGAAGTGTGTGGACAACAACAATCAGAGTGACAGTGCAGGGTCATACCATGTTAGAGTGGGGCTGCAGAACAAGGCGAGCCTGTTTCCTCCTCTGCTTTCTGTAGTAGTTCTCAAACACATCACGCAAACCCTAAAAAAAGAAATGGAGGTGAGAAACTTTGCATGGTTAAAACAGAGGACGTCTGGGTCTTTAAACCATAACAGTGGTGCTAAATCCAGTTTTAAAAGCAGGAATAAAGATGTTTTGGATGAACACTCCAACAAATTTTCAAACATCGTTTATATCAAAACAAGAAAACCAGAGAAAAATCTCATCTTGTGTTTCAGCCACTTGTGGAATCAGTGAATTCACGTTGTGCCTTTATGTGCTAAAATGTGCTTTAGAAATGACACCACATCCTCCCAATTAAGCTGGAAAACATGGCCGAGTTTGTGACGCTAGGTTGATGGATGACATGCTACCAAATGTCCAAGGTTTCTGAGTTGTGAAGGAAACACTGCAGGATGAGGAAGGTCATCCAAGTGTCTGTGTGAGTAGAAGAGCAAAGGAAAATCTGTCTTTGATGTTAAAACCTGGTTACGGTTCAGGGTTGGTTGACGTCATTGTTCAAAAAAACATAATAATAAAAACCACAAACTTAACCAGAATCAGCTTTGTAAACCAGACCACTTCATATCTCTTCCTTCCATTACACAGAAGCTTTCTATCTCTTATCTCTGAGTTGTGAGGCAGACCTGTAGTCTGTCTGGGGTCCCAGACCAGGACCCACAGCCACTGCTGGAGATAAAATAGAGATTAAAGTCCAGGACAAGACAGATAACATGACAGACCTCCACTGTAATCACAGCACTGTGTGGTGACCACCACCTGCTATCACTGGGACAGGAGATGTAGAAAAACAAATGAAGACATTCAGTAGATTTAACAAACACACCTGTGTTTTACTGACTGAATTCACCATTTTTCCTCACAAACTGAACCTAGGCTTTTCCACCAAAGTGGGCTAGAGCTGGTTTGGAGCCAGAGCCCAACTTAGAAGCAGGTCTGTTGCAACCATTAAAGCTCTGATCCAGCGCCAAAAAAAAGAAGAGGTACAATCTTATCACCTCTTTTTTAATACAGAGCAAAGAACTCAGAGCTCATGTCAGGAAAATTGGGAACAAAATAAAGAAAAAAAAAAGAATAAATAAAATCAGATCGAATATAAATCTCCTCAGTTTACGACAAAATAAAACAAGAACTTCCACGTGTCAAGTTGAACACCAGTGGAAGAAGAGCATGAGCTCAGTGGTTCAACGTTCAATGTAGAGAGCAGCGTTCACAATCACAGTGTAATAAACAATTAATAAACAATGTCAGGTGTTTTAATTAAGTCAGCTGATCTCACTCAAAACAGTGTTTATAAATCACATTTGTATCAACTTAATACTGATGAGTGAGTGGGTGTTGAGAACATTCACAAACCAACCATTATTTAAAACTGTTTTAATCAGGCTAGTGCCTTTAAAAAAAAATCTGTGTACTGTTAAAAAACAAGCGAAACATTGTTATCATCAATGTAGAACAAACTCTAGCATGAGCCCTGAATCAGCACTGGAACCTCTTTGGTTAAAACGGGGCAACAGCAGTTTTTCCTATCCTGTGCTAAGTCTTAGTTTACACAGAGATGCTGAAAATCTAGCATCTTGAGCCTCACTTTCTCCATCAGCAGCACAGAGCAGGTGGATCCCAACATTCAGCTGACTGGTGAGAAAATAGTCACTGGTAATGTCATTTATTCATAAATAATTTACAGACTTTTTAAGAACTTAAACCATGCTATCAGAACAGACCATCCCTACAGGGTTGCTGCATAAACCTCCCAAAACATGGCTCATAAAACCAAATAGGGAACCCAAAATGCTCAGACAGAAAAAAGAAAAATGTCTATAGACATGGACAAACTTACTCCTAAACTTAAAAAAAAAGGCAAAGGTTGAGATGTCCTGCCTTCCCAGTAGATGCACATTAAATTTCACAGCTTCAGTTTCCTTTTAAAAGATATATGCGACAACCTGTTGCAAAACATTTCACTGTCAAGTTTACCACTGAAGCTCAACAATGTTCCCCATCTGTAATCTTGGCTGCGCAATTTCCACTGAAAACATTAAAAAGTTACAAACAAAACAAAGCATTTGGCACAAAAACTAATCTCTCTGGTAAAGGTCTATATAAAGACTTCAAAGCACATTAAGTTTGATGTTACGTGGTGGCAAAAATCATGAGCTTTAGTTCTTTAATTCCCAGTTTGACCCTCGGTCGAACAATGTGCACTGAACAAACGAGCGGCATCAAACAGCCGTGAACTCTTCATGATACGGTGCTGAGTTCCCTCAGAGAGAAGCTGGGGTGAAATCTGGGGCTGAGATAACGTGACTGCGTAAGCATGACCTCCATAACACTGTATAAACAAAAGAGGTGAGAAGATTTGTGGAAAGAAAAACACGAAATGAGTAGAAAGAAAACAGAAACTGACAGAAATAAAAGAACGAGGCAAAGCACTGAGACCATAGAGACAGAATACGAGAAATAACTCAAATTAAGGAGAGCAATATCAGTCAAATTGAGAAGTTGATAAAAGACATGAATCTATAATAAAATTAGTTTTTTCTGGAAAAAAAAAAACCCACCATTCTGTCAGTTCAGTAAGCAAATTACCTGATGTGCTGCTTTTGCCACACAAAAAATTATTTGTGTTTCAGAGCGGATTATCAGGACAAATCGGCTCATAAAAAAAAAAAAAAAAAACATGGACCACATGATGATTGGACAGGGAAATCTCAAGATGATTAGGCGTTTGCCGTCCGAGATCGGGAAGAGGCAAAAACGGGACAAAAGCAGCCCAAAAATCGTTGTGTGTACCAGGCCTAAGCTTTACAAGGTGGTCCTTTTACTGACAGTGATGTCAACAACAACTATTGAAAAGGAATCAAAACTGTGCCGGGAGATTCTGTTCTGCACACACAAATGAAGATATGACTCAGGGAGATAAGGGGTTTGATGTCTGCTCTTAAATGTAATGAGGTAAATAGCTGCCAAAGTTCTTGTGTCACTTCAGGGTTGTTTTCCTCATCCTGGCCTTCAGTTTTTATCTGTAAGCACACGGTCCTCTTCCGAGACATCATCCTGCACTACTCCTCCTGATTTCCTGTCATTCCCACATTCCTTCTTCACCCCTGTGTATCATCGATGTGTTTAAATTGCAGCTGCAGTCTGCACATTTCAATAGATCGTTTTCTAACGTATTGGTCTTCTTGTTTAGTGCACACGATTCAGATAAACTGCATCCACACTAAGATGGAAATAATCCCAGAGTTTCTCAATTAAACTAAAACCAAACATAAAATAATATATTTTTCATTGTTTCTGTTGAGTATTTCTGCACATTAGCCCACTGGTCGAGCTTCTTTGCTCTAGGCTGAAGTTTTCCTCCATCACACTGGTCAGCTCCCAGTCTGGCCAGTGTGATGGACCAGCTGCTTTCCTCCTCTCCTCCACTCTGCTCAGCTTGTTGGACTTCAGGCTCGTGTTTACGTCGATCGCAACTCGATCCACATTTTTCAACGTGAGCAACATGTGTGAGTAACAAAGAAGCATTGTTCGGGCTCTATGCTGGAAAATCGAGGACTTTAAACATTTCAAACAGAAAAAAGGAAAGTAGGGAGAGAGAAAGAGAAGAACAAACAGAAGAGTGGAGAAAAAGTGGACGTCTTGATTGCAAATGGGATTCCTCATCCAGGTTTGCTAAAAAATAAATACCGCCGTTACAAGCGTGTTCTTGTGTAAGACTGTGTGTTTGTGATTTTCCAGACGACCTCCACCTCGTGCAGCCAACTGTGTTTGACATTCTGCTTTTCTTTTCTCAAGGTAAATCCACTTTTCTGCCCAGTGGCTTGTTATTCAAGCTGCTGTGACGCTGTTTTAATGGACAAAAACTGTTTCAGTGTGTGTGTGTGGGTTTTTTTGTTTTTTTTAGTTTTTATCTAAAATGAAAGTTCAAATAAGAAACATGAGGAAGAAACGGAGTGCTAAATGGGTGAAGCTGATCTCAGAGGTAAATAGGTCAATCCTTTCAACACCTTCCTGAGACAGAACACACTCGTGTCCCCGTTTCAGCCATCCCCCTCCTCTCTAATCTATCCCCTCTACTGTGTTGTGTTTTCTCCCTCATCTTCCTGTTTTTGCACCTTTACCCTCCCGGTGACCCCCCCTCCTTACCACTTTTCAGCTGATTCACTCTCTCCTCCCTTCATCCTGCAACCTTTAACCTCCTCCGATTACCACTTCTATTTTCTTCCACTTGTCCTTTTGATTTTTCTTTTGGCTTTCACATCAGTTTGACCTCCACCTTTTCCTGCTTTCTTTCTGTGTTATCAATACTTTAAATAATCACTGTGTTTGTTATAAAATATCCCATGAATCTTTTCTTCCTCCCTTCTCTGCTGCCTCGCCTTCCTCCCAACTTGATTCGACCAGTCAGGTCATTTATTAGAGTTAATTTACTACCATTACAGCTGAATTCTAAACAAACTGTGGTGCAAGAAACTGTCAGAGTTACATTTCAAGTGTGAAAAAGCCTCTTTGATGGCAGACTGTCAAACTCAGTTGCTGGTTTTTAAATGATCCGTTTCATGAAGTCTTCGTGCTTTGGCAGCCAGACTAACAGACGGACGCTACAGTTAGAAGCTCTCTCCATGTGTGTGTTAGTTTTAAACTTTAGGGAAGGGATCCCTAACCCTGGTCCTCAAGGCACACTATCCTGCAGGTTTTAGAGGTTTCCCTGCTGCAACACCTGATTTAAATTAAATGGATTTCTTACAAGCTGCACAAGTCTGCTATTGACCTGTTAATATGAGTCAGGTGTGTTGCAGCTGGGTCCAAAGTCTGCAGGACAGTGGGTCTTGGGGATCCATGTTTTAGAGGAAACAAAAAAACCACATACAGACAGAAAATATCAAGTTTGAATAAATAAAATAAAATAAAATAAATAACGACAGAAAAATGAGGTCCTGCAATGAGCTACACCTGCTTGGTTTTTTGAGTAAATGTTAAGACCTATAAATAATAAGTTGCTGAAATTAGCTGTTCATCACGGACATTTTTGTGTATTTGCAGACTGATTTCAACTCAACAAATCACATCCCAGCACTATTTTAAAGGTGCGCCACTGCTGCAACCACAACCTAAGCCCTGCAGCCCTCCAGACAACTGTAACCATCTTAGAAAAATAAAAATGGAAATTTCCAACAATTTGACCTATTTTATTAAAACTTTAATCAACCGGACGGTATAACTCTTGATATTTTATTTGATTTTATTTATATTTATCTATCCACCCATCCAAATGTTAAGTCTCTTTCTCAGAATTCTTTCTCAGAGTTTATAATTTAGAGTATTTTAAAACAATCAATAAAAGAATTTAGTACTAAAGCCAAGAAAAACATATTTAGCCCCATCTTTCCCACCACTGATGTTTTTGTGGGCTTACAGTTCACAAGTGATTAAAGTTTGTAATTGAGATTAATCACATAATTCCATGTAGTTAATCAAAAGTATTTACTATGGTTTATTTGAATGAATCAATCTGTTATAAATCTTTTTAAATTAAATATTTCAAAATGCAAACATACTTAATGTAAATGTGTTACTCTACCAGTGAAGAATGCCCCTTTAGGAAAGCGGGCATTGTGGGTAATGTGTAAATTAGCCTTATTTCAGGAGGTTAGGTGCAGCTGCAGAATGGGTCCGGTCGTGTGCAGGTTTTGGAAGAGTTAATATCTAAACATTGCTCAGTGTTCAGTTTGTCAGAAGAGGAAAATAAACACCTGCTTGATGCAAAGTTACTTATCTCTCTGGCTCTGCCCACTGCAGAGCTGATAACATGAACACTTCTGTTTATTAGCTAGAGGGCTGACATGTTTAATTTTTTTTTTTTAACTGGAGTGGTTTTTATTATGCAGAGACAACAGAAAAGTGGGAAGAGAAAAGGGGGTGGCATGCAGCAAAGGGCCCCAGGCCGGGGCTGTAACCTGGGCCATTTACAATGACGACTTGCAGCCTCTGCACATGGGGCGCCCACTCAACCAGCTGAGCTATCCAGCACCAGTTATGTTGCATATTATGACAGTAGCTGTCTCAATAATCATCAGCAGCTGCTAACAGCACCTCTTCTGGTCACAGCTTTGCCAAGGTTGCTCCAGCCTTTTGTGACCACAGCCTTGACTTTACTTTGTGCTTGGCTTGCTTGCATGTATACAAACTGTCTCTGGTGAAAACTAACCCTAGTGACTGAAAGGGAACACAAACATCACAAAAAAACCAGTCAGTGCTACATTTCAAGGTTAAACTGAAATGAGGTGCCAATCAGAAATCTAACCACTAAAAATGTATTTAGTGGCAATGAACTGTGATTACATCAACCATTAAAGACCCCTCACCTGTGAAACCACCAGTCTGAACCATTTGAACCTCTCCTCTTCGTTTCATCTCTGCCATTACTTCGCTCTCCTAATCCTTCTTACCCGTTCTCTAACCTCGATCTTGGTTTTTTTTCCCCTGCCCTCCATTGCACTCTTGCATGTTCGCTTTCTCTTTCCTGTCAAAGTTCATGCACTTCCTGTCCCCTTCCAGAGAGCCCCCCAGACACACGCACACATTGAACAGAAACACACGACCCTGTGGCCGTGCTGGCCCGGTCACAACCCCTACAGGCCTGCAGACTCACACAAATATGCACACACACACACACACATACCCCAAATGTGCAACTGACCCAGTCATGGCCCAGTCAACACCTCCGCTCACGTCGCTTTTGCTCAGACTGAGATGAGACACACAAGTTCTCCCAGCAGCCTGGTTGGAGTGAAGCCAGGCTGGAGCTGGAGGCCTCATTGAACACCTCCATGTGCCTCTCGACACATAAGCGTTGCACTATTTACCCTTACAGCCAGCAGGTAATGTTGCAAATCAATAAGCGAGGCTGCTTTCTGACAAAGCTGACCTCATAGGAATGCTGCATGAATGATCAGGTGTTAAATTTACAAGATTAGCCAAAATCCAGCACAGCAAACTTACTACAGCTGCATGTAACCAAGTGAAACAAAACTGTCACTAATACTTTCCTATGTGTCAACTGTAGGACGTCTATTTGTACCAAACATGTGAAAGTTACTTCATGTGCAGACAAACCAATACATGACACACAGCATTGTTAGTACAGCTAGCAGGCATGTGCAGGCAGAGATTAGAAGTGAGTTACGACACAAAACATGGGAAACATGGCTACAGCCTGGACTCACCAGCACAGTGTAGATGTGCAGACACCGGTACACTGGAGAGAAATCCACCAAGTCCTGAGCCCCAGGGACCTGCAAAGAAACAATTCATACTGTCAGCTGGACATTTAACCTGTAACACAACACACAAGTCCCACTCCCAAGCAGTCATTGTCCCCAAAAGGCTCATCTTTGCTCTTCTGAATGTTCTTTATCCATGCCCTCATGAAACATTCATGTGTTTGGTTTATACTTAGTTTTAAATGAAAATGTCACACATTAAGCTCAAGTTGATGAAGTGAGAAACAGAGCTGGTGGTGGTGGTGGAGGAGAATCTAGAGAAACAAATGAAGACTAAAATTTCTATAAACACCAATACTTTTTTCTAAACACAAGAAACATCATCGCAGACTGGAAATGTAAGTTTCTCCCTACCCACTTCCTTTGTGTTAGGAAAGAAAATGTGAATTTTATCCTTTTTTTTTTTTTTTTTTTACATAAATATACAAGCCTTATGCCACGTGAGCTCTTTTAGGCTTCTGGTTTGCCTTCTGTTTGCCAGCTGTATTGCAACCACAAAATAAACAAACAAAAGAAAGAACAAAAAAATTCACATAGTCCAGAAACAAATAATGTAAGCAGATGCAGAAGACATGACAGAAAACAGATGAGAACTGAAGAAGGTACAGTGTTCTTAGAAGAATTAAAAACAACCAATTAAAATAAAGAGGGGAAAAAAAGACTTGTGGATTGTGCATGAAAGAAAGCAGCAAACAGTAAGGATACAGTCACCGGGGGACGACAGTAAATGCAGAGAAGAAAGAGAAAGACGCGGCAGGAGAAGGGATGGTGTGAGGAGACTGGACGCTGGTGGTTGGCATCTTTGCAGGCCGTTGGCGCCAACACGGTTGTAACCCTGACGACAACGGGGTCTGGCCTTTGTTTGAGCCAAGGTCTTACCGCAAAGAAGGTTGAGTTAAGTTTACAGGACGTAAATAAGCCACGGGGACCTTAAAACTGAGCAGCAGCACGGGGGTGACAAGTTCAGCTCCATTCTTTTAAACTTCATTGTACTTTGCTTTCCTTGAGTGGCAACAACAAAGGCAGCAGAAAGGAACCTTGATCCCGCGAGGGATCACTTCAAGAGTTCAGTGTCAAAACACTTTGTGGCCATTTTGGAACTTCATTTTTTTAACTTTGCCTCTAAACTGAACTGTGTGTGATCTTTTGTGGGACAGTTCAGTGTACGACGCAGTATCAGTATTACATGGTGTTCCTCAGACTTCCTAACTCTCATTAAGAAGTGTCATGTCCTGCTGCTTCACTAAAAACTGATACTACAAAAACAATTAGTGTAAGAAGCACTGGATGTTGATGTGCTCTTAATCAATCAGAATGGCAAAATGATGCCTTTCATTACAACATTTCTTTAACTCACAGAGCCAACTCAATGAGCACAAGATGCTGCCATGCTATTTAGAGCAGACTAGCTACTAGCATATTACTGCCTTTAGATGAGCCCATGTGGGTGTGAGAATCATTAAAAAGTGTTTAAGCTGGTTTATGCTACCCACCATTAACAGAAATGTCACCTGGGACTTTGGGCCATGCCTGATGACGTCTGACTACAGAACATACATGACGGAGAGTTTTCAGAGAATATAGAAAAGGAAAGTGAAGTAAAATGTCAGGGTACAATGGAAGAGTTCAGGAGAGACAAGTAAGACCACAAAAAGGAAAGATGTGGAAAGCCCTAATCTAAAAGTGAAGACAGAAGCACAAATTAAATAAAATAAAAATGGATTAGATTTATATAATGTTTTCAAGGTACCCAAAGCGATGTACATTCAACCAATTCACTAAGTCATTTACTGCACATTCATACGTTGTGATGGTAAGCTGCTACATGCGTAGTCTCAGCTACCCTGGGGCATCCCGACAGCGGCAGCCTCTCTAACCACCACACATCCGACCTGCTCTACCACCTGAGCCACGGCCATCCACAGTATACAGCACATATAACAGAGCGTATGCTTAGTCATTCTGTAGCACTGTCTGGGTGCTACAAATTTTTTTCCTTCATTGCTTTAGTTATGTTCTTATTTGCATGGTTTGGTCAATTGTTGTAAATATTCCTGCTCTTCTGGTGGTAGTTACAGAAATAAGGAATGGCTCAGTTTACACTATACAGTAAACTCCAAGTATCCCACAATATGCAATATGAAAAATAGTATAAAATGGTTAAGTAACCCAGAAAAAATATTTCTGTCACACCAATGCAAATAATTTTTGAAGATATTCTTTTTTTTTTATTTACCTGTTGGCAATAAATATGTGGAATTTATATTGTTTTTATATACCATGGGGAAGAATAGAATAGATTTAATCATTTTTATCTTTTAATATCTTTTAATCACAAGACCTATTACAAATGTGTGTTGGTGTGAAAATAATGTGCTAAATTGAAAAGGATTTATATGAACAGAGCAGAAAACATTGACCTGGTGCATTAAATTGTGCAACAGCAGCGAATTTATAGCACCAAGAAACTTACCTGAGTAGACTCCAAATGGGTTTTTCATTATGATGAGCCCACAAAAAGCCTTCAGTAAGTAGAGTAAGTATCTATTACTGGTGTGGATTGACAATAAATACTGATTGTTTACAGATTAAATTTCAGCCACTTTTTGTTTGTTTTTAGCTGCTTTGATGACAAGTTCATAAGTCAGTTAAGGAATAAATCAGATGTTTTTAATCATTTCTGTGATGCAGTTTTCCGTATAAGAAGGTAAAGTGTGGCTAGAATAATTTAATCAGTTTATGTGCTGGTAGTGCTCTCACTTCATCATCCTCTTCATCCTCAACATCCAAAATGCCAGAGTCTTGTTCTGACACCGGACTGCCACCCTGTCTGTCGCTGTCCGTCCCCGTCACTGCCACCGCCGCCATCGCCTCCTTTCTGTTGCGCCGGCCAATCATGGCTTGCGGCTGCATGGAAACGGAGCTGTCCAAGGAGCGCTGGAGCTGGGCCTGGACAGGAATATACATCAAAAGGCCAGAAAGGTCAAATTCAGACCATGGGGAGGGCACCTCCTCCACACTCTCTATTCCAGTTATTTCCTACATTTCCCAGAACCCTTTTCAAGTTACACAAAGCAGGAGAGTGAAGAACTTTTGGCTCAACTTCAGAGCAAACCAATGGAAGTTCTTTGATTTTTTTTGGGTCTGACACCAAAACCAGATGTGAACTGATAACAGTGATACACCGTCTGCACTCAGACTGAAGCTGTCCCACATGTGTGTCTGCTACACTTTCACAGCCCAGAGAGAAAAACATAAAAACACACTGATAAACGATAGGGGACACATCCAGCTTTCAGACACATTACATGGGTAAACAACACATTAATCCTCTTTGGCAAGACAGCAGTGATTTCTCTGTGTTCCTGTTCCTGAGATCATTTGTGGAAAAGCTCTGAATATCCGGATAGTGTTAGAAGGTCAATTTTTGAAATCTTTTGAGTTTCTGCTGCTACGCCTTGTCCAGTGATCCAAGAATGCACCAGAGGGGAAAAAAGACAAGCCAGGAAGGGAAGGACAGGAAGGATGAGGAGTCGAAACAAAGCAATAAAATTACATCTAAAGATTTAAAAGTGGAGATGAGGAAGACTGGGACATTTTGAAGCTATACATTTAGTTAAGAAATAAATTGATAAAAAATAAATTTATTTATTTATACTTCTTTAGTTGAATTTTAAAACAAAGTTACAGAAATGTAAAAAAGGCATGAAGTGAGGGAAAATCTTTTTTTTTTCTTTAACATGTGGTACATATTTGGTTTTATGTAACATTAATGCAGGTCAATGAAGCTCTCCAAAAATCTTTAATTAGAAAAAAAATAAATAAATAAAAAACAAAAAGTTAAATTGGAACGATTCTCTTCAGAACAATGCATTATCTGATGCAGACTGTCCTGTGTCCGTGTTAATATTTGGGAAGTATAATGGGAAATGATGCATTAGACTCCCTCTGCAGCGGTGTTGAATCAGGTACTGTAAAAATAGAAATAATAAAAGACAGGAAGTTTGAGTCTGAAAATAATGGGATCATGTATCCAAAGCAAAGTGAAAACAGTTGTCTTCAATATAAACAGACCTGCGCCAAACTTTTTATCCACCAGTCTTTTTATTTATAGCTTTCAAGCAGCCAGATCCTTCAAAATTATTCTGTGGAGCTTTTTTCACTTATTTTCTGTCCAGTTCTCCAGCCATTTTTAGAGAAACACACTTTTGTTGTTTGTAAGACCGCTTAACTCTGACTAGAAAAATCATTCAAGCATGCAAAAAATCTCAAAGGATGAACCAGTGCTGCACCTACACAAGCAACAAAGAATCAAATGAAACTGTATCTGTGGGCACTTTGTTTCTAGCACTCTGCTTTAAAAGGACATTTGTGATCCACAGGGAGTTACTGGCTGAAAATGTCTCAGAAGGGTGTGCACCCTTTAAAGATTATAGAGGTAACTGAATAACTTAAAGCGATTTCCTTAAACAGGAAAAAATTCCAGCAAAGACCTTCAACTGATTATTCTACTCTTCAGTGAAGCCTCATCAGAAATGATCTCTGCGGAAGACGGCTGTCTTTCTTTAGGAAAGGAAACAGGAAGACATGGCTCAGGTAGGACAAATGACAGAAGAACTGGGCTGAAAATCAGTGGAAACAGGTCTAATGAATCCTTACCAGTAACGTCAAATAATGACCATCAAGATTTTCCTTGTAAACTGCAACTCCACTTATGTTTGTACATTTTAATAAATCACTGCCTCTACTTTTCATATCTCTGGCTTAAAACTGTAGACGTTCAAGTCTGCTAAAGCTTCATATTCTAGGGTTATGCTTAAAAAGAGAGAAGCTCATTTTTCTTTTTAAATGGTGTCTTAGTATTTTTAACACAGGCCCTGCTAACATCAGTTCTGTGGGAAACCTTTGTTCTGGAGGGGGAAGCCCTCTCAGATCTAAGCTGAGAACATCTTTCCATCTCCTCCCAGATCCGCCTCAAGTCCTTTTAAAAATCTACGTAGAGGCTTCCTTTGTTCACCGGCGCCGGCACGTAGACCACCATTAGCAATCAAATACGGCGAATGGGATGTCAAGAAATGCGTCAAAGGCTTCAGGCGAATCATTTCGAGCCGTTGATGACATCGATAATGAGAAAAGCTGCTGTGCAAGAAAGGGTGGATAGGTAGAAACCCGGAAGAACACAATCTCAGTGCTGCTTTAAGAACACAATACCATCTTTGATCTGATGCCCACACACGCAGTTACACAATAACATAAATGAGTCATATAAGACAATAAGTACAAAACAAAATCTGGGGAATTTTCAATCCTTTCAATAGAAGGTTAGAAGGAAGAGAGCACGGACACATTTAGTCTAAAACGCTGCCAAATCCCTAAAAGAAAGCACGCTGAACAAAGTGATGAGTGTTTTCACCAATTTTACAACTTTGAATTTACTCAAAACACTGAAAGACTGAAAAAAAAGCAGTCAAATACTTCAGGCTGCAAAAGAGACGTCAAAAAACACAAAGTAAAAAGTCTTCTTTTGAGTGCACGGCATTTCTTTTTAATCCCTCACGTGTTCATTTTCTTTATTTCCACATGCAAATTAACATATCTACCCCTCAAAAGAGACCAAGCAAGTGACACTGGAAGAATGTCTCCGAAGGTATGCAAGGCTGTAGCTACAAACGTCAGCACCTACGTCAAGAAAATCCACTTGGTGGTTCAATTCCGCTCTCACATTCTTCAACAGGTGTCTTGAGCTATCCACTGGCATACGCGCTCCCCCGACTATTCATTCTTGCCCATCACAAAGTACCAGGTTCTGCTGCAAACAAAATCCTTCTTAATGTAGCTTTTGTTGCACTTTTCTTCAGGAAAGAATGTTAGTTTGGTGCTTGAAACACAAGTGCAGGAATGTGCGTCATTTCCGCACAATTCTCCATGAGAAAAGGGACAGCAGACAAGAAAAACATGGGAAACATAGTTAAGATGGAGCAGGAGAAAGGTGCAGAGGAGGACAAAAAGCGAAGGAAAGATGGAGAGGACCTGAAGGACAGAATTGTAGGCCAGAGACACGGAACAACCCTTTTAGTGGAAAATATTTTCCACATAGTGTGTAAGACTGCAAAGCATTCCTAATTTAAAGATGTGCTGCATGGCTTTAACTAGATTAACCATTTCATAATAACTAAATGGGTTAAATAAATAATTTCTACATGTGTATTAAGGTAATTCCTTTTTAAAAGCTATAATTTGGCCACCTGGTCCTTCAAGTTATGTATCTGAAAGTTGCCACTAATATGCTGTTGCCATTTTTTTGTTTTGTTTTTGTTACACAAACAATGTAATGTAATATAATCCATTTTACCATGATTTCTTCCTGCTATCGCTGGCAACTCAATAATCTGGGAACATTACTACATAAAATTGACCACAAAAATACAAGTTCAACAGTAAAAAATAAATAAATAAATAAAAACAGATTAAGAGAACCCGGATAAACATGCTTTTTTGAGAAGCAATAAATTCAAACATCAGATTTGAGTCGTTTTAACTCGTTTTTCTTCACAGAACAGAAACTCCAGCATGTTGGTGTTTACCAGTCACACACACACTGTGTCTTCTGTTCTTTCTGTATCTGTACATGATCTTTGACTGTGAATATTTGGAGTCCTAACACCTTACCAACTTTTTTAAGAATGTAAAGCATCAGCTTCTTTATTTTTCCCCCTATGATGAACAGATCTCCAGCAGCGAATTAAGTCTGATCTTCTTATCAAAATTCAGTTTTAGATCATATTGACTCAGATAGTAAACTATCTTACAGATGTGCAATTTTTTATTTCTGTCATTTCCTTCCCTCCTTGGTGAGGGTTTAATAAGAGCATGAATACTACTCCCTTCTTTGTAGGCTAAATGCAGAGCTGCAAACAGTAGCTGGTTATTCCAGCTTAACATACAGACTTGTAGGAGGGGAAATGACTAATAAAAAGTTCAATTGCAAGGACTTCTGAAGCTCACTAATGAGCAGATTTTATCTTATTTAATCAAATCTTAGTGAAAACAGGCTGGCAGGCTTCTTTCTGTCTGAGCTGCTAAAGAGAATGTCTGGATATCTCAAACTTGACAAGCAAAGAAAACTCAGCGTGCAAAGATTAGTGTTAAAACCCCTCATCAGATTTCTGCTCCATTCTTTGGTGAGCATTTTTAATGACTTTGCAATAATTTGCATTCAAACAATAGTGTGAGTTTGGAAAAACTTTTTTAGAAGTTATCTTGAAGATGTCAAGTTGAGCGTTTCATCCCAAAATCTAAAACCCAATTAAGCCCTCAGTATATGTGTATTCTGTTTTAAAGAACTCCGACATCCCTTCTATAGATCACCGTTAGGTAGCCAGACATAATGCACTGAACTGTTCAGCAGACGACACACACACACACACACACACACACTCCGAGTGACACAGCAACCCATAACAGTCTATTTTGGTTTCTCCTGTGATGGTTCAATACACCGACCCAGCATGTGCCCTCCGCCACCCTCGCTGCACGCACACGCATGTGTGTGTTCAGTAACTAGATATAGGTAATCAATCTTCTTCCACTTCACAGGCCCAGCAATCTGTTTCCCATTAGTGTGTGCGACTGTGTGTGTGTGTGTGTTTTAGGTCATGTGTGTCTACCAAACACACAGCAGAAGCGCAGGAATCGTCCTTTGCTGAACACAAGAGAAAGAAAAACAAGAGGGAGGGAGATGGAAAGAACAGGGAATGGAAAGTGTGGAGGAGAGAGGAACGAGAGATTTTGAAAGAGGTGGAAATGTGTTGTGACTAAAAGAGAAAGTGGATGAGACAAATGACTGGGAAGATATGAACAAATGACAAAGACATTTGGAGATGATTCTGTATCAAGTTTCCTTTCATTTTTTAAATTCATTCTTCTGTAGCTCGCTCTTTTCTGTCCCGTTCTCATCCTTCTTCTTCTCTGACCTTTCTGACCCTCCTTCTGAGAACCTGCTTTGATGAAAGAGGATCCAGGAAGTCAGTCTGAGTGCTATAATTATGAGTAAGTAGACGGAGGGATGTAGCACAAATGTTCACAGTATTACAAAGGAAATCCCATCCATGAAATATGCGTGTTACACACGTATCTATCAGGAATGTGCACCTGCACGTCTGATTGGCCGATGCAACCAGACAACGGCGTTTACATAAGTGCAGCAATAATCTGAAATTAACCAGATTAACACCTTACTCTGAATCAGATACTGCTGTGAAACAGCTTTATCTGATGTACTCAACCCAAATAAAAGGTCTTATTCATAGTAAGTAGTAATCATATCAATCTTAGCTGCACCATGAAGTCAGGAATACTTTCATCACAACATGGCATCCCGTCTGTTTGGATGGCATGTTCTTCCACGCTGCAGCTTTATGATGCTCATCTGAGGTTCCAAGCTTGAAAAGTCTTCTACTACACACTGCTACTTAGCTGTGTAGGGTTTGCTTGTTACTTTTATACAATTGTTTTGGTCTTGTTTTCAGGATTGGGTGGCTTGATACAATTACATATCTGGCAACACTGATTCTGGACTAAATTGGAAAGGCTGAGGTAAGAAAAGAAAAAGAAAGACGTCCTTTCGGGGCAATGGAAAATCTCAGGTTTAAATACATTTCAGGCTGGATGATTGATCAAAAAGATGGACCAAAAATCCATTTTATTAGCATTAAATTAGTCAATTCATGTCACTGTCACTCGGCACAAACAAGTGCATCTACAGCCAATGTTTTAGGAAATCACATCAGAACGTCGTTTACTGAGCAGAGGACTGGATGCACATGGAGGGAGAATCAGTGGACAAGTCTGGATCCATAAAAGCAGGGGTGAGACTGACCAACACGGAAGTCGCAATATCCTCCAGTCACATTTTTCCTTTTCAATGCTGGAAAACCTGCTGGGAAATGTAACCTTCCAGTTAACTGGCTGCATCTCTATTTGCTTTCTGGATGTAAAGTAAATGTGGGTTTTCCAAATATGTTGCTTTAAAAGTCACATGGTGAGAACAACAAAAAAGAGGTCCTGTACAGAAAAAAAAGCAGCATTAAGACATGTTGGTAGTCACTTTATGATCAGCTGGCTTTGATTTGTAATCTAGATGCCAAAATATTCCCAGCCCTACTTGACAGCAGCGTTGAAATCAAGAAAAATCAACTGATTGTCATGCCAACCTCAACAATACAATGAGAAAAAATACACTGTTCAGATCTTGATGTGGACTTTCAAGTGTGAAAACACCCTTAGAAATTCTGGACATTAAAGACACAAGAAATCAAATTTTTAAAAATGAATCCAAACCACATTTGGACTGGCGATTCCACACTAATAAAATTTAGGATTTTTTACTCTTTTTTATAAATGTAAATCTCTTAAATCCTCATATTTGTCATATTCCTTCTCATTTTCTTCTTCCTATCACTTTTTTCTTCATTACCCTGCAATGTGTCCTTCTCTTCTTTCTTCCCCACTTCCCTCTCATCCCTCTTCTTCCCTCTCTCCTCCTCCTCCACCATGGGTATGTGGCAGCAGACAATAGCTCCATTGTAAACCATTCACTCTCCTCCATCTCCTTCTTTTTCACCCCCCCATCTATTTATTTTCAGATCCATAGTTGAGGGAGCTGTAACGACGGCTGGATACAGAGAGTTGGAGCAAATTTGGAACAGAGCACGCCAGAGAGACTCACTGTCTGAGAGAAAGTGTGGGGGACAAAGGAAAGGAAGGGATTCATTCATTCACCATCACACACACACACACACACACACAGTTGTGAAGCTTTAGACTGTGTGTGTGTTCCTTGAGCCCAACATTTGATACAACATAATCCCAGTATCGGTATCAGGTCTGCTGGACTGTTGGGGTTTTCATAATCTCCCTTGTAATTAGTGGTTAGGGCAGTTAGCGGTTAGCTTCTTTATGACTGCAAGTGGATTTTCTACACCAGTGATTCTCAAACTGTGGTCCAGAGGCCCCCCACCTAAGGGTTAATGAGAGGTTGTCAACGTGCACGTGATTCAAGGGGACTATTAGTACTGCATATGGGCGGCATTTAGAAGCAACTTCTTTTTCCTTTCGTTTACATTTCAATGTTGAAAAACTCAAAGCAATCATAGCTTCGGTAACATCAGCTTGGCCTCGTCTCTGAGTAAAAACTGATTTTTTTTTTTTTTTCTTAATGGTGTTTGGTGATGGTGTTGAGTATTCAGCCCAACTCAGAAGATAAAGTAGGTGTATATGACAAAAAGGACCACAACATATGATTCAACCAGTTTTCTTACTCGTAATCATCCAGTGATTTGATTCTAGACCTTCAAACCTACTATCAACCAGAAACAGCAGAACTCTTAAGAGTGATGCTCTAGTGACATCTAGAGGAACGCTGCAAACTACCATCAAACACCAATATGTGTGCATACACTTAGAGCTCTATCTGTGGAAACATCAGATAAATTCTCCTAAGCTGGTCTCATATTCCCTGACACAGTCAGCAAAAGAGTCTTTGCAGGCTGGAAGAATTCAGTGATGTGATACTTTAACAGTTTCTTAACATCCACAGATGTCGGCAGCAAACGCAGCCAGCATGAGATGAATCTTTTATTGACTTAGGAATACACACAGGAATGTGACTTCTGCATTTAAAATAGCTGTAAGTCATGAACAAACCCAGAGCACTGTGCTGCTGCAGGTGGAAGGAAAGCCTTCAGTTTAACACTGGTAGCTTCTAAGACCTCTGAGCCATGCATCGCCCTATCAAGAAGCTCCTCTCACCTACAGATAAGCCCAAACTTTTTCTCACTCATGCCAGATACCGCTTTACTAAGAATTTTGTTCTAATTACTTTCACATGGATAAATGGAAATGAGTATTAAAGGACATTGTGTTTGAATAGAAATTAAAATGATTATTGTAACCCTTTTTCAATAACCAATAGCAAAGCCTTTACTTGCATCAACAGCTACTAAAGTCCTAGGTCCAAGGTTTCTTCATAATCTTGCAGAATTCAGGTCTTGAGTTCTTTTCACATATCCTGGACTGGATTCAGGTCTGCACCCTGCTGGGCCACTCCAACATGCTGGCAGATGGTCACTTCTGGACAGATTTGGCTCCTCTTACAAAGCTGTTTCTACAATTCTGACACATTGATTGATTGTGAGGATTTTGCTTCTGAGAATATTTTTTCTCCTTTTTCACCAAATAAAAGTCACATTCTTGTGTCCCATTTACTTCATTATTCTCTGTTTTCAGTTTTTGCCCAAAAACTCTCCTTGTAGAGGAAACCGTGCATGTCTAATACCAAACCCTTCCCAGTCAAAAATAAACATTTTCTTTTAGTGTCATTTTAAAATGGATATGGATGATTTAGACTTAACTGTATGATCTGATAAGAAACTAATTGATGGTTAAGCCTGCTAGTGTTTTCATATTTATAATTGTGATTGAGTGAACTGTGACCATGTCAGCATAATTATAAAACCATATTCATTTAGCTGTATAGAAACACATAGAAGGGTCATATTTTCACCATTTAACAGGATTAACTGACCAACTGATATAGCTTACACCTTTTTAATGACTACATCTGATTTTTCTCATGTTTCCTGTTGTGGAAATCCACTTTAGCTTAAGCCTAGAAGGAAAACATGCAAATTTTTTATTTCCCTGTTTTCATTTTCAATAGATCTGTGTTTGAGAAAGCTTACAGTAGGATAGTGGTACAAAAATGGAAAGAGAAGGACAAATCGCTTTGCAAGACTATTCTCAACTAAAAAAAAAGGAACAAAATACAAAAAAACATTTTGGTACATATACGTTGTATCAGCAGTTCTCCAGGAAGCTTTTTCCAGAGTTTCATTTTCAAAACCAATTCCATTTCCACCACAGAAACCAGGAGCTAAACAAATCCAAGTGAGATATTTTACCCCCCAACAAAGACGCTGGTACATTGTTAGCATTGCTGAGGAACTTTAGGAGTAAAACGTGTACTGTTGAACATTTCTGATTCAGCCAAGTATTTCCAGAATTTGATTTACAACTTTATGTCTCTTTCATTTCAGGTTCAGCGTCTACATAGCTCATATAACGTGTTGTTCTGCAGGAACAGATGGTACGGTCTGTAAACACAACATTTAAGCTAAGTCCTTCATGCAGCACAAATCAGCTGAAAAAACAGATTCAAGCTGTAGAAAAAATGGAGAGAGCTCTTAATGTGTGAATCTGACCTATTAACCATTTACATGCTCAACAATAACAAACCTTTAAAATAGACGATGTTAAATGATTTCGTCTAACAGCAGCTACAGCACACTTCCTGGAGTGCCCCCCCCCTCAAACAGTACTGTTGTGTGGAAGATCAGTAACTGTCTGCAAGAAAGTTCAGCACATTTCATTTACCTAATCTACCCTGCAACTTGCTATACTGATAGTTGAAATATGGATTTAAAAGACTGATGGCCCTGAAGTCCAAAATACAACAACAAAGAAGAAATCACTTTTATTTTAGAAAATATCCACATGTTTCAGAAAGACAACTTCTCTTTTCCCTTTCCAGAAGTCATCATTAATTCATTTGGCTTAAAATTTGCTAAATGTGTTTATGTTGTGTTTACTTCTGCTTCTTTGTGCCAATTCGAAACCACGCTGACCAGGCTCTTCCTGTACTGGTTGCAAAAAATTAGTTTATTAGTATTCCTTCAGATTTACGAGTGGAACAAAGGTAGACAAAGAAACTCTTTTTATTTAATTTTTTTTTTTTAGACCACTGAGCTAATCCACTGATTCACTCTCTGCTTCATTCCCAAATCAACACATATTACAAAAAAAGGTTATTATTAAAGCATACAATACAACAGAATCTGGAGCTATTTTTCTGAGTCGCCATCCACTCATCTGTCTATCATCAGCTGCTCCTTCTTTATTCCCATAGCAACCCTTCCGAAAAGAAAAAAAAAAAGACAAATAAACAAGAGGCTTCACTTTGAGTTATGAATACCACAAGAAAACACAAAAACACACAAACTGGCATGCTCATATGTAACTCCCTTGGCCCCAGATTACACAGAAACAATGAGGTAAGTGCTGAAAAGCCAAAAGCCTGCATGTGTGTTAAATGGAAAGCCACAGCATCTCCTGCAGCGCCGCCATACTTGTTTACTGGCAGCAGAACCACACACACACACACACACACACACAAAAGCCGCTTCTAAATAAATTGATTTTTAAGTTGTTTTTAATATTTGCAAAAATTCCTACAAGTCTGTGTTTTTTTTTTTTCTGTCAACGTGAGGTGCTGTGTGTATAAATACTGAAGGGAAAAAAATTCAAATGCCTTTAGTAAATGGCTGCAAATGAAGAAAGACTAAAAAGGTCAAGGTCTGAATACTTTCCGTGCCGACTGTATGTCTGATCTGAATCCAACAGATCATCTTCCTGGGTCTGTTGGGAGTTAAAGGCAACTAAAAAATATTTTTAAAAATACCTGAATATCTGCAGAAACTCTTCCAATCTAAGAATTAATACTATAATTAAAAAAAAAAAACATAAAGAAGAAACGTATATTAATGTGTGTATTGTTGCTAACCTGTTTGATAGCAGTCTCTCCTATTTTGTCCGAGTGTTTGCGAATGCTCTCCAGGAAGTCTCTCAGCTGCGACATGGCCGTGTCCCTGATCTGTATCCTCAGTTTGGGGATGTTTTCTGCCATGATGGAGCAGAACCGGTACTGCCCTGCCTTGGGAAGACATGTCTGTTCCAGCTGCTCCAACGTCCGCAACGCAGGGTAGTATCTGCAGTAACACAGAACAAAATTCATCTTTACTTATTTACTCAACCTGTTTAATTTAGGTTATAGGAGGAGACAGTGACAACACACAGCAATGACACAATTCTCCCTGTGAGAACATACAGAGATACACTCCTTTACATGCACTCAGACACATAGAAATAACACACTGCATCACACTGTATGGATACTTAGTGATACAATATCTGCCAGAACATTTCACTCCACAGCATCTCAGGACACTTTCCTCTCTTTGAGCACTCTGTTGGCTGACCTCTCCCTGCTCTCTGAAAGCAGCAGCCACATGACAGGGACAAGAAGAAAAACACAAACACACTCATTTATGACCGAGCAGGTCAGGGTGGGGCCAGGGAGAGAAAAAGATACAGAGGAGTCATTTGTATTCCTGTTTGCAGCGCAATGGCTCCATCTTGTGATTGGAAGATGGAAAAAAAGAAAAATGCTTAGAATTCACAGTTTACTAGTGAGAGTATGCAATAAAGCCCAGAAATATTCAGAAACAGACATTTTTTAACTTATATTGTCTCTCACTCATTTAGTTTCGATTTGTCTTACGTATCTGGTTGGTTAATCGTGAAAAATGAGAAGCGTTTTGTTTTGTGCAGCAAGCAGATATCAGTTTAACTGCTGCAGGTTTTATGCTGTTTAAATTACAACTGGATTATTCTGAATCTGTGATGAGAACCACAGTGCAGGGATACAATTTACCTTCTCCATGCATCACATTGTGTGCCTCCTCCCTACAAAACATTGTCTTAATATCACCTGTTTGAATTTAAAAGCAAACGTGCATGCTTTTCAATGCTCTATATAGAGCTAACCATCAATAAATTACAGACATTTTAATGTATATAATATATATATATATCATTTTTATATGCTCATAAACACAGGGCTTATGAGCACCAGCTGATATTAAAATAATGTAAATAAAATTAAATAATGTTTACAAATGGAGCTATAAACGCTGTATTTACATTGCAATGGGTAACTGTAAATGATGTATACTGGGCAGTGCTCACCGTACCTATTTGATGATAATAAACCATTAAACATCAGTAAACAGTAAAAGCAGTCTAGTGTTCAGACATTGCTGCTTCCACTTTAAGTCCACATGAAAGCTCTTTTCCCTTAGATTAACAAAGATACATGATTCACTAGCCCACACTGAAATTTTATTTCTTGCATTTTATCCATTTTATTTTAGCATCTATGTTGTTTTTATTTCATTAATTGCATTTCTTTTAATCTTTTTATTTTTTTATTTTTTTTATTAATGCACTTGTATTGCTTTCTGCACCCTGCTGAAATGTTTATGTAAAGCACTTTGAATTGTCTTGTACATGAAATGTGCTATACAAATAAATTTGCCTTGCCTTTGCTTTATAAACATGGCTGATAACTTTGTTATCTTTTCTCCAAACCAGTTGCTGCTGCTGCACTGGTTTTGACATGAGTCCAACAAACTGTTTCAAAACCACCTCAGTAAAAAAAATTTTAAAATTCTATTAACTGAATTACTTTGACATTGGATTAACAAACTTGGCCGTAGAAAATACTGAAAACAAAAGGTTTTTAATACTAACATTAAAAGTCGGTCAGTGTCAGGTAGCAAAATGATAGCCATCACAAATAAACAACAACTAAATGAAAGTACTTGGTGACATACCTTTTGGTCCTCATTTGCTCCTGGAGTCTCCTGTACATCTCCAGAACTAAAAAAAACAAAACAAACAAAACAGAAAAAGAGAATTGTTTAAGAACGAGACAAAACTAACAGCTGACTGACTGAGGCAGAGTAAACGCTGCCATAGATGCTTTGGAACAGAGCTGCTGATCCACGTAAGATAAAGCGTGTTTTGTGTCACCTGGAAGGCAGTGGCTTAGTTTGTCTATGGTGGTAGCAATGTTTCTCTGTTGCAATCGACATTTTTGCAGCTCCTCCATCGAACTGATGAGCTGTGAAGATGAACAAGAGGGCGCGGCAAGAACATGAACAGCAAATTAGTTTTCTGAAGCGTGAACAAGGATGAATTGGACAGAACACTAATGAACCTGCCAGCTTACCTCTTTACCATCATCCTGAAGACGCCTGTTGGTTTCAATCACCTGACACTGAGCAATAAAAACAAAAGAAAAAGAAAATTCATCAGAAATACCAAAATAAAACATTTTTCATTTAATAACTTGCATACTGAGCTCAAAAGATCCATTTTTTTAACCCATCTTCTGTCCTAAGGCGCCATTCTTCCATCTCTCGTTACCTTCAGTTTCTGCGCCTCCCCTCGTACTTTGAGCAGCTCTGTGATGGAGTCGACAAACCCCTGGAAGTGATGGTTACACATCTTCTCGATCTCTCGGTCATGGTTCCTGATCCGCACGTCGAGCTTTTCCATGAACAGGCCATGTTCCTGACCGTCATACACCGACCTGAAGAAAAACAGAGAAGACAAGTGAGAAAAACCACCATGTATTGTGGTCTTTTTTTTTTTTATTATTAAAAAAAAATGCCCACTAAAGTCATACTCGTATGTTTAATTGTGACGCGCTTTGTGATTTTTATCTTGAAAGGTGATATATAAATAAACATTTACTTACTTAGACTTATAAGTGAGCCAATGAAAATCCAAGTGACCCAGCTTTCTATCAGCACCTAAATGCACCATGTGTGTGAAACCTGAAGTTCTCGGGATGATGGGAGTCTCCAAATCCCTCATGCACTCGTAAATTGATCAGTGTGTAAATGCAGTTCTGCCGGTGCATCAGGCAATTTGTGCACACATATTCTACCATTTATATGCACAGGAGCCTTTCTGAAACTCTTAGTTTTTTAGATTGAAAGTAAATAGAATCAGTGTTTGTTCAGAAATGCTTAAATTGATACTGAATCAATTTTCTTTCTATAAAAAAATCTGTCTCTGTAATTGAGATCCCAGTTTTTCCTGTGTTCTTTTTCTTTCTTTACACAGCCCACACAAACACACACCTGCATCCAGCCAGGATTCCCCCCACCCTTCCTCCTTCTGACCAGGAAATACCCGACTTGTACAATAGAGAGCAGGTCTGACGCCACTGAGGGGCTTTATTTAGACACAAATACAGGAGGCCACACAGTGTGGTGACTTGAGGGAAATTCAAAAGGAACATTAAATGCCACACATCTACAGTAAAACTAAGCACAGCCAAATACAATCTGTATAACACTAGCTTTGACAAAGCCACAAAGTTGCACATAGAATGACCTACTCCATTTACAAATTAATCAATGGATAATTAAATTAATAATTAACATTTTCACATAAATATGCAAGATTTTAGCCAATGGAGGTCCCTAGGCAGGTAAAGGGACTTAACAGTAACAAATAATAACATGATACATGAACATATATGATAACATGATATAGGGACAGAACATATCTGGTGTTTCTCGTTCCTACAGGTCCAGGAGGTTCCTGTATGGAGGCGAGAGGAGGATGTTTTCCTGGTCTTTGCTTATTTGTACATGACTGTTTCTAATGGTGCAGAAAAATACAGAAATCTAAATATAAACAGA